>NC_092753.1:81617630-82242630 GCF_047496795.1 Chiloscyllium punctatum | reverse complement strand
CTGGTGGCAATTGAGACCTGAGTACTCTGAGATAGGCAAGAGAAAAATGAGGTATGGTCCCTAATTCTAGTGTTTATCAAATTTCCCATATTGCAAAGTACACCCAGCTAGAATTTGTTTGAGGACTGATGAAAGAGATAGAGTCAAGTTTGGGATAGTTTTCTGATGTTTCTGATCTCAGTGCAGATATGTGGTATTGTATCCTGAGTTGAGCTGGGAAAGGACTACAAATACTTATGAAAGATGCCCCACAGTGAAGCAGGACCTTGAAGACCTGATATATTCTGCTGAAATATTTTACAAGGTTTACTTGTGCATCTTTGTCCCTGAGGAATAGTTTCTTTAGCAAAGCATGCACGCTCCCAACAGTCCATTTAATTACCTTCTAGATAATCAAAGGCCTTTTTTCAACTTGATCAATATTTCTGCAAAGCACTGATACATCTGTTTAAACAAGTCTGGAACAAACATAATGCGCTGGCGCAGTTCCATCTGTCAGCTTGTTTTGTGTACATGTGCTCTGGGCCATTGGCCACATACCAGATAGCAGAAACGCTGTTCCCGGAATGTTGTTGCTCACTTCAAGTGTGGAGATTAGACATGCTGCTGACGTCACTGGCCTCTTTTTTTTTCAAAATCGTTTTCCAAAAAGTCATGTGACCACTTCTGGTCAGGGCAGTTTTTTAAGAGCACGGGATTGGCTGAAGACTGAGTCATTCAATACAGGACAGAAGTGTTTGAAAAAATGACCGCACCCAGTACCTGAGAAACAGGTGGTACCCCAAGCGTCCAGTGCAAATGTGAAACAAACTGCCATTACATGCTGTCAAATAGATCTTAATGTCACCATTCTGGCATGTAGAATGTTTCCTTAGAAACGTTTAACAGGAGAGGAAAGGCTGTAAACAATTCATATGCAGCATCTGTGATCCCAAATGGCCTCAAGTTTGATTTTCAATGATTCAAATAACTACCTTCCTGAGAAACCTATTGTCATGTTTAAAAGTCCCTTTTAAGTGTAAGGTTTATTCAATCCTTGCTCATTTAGAAATGGCAAGAAGTTCTTCAGAACTTCAGTTTGAAATATTAACTCTGCTTTCTTGTCCACAGAACCTGCTGAGTTTCTCCAGCAACTTATGTTTTTGTCAGTTAACCATTGCTGTCTTTGCATGAGTGTCTTTGCAGAAACTGGAACAGCTTAGTATCTACTGTCTTGCTAGCCATGAGAAGACAGTATTGCATGGTGATTGCCAGGTAAGTGTTCCAACACCTGGAACAAAGAGCTTGATAATGACTTGTGGGTGCAGCCAACCAACACTTGCTGACTAATGCTCACCCTAATGCATCACCTTTCATGCAGCAGTATGTAAAACATGGTGTGTTATAACTATTGTGCTGCGATTTAAATACAACTATTAATCATGTATACCTTTGAGGTGTCATGCAATAATCTGTTGTCACTGCTTGCTTTTGAACAAGGGTTCTTCTCCAACACTGTCCCTGCTAAAGCAAAACAATTTTATTTCTGTCAATGGAGGCTGTTTGGCCTGCCTATTACCCTTTTCCTCTTTCCAGCACACTAGTTTCAAGCACACCTTTTGTGAAATCAGAAGATCCCTTCACCAGCTAACTCAAAGGCTTTTGACAGTCTGAGTGCTAGGTGTAGAGGTGAACAAAAAAATGAGTAGCAACCCAAAGTCTCCCAAAATCACTTGTCTGTACAACACTGATGAATTACCGCCCAGCTATCCGACATGTCTATGTTTTGTACTCAAGACGATGAAGCTGAAGGATTGACACAAAATCCCAAGTAGTTTGTTAATGTCCTTTGGAAAAGGAAGCACACCATCTTTATCTGCTTTGGACAATACCTGACTTTAGATCCCCAACTATATGGTTAGTTTTTAACTACCATTTTAAATGGTCGATTGATTAAGCCACTCAGTTGTACTAAAGTGCCATAAAGAAATATAGTTGTAGAAAATCTGTTGGAAGGTACAGTAGTAATGTCCCTACCTCTGAGCCAGAAAGCCCATGTTCAAGTTCCACCTTTCCAGAAGTGTTTGATGACGCACCTAATTGGTTTAATAATAGGTTGTAAGTTTACTCACTGAGCTGGTAGATTTGTTCTTAGATGTTTCATCACCATGCTAGGTAACATCATCAGTGAGCCTTCAATGAAGCGCTAGTGTTCTGCCCCACTTGCTATTTATGTGCCTTGGTCTGTTGTAGTGAGTGATATCACTTCTGGTTCTTTTTCTGAGAGGTTGGTAAATGAGGTTCAAATAGATATATTTGTTGATGGAGTTCCGGTTTGAATGCCAGGCCTCTGGCAATTCCTATTCGTGTCTTTGTTTAGCCTGTCCCAGGATAGTTGTATTGTCCCAGTTGAACTGGTGTCCTTCTTTGTCCATGTGCCAAAAAACTC
Organism: Chiloscyllium punctatum; assembly: GCF_047496795.1. Taxonomy (NCBI): domain Eukaryota; kingdom Metazoa; phylum Chordata; class Chondrichthyes; order Orectolobiformes; family Hemiscylliidae; genus Chiloscyllium; species Chiloscyllium punctatum. The sequence continues at coordinate 82,240,202 of NC_092753.1, read as the reverse complement.
TGTACACCAACACAACTGACCATGAATAGTCAAGTACACTAGAACAAGTCATTGACACTAAACAGCAGAGGACCAAGACAAAGAAAAAACTAGCTCTACAAGAAAAGCTGGCCAAGTTTATTCACAGCAATAACATAGACAATTCAGAGACTGCGATAAAGAACCTGTCAGACCGACTACTTTCAGACATAGATAAAGCCTTCCTAGTACAAGGGATGACCTTCAACCACAGGGACATGGACAAAAAGGACTTCCTAGCAGTGCTGGAATCCACTCTAAAAGACAATGAAATCACAAAAGAAGTCTAGCAGGCCATCAGACGGACAGTAGCACCAACACTAAGCAGAAAGAAATAGGGGAACACCCTCAACAACAGAAATATCATAATCCTGCTGGCAGACAAAGGGCGCATGACCATCATCCTGAACAGAACACAATACACTGAAAAAGCAAACACACTATTCGCAGATACCGACACCTACCAACAGGTGATGATGGACCTGATTCCACAGCTAGAAAACCATATTACAGCTGCACTGAAGAAACTCACAAGACAGATGAAATTAACAAGGTAGACCTCCAAACAATGAAACCTGAAGGTTCCAACACACCCCGTTTCTATAGATTACTAAAAATACGAAAATAAGCGGCACCCCATAGACCCATAGTCTCACTTCCCAGTACACCAACATACAGACTAGCAAAGGAACTGCAATGCAAACTGAAACACCTCGTAGAAGACTCAAGAGACTCTGTCCACCCCACCCAGGAATTTCATAAGCAGCAGTAGGTACTACAGATGCTGGACATTAGAGTCAAGTTTAGAGTGGTGCTAGAAAAATGCAGCGGGTTAGGCAACATCCAAAGAGCAGGAAAATCAACGGTTCAAGCAAAAGCCCTTCATCAGGAATGTTGAAGGGCTTTTGCTCGAAACATCAATTTTCCTGCTCCTTGAATGCTGTCTAACCTACTGTGCTTGTCCAGCACCACTTGGCTCAGTGGTTAGCACTGCGGTCTCACAACGCCAGGGACCTGGGTTCGATTCCAGCCTCGGGCAACTGTCTGTGTGGAGTTTGCACGTTCTCCCCATGTCTGCATGGGCTTCCTCCAGGTGCCCTCATTTCCTCCCACAGTCGAAAGACGTGCAGGTCTAGTGAATTGGCCATGCTAAATTGCCCATAGCATTCAGGGTTTGTAGGTTAGATGCATTAGTCAGGGGTAAATGTAGGGAATGGGTCTGAGCGGATTACTCTTCAGAGAATCAGTGTGGATTTGTTGGACCGAATGGCCTGTTTCCATACTGTTGGGATTCTATGATTCTAACCAGGAATTTCTTAGCATCATCAAAGACACCAAGGTAGAGGACGACGAGGTCATTGTTTCCTTCATCATGATGGCTCTATTCACATCAATAAACATCACCGTAGCCAAAGAAACACTGGCCTCACTGCTAGACAAACCAAGAACACAAACACCTGACAACACTAACTCCATCAGCAAGGACAGCATCCTCAAACTAGTAGAGCTGTGCCTCACAACCCACTTCACGTTCTATGACAAGATCTACAAACAAATCAACGGGATGCCTATGGGATCACCAATAATAGGGCACTTAGCAGAAGCAGTTATGCACAGGGTAGAATGAACAGCCCTTCCTACGATCCAGCCCAAGCTTTGGGTCTGCTATGTGACTTACACCTTTGTCACCACGAAATGCAACAAATTAGAAGAAAATCGCAAACACATAACCAACATCCTTACTGGGATAAAGTTCAACAAAGAGGAAGAGAACAATAACAGACTCCCCTTCCTAGACATCACTATAGAATGAAAAGCCAATGGAGAGCTGCAGACCAGCATCAACAGGAGAGCTACACACACTGACCAGATACTCAATTTCAGGAGCAATCATCCAAACACCCATAAACGGAGTTGTATCAGGACATTATTTAAACGAGCCACATCACACTGCAACACCTAGGAGTTATGAGATACTTCGGCAAGACACTTATACAATGTATTCAGGAACGGGTACCCATAAGCACAATCCACCAACTCCTACACAGCAGACACAACACACCCAGAGATTCTAGCCACCGTGCCATACATTGAAGACATCTTGGAGATGATGACCAGACTACTACTCCAGCCCCTAGGCATCATGGTAGCCCACAAACCTATCACCACACTGAAACAGCTCCTGATGAAATTAAAGCACCCCGTACCAACAACCAGCAGAATGAAATTCATGTACAAAATACCCTTCAAGGACTGCAACAAACATTATATTGTGTAGGCAGGCAGGAAACTAGCCACCAGGATATATGAGCACCAACTAGCAACCAAAAGACATGACCACCTATCACTTGTATCCATACACACAGACAAAGAGGGACACCAGTTCAACTGGGGAAATGCATCCATCCTGGGACAGGCTCAACAAAGACACGCAAGGGAATTCCCAGAGGCCTGGCATTCAAACCAGAACTTCATTAACAAACATATTGATTTGAACCCCATTTATCAACCTCTCAGAAAAAGAACCAGAAGTGATATCGCCTACCACAACAGACCAAGACACACAAATTGCAAGTGGGACAGAACACCAGAGCTTCATCAGAGGCTCACTGACGATTGTTATCTAGCATGGTAACAAAACTTTTAAGAACAAATCTACCAGCTCAGCAAGCAAACCAACAATCTGAGCTACAAATCTTCTCCAAAATTGGTTAATAATAATATCTAAAAATAATATATAATGTCTAAAACCCACACATTAGATTTTTGATAAAACCCAGCCCAGACAAACCTGCAAGAAAGATCTTCTTGAAAGCATCTGGTGACATGTCAAAGTTGGCACACCTCTCATAGCGTATTCCAACAACAGTCTGAGATGCTTACATTTATAACATCACTCCTGCCCATCAATGTGGGACTCACCACCCCTACCACCATCCTGGTTCAGACAGATGCTTCTGATTCATCTTGATCCAAAGGTGACACTTGACATTCTAATATTGGGTAGAGATATCATTTGGTTCTGGCCTCCTTATTTCATAACTTGTCTGTGTTCCATTGACCTCGCATCTTCATTCACACTTTTCCCTCTATGAGTACTGTCAGGGAAAGGCAATTATGTCTCACAACACCCTAAAATAACAACATCCAACACTGTGAGATCACCATGTCATTTTGCTACTGCACTGATGGACTCCATCACAGGTATGGTGGTGGAATAATTACATTACTTACCATTATGCCAGAAGTTTGGACTGACAATGGATTGGTATGACTTCAAATCCCACCTCTGTGATTTGTGAATTTGAATTAAGAATCTTTTTCAAATAATAGGATAATGAAGACAGCATTTGGTATGCTTTCCTTTACTGGTCAGAGTATTGAGTTCAGGAGTTGGGAGGTCATGTTGCGGCTGTACAGGACATTGGTTAGGCCACTGTAGGAATATTGCATGCAATTCTGGTTGCCTTCCTATCAGAAGGATGTTGTGAAACTTGAAAGGGTTCAAAAAAGATTTACAAGGATGTTGCCAAGGTTGAAGGATTTGAGCTATAGGGAGAGGTTGAATAGGCTGGGGCTGTTTTCCCTGGAACATTGGAGGCTGAGGGGTGACCTTATAGAGGTTCATAAAATTAGGAGGGGTATGGATAGGATAAATAGACAAAGTCTTTTCCCTGGGGTGGGGGAGTCCAGAACTAGAGGGCGTAGGTTTAGGGTGAGAGAGGAAAGATATAAAAGGGACCTAAGGGGCAACTTTTGCATGAAGATGGTGGTACGTGTATAGTATGAGCTGCCAGAGGAAGTGGTGGAGGCTAGTACAATTGCAACATGTAAAAGGCATCTGGATGATTTTTATGATAGGAAGGGTTTGGAGGGATATGGGCCAGGTGCTGCAGGTGGGACTAGACTGGGTTGGGATATCTGGCATGAACAAGTTGGATGGAAGGGTCTGTTTCCAAACTGTACATTTCCATGCCTCTACGACTCTATAAGAAATCATAACCATGAACATAAAAATAGGAGTAGGCCATTCAGCCCACCGAGCTTGCTCTTTAATACAATTCTGCCCTTTAATACAATCATGGCTGAAATTCAAATCACCCACACTATCCCAACAACCAATAGAGAATACAGACTCAGTTTTCCCAATTACTCTTCGTGGGACAGTCCTGCCATCCAGGGAACAAATCTGGTGAACCGTTCTTACATTACCTCTATGGCAATAATATCTTTGCTCAGATAAGGAGACCAAGATTGCACACCAAAATTCAAGTGCAATCTAACCAAGCTCTTGTACAGATGAAGCAAAACTTCATTGTTCCTGAAGCTTGGTATAAAATCCAACTCATTCATTATTTTTTTTCAAGAAGGAAGCATACCATCCTTATCTGCTTTGGACTATACCTGACTTCAAACCAAAATAATAATATGCTTAGCTTTAAACTACAATTGCAGGTGGTAGATATAATTTAAGCAATTCAGTTGTACCAAAGCATTATAAAGAAATGCAATAAGAATAAAATAGGATTGACCACTGTTTTTTGACCTAGACAGCAGATTCTGATATGACCCAGCCAGGTAAATTTGCAAAAAATCTCCCCTGGATAGTATCTGAAGAAACAGCAAAATTGGAAGAGCTCTTCTCGAAAGCTCAAGTAACACCTTGGTATACTTCATTCCTCTCCAACGATATATTCTCACCATCACCATTTGTACATATGCCCTCTCCCACCAGAAAAACTGCTGTATACGTTCAGTGGTATTGAGAGATTTTATCTTTGACTCCAAATTCATAGAAACAGGCAAACATGGGCAAGGATCATCTGGGTAGGGAGTCTCGATGTTATCAATAATTGTAGCTCGATAATGTCACCACTGATCATGTTGACTGTGTCCTGAAGGACATTGATGCCAGTCAGGCATATGGCATATAGTGAGAGAAGCAACACAAGGGAAAAACATCCTCACTAAGCTACCTGTCATCAACGAATCGATCCACAACAGGATTAGGAAGCATAACCATCACACAAAACCATTGCTTTAAGACCCTCTTTCAACCAATAGTATAAAATTTAAGATTCACCTTGGCCTTGCCTTGAGGTCCTCAGAGTCACATTCTTCAGCTAACTGAATTAGCTGCACGTGATATTAAAAAGCCAGAACAGTGCTCGGCAGGTTGTTGGCTGCAGCGGTGGAGTGTTAGGAGCAGAGACTCCTGATGTCTAAACCGCAGGGACTCCTTGAGGCCTGGAACATCATGCAGAGACCGTGCAGAAGCCCTGGAGCTGTGTTTGAAGGCAGCTTGTCCAGATGAACTCAAAATGGCACCAGATTGTGACTACAAAACACTATTCACTGTATCTTTCTAGTTATTTCTGACAATAAACAACTCATAATAAAGCAATTGAACATACGGTATATGAAACTGCAAAGGCTGGGCTCCAAACAAAACCTTGATTCTAGTGCTGAAGACTTGTGTCCAGCACAGCTGTTTCTTCAGCCAAGCTTCTCTAGAAGAGCTGCAAAATTGACATCGATCCAAAGATGCAGAGAATTGCTCAGGTATGGACAATTCGCAAAAAGCAGAAACTTGCCAATGACTAATTCAACATCCTCTCTCAATCTAGCAACTTCTTCCAGCTAGAAGGACATCACAGCACACACTTCCCTATCTCCAAGTTCCACTGCAGATCACACATTTCTGACTTGGATATAAATTATCATTCTTTTATGGCTGCTGGGTCAAAATCTGAGGACGTCCTTTGTAACTCACTGGGAGAGAAACTTCAACATATGGAATGCAGCATCTCAAAGAGGCAGCTCAGCACTAGGGGACGCAACACCGGGACTGTTAACCCAGAGACCAAGATAATGTTCTGAGGATCCAGGTTCGAAACCTGCCACAGGAGATGGTAGAATTTGAATTCAATGAAATTCTGGAATTAAGAGTTTAATGATCACCATGAAACCATTGTCAATTATCAGAAGATCCATCTGATTCACTAATGTCATTCAGGGAAGGAAACTGCCATCCTTGCCTGGTCTGGCCTACATGTAACTCCAGACCACAACAATTTTGTTGATTCTTAGTGCCTTCTGGGTAATTAGGTGTAGGCAATAAATGCTGGCCTAGCCAATGACACCCTCATCCCAGAAATGAAAAAAAAACAAAACCCTTCCTCAAGGAACATTGTAGGATAAGCAATAAAATTAGGCTTTTCCAGGAATACCTCATATAATGAATGAATGATTTTTTTAGAAGAGATTAATTAAACCTTTATAAATAGGTAACCATAATAAGTTGCAATGTCATACAGTTATCTCATGACCCAGACACTCAGCATCCCATATCAGTGTAGTAAAATACTTGTGTCACATTGTAGCACAATATAGTTTTACTAAACTTATCTAATATGAGCTTTGTACAATGAATGACTGTGAAAGTGGGAGTGATGTAATGTACTTCAAACATTATACCAGGATTTCACTTCAAACATTTGGCTAATGAACAACTGAAACACACCCAGCAAAACACACTGAGCCAGACAGCATACAAAAGACAGACATTTGTAGTTAATGAGTCAGAAGCAATGTGATATCAATTACATTTGTAATGCATCTGGATATGCCATTGTTTTCTTTGCCACTCTATGGATTTCAAAGCAAAACCTGGGTCAGTGCACTACACAGTGTAACTAACGAGCCTCACAGGCTGGGAAAGTCTCAGTTTAAATAGCCTATCTAAACTGAATTATCTGACCATGGTCCCCCAGTGCCTCTGAAGAAGGATTGGCCTGTTGTGCATTCTCTTGGGAAATTATTAATTGTCAACACAGCATTGATAGTCCATTCCTAGGCACCCTGAGAAACTTTCCACCTTAACTGCTGAAGTTCTTGCATTAAGGATAACAATTTTCAGGATTCTGAGCCAGCGACAAAGAATCATAGAATCCCTGCAGTGCAGATTGAGACCATTCAACCCATCGAGTATGCACCGACCCTCCATGACCCCCACCTACCATAGCCAGCCCACTTAATCCCGCAAACTATGGGGCAGTTTAGCATGCCTAATCCACCAAACCTGCACATCTTTTTGGAGTTTGGGAAGAAACTGGAGTACCCAGAAGAAACCCACACGGACACAGGGAGAATGTGCAAACTCCACACAGAGAGTTACCTAAGGCTAGCATCGAACCCAGACCCTTAGCAGTGTGAGGAAACAGTGCTAACCACTGAGTCACCATGCTACCAGTGGCAGGAACAGAACAATGTGGATGGAAATGAGGATGGTACGTGACTTGAGAGAGCTTAGAGATGACATGTTCAAAAGATGTTACTTTATTTTCCTTTTCAATGTTGGAGATTGAAGTAGTCAGTAACGTGGATACCATGAATGGTAACCCATTACCTTTACACTCATTGCTTCATCAAAACAGGCTTGAAGGTCAAAAATGTTACCTTTGCTTCTTATGGCCTACATTTCAACATTTCCAAAATGAAAATATTATTTAAAGTTCCTATCATTCTACACAATCTACAATTTATTTTGTATCACAACAGCAGATGTGAAAACAATTCCAGCACCATTGTCATGGGAAGTGACAAGGTGAGGTTATGTGTTGCACATTTCATAAACATGAGTTCGTGAAGAATTCCGCAGCCAATAATTTAACTCAAACTAAGTTCCATTTATCCATCACTCCTGTGCTCACCTACCTACAATAGTTCTTGGTGCAAAAAAACCTCAATTTTAAAATTTGCTTCCTTTCTGAATCCATCTATGGCATTCAATATGATCATGGCTGATCATCCAACACCATACCCTGTTCCTGTTACCTCTCTGTATCCTTTAATCTCATTAGCCCTATGAATTATATCTAATTCTTTCTTAAAATCTCAACCACTTTCTGAGGCAGAGAATTCTACAGGCTCACCACTCACTGGATGAAGTCATTTCTCCTCATCTCAATCCTGAATGGCCTATCCTGTATCATTAGACTGTGACCCCTGATTCTAGACTCTTGGTCATTGGAAACATCCTTCCTGCATTTATCCTGTCTCGTCCTGTTACAGAACCTCATAGAAATTCTTTCTCATTCTTCTAAATTCCTTTGAATATTGCCTTAAATGATCCGATATCTCTTAATACATCTGTCGTGCCATTTCAAAGATCAGTTTGGTAAACCTTTATTGCACTCTCTACATAGACAGAATTAGATTCCTTAGATAAGGGGACCACAACTGCACACAATACTCCCTGTGTGGTCTCATCAAAACCCTGTACAATTGCAGCAAGACATCCCTGCTCCTCTACTTTAATCCTCTCTCTCTGAAGGCAAGCATACAATTTGCCTTCTTCACCATCTGCTGCACCTGCATGCTTACTTTCAGAGTCTAGCGACAAGGACACCCAGGTCTTGTTGCACGTCCTCCTACCCAATCTATCACAATTCAAATAATAATCTGCCTTCCTGTTTTTGCTACCAAAGTGGATAACCTCACATTTATGCACATTATACTTCATCTACCATGCATATGCCTAATCACCCAACTTGTTCAAATCACACTGAAATATCTCTGCATCCTCTCCACCACCCAAGTTTGACTCATTTGTAAACTTAAATGTACAGTAGTCCACCCGTACCCGCGGGGATTACTTTCCAGGACCTACACGGATAGGAGCTAACTCATTCATTTAAATGGGGAACGTACCTTCCCTGCAGCCTCCTGATTTCTGGTGCTGGAACGTTCCTATAATATGTTCTGGCCGTGGTAAACCACAGATAAGCGAAGCCATGGAAAATGATTCTGCAGATAAGGGGGTCGCCCTGTATTAAATTCAGTTTCCTCATCTAAATCATTAACATATATTGTTAACAATATTAACAACAGCTGAGGTCCAAGCACGGATCTCTGCTGTATCCCAGGGTAGTCCCTTTTGCTTTAATTTTATTTTCTATGCTGCTCTCCAATCCAACGGAACTGTTTCAAAGTCTATAGAAACTTGAAGGATGACCACCAGTTGCATCTACTATCTCTATGGCCACTTCCTTAAGTATTCTAGAACATAGTTTTTCAAGCCTTGGGGATTTAATAGCCTTTATCCTCATTAGTTTTCCCAATATCATTTCCTTACCAATATTAATTTCCTTTAGTTCCTCACTCTCAATAGACCCTGTGTTCCCCAATATTTTTGTGGCATATGCATGTCCTCCTTTGTGAAGGCAAAACCAAAATATGTATTTAATTAATCTGCCATCTCTTTGTTCCTCATTATAACTTCCCCTGTTTCTACCTGTAAAGGACTTATATTTGTCTTAACTAAACTCTTTCTCTTGATATTCCTTCAGATTTCCACACATTGTCATTATTCACAAACCCCAGGGGCAAATGCGGGTATTGGTTGCACACAGCTGTGAAGGCCTCCATTAGCTCTGCTGCTGCTTATTATTTGTGTTCGGTTAGAAAGAACGATTTATTGGACACACTCTTAGATGACAACTGACATGCAGCAAAACACATAGTAAGACATAATTAGACAAATATATTTTATCTGTATTTAGTGTGAGTGCGCTGAGGTATAAACCAAGAGGTGAGTACCTATATCATCAGTAGAAGAACTACCATCAGTGAACATATTGATATCAGGGACTGGGATGGGGCATCGGAAAGATCTGGACAAATTTGGATGTCTTCATTGATGAAGAGAAAATGGTCATGATCTGGAATGGATAGGGGTGATGTGGGATGTGCAAGGAAATCGGCAGGATTAATGTTGGTACAGTAAAGGTCAGTCAGGGGTTGTTGAGAAGGTAAACCTCATAATGGTTTTGGTGAGCAGCAGTCAAATGTTGAGTTTGCAATTGTCCTAACAAGGCAATCACCTAACAAGGCCTTAGGACATCCCCATTGTACTCAGATCTTCACCGCTATTTATCCTCATTGACAGTCCACAGAAAACCTCACACCTCAGCAGGACGTTGTCATCTACAGTTCTCATGCGGTGATTGCCTTGTTAGGACAATTGCAAACTCAACATTTGACTGCTGCTCACCAAAACCATTATGAGGTTTACCTTCTCAACAACCCCTGACTGACCTTTACTGTACCAACATTAATCCTGCTGATTTCCTTGCATATCCCACATCACCCCTATCCATTCCAGATCATGACCATTTTCTCCTCATCAATGAAGACATCCAAATTTGTCCAGATCTTTCCGATGCCCCATCCCAGTCCCTGATATCAACTGGTGCCCATTAAAAGTAAAGGCAAATAGATATTGACTGTCTTCATGAAGAAGCAGTGAGAAAAAAAAAGCATGTTGCAGGCCAACAACAGAAAAAAATGTAGCCTCTGATGGTACCGAGGCTAGAATATAAGCTGAATTTGGGACCAGGGCATGAAGAGGCTGTGCAATAGCTCTTAAGTCTTGAACCAGTCTATACTGGTCTATTTTGCCAGGTTTTGGGACAGTCATAATTGGAGTGTTACAGGGTGATTAGCAGGGGATCAAGATGCCTTAACGGAGAAAGTCATCAATTAGAGCAATGAGGCTCGGTATCGCCTATTGGTTCAGAGGGTATTGGCGGATGGATGGTAGAGTAACATTTGGTTTTAGAGCGATCTGAAAGGGTTCACATTCCCTAAGTCCAACATGAGAGGATGTTTTATCCCATACATCACAGTGGACTAAATCAAGGACATCTCAACTTTCATGGGCAGGAGGTGGGCACTGTGAGAGGATTTGGATAGTAGAGGATAGTCATCCCTTCTTGGAGTGTTTGCAGATGATAGCAGTGTGGGTCAGCCCTGGTGATTGCATGGTGGACCAAAGGACACAGGTCTTTTGCATGATGAGGCGGATTGATCTTCTGGGTGATTGAGGGGCTGAGGTATCTGCTTGTTTCCATAGGTGAGCGGGTATTTGTACATAATCTGCCTCACCCTCTGGCCCTTGAGCCAAGATCTGTATGGTCCATTCAGTACCAATTAAATCCCTGAAAAAATCTTCAAGGAATTGGTCTTCGCCTGTCCGATCGTAAGCAAGGGTGACATGACTTCCAGAACTTTGAAGGTCAAGGTCAAGTGACCAACTTTGGGGTTTAGTGGATATGTACCATAGGCGTTCAATTGAGTCAGAATCAAGTTGGACACCATCGGGGAACAGGCGAGTTTGACTTGAAAGGCACACAGCAGATCTCATCCCATTAGATTGCAGGATAATGTGTAGTAATCACAAAGCAGTGGTCCAGGGAATAGCCTTGGAAATAGACAGGAACCAGATCAGAAACTGAATAATGGTAGGTTTCCCTTGAAAGCCAGATAATTTTTGAGTCTTCTTTGAGATTTGAAGGTTCATGTCAGATTTCACCGAGGACAGAGGCTCCCGTGTCAATCAGAAAGGGATACCATCTGTTTTCAACTTTTAGACAGACTGTAGGTTCCTGCTTGTAAGGCATAGACTTCAAAGGAAAGTTACTTCAGAAATGGAGTTTTTTGCAAAACGTTAGTGAGTCATCATCTACCCCTCACTTGTGTCACAGGGTGATTACTATTAGGGAGTTTCCCTCAGTTGTCGTAAGGGTCCCCGGGGTTAATTTCCATATCTGCATCCTTGGCTCCCCCCATTGCCCCTTCAGGGGTTGGGCAGTCACAAGCCCAGTGATATGGGTCACCACAATTGAAACAGCTCTGAGGGGGTTGTCTGGGAGAGACTCCCTGGCCACGTCCATGACTGTGGCCTCGAAAGGGTGAAAGACTACTACTGCAATGCATAGGTAATTGTTGAGAAGTCTCTTGTCTCTTCCTGGACAACAAATTCAACTTTACGTGGGTCGGCGCCTTGTCTTTGCTCTGAATTTTCAACAAAGCCTTGAAGGACTGACGGAGTTGATTGGGGTTAGTGTCGACCCAATACAGGTTATTCGTCTTAACTGCAGTGGCGATAGAGGGCGGCAGACAGTTCAATAACACAGAGTTATATTTAGCATTGACAACATGGAAATTCAAAGCTCGATCCCCAGAATAGTATTCATAACATTCTCAGAAGCATTCAAGAAAGTCTTCAGGCAGACTCTTTATTTGTAGGCCGAAGTTCGAGGATACAAGGAAGGTCAATAGGTTTGGCCAGTATGGCGGATGCAGCAGCAAGGATATCATGTTGTCACCACGGCATAAGTGAGGGCATCAAAATCATTATAAGCAACGCGTTCAGTGAAACACATATTCAGTGTGAGTAAGGATCTGATGAATAAGGGCCCAAAAGTCTTGGGCAGTGCCATCATAAACTTTAATCGTGGGTTTAGGAAATCAGCAAACTGTTGGGGACCCTTGTGGCGGTCCAGAGCATTACTGAGAATGGACGTAATTTAATCGGGCTTCCAGGGGCAGTAAACATGGATAGTGGCATTTTGACCAGCAGCGCCAGCCTGTGGATTCGGTAGTTCTCTCATGGGGAGCATGCCCAGAGCCGGTATTTCATCTCCCAAGTCCTCAGAAGAGGAACTTAGCAGGGTTTCTGATCATTGAGCGAGTTGTGTTAAGGCACGGTAAGACTTTTTAGAAGATTGGCGAGATTTCAATTTTAGTTGACTGCAAGTGTTCCAAGCAACAGAGTCAGTGAACTGAGGAGGCAGCATGGCTACAGCCGCAGCGTATTTCTGAGAGTGAGCTGTAGTTGCCAAACTAATGAGAATCTGAGGAATATAGCAAGGGTGAATCCAGGTGGAAGAACGAGAGGGGCCGGCAGCAGGGGAACAACAGGAATTTGAGAATTAGGTGCAACAACAGTTTGATAAGCAAGAGGTTGAATAATCTGTGGGAAAGGGGTTAGGGCAAGGGGTGCTGGGGGCGCTTGACTTATCGACGTGGTAGTGACTGGAATAACTGGGGAGGGGATGCATTAAGATTTGCTTGCGGGTTAGGTGGGGGTAGGGGAGGTGGTGGTGGTGCAAGACGCAGATAGGGACACCAATCATCTAAATCTGAATTTTCGTTGTCTCCCGCACCCAAACCAAGGCCAACCATCGAACTGCACAGTTCTTTCTGTTTATCAGTCACCGGTGACTTTTCTTTTTGTTTCTGTTGACATTTGGCTCGAGCACATTCATTTTTGAGGACCTCAATAGATTTCATGGTACCATCATTAGTTAATTCAATTCCCAATGTGGTGGCAGTATCCTGGCATGAACCCAAAACCGACTCTTTGTGGATTTCACAATAAAATTGCCGCCACAGTCCAATCAATTATTTTGTTTTTGAGCCCAGGTTTTGTTGCCAAATCAATTGCTGGGCTGACTTAACCAATTGAGTATTTTTAAGGCCCTCCCAGCAGCCACTGCTCATAACTGCTTATTTAAGGTACCAGAAAGTTTTCACAGGCTTTCAGACTTTTCCGGATACTTTTCACATAGTTTCACAGATGAAGATGACGGATCTTCCATTTTATCTATATTATTGCCCATCTTAAAACAACCTTCCTTTAATAATTCTGACTTAAGACCTTCACTATTTAACAACAAGCAACAAAACTGATGACTTCCACAAACCCTTCTCAACTTTCCAAACCCCTCGACAATCTCGTTATAATGTATCACGATACTTCCTTATTTCATCTTTCACTGAACAATTTGGCAATCAATTTAGACAGCACCAATTCAACTGAATCTGAATCCCCGACTCATTTGAAGTACTTCCTTATTCAGGTCCCTGACCTGTTAGTGGAGTCCCTGACTCCCTGGAGTTCCCAACTCCTTTTTTTTTAATGAGTCCCCGACTCTATTCGGATCCCTAATCTGCAGGTTGCTGACCTGTTAGTGGGAGTCCCCGACTCCCTGAAGACCCCGACTCCTTTTATTAATGAATTCTTACCAGGACCGATCCTTTTCAGGCTGGACTTAGATGATAGACAGCGAGGGATTGAATCAACTGCGACTTGAATGAGAGGAAATCCAAATGGAGAAAATACTCACGTCTGGCCAGCCGATTCCTCTACACTCAATAGTGGAGGACTCAAGGTTCTAACACCGCTGCCCACAATCTGTCCATACTGAATCTGTGTCATGGCACTAGATGAAGATCTGAACCCCCAGCGGGGTCTCTCGGTTCCGCGATTGGTCAATAAACACTCTCAATCAGTCTGGTATTTAAGATTTCACTCTTCATTTTTCATACGGCTGAGCACAGAGTGTCCAGAATCACAGAGGTTATACACTTCCATGTTCCTTGGAGTAGCTGAGTACATGGCTCAAAACAAAGACAGTTTTATTCTTTTCTTAAAGAAGGGTATAGGCCATGATCGCGTTGTACATTCAGACAATTACCAATCAATACACAATATTGTTTTATTTAACAGTTACTTCATCAAATGATATTGCCTCGGAGCCAACTTTATTTTCCAACCCTAAGGCCACCTTTATCTCATTAACCAAACCATCATCTGCGTATGAAGGATGTCCAGTAATGTCATATCTAGTCTAGTTACTTCTATGCTGTGGAGGTAGCATTGTCTGCTAATCTCTATTGAAGCACACTGTGGTTAGTCAATTATGCAGCTATAGCATAATTAGCAGTTTGTAATTTAAAAGCCATTTTAAGAAGCTTTTAGCATAATTGTCAATTTGCAGCCATTTTGTCATGTTATTTGCATTGAGAAGCCATTTTATTGCTGCCTAAGTTATTAAGAACATCTGTTAAGTGGTTGCTCCTGACAACAACTAGTTACTTCAGCCTTTATTCAGGTTTCAGATCTTCACTGTCTATTTGCCCCTTCTTTTTGACCTGATGACGATTGAGCAGTGGGGAGCCAACTACTGTACATTCAACAATTTCTGCACATATACCCTCTGCTTCTGCACACCATTTAGAATTGTATACTATGTTGCTTTTGTGTATTTGTTCTTTGAAAATGGATCATTCCACACTTCTCTACATTAAAATTCATCTGAAATCTGTGCACCCATTCCTCAAACCTATATCTACATTCTTTTGAAGTACCATAGCATTGTTGGGGGCTAGAGACCAAGTCAAGTTGGCCAGTGAAGTAACAATGTAATTAATGTAGCTAATATTGTTGCTGTGGTGTGCATGGGATGGAGGTACAAGCTGTGTAGAAATGGAGGGTCCGAGGTCTATATATTATTGATAAATTATCATTGCAGGACAGGTTGAGAGAGAAATTGATAAAGCATCCCGAGTTTTAGCAATGGAGGAAGAGTATAGAAGCAAGGAAGTAACGCTAAACCTGATGGCAAACACTAATTTGGCCTCAACTAGAGCACTGCATCCAGTTCTGATCATCACATTTTAGGAAGGATTATGAGATAGTGCAAAAGTTTCAGAAAATAATTATGTAAGGGATGAGGAACTACATAGAAAAACTGCAGAAGTTGAAACTGTCCCTTTAGAGAAGAACAGATTGAGAGGAAGTTTGAGAAAGGTATTAAGCATCATGAAGAACCTTGAAATAGTAGATAAAGTAATTTGGAAACATTCTTTATGGCAGAATGATCAGGACACAAAAGGTTTAAAGTAAAATTGGTAAAAGAAAGAATGATTTCAAAAGAAAAGACTTGTTTCACACAACTAATGGTTATGGTCGAGAATGCAATGTCTGATAATATGGTGAAGACAGATTCAATTGGGGTGTTCAAAGGGGAATTCAATCATTACCTGAAAAGGGGACATTTGCAGCACTACAGGGACAATGCAGGGGAGTTGCTGAGACAGAGAATAGCTTTTTAGAGAGCTTCTACAGATGTGCTAAGCCAAATAGAAATTGTCTTTTTCTGTCCAGTAACCATTCTGTGATACAATGATTCTAGGATGTTATGCCAGAAATATCAACCATACAAATGTAACAACATCTGTCTTTTCTTTCAGGTTTTCAACAATTTTTTCTTCACTCAGCATTGCATGTTTTACAGTAAAACTGACCAGGCCTGAAAGTGAAACTCAGCAGCAAACAGCAGAAAGTTAGCCCCAAGGTTCAATGACACTACAATAACATTTAAAGGGCGAGTGGCCAAGTTGCAGGAAATGTGAAATCCTGTAACAAAGAGAGAGAGAGAGACCGCTGTCAAATAAATATACTTTCTTACTAACAATAACTTCTAATTATATTGTGCCTTAATATGAAAGAAAATGTACTGGTGAAACCTTGAGATCACAAAAGAGTTGAAATATATATTTTTAGAGTATTTTTTCCCAAGCCACAACCTTGGTCCTGATCTGAGATGACTTGCCTTCTGTTCTGGCTTTGAGCCAGAAAACAAGTTATTCTTGAAACATTGCAACTTCAGGTTGAAATTTCAGTTCCGAATTCTTGTATGTAGTCATTCTATTTCCAGAACAGAGATCCCATAATAGTGTAATGTGCAGGAACAGTCTTGCAGATACTAAACAGGAAAAGAGTGACATTAATCTGGCACTTTTCGCAATCTTAGAAAGAAAGAAGACTTATAGAGTCATAGAGATGTACAGCACAGAAAAAGACCCTTGGGTCCAGCTCATCCATGCCGATCAGATATCCCAACCCAATCTAGGCCCATATCCCTCCAAACCCTTCCTATTCATATACCTATCCAGATGCCTTTATACATGTTGCAATTGTACCAGCCTCCACCACTTCCTCCGGCAGCTCATTCCAGACATGCACCACCCTCTGCGTGAAAAAGTTGCCTCTTAGGTCTCTCTTATATCTTTCTCCTCTCACCATAAACCTCTAGTTCTGGACTCCCCAACCCCAGGGAAATAACTTTGCCTATTTATCCAATTCATGCCCCTCATGATTTTATAAATTTCTATGAGGTCAGCCCTTAGCCTTTGACACTCCAGGGAAAACAGCCCCAGCCTATTAAGCCTCTCCCTAAAGCTTAAATCCTCCAATTCTGGCGACACCTTTGTAAATCCTTTCTGAACCCTTTCAAGTTTCACAATATCCTTCTGTTAGGAAGGAGAACAGAATTGCATGCAAAATTCCAAAAGTGGCCTAACCAATGTCTTAGGCAAAAGTGAGGACTGTAGATGCTGGAAAAGGACAGCAGTTCAGACAGCATCCGAGGATCAGGAAAATCGACATTTCGGGCAAAAGCCCTTCATCAGGCTTTATAGCATTTTTGCAGGAGGTAGGGTGGGAAGAGATGTAATCCAGGTAGCTGTGGGAGTCGGCGGGTTTGTAAAAAATGTCAGTGTTAAGTCGGTCGTCATTGATGGAGTTGGAGAGGTCCAGAAAAGGGAGGGAGGTGTCAGAGATAGTCCAGGTGAATTTAAGGTTGGGGTGGAATGTGTTGGTGAAGTTGATGAACTGCTCAACCTCCTCGCGGATGCAGTCATCAACGTAGCAGAGGAAGAGGTGAGGAGTGGTGCCGGTGTAACTACGGAAGATGGACTGTTCTACGTAGTCAACAAAGAGACAGACATAGCTGGGACCCAAGTGGGAGCCCATCGCTACCCCTTTTGTCTGGAGGAAGTGGGAGGATTTGAAGGAGACATTGTTAAGGGTGAGAACCAGTTCAGCCAAACGAATGAGAGTGTCAGTGGAAGGGTACTTGTGGGGACGTTGGGAGAGGAAGAGGAGGGCTTGGAGGCCCTGGTCATAGAGGTGAAGAGGAATTGGATGTCCATGGTGAAGATGAGGTGTTGGGGGCCAGGGAAACAGAAATCTTAGAGGAGGTGAAAGGTGTGGGTAGTGTCTTAAATGTGTGTGGGGAGTTCCTGGACTAGGGGGGATAGGATAGTGTTGAAGTAGGTGGAGATGAGTTCAGTGTGGCAGGAGCAGGCTGAGACAATGGGTCAGCTGGAGTGGTCAGGCTTGTGGATCTAGGGAAGGAGGTAGAATCGGGCAGTGCAGGTCCCCGAACTATGCGGTTGGAAGCTGTGGGTGGGAGATCTCCTGAGGTGATGAGGTTGTATATGGTCTGAGAGATGATGGTTTGGTGATGGGGGCTAAGGTCATGATCAAGGGAGGAGGAGATGTCTTTGAGTTGGCGCCTGGCTTCAGCAGTGTAGAGGTCAATGCGTCAAACTACCACTGCACCCCCTTTATCTGCTGGCTTGATGGTGAGGTTGGGATTGGAGCAGCGGAAGTGGAGGGCTGTGCGTTATGAGGGTGAGAGGTTGGAGTGGAGGAGGTGGGTAGACAGGTTGAGACGATTAAGGTCTCGGTGGCAGTTGGAAATGAAGAGGTCGAGGGCGGGTAATAGGCCAGCATGGGTGTCCAAATGGATAGAGTGTATTGGAGGTGGGTGAAGGGGTCCTCAGAAGGTGGGCGGGGGTCCTTATTGAAAAAGTAAGCTCAGAAGCGGAGGCGGCGGAAGAAGTGTTCGACTTCACGACGCGTTTTGAATTCATTGATGCATGAATGGAGGGGGATAAAGGTAAAGCCTTTGTTGAGGACTGATCATTCGTCCTCAGTGAGGGGGAGGTCTGGGGTGTTGGTGAAAACTCAGCAGGGCTGGGAGCTAACACCTGGTATGGATGTGGAGCTGGGAGTGGAGGTGGAGCCTGTAACTGGAGTGGGTGTGGTGGTAGGGGGAATGGAGGTGGAGGCATGAGCAGGGGTGATGCTCCCCTCAGGGTTCTGGTGGGGGGGGGGGTGGGATGGTGACAGTGAGATCTGTGGGGGGTGTGTCGGCAGTATGTAGGGGAGTGGCATTAATCGGGGCGGAAGTGGTCGCGATGACGGCAGTTGGGGGGCGGAAGTCACGGAAAACGTGACGTCAGCGATGGCGTGAGGGGGGGAAGTGATGTCACGCATGGTGCATGTGAAATCGTTAGGGGTGGAAGTAGCTGCAGAAGTGGCCATGATGGGGGTGGAAGTGATGTCATCGATCGACATGGGGATGATGGCTGTACCAGCCACATGGCTAATGGCAGACGAGCAGTTCCAGAGGCCAGGGGAAGCTTCTGGAATGTTTGAGGAATACTCGTTGTGGAGATGGGTATATAAAATTTATTGTACTTACAGTTTTTGATGTTTGAGATGGTGTAGAAATACTGTTTGTTGAGAGTATTAATTCTTCTTAGGATATAGTACAGAAGGGGTCCTTTGCATTTCTGAGAGAGTGTGGCCCTAAGTTGAGGCATAGCTGACTGTAGAGAGGTTAGGTGCCGGCGCATGGCTATGAGTGTGGAGCGGAGATCCTGAAGGAGAACCTTTGTTGGTGGTTTTGAATTTGTAGTCTGTACTGGCTGTCCTGTTTAGATCCAAGCTGTGCTGGTTTGAATGTAGTCCAGAGTCCATGTGCAATCAGTTGGTTGCGGAGGCAGGCACTGAGGAAGCCGATGTGGCTGTGGTAGCAAGTCTGTTTCAGACCATGGTTGAAGAGCTTCAGGGCAGAGGAGATGACTTGGGGGTTGCAGTGAGAGAGAGACTCACTAAAATTCTTGTAGAGAGAAGAGGACAACTTTTTCAAGGTAGGCATCCTTGCAAGGGGATTCGCAGTAAGATTAAAATCAACTAGGCGAAAGTGAGGACTGCAGATGCTAGAGGTCCGAGTCAAGATTAGAGTGGTGCTGGAAAAGCACAGCAGGTCAGGCAGCATCTGAGGATCAGGAAAATCGACTGATGAAGAGCTTTTGCCCGAAATGTCAATTTTCCTGCTCCTTGGATGTTGCCTGAACTGCTGTGCTTTTCCAGCACCACCCTAATCTTAACCTATGCCCTGTACAGCTGCAACATGACCTCCCAACTCCAATACTCAATGCTCTCGCCAATAAAGGAAAGCATACCAAATGCCTTCTTCACTATCCTATTTATCTGCTTATATTTAGATAGATATTTTCATGACCTTAGAATCTCTCAAAGATCTTTATAGTCGGTGAAGTAGTTATAAAGTTTAATCACTTTTGTGATGCAGGAAACACAGTTTCTACAAAACAAGATCCCTTAAAAGAAATATGATGATGATAAAGTGCTGAATATGATAATGACCAGATCCTGTGTGATGTGAAATATTAAAATCACTGCCAAGTTGCAATCCTGATTGATGGTGTTAATCTGCCATTTTCACGTTATTTACAACACAGGAACAGGCCATCTTTTCAACTGTCAAGATTAGAGTGTTGCTGGAAAAGCACAGCAGGTCAGGCAGCATCTGAGGAGCAGGAAAGTCAATGTTTCGGGCAAAACCATTCATCAGGAATGAAGCAGGGAGCGTCCGGAGTGGAGAGATAAGTGGAAGGGGGGTGGTGCTGGGGAGAAGGTAACTAAGAGTACAATAGGTGGATGGAGGTGGGGATGAAGGTGATAGGTCAGAGGGGAGGGTGGAGGTCATGGTTGAAGAGCTTCTGGGCAAAGGAGATGATCTGGGGGTTGCAGTGAGAGAGAGAGACTCACTGAAATCAACTGTTCAATGCTGACTTTTTTAACTGCTCCCATCCTCTATTCTCACCTTATATTCCTTTCTACCTACGGAAGAACCTCGATTCTCCGAACAACATGGGCGGGGTGTTTTTTGTTCGGATAATCGAAGGTTCAGATAATCGAAATCCGGATAGCACAATTTAGCCAAGCCTCGGGACCTTGCGATCTTGTTCAGATCGAATGCCAGATAATCGAAGTTCCTCTGTACTCTGTTGATTTAACTTCTACATTGTAGAGACCATCAGTCACATGATGGCACTTTTTTGTAACAGAATCCAGATCCTTGTTCACTACAAATTATAAATTTAAAAATACATGAACATACAAAACAGCCATACAAGCCCTGGCCTATCTCCCTGTACCAGTATACTTAAGTAATTCAATAACTAGCTTGTTCAACTTCTGAGAAATGCATTCTCTACTTTATAACTCATTAAACAAGTTAGGAAATCCACTGTTTTGCAGGATGTAAAGAGCAGCTATCGACATGGAGATTGGACAGGGAGGTAAGCTACCACTCTTGTGAAAGCATGTTTGAACCAGGAATAGTCAGCTTCATTCCATCAACCTAATTGGCACTTGATGCAAAGAAATCCTCACCCTGGATTTTGCAATTTATTTTCTTTGAAACCTTATTTAGAATCTGTATTTAATTATATGGGTAAAGTTCCTCAATAAAATAATATCAAATGATAATCAAGAATGGAACAATGAATGAGTTCACTATGTTCAGTGACTAATTTCTTCCAGTTGCATTCTAAGTAGTGGAGTTCATTTGTTCATCACTGGCAGCCTAACTCCCTGAGTTACATGCTGTTGGAGAACTGTTTTACCTCTGAAAAAGAAATTCTTGAATCTTTCTGGTTCTTTATCTACTTTCAGTTGAAAAACAATGTTACAATCTGGTTAGCAATTAGTAACACTTAAAACAAAATCCAAATACCATGTTTCAACCAATAGGACCGCAACACAAGATTTCATCTATTAAAAAAAACTTAATTATTCTGAATAGTAGAATTGAACAAAACAATCCCGATTAGCAATCGTGATAATTATGCATTATTTGCACTCTGACAGATTTATTCCTTCCCTCAAAAATTTTATATAAGACATAACAATTATAATTACGGAATCTTCCAGTTCCTATTTGGACCTTGCAGTATACTCCAGGCAGAGTGTGTCACATATTCCTAGCATGCAGTGCTTTGCATAGTTGGAGCAGACAATCAGATGTTGAAGAGCTGGGTGAGCAGAAGCAGTTGTCTGAGGAGGAAGATGAGAACATTTACCAGAAGAAATATCACCATCTGCATGATAGAGTGAAGACGTGAAAGTACTACAGGCCTGACAGGATTTAACTCAGCTGGTTGGAGTAGATGAGAGCTGGGTGCAATGATCATTCATTGACTGTAAAACCATTGGTGCTTAAAACACAAGCAGGTAGTTTCTGTTGGGACAGACAAATGTGACTTCTGTTTGTTTGATTTTTGTTAACTTTTGATGATTTAATGAGGCAACTTTTTTTTTAATTCATTCACGGGATGAGGGTGTCACTGGCTAGGCCAGCATCTATTGTTCATCCCTAATTGTCCAGAGGTCAGTTAAAAGTTAACCACATTGCTATGGGTCTGGACATGTGAGCCAGACCAGGTAAGGATAGCAGATTTCTGCATTGGATAACAATAAGATGCTGAGTTAAATTGGGGATTGAGGAAAAAGTAGCAGTGACTTAGAGCGGATTATAAAATGGAATATATCTAAAGACAAATAAGTTGTTAGACCTAGTGTTTAAACAGCAATAAGTGCAGGCATGTGTAGTTGTTTGTGTAAGGAGTTGTCAGCTGTGTCTCCTGTGTGTTGTGAAAAGCTTTGGTCTTTTGCTACTGTGCCAATTCATTGACGGTGAGGGGCAATTCCGGATTCCTAATGCTTGAACCAATACACAGCTAGAGTTCCAAGGTGACACCAGTGCGGGGACATAGGTATATTCTGGGATATCCTCAAAATGGCGAGTACTTTGACTTATGGTGATCGGGAGAGGCAGACTAGCATTAGACAAAAGATGCGCCATAGGGACATAGTAGTTAATTAATGAGGTAAGTTTGAGATGAAAGCATGAGAAAACCTGAGGCCTCATAAAGAGAAACTGTCCATGAAACTTAATGAAAATGACATGTTACCAAAATATGGTAAGGTTCAACCCCAAGATTATTACTTTTGTAGGGCTCATCCTTAAGTATGTCACAGTCCTGTGCATAATTTACCTCAGCTCCAGTCATTTCCAAATGTAAAAGCTTTAATTAATCTCCTCTTCACTGAGGATGCATCAGCCCCCATTCTCCAGCCCCGTTTCATGCCTTCAAACAGAGTATTCACAAAGTCAGGACCTTTAGTAACAGGAACAGTTGTGGGCTACAGTAGATTACATTACTTACAGTGTGGAAACAGGCCCTTCGTCCCAACAAGAGCCAGCTGACTCAGGAAAGAGGTCAAAGACAAGCATTGGGGTTGTGGGTGTTGAGGCAATCTGTTTAAAAGGCCTATTTCAGTACTGTGGAATACTATTCCCCAGAAAAGCAAGCCTCTAGACATCACAGAGTTGAAATATGACTAACTTAATCACTCGTATAACCACTGCCTGACTGTGACCATTATCTAAGGTAAAAGAAACTCACACTAACTTTCGTCAATGAGGAAGAAAACCAAAACCTGTATTTATTATAACAAATAGATCTTCTAATGTGTGGTAAAAACATATTATTAATTACAAATATACAAACTTTAACTATACTTCCTTTAAATCCAAACATGCACACATTCATTCTCTCAAAACAGATGGGACTACTGGTTTTGTTTTAGGAAGCTAAGTAAAAAGGCACAAAGATCAGATTCCAAATCAAAAGCAGTGAAATGAGATGACTTTGTCACAGTTCTTTTGATTCTTGGTACTGAGATCACGCTGTTCTCGAATGCATGGATCTTCGAATTTCTCCTTCAAATCCTCTCACTTCCTCCAGACAAATGGGGTAGCCATGGGCACCCACACAGGCTCCAGCTATGCCTGTCCCTTTGTCGGCGACATGGAACAGTCCACCTTCCGCAGTTACACCAGCACTACTCCCAACGTTTTCCTCCACTACATTGATGACTGCACTAGCACCACCTTGTGCTCCCACGAGGAGGTTGAACTGTTCATCAACTTCACCAACGCCCGACCATAAATTCACCTGGACCATCTTTGACACCTCCCTCCTCTTCCTGGACCTCTCCATCTCCATCAACGGTGACCGACTCAACACTGACATTTTCTATAAACCCACTGACTCCCATAGCTACCTGGATTACACCTCCTCCTACACTGCCTCCTGCAAAAATGCTATCCCTTATTCCCAATTCCTCCAACTCTGCCACATCAGCTCCCAAGAGGAACAGTTCCACTGCAGAACACACCGGATAGCCTCCTTCTTTAAAGACCGCAATTTCCCCTCCCACATAGTCAATGATGCCCTCCAGCGCATCTCGTCCACATCCTGCACTCTGCCCTCGAATCCCACCCCTCCAACCACAACAAGGACAGAAGCACCCCAGTCCTCACCTTCCAACCCACCAACCTTCGCATAAACCGCATCATCTGCCGACATTTCCACCACCTACAAACAGACCCCATCACCAGGGATATATTTCCCTCCCCACCCCTATCCACTTTCCTTAAAGATCATTCCCTATGCAACTACCTGGTCAGGTCCATGCCCCCTAACAACCTACCTTCCCCTCCTGGCATCTTCCCCTGCCACCATAGGAATTGCAAAATTTGCACCCACACCTCCCCCCTCATCTCTGTCCAAGGCCCCAAAGGAGCCTTCCACATCCAGCAAAGTTTCATCTGCGCTTCCACATATGTCATTTACTGTAACCGTAGCTCCCAATTCGGGCTCCTCTACATTGGGGAGACTGGACACCTACTCGCAGAGCACTTTAGATACCATCTCCGGGACACCCAAACATTTTGACTCCCTCTCCCACTCTGCTGAGGACATACAGATCCTGGGGCTCCTCCATCCCCACTCCCTTACCGCCCAACGCCTTTGCTGGAGGAAGAACGCCTCATCCTCTGCCTCGGACCCTTCAATCCTATGGCATCAAAGTGGACTTCACTTCTTCATTTCCCCTTCCCCCACCTTACCCCAGTTCCAACCTGCCAGCTCAGCACCATCCTCATGATCTGTCCCATCTGTCAATCTTCTTTCCCACCTATCCGCTCCACCCTCCTCTCTGACCTATCACCTTCACCCCCACCTCCATCCACCTACTGCACTCTCAGTTGCCTTCTCCCTAGTCCCACCCCCTCCCATTTATCTCTCCATCCCTGTGGCTCCCAGCCTCATTCCTGATGAAAGGGGGGGGGCTTTTGCCCGAAACATCGATTTTCCTGCTCCCTGGTTGCTGCCTGACCTGCAGTGCCTTTCCAACACCATTCAAATCTTGACTTCGATTCAGAAGCCAGTTGGTGGCACAAATTTCTTGGCTTAGGTTGACAGTTGTTTCTTTTTGGAAGAGTTTTTTGAGTTTTTTTCCTCACTCACGGAGAGGGAGACAGAGAGATAGAGATAGAGAGAGAGAGATTTTGCTTTCTGGCAAGCCTTTTGGAGGTCCAGTTTCCAATTGTTCTCTCTCAATCAATGCACAAGTTTTTTGTTGGGACAGCTTTTTGTTTGCCAAAGACACATAGTTCCAGTGTGTCTCACAAAAATATTAAATTCAGGTTCAGCAAAATAGCACCACACATTTCCATTTTTCCTTTCAATTGTATAAAATACAAATAATAATGCAAGCTTCCATTTTCCAGTTTATACTGACAAATAAAATATGAGTAGTGTTTCAATAATAAAACTGATAAGACACTCTAGCCCTCACTGCTCACACACCCATCCTTAATGCACTCTCCACAGCCCATCCATATTGCCTCCATTTATATCCCCCTTGGTCCCTTGTGCCCCCTCTATTCCTGATGAAGGGCTTTTGCCCAAAATGTCATTTTCCTGTTCCTCGGATGCTGCCTGACCTGCTGTGCTTTTCTAGCACCACCCTAATAGAGACACTGGTTTCCAGCATCTGCAGTCCTTGTTTTTACCCTTGCGCCCGCATGCCAGGCCAAGCCCTTAAAACTCATTCTCCAAGGTCCATAATGCTCACTATGTCAAGCTACATAATACATCTTTGGCAATTAGTTCAGAAATCCATTAGCCTGTTGAAACATCTGAACCCCAAGGAAAGCACTCTTTGACTTCAATTCAATTGTATCATGTTTATTTACACAAGATTAAGAGCTTGCAGTCTCTGGTGCTGGTCCTCAGCTGTGAGGATGGGTCACCGGACCCAAAATGTTAACTTCGATTTCTCTTCACAGATGCTGCCAGACCTGCTGAGGTTTTCAAGCAACTTCTGCTTTTGTTTCTGACGTACTTTTAACTGCCCTTGGTGGGAAATCAGAAAGCCTGGAAATCAGTTTGGGAATCCTGGAATAGCGATCACTACCATTTTTAAAGAGTTCAACATTTGTTAATGACCAGGCCAGACCCCCTCAAAATATTTCAAGAAAGTAGCCCAGACAATAACTTTATTAGGTGTTTTAAATAGATGTACAGTGGATATTCCAGGAGTGATGTAGCTGGTCAAACCACTTAGTTTTAAACAAAACAAAATTTATTTACAAGATTACCAAATGAAATACAAACAAAAGAGAACAAAATATGGAATGACAACCTATTCGAAAACCTAACAGATCTTTCCAACTTAATGATGCTGTTCCAAATACTTGCAACATTCCCCATAAACACTCCTTGGCAAAAAAGGAAAAATCTAACACAGGGTCTTACAGGACAGAGAGAGAGGTGGCAAAGAGATTCAGCATGGAACACCTTCTTCCAAGCTGTTTCTTGGACCAGCAGCCTCAAAACTGACTGATTGCTTTTAGAGGACAGTCAGCATGCTAAAAACCAAACCAAATTAGAGAAAAGCTGAGCTGGGAGAACTGGCCACTCCCCTTTCATTGTACAAGTGTTTTTGTTTTAAACTTGAAAGTCTTTTGCCTCAGGTAATATCTGTTAGCTATAATCAAACTGGCCCTAATACCCTTCAAACTTAGACCTTTCGGAATCACTGCTTTTATGACCTCTCTGAAAGAAAAAGCCAAGGACAGCATAACCTTGTTAAAGGAGCAGCATCATCACAGACTCATGGGGGAGGCAATGGCCTAGTGGTACATCTATCAGTCCAGACTATCAATCTTTGGAACTGGATTAGGATCTCACCATTGCAATTTGAATTCAATAAAAATATCTTGAATTAAAAATCTAACAATGACCATGAAGCCATTGTTGATTGCTAGAAAAAAACCCATCTGGTTAACTAATGTCCTTCAGGGAAGGAAATCAGCTGTACTCTCCTGGTCTGGCCTACATGTGACTGCAGACCCATAGCAATGTGGTTGACTCTCAATTGCCCTCTGAAATGTCCTAGTAATCCACTCAGTTGTAATACTCACTATGAAATCTCAACATAAAAATGAAACCGGAATATCACCTGGCATCGGTCTAGGCACTGAAAGCAGCAATGGCAGAAACAGCTCTGACGACCCTACAAAGTCCTCCTTACGAACGTTTAGGGGCTATTGCCAAAATTGGAAGAGCTGTCCCATGGACCAGTCAAACAACAGCCTGATATAATCATATTCACAGAATCATCACCTTATAGACAATGTCCCAGACACCACAGTCACCATGTCTGGATATGTCCTGTCCCACCAGCTGGAAGACTCAGCAGAGGCGGCAGCACATTGATTGACAGTCAAGAGAGAGTTGCCCTTGGAGTTCTCAACGCTGACCCCGGCACTCATGAAGAGTCATGGCAGCAGGTTAAACATGGGCAAGGAAATCTTTCACTGATTATCTTGTACCAACCTCCCCCATCTGATGAATCAGAACTCCTCCATGTTGAACAACACTTGGAGGATGCACTGAGAGTGGCAAGGATGCAAAATGTACTCTTCAATGTCCATCAACAAGAGTGGGCTTGGCAGCTGCTCTGCTGATTGAGCTGGTTAAATGACACAGCCGCTGGATTGGGACTGAGACTGAGACAGGTTGTCAGTGAAAAAAGACAAGAGGCAAAAACATACTTGACCTCATTCTTACTAATCTTACTAATCCTTCACAGTATCAGTAAGAGTGACCACTGCACATTCCTTCTGGAAACAAAGTCCCATCTTCACATTGAGACTGTCCTCCATCATGCTAAATTGAGCAGTCTTCGAACAAATTTAGCAACTCACAACTAGGCATCCAATACATGGTGTGGGCCATCAACAGCAGCAAAATCACACTCTGAAACAATCTTCAACCTCAAATCCTGGTACATCCGCCCACTCAACAATTACCAACGAGCCAGGGGATCAAACATGGTCCAATGGAGAGTGTAGGAGGGCATGCCAAGAGCAGCACCTGGAGTGCCTAAAAATGAAGTGTCAACATAAAAATGAAGCTACCAAACAGGATTGCTTGTGTGCCAAACAGCATTAGCAGCCAGTGATGGATGGACCTAAGCAATCCCACAACCAATGGATCAGATCTAAACTCTACAGTCCTGCCACATCCAGTCATGAATGGTGGTGGACGATTAAAAAACATTCTGGAGGAGGAGGCTCCACAAAGATTCCCATTCTCAATGTTGGAAGAGTCCAGCACTTCAGAGGAAAGTAAAAGGCTGATGCGTTCACAGGAATGATCAGCCAGAAGTCCAAGTGGATGATTCATTCTGGGCTCCTCTATCATCCCCAACATCACAGATATACATTTTCAGCCAATTTGGTTCACTCCACATGGTATTAAGAAATAATTGGAGGCACTGGATAATGCAAAGGCTACGGGTTCTGACAATATTCTCACAATAGTACTGGAGGCTAATGCTCTATACTTGCTGCACCCCTAGCCAAGCTATTCAAATACACTTACAACACTTGGATCTACCCAACAATATGGAAAATTGTCCAGGTAAGCCCTGGACACAAAAGGCAGAACAAATCCAACTTGATCATTACCAACCCATCAGTCTACTCTCAGTTATCAGGAGAGTGATGGAAGGTGTCATCAGCAGTGCTATAAACTGCACCTACTCAGCAACAACCTGCTCATTTATGTCCAGCTTGGGTTTTGTCAGGGCCACTCAGCTCCTGACCTCACTACAGCCTTGGGTTAAACATGAACAAAACATCTGAATTCCAGAGGTGAGGTAAGAGTGACAACCCTTGACATCAAGGTCACATTTGATCCAATGTGGCATCGAGGTTCCCTAACAATGGGAATCAGGTGCAAAATTTCTACTGGTTGGAGTCAGACCTGCACACAGGAAGACAGTCATGAGTGTGGAGGTCAATCATCTCAGCTGAAGGACATCTTTGCAGGGGTTCTTCCAGGTAATGGCCTAGGTCCAGCCATCTCAGTTGCTTCATCAATGACCTTCCCTCAATCATAAGGTCATAAGTGGGGATGTTCACTAATGATTGCACAATATTCAACACCATTCATCCCTGTACAGATAGCGGTCTGTGTTCAAATGCAATAAGATTGGCACAATATCCAAGCTGACAAGTGAATATTATGCAGTCGTCAGTGAACATTCCCACTTCTGATCTTATGATTGATCAGCATATTCCTAATTCAAGATTTTAAAAAAGGTTTAACTCAAATTCCATCCTCTGCCCTGGTATGTTTCAAACCCAGAACCCCATAACATTAGCTGAGTTTCTGGATTAATAGTCTAGCAATAATACCAGTAGGTCATCTCTCCTCCCTTACAAATTGGCGAAAATCCAGACCCGCATCTCCAGCTGTTTACGAAAGTAAGCTAACTGCTCTCTTATAGTCCCATTTCTCCTATCCTGACTTTACTAGATAGATGCCAGCCATCTTTTGAAGTCTCTTTTTATCATCTGCCAATTTTAGTTAGCTTACCTTTTGAGCTGTTAATGTCTTGGATCAATGTGGCCCCAAACTTTTAAGTATACTAATCTCCAAGTTTGCTTTAATTGCATTTATCCTTTCTGCTACAGTTACAGTTGAATTCCTAAGACAAAAGTACACTCTAAAACATATAAAACATGAACTAGATATTCACAAAAATACAGATAAATAATGCAAGGATAAAGTCAAAAGCTTTATAAACTCTGCATTATACTGTATAAAGCTATAAGAGGCCATGTAATTATTGTGTCATAGATACACTGGGATTTCCCTTGAATTGTTTTAGTGTGATTAACACATCTCACCAGTTTTGCTCCAACTGTTCGCACACAGAGTGGACTAACATCATGCACAACATTCACCACAACAACCACAGCTCCTGAAACATCATGACATAGCAATCTGGCACAACAGCTTGATATATCGCTTCAGATTCTCGCACAAGAATTTGCAAATTCTCCCAAGCTGCTTAAGAAGCATCTTATAAAACAGCTCCAATTTTATAAACAAAACTCATTAATGCTTCTTCACTTAAACTCCTGAGCCTCAATCTTTCATCAGGTGACTTTTAGTGTCAACTCAAATTCACTCACTGCAAAAAAAAAAGAATCCAGGGATACTTTAATCCTAGTTCTCTCCGAAATTCCACCAGCTGACTTTGCACCTCATTTTCCAGGAAGTGGGATAAATTTATAAGGCACAGACAGAGTAGCAACCTCCTTCAAGTCAGGAAAAGCACAGGATATTTCCCATTGCTCTATCATGCAAGGTCTATATTATTGCAGGGGAGTGCAGGGGGAAGGATAGTAATGCAACGTTTGTGAAGGTTTGTAGCTCAGGTTGAGGTTTAGGTTGTAGGTTTGCTCTCTGAGCTGTAGGTTTGATATCCAGACGTTTCATTACCTGGCTAGGTAACATCATCAGTGGCGACCTCCAAGTGAAGCGAAGCTGTTGCCTCCTGCTTTCTATTTATATCTTTCTCCTGGATGGGGTTCCTGGGGCTTGTGGTGATGTCATTTCCTGTTCGTTTTCTAAGGGGTTGATAGATGGCATCTGGAGCTATGTGTTTGTTTATGGCGTTGTGGTTGGAGTGCCAGACCTCTAGGAATTCTCTGGCATATCTTTGCTTAGCCTGTCCCAGGATAGATGTGTTGTCCCAGTTGAACTGATGTTTTTTTCCATCCGTGTGTAGCTATGAGGGAGAGAGGATCGTGTCTTTTTGTGGCTAGCTGGTGTTTGTGTATCCTGGTGGCTAACTTTCTTCCTGTTTATCCTACGTAGTGTTTGCGGCAGTCCTTGCATGGAATTTTGTAGATGAGGTTGGTTTTGTCCATGGGTTGTACTGTGCCTTTTAAGTTTGTTAGTTTTTGTTTGAGAGTGTTGGTGGGTTTGTGCGCTACTAGGATTCCGAGGGGTCTTAGTAGTCTGGCTGTCATTTTTGAAACTTCTTTGATGTATGTTAAGGTGGTTAGGGTTTCTGGCTGTGTTTGGTCTACTTGTCATGGTTTGTTCTTGAGGAATCTGCGCACTGCATTTTTTTGAGTATCCGTCCTTCTTGAATACGTTGTATAGGTGGTAATCCTCTGTTTTCCGAAGTTCGTCTGTGCTGCAGTGTGTGGTGGCTCGTTGGAATAGTGTTCTGATACAGCTTTGTTTGTGTGTGTTGGGATGGTTGCTGGTGTAGCTAAGTATTTGGTCAGTGTTTGTCGGTTTTCTGTATACGCAGGTTTGTAGTTCTCAGTTGTCCTTTCTTTCGTTAGCTTACTATCGTCACCTATACTGTGACCATAGTAATCCTGTTTCTCCTGGCCCAACAAGAATATTACACAAAAAGAAATCACTACCCTTTTCACTTCACCACTGGTTTAGAGCAGGATGAAATGTTGCATTATGATAGCGATCT
Source organism: Chiloscyllium punctatum (assembly GCF_047496795.1). Lineage (NCBI taxonomy): Eukaryota > Metazoa > Chordata > Chondrichthyes > Orectolobiformes > Hemiscylliidae > Chiloscyllium > Chiloscyllium punctatum. The sequence goes on along the minus strand of NC_092753.1, from coordinate 82,208,899 downwards.
CAACAAGTCACTATACCTTTAAGATAGCACGATGTTATCATGATATGATACTCTCATATAAAAGATTTTCATCACCTTCCTTTCAGTTAGCTAGTCCACTCAATTCAGCTAAGTAGTTAGCTAAATATGCATGTAATGTTTAACTGTATTAATATAAAAAAGATAATACCAAGGCTGTATGCCTGAGTCTGAGATATGACATCAATGTACATTATTGGTGTTGATTATAAATTCAAGATCTTTGTTTTAACATGAACTCAGTCTTCAGGATATATCATATACAGGCTAACATTATATAGACCACACTGCTTTAGGAAACAAACACCACTTCTCACTAAGGCTGCCAAGCCTAATGTTAACTCAAATCTCAATGACAAGCCAAAAACAAGCAAAGTACTGAGAATGCTGCAGATCTGCAATAAACACAGAAATTGTTGGAGGAATTCAATATGTATGACAACATCCTGGGAGAGAAAACTTTTCAAGTCCAATATGATGTTTCCAAAGTTCTGAAAATGTGTCATCTCAGAATTGAACTGTTGCTTATGTTTCACAAGTGCTATCAGACCTACAAAGATTTCTCCACCACTTCACTTTTAACCCAATGCTGAGCCATTTGAATTGAACACATACATGAAAAATGGACCCCAGTAGTTTGAGCAGGTGCCCTTGCCACCAACTGAAGAAGGATGGCTGCAAGGTAGGTAAATAAGTTGGGCAGTTTTGCTGCATCTGATTTCCAGTAGCTGAGCACAGTACTGTTAAAATCACCCCTGATGTTCTCTGTGACAAATGTTTTAGAGTTGTGGCAGATATTTAAGAGGTCAGTTATGTGGCAATCAGTTTGTGTTCAAGTGTCCAGAGACTGCGGAAGAGTGAAAAGAGATTGCTCATGTCAGAGGAATTACAGCTCCAATTTTGCTGTGGTTATGATGGCAAAACACTCAGCATTTGTCAGCATTACTCCAGTGAAACGGATAAAATCTTTGGGTCATACATTCTGAAACTAAAACAGTAATCCAGAATTTGTCAGTTGATTCTACACTCTTCCAGAGAATGTGCTGTTAAGGTTCCCTCATAACACAATCTGTAAGTTACTGATGAATTAACAAATTCACTTTTAAATCACTAGTCAGCCTTATAAAACATTTTAAAATGTTACATCTTCTTGAAACTTCATAATTATAACTAAATACCCTTACTGATACTGGAAATCCAATTTTAAATTTGTGGAATGTCAAATTTTTCTTGATAGAGTCATAGAATTGTACAACACAGAAACAGACCCTTTGATCCAACTTGTCCATGCCGAACAGATACCCTAAATTAATCTAGTCCCATTTGCCAGGATTGGGCTCACATCCCTCTAAACTCATCCTATTCATGTACCCATCCAGATACCTTATAAATATTGCAATTGTACCAGGATCAAATAACTCTTCATATTTTAAAAAATGGTTTTGTTTATTGATATTTTAGTTTCATCAAAATCCAGTGATAATTTACTGTGCTATCAAAAAGCAAAAATTGCAATACCAAGGTAATCAGTACTTATAGCTTCCTGGTTTGCTGACTGTAAGAATAGTTCAATGTGATTGGTCACTTAACCTGTTTGCTGACATCACTACTGCTGCACACCTGGGGATTCCTTGACTCAGAAATGAGGAAATCCACATCACAGATATCACTAGACTTTTGTGGGTGGATTTCTTCAAGGTCAGCCATGAATATAAATCCTTCACCAGTGACTATAAAATCTAATCCTATAATTCAATGTAGCAATGGTTCATTTTAAAACAGAGCTGAAAAATGTGTTGCTGGAAAAGCGCAGCAGGTCAGGCAGCATCCAAGGAGCAGGAGAATCAACATTTCGGGCATAAGCCCTTCTTCATTCCTGAAGAAGGACTTCTGCCCGAAACGTCGATTCCCCTGCTCCTTGGATGCTGCCTGACCTGCTGCGCTTTTCCAGCAACACATTTTTCAGCTCTATCTCCAGCATCTGCAGTCCTCACTTTCGCCTCATTTAAAACAGGTAGGAATAGGATAAATAGACAAAGTCTTTTCTCTGGGGTTGGGGAGTCCAGAACTAGAGGGCATAGGTTTAGGGTGAGAGGGGAAAGATATAAAAGTGACCTAAGGGGCAACTTTTTCACACAGACAGTGGTACGTGTATGGAATGAGCTGCCAGAGGAAGTGATGACGGCTAGTACAATTGCAACATTTAAAAGGTATTTGGATGGATATATGAATAGGAAGGGTTTGGAGGGATATGGGCCGGGTGCTGGCAGGTGGGACTAAATTGGGTTGGGACATCTGGTCAGCATGGACAGGATGGACCAAAGGGTCTGTTTCCATGCTGTACATCTCTATGACTATGACTCTATGAGTTGTAGAATCATGTATTCAGTTCTGTCATCATATTTTCAATGGAAGAATCTCAAGAGATGGCAATGGAGTAACAGATGGGCTCAAAAAAAGTTTCATTGGAGGCAGTTCAGAGAAGGTTCACTAGCATTATGAGGGGCATAGATGGATAGGATAAATAGACAATGTCTTTTCCCTGGGGTTGGGGAGTCCAGAACTAGAATGCATAGGTTTAGGGTGAGAGGGGAAAGATATAAAAGGGACCTAAGGGGCAACTTTTTCACACAGACAGTGGTACGTATATGGAATGAGCTGCCAGAGGAAGTGGTGGAGGCTGGTACAATTGCAACATTTAAGAGGCATTTGGATGGGTATATGAATAGGAAGGGTTTAGAGGGATATGGGCCGGGTGTTGGCAGGTGGGACTAGATTGGGTTGGAATATCTGGTCGGCATGGACAGGTTAGACCTAAGGGTCTGTTTCCATGCTGTACATATCAATGACTCTAAGATGATCTCTGCTCTGGAGGGTTTGTCTTATGAGCCAAGATTAAACAGGTTGGGACTCTGCCATTGCAATTTAGAAGATTGAGAAGTTACCTCATTGAAACAAACAGGATTCTTAAGGACCTTAACAGGGTAAATGTTGAGAAGATATTTCCCCTCATGGGAGAGTCTAGGACCAGAAGGCATAGCTTTTAAGAGGTGCTAATTTAAGATGGAGATGAGGAGAAATTTCTTCTCTCAGAGGGTTGTAGGTCTTTGGAACTCCTCGTTTTTATTTAAAGCTGAGATATGGGTTCTTAATCAGTCAGAGAATCAACAGTTACAGGGAAATGACAAGAAAATAGCCAAAAAGAGTGTCTGATCAGCCATAATCCCATTGAATGGTTAGCAGGCTTGAGGAGCCAAATTGCCTACTCCTGTTTGTATTTCTTAAGGTCATATAATATTCAATGTGATGTATTGACTTACATTTTATTTCCATTAATTCTGCAATGATCGTTCTGCGTAGATAATGGACATAAACTAACAATGTTACTCAATTTTAAATAGTTGATGGTAATCTTAGGGTAGACTGAAAAGATGTGGCATCATTGACATCTTGTGCAATGAGATAAAACTTCCTTCAGTAGGGATTGAATGTTTAAACACTCAAACTGTCCCACATTCCCTAAGTTGACAGTTCAGATCATAGTATATCTGTTGACAAGTATACTGCTCAACTGAGAGAAAGTGAGGACTGCAGATGCTCGCGATCAGAGTCAAAAAGTGTGGCACTGGAAAAGCACAGCAGGTCAGGCATCATCCAAGAAGCAAGAGAGCAAACATTTCGGGCATAAGCCCTTCATCAGGAATGTTTGGGGAGGGTGTTGCCAAAGGAGATAAATGGGAGGGAGTGGGCTGGGGATAAGGTAGCTTCGAATGAGATAGGTAGATGGTGGTGATGATGGTAGGTTGGAGTGCAGAGTGGAGTGGATAGATAGGAAGGAAGTGGACAGGTAGCACAGTTCAAGAGGGAGTGCCGAGTTGGAGGGTTGGATCTGGGATAAGGTGGGGAGGGAAGATGAGAAAACTGGTGAAATTGATATTGATGCCGTGCGGTTTGAGGGTCCCAGCGCAGAAGATGAAACGTTCTTCCTCCAGGCGTCAGGTGGCTTGGATTTGGTGTGGAGGAGGCCCAGGACTTGCATAGCTTTGGTGGAGTGGGAGGAAGTGTTGAAGTGGTCAGCCACAAGACGATGGGGCTGGTGGGTGAATTTCCTGCACATCCCAAAACACTAACCCACCATCCACTCCTGGCACCTTTCCTTGCCACTGCAAGAGATGTAAAACCTACGCCCACACGTTCCCCCTCACCTCTATCCGAGGCCTTAAAGGATCCTTCCACATCCAGTAGAAATTTTCCTGCACATCCAAATGCATCATCTACTGTGTCTATTGCTCTAAATGTGGTCTCCTCTACATTGGAGAGACAGGATGACAACTTGTGGATCAGCTCAGGGACACACGCACCCAATAATCTGACCACCCTGTGGCCAACCACTTCAACTCCACTTCCCACTCCACCAAGGACATGCAAGTTCTGGGCCTCCTCCACCACCAAATCCAAGCCACCCAATGCCTGGAAGAAGAATGCCTCATCTTTCACCTTGGGACCCTCCAACTACACGGCATCAATGTCGATTTCACCAGTTTCCTTATCTTCTCTCCCCACCTTATCGCTGTTGTGCTTTTCTAGCGCCACACTTATTGATACTGTTCAACTGAGGCATGTAAAGGGCATGTAAAAGGAATGATACTTTGGATAAAAGTATTATGCAATGGTATGGAGGAAATTAGCACTAGGTATGTTCATTTAACGAACAGTTGTAGATATGATTGGCCAAATGGCTTCCATTTTCCAGTGAGATTTACTTTAATGATGAAAATTAGCATCTACAATACACCCATGTCGTGTTCTTCTAGCTGCCACGTACTGTACCCTTTGATTAATTTATTTTCATCAGGCTGAATTTCAGCTAGCTGTTAATCTTGGCCTTCTGAATTTTTTTTTCTATTCTATCATTTTTGTTTCACCTTGCTAAACCACAGCCCAAAATTCAATTTTTCCATTTTATCTTAACTGGTGGCTTATTTTTGAAATAGCATCCTAGTGTGGAAAGTTTTAAAATCTATCCTATTTGACAGTCTCTTCCTCCTCACTATATTTTGAAAGTTACCAGCATGTTTTTATGATTTAATGAAGCCCTAATAACAGAGATTAACAGCTCCACCAACTTGGTGTTGCTTGGGGGTTTCCAGGAGCTTGCCAAGGCCGGAAGAGAGCTGATGTGCAATAGGCAAAGATGTTGCATTTATATAGGATTACATAATATGTAGGAGGTCTCATTGTGCAATAAGTAGAGTTTGTCTGGGTCTGAGTCAGTAGCCCTGGGTTTGAAAGCTATTCCAAACCCAATGGCCATGGAAGATGTGCTCATAACGCAGCGCAGATACAGACCCTTCGGTCTAATCAGTCCATGCCGACCATGTTCCATTTTCCCTCTTATATTTGTCAGCTTCTCCTTAAATCTGCCAAACTCGTTTGTTTCTACCAGTCCAAGTGGCATCATGTTTCACACTGTCGCACCGTCTTTGGATGAAGAAGGTTTTTTTTCTGAATTCTCTAATAGATTTCTTGGTGATGATCTTATACTGATAGCCTTTGGTTATGCTCTTCCATGCAAGAGGAAGCAATATTTTCCACAGGCTACGTCAATACAGGGGGGCAGCTGTGTTAGATAAGTTGACAAATAAGAGAATAGACTATAATGCTATATAAGGCAAAGGTTCTTGAAGATTTGACACTACAGTTGCACTAAGCTCTACTCAATCTGATGACATCACATAGTCTTTAGGTATAGAACCAAGCAGGCTAGCCCAATGTCTGAGATGGAAATAAAGACGCTGTGTCGAGTTACATTGGTAATTATGCTTTGCTTTGATCCCAGCTTATGTTATTATTGGGCAAGTCAGGTCCCAGACTGAAATCTGGCTTGATCAATCATTTGTTTACTAATAAGGGCGAACTGTCACTGAAAGACAAATATGCAATGCAGAGATTTGCTTTTAATAATAAAACAAAAGTTTATTACAGAGGAACTTTGACTATCCGGCACTTAATTAACCAAATTCCGAATTATCCAAACAGGATCACAGGGTCCCAGTGGTTGGCTAACTATGTTATCCAGCATTCGATTACCCGGCATTTGATTAGCCGACCGAAATACTCCCCGACCATGTCCTTCGGATAATCGAGGTTCCTCTGTACACAAAAGAAATTAACATGAGATAGAATAAATCAAATTATTGATATATAGCATGACTTGAAAGTTTTCAAAACACACAGTAAATAAAATCTCATCTTATCCCAACATTATTAGGTTACGTACCCAAACAGCAAAAACTGTTCCCTTTTCCTGCACAGCTACAAGTTTAGCTGAACAGATTTGTATTAATTTCCGTCTTTGAAAATTTGATAGCCTTTTCCTTGAGTACTCACACAAGTGAGATTCAATTTTCTTAGCTTAATTCAGATTTCTAATTTCTAGGGGGTCTATAATACAATCCCAATAAGATGATCATCCCTTTCTTATTTCTCAGTTCCACCTAAATAACTTGCCCAGATGTATTTCCAGGAATATCCTCCCTCAGCACAGCTGTAATGCTATCCCTTATCAAAAATGCCACTCACCTTCCCTTTCTATCCTTCCTGTAGCATTTGTATCCTGGAACATTAAGCTGCCAATCCTGCCCATCCCTGAGCCATGTTTCTATAATTGCTATGATGTCCCAGTTCCATGTTCCTAACCATGCCCTGAGTTCATCTGCCTTCCTTGTTAGGCCCCTTGCATTGAAATAAATGCAGTTTAATTTATTAGTCCTACCTTGTCCCTGCCTACCCTGACAGTTTGACTCACTTCTGTTCTCAACTGTACCAGTGTCAGATTAAAATCTTTCCTCACTATCTCCTGGGGTCCCAACCCTCCACCTTACTAGTTTAAATCCTCCTGAGAGGCTCTAGAAAATCTCCCTGCTAGTATATCAGTCCCCTTCCAATTTAGGTTCAATCCGCCCTTCTTGTACAGGTGACTTCTACTCCAAAAGAGATTCCAATGATCCAAAAATGAGAATCCGTCTCCCATACACCAGCTCCTCAGCCAGGCATTCATCTGCTCTATCCTCCTATTCCTGCCCTGACTAGTACGTAGCACCGGGAGTAATCCACATATTACTACTCTCGAGGACCTCCTTTTTAAATTCCTGCTGAACTCTCTGTAATCTCCCTTCAGAATCTCAACCTTTTCCCTTCTTATGTCATTGGTTCCAATGTGGACAATGACCTCTTGCGGGCGCCTGTCCCCCTTGAGAACATTCTGCACCCTCTCTGAGACATCCTTGATCCTGGCACCAGGGAAGCAACACACCATTCTGTTTTTCGCTGCTGGCCACAGAAACATCTGTCTGTACCTCGGACTAGACAGTCCCCTAACACAATTGATGTCTTGGAACCCGACATACCCCCCCGTTGCATTAGAGCCAGTCTCAATACCAGAAACTTGGCTGTTCGTGCTATGTTCCTCTGTGAATCGATCACCCCCTACATTTTCCAGAGCAGCATAAAGTTTGAAATGGGGATAGCCACAGGAGACTCCTGCACTAGCTGCCTACCTCTATTACCTTTCCTGGAGTTTACCCGTCTATGTGACTGTATCTGAGCTTCCCCCCTTCCAATGATTGCCATCCATCACATAATGTTGCTATTGAAAATTCCTCATTGCCTCTAACAGTCTCCCCAACCAATCCATGCAATCTGATAGGATTAGCAACCAACAGCATTAATTGCAGATATAATCCACATTAACCCTTAAACTCCTTTTAAGCTCCCACATCTAACAAGAAGTGCATATCACTCTACTAAAAGCCATTTTTACTCCTTTACAATCTACAGACCTCAAAAATAACACCGTCTTATTCCTCTACAAAACACTGCTCCAGGTTAAATTAATATTTATGGCTTATATTTTAAGATTAATCAAGAGACATATCTCAAAAAACATATAATCAAGAAAGAACTCACTCTACTCACTACTGCAGACATTCTGTAGGCCACACTTAAAACAATTCATGTCTCTGCTTCTGTGCTGTGAACTTCACCCAAACATTTCCTCCAAGTTCAGTTGTGAATTTCACTGTTTGTTAATTTTCCCAGACGCACTCTGATATCCAGTGATACATGAATTCAAACAGCAAAGGTACAGGTACACTGTGGTATCAGTTTCTTTCACTCTCTTTCCTGCACTGACCTTACCACGTGCTTCCTTTGTCTGTTCTTCTCCCTTTTAAAACTGCTGTTGTTTTGACTTTTTTTCCAAAGTTCCAAAACAATGCAACAGCATATAAAACAATAATTGCTGCTCTTGGAATTTAAGGAAATCACCTCCAACATCTAAAATACCTCAAAACATGAGCAGCTGTTGAAGCCAGAAATTTTTCCCGTCCTCCATCTTGGATTACCCAGAATCCTCTACCTATTGAGTACTCCCAACTCCTGTATCTGTTGAGTACAGGAATTGGGAGGTCATGTTGCAGCTGTCTAGGACATTGGTTAGGCCATTGTTGGAATATTGTGTGCAACTCTGGTCTCCTTCCTATTGGAAAGATGTTGTGAAACTTGAAAGGGTTCAGAAAATATTTACAAGGAGGTTGCCAGAGTTGGAGGATTTGAGCTATAGGGAGAGACTGACCAGGCTGGGGCTGTTTTCCCTGGAGCGTCAAAGGCTGAGGGGTGACCTTATAGAGGTTTACAAAATTATGAGGGGCATGGATAGGGTAAATAGACAAGGTCTTTTCCCTGGGGTCGGGGAGTCCAGAACTAGAGGGCATGGGTTTAGGATGAGAGGGGAAAGATATAAAAGAGACCTACGGGGCAACTTTTTCACACAGAGGGTGGTACGTGTATAGAATGAGCTGGCAGAGGAAGTGGTGGAGACTGGTACACTTGTAATGTTTAAAAGGCATTTGGATAGGTATATGAATAGGAAGGGTTTGGAGGGATATGGGCCGGGTGCTGGCAGGTGAGACTAGATTGGGTTGGGATATCTGGTCGGTATAGACAGCTTGGACCGAAGAGTTTGTTTCCGTGCTATACATCTCTATGACTTTAAATACTATCAGAACGGAATTTCAAAGTAAAACGTTTACATTGAGGTAATCTATTTCCTAACTGTTTTGTACTAATGACTTTCTCCAGGAGAAATTGTTCTTACATCCAAATTCAAATAGGTTGGGTGTGAAATCACACCAAAGTCCAAAGATGTGCAGGTTAGGTGGATTACCCATGACAAATTGCCCACAGTGTTGAGTGATCTGCAGGATAGCTGGATTAGCCATGGGAAATGCAGGGATGGGGTAGGTGGGTGGGTCTGGATGAGATGCTGTTTGGAGGGCCAATATGGATTTGATGGGTTGAATGGTGGGCCTGTGGAATTCATTGCCGCAAAGTACAGTGGAGGCTGGGACGTTAAATGTCTTCAAGGCAGAGATTGATAAATTCTTGATGTCACAAGGAATTAAGGGCTATGGGGAGAATGTGGGTAAGTGGAGTTGAAATGCCCATCAGCCATGATTGAATGGCGGAATGGACTCGATGGGCCGAATGGCCTTACTTTCTTATGGTCTTATAGTCTTATGGTCTTATGGCCTGCTTCTGCACTCTAAGGATTGTACGATTCTATGATTCTATAAAAGCTTTTCTAAGCTAATAATCAATTCTTAATTCTCCTAAACCAAAGCTAATAACCTTCAAAGTATTTTGTTCTGTAAATCTCTCAACAGAAGATCAATAACCACCCATCTCAAGAGGAGGACCAAAGTGAGAAAGGCAGCAACTCTGCAGGTTATCATCATCTTTTCCTTTTCAGATATTAGACCTGAAAATGGTCAAAGATCTTAAGGCTGTTATGTTTGGCCCAGGCAGGCCTGGGGCTGAGAATGAATTATGAGAAAGTCATGGAAATAGCTAACTAACCCAGCCTAGCCATACTGAAGCTTGGTCAGGTTTAGTACCGTGCACACCACACTCCTGTTCAGCTAAATCAGCAATGTGCTTCTTCATCATTGTCAATGACAGCAGCTAACGTTTATCTTCGGGTTTGTTATTCCTTCAGTTGACTGTAACTTATAAATGAGGTAAAAACAATGACTGCAGATGCTGAAAACCAAATACCGGATTAGTGGTGCTGGAAGAGCACAGCAGTTCAGGCAGCATCCAACGAGCAGCGAAATCGACGTTTCGGGCAAAAGCCCTTCATCAGGAATAAAGCTTTATTCCTGATGAAGGGCTTTTGCCCGAAACGTCGATTTCGCTGCTCGTTGGATGCTGCCTGAACTGCTGTGCTCTTCCAGCACCACTAATCCAGTATGTAACTTATAAATGGGCTTGAATGTAACGCTGCTTCTCTATCTTGTATGTTTTGCTATGTTATGTGGCTTCTCTCCAAATTTAAAAATAAAGTATTTTGGAGAAGTGCTGGCAAAGTCTTTCTTGACTTCTTTTGAAGGGCTTGATGCAATCTTGTAAATCCCCAGAGCATAAATCATCATGTTACAAAACCCCACCTCATCACTTCTGGTGATGTCAGTGGAATAGAAAGAAACATTGGCTTTCCAACTTCTCGCTTCACTGCAGTTAAAGATGGGTGTTCAGCACCATATAAGCTACTCCTAGTTGTGTAAAGAAACCAAAGCTTATGAAGTGCGCCTGTTGCTTATTCTCTGCTTATTTAGTAGTCAGGCTATTTGCACTCAGTACTGAATACAATTGCCCAGACCATCATATAGCTACTGCGGTTGCTATAATATTGGAAATTACAGTAAACAAACAATTAAAATGAAACACTCATTTTTGATCAAATCAATTTTTGGAGACTTCTAAATTTTTGCCAGTAGTTTGTACTTTTTAAACTGATCTTCTTCAAACTGTTCTTCAAGACAATTAGAATTTCAGTGATGCAATTTCTTTTTGAATCCAAGGGTATTCTGATGTTTCAACATCTTCAGGTTTCAGTAACCCTCAGTTTTTGGATGTTGGTCAGCAATTTCACCAAGACTGTGGCATTATTTATTTAAAAACAAAAGCTATATTTGAGATTGCTTACAATATCTGACAAGTGAATGAGTGGAGTCAGAGGAAGAGAAAAATGAACAGTCTTGATTTGGGAGGAGGCAACCAAATTCACCATTACCTCACTGAGTGCACATAATCAATAAACTAGAGGTTACTTTCCTCCAAATGGTTGATTGGGTTCAAGTCAAAAGAAACTCCTCCATTTAGGTCTGTTGTATTTTTGCTTCCCAAGCTTTTATTCTTTTAAAACAGAGAAGCAAATTTAAGAAGTTCAAATTGTGAGGAGGTCATACCCAAGAAGCTTGCCATCAGCTGTAATCATAGACCTTAATTTTCTGTGGACTGGTAGTCATCTTTGGATTGCTGTGCCATTAAACCACACAGACACTGCTCCACATTTCTTCCCAGGTTTCTGAGTCTGACTTCCTCTGAAATATAGACATCAAAGAGCTACTAGCTTCCATGTGGAAAGCGAAATGTCCAGTATGGATATTAATGAATGGCTGAGTAGATGAATGCATAGAGTGGGTAAATGGGTAGGTGGGTAAAGTGGTTGAGATGGTAGATGGACTGAGTGACAGGTGGGTAGGGTGACTGGTGAGTGAGGTAAATAAAGTGGGTGGTCAGGTTAGGCCAGAAAAGATAGGTCAGGAATAGTCAGGTAGGATCATGGAAACTAATCAGGAGTATAACAGGTTTGGTCAGATGATAATTGGGGAAGTTAACGTGGCCAGAATGGAGGCTCAGATTGGGGTATTAGTGAAGGGATCAGGTGAGAGTTACTTTGGGTCAGGTTGGAAGATAGTTGTGGGGGTAGTCAGGGAGGTAGGAGAGATCAGGGGTCAATGTGAATGACTGCAGGGTCTATCCTGCAGTTACCTAGAAACTAGACTGGGATTTAATCTATCTAACATTTACAGATACTAGCCAGAGTCAGATGCTTTTGTGAAGGGTCAGAGAGAGCAGAGGAATTGCTATCAGAAGCTGAGACTTCCCACTCCAGCCAATTCTCATGAAATCTTGCCTTTATTAGTCAGTGTATTGAATATAGGAATTGGGACATCATGATGCAGCTGTACAAGACCACTTGTTAGGCCACTTTTGGAATACTGTGTTCAGTTCTGGTCTCCCAACTATAGGAAAGATGTTGTGAAACTTGAAATGGTTCAGAAAAGATTTATAAGGATGTTACCAGGGTTGGGGGTTTTGATCCATAGGGAGAAGCTGAATAGGCTGGATTTTTTTTTCCTTGAAGCATCAGAGGGTAAGAGGTGACCTTACAGAAATTTATAACATCATGAGGGGCATTGGTAGGGTATTTTCCACAGAATAGCGGAGTCCAAAACTAGAGTGAATAGGTTTAAGGTGAGACGGAAAAGATTTAAAAGGAACCCAAGGGGCAACGTTTTCATGCAGAGGATGGTGCATGGATGGAATGAGCTGTCAGAGGAGGTGGTAAAGGCAGGTACAGTTACAACATTAAGGCATCTGTGTGGGCATATGAATAGGAAGGCTGTAGAGGGATATGGGCCAAATGCTGGCAAATGGGACTAGATTAATTTAGAATATCTGTTCAGCATGGATGTGTTGGACCGAAGGGTGGCATGGTGGCTCAGTGGCACTGCAGCCTCACAGCACCAGAGACCTAGGTTCAATTCCAGCCTCAAGCAACCTTTTGACTGGAGTTTGCATATTCTCCCTATGTCTGCATGGGTTTCCTCCAGGTGATCTGGTTTCCTCCCACAGTCCAAAGATGTGCTGGCCAGGTGAATTGGCCATGCTAAATATCCCATAATGTTAGGTGCATTAGTCAGGGGTAAACATAGGGTAGGGGAATGGGTGTGGGGGGCTACTTTTCAGAGGGTCGGTGTGGACTTGTTGGGCCAAAGAGCCTGTTTCTATACTGTTGGAAATCTAATCTAATCTAGTCTGTTTCCATGCTGTACATCTCTATGATTCCATGACGCTATCAGCAGTCCAGGACTTCTGTTGGGTCCTGATGTGCATTTTATGCATATGTCCTTTCTCCAACAATCCAGAGGTTCTGGATCATTATTTCAACTTGTACGTATCTAGGAGATACACTTTGAGGGATCATTTGTCCAAGTGAATCTCTTTCACTATTCTGTCACATTGTATTTTATATAGTTTATCATTAAACAAAAATTCCCCACTGTTCAGCCTGCAAGATCCACATTGCAAGTATTATTCATTCTATGAACTCATTCAAACAATTAAACCAAGGCTAATCTGTTAATTGCATAGAGATCAAAATAACAACATCAACAAATCCAGACAAACCCCATCAACCAAGTGGTAAGTTCACCACACCCACATCCTACATGTCTAAAGTAACTCAACATTATTACTGCTTTCCCTTTAATAAAGAAAAAAATGCTGTGACTGGAATTTTTAGCTTTTAACAGGCAGGAATCCTCTCTTGAACCACTACAACTTTGAATGCTCCATACCACTGAAATCGATATGACTTTTGTCAGGATAACAGTTTAATTTCATTTTTTTCAAATGGAGTTGTGATATGCAAAGAAATTTAAACCAGAATTTGTAAAGTGAAAATGTTTCATTTGTCTGATGTGAGCAGGCACAAAAAGCAGAAATATTTCTTGATTCCCTACTGTCCTGGACAAAGTTTATCCCTCAACTTAAATAATTAAAATGGATTGTTTTGTTATTATCTCTGAGTTGCTTGTGGGACTTCATTGTGTGCAAATTGGCTGCCACAATTTTCTATATTACAACAATGATTGTTCTTCAAAAATATTTCAGAGACTGTAAAACACTTTACCATATCCTGTGTCATGAAACAGTGATATAAATACGTCTTTTTCTTTTCATCATTCTGGTTTTAAGGATGTTGTCTAGTTCACTTAGTTCAGTTGTCATATGTTTGGTTTCTTTGGTCTTTGTTGAACAGTATTTGATTTTGTTTTTGGTTTAGTGGTAAGGATTAATTCCATAATCGCTGCAGGCTCATTTAACTGGCTTGAGTTTGCTTTTATGTCAGATTGAAGTGTAGATTTACATTAGTATTATTTTAGTCTGTTGCCTTTATGTTGATTTATTTAATAATGGATCTTTTCCCTGTTGGTTAAATTGGGTGGCTGTCTTTGTGCTATAAATTTTTTTGTTTTGGTTTGGTGAGTGTGGGTCTGGTTTGCATGGTATTCTTGTAGATACACAGCTATTTATGTACTGGTGGTATGACTACAGATATGGTTTTCAGATGGATTAATGAATAAGCCATTGAAAGCAGAAAATATTTAATCTTAGACCCTTAGTAGAATGGTGACGTGTGCTTGAATCACTCCAAGAATATTTCCAGTACACAGATCACCCTGTGCGTAACCTCGACTTAATTATGATGCTTCAAATGAAATACTTGTACAGTACTCATTCCAATTTATTGGACCCCAAGCCAGCTGAACTATTGCTGAGATGGTCTGATTTCCGACAATGTCATTTCTCACTGATGAAAATCTCTTTGCCATTACTTCAATTCAAAATCTAGGCCATTCCAGGTGGTAAGAGCTTGTTTATGTTATAACATATGCAGTATTTTTCTATTTTCATTTCAGAGTTTTTCCAAAGGATTCAAAGTGTAAAGTAGCAGGTGGTTCAATACATTGTGTTGTAGATCCAGTATTCTATACGTGTGAAAACCTGGCAGTGTTTAATTGACCATTTGCCTGTATTGTTGATTGTGATTATCAAGTGATAATGAATGCAAATATAATATTACAGACTTTTGGTACCTTTACAAAAAATCGCAAATGTCCAGTTCTGGTGAAAGGTCACAAATCTGAAACATAAACTCTGTACACCTCTCCACAGATGTTGCCTAAACTGCTGAATATATCCAGTGCATTCAGCTTTTTAAGCTGAAAATAGAGTCCTGCATTCAGTTGCCCATGTTGCACGTTCCTAGGTCTCCATTTGCCTTCTTTGAAAGGTTAAATGAAGCCCAGTTATTAAACTTGATTTTAATAAAAGTAAAATTATATAAGCAAAACCAGAACACTAAATTACCTTGACTTTCCTAAATGTGTCCTCTCAGGGCCTGATTGGGAATAGAAGCTGCTCAGGATCATGATGTTCTAAGTACATTAGCCCCTGCCAGAGGCTTGAGGGGAAATTGTCACCCAGCTCTCTTTCAACATATGAGAGGGAATGCTACTTCTTGGTGTGGGGATGTCAGATAATGATGGGGTGCACTATCCTCCCTCATACATTTCAAGGACAAGGCAAACCACAAACAGTTGTTGCAACAGGAAGAAGATCCAATTATTATCACTTTTGCTGACCAATGATATTTTGCCTATATTTTTATTATCATTAACACTCAGAGCATCATTTGCACAACTTCTAGGAAGCTCATTCCAGACAAAGAACTCTTTTCCCCAACCCTGAGGGTTTTTTTGGAAAGTGTCATGAAGACTGTCCAAATCCCAGAGATGCCTCAAATTTCTCTTTCCCAATTTTGCTCTGTATTTGCAATTGGCCTTCTGTTGACATGACCTTAGCAGAAAGATCCATTAGAGCAAAATATTTGTTTTTCACCATGACCACAGCTGGCATTTCTCAGCCAACTGGGATTGAAACAGTCTAACACAAAAACTGCCACTTGCAAGCACAATCAAAATTTGATGGACATCAATACAAACCTTTGGAATCTGACTGTTCAGGTGGGGTGTGGTGGTGGGGTGGGAAATGGAAGAGATGAGCAGAATGGAACAGAAAGCTCAGCTGCCAAGAAGGCAGCCAGGGAAAACCAAAGGCCAGTGATTCCTGCACCTCCTTCGCACACTGTCTTTATCTGCAGGAAGTGTAGTGGAGACTGAATAGAGTCTCCAATAGAATTGTACAATAGAATTGCATCAGGTGATGTTTAACACAGGTGGCTACAAAGTGCAAGCCATCATCTCACAAAACAGAAAGGAAAGCTACTTAGAAAGAAATAGAATGATGTGATAATATCTGATGGGAGGAGGCTTCTGCAGCAAAAAAACCAGTAGCTTACATGTGTTCGGTGAGATGGCCTATTCCTGCAATGTACAATTCTGTATAATTCAAGGTAACTAGTGAACAACCAGCTTTTTTAAAATCCAGTACTTTGTACAGTGTAGAATGAATTCTTTTCTAATCCTTTAAGTACCAGTTAAGTGGCCCAACATCCTGATTTATTTCTTTCATCATTTATCAGTTCATTCTATCCGATAGATTGACTTCCTAATTACTTCTCATACAATTGTGGAAATTGTTTTGAAGTTGTTACCAAGACTAACAACACAAATGACTAAACTAATAAATAGAGTAGAAGCAACCTGACTGTTAAGGAAAAGTCCCAAACACTTCCTTCCATCATTATTAAATACCTATAACCTTAGGTCTGCTACTTTCCTATATTAACACACACAAATGCCAGACAATGACCATCTCCAATAAGAGACAATCTAATCACCACCCCTTGACATTCAATGGTCTTAACATCACTGAATACCCCACTATCAAGATTTTGAGGTTACCATTGACAAGAAACCCAACTGGACTCACCACATAAATACATTGGCAACATAAGCAGATCAGAGGCTTGAAATATTGCAGTGAATAGCTTATTTCCTGACTTCCTTAAGGACGGCCATCATCTATAAGGCACAGGTCAGGAGTGTGATGGAATACTCCCCACTTGCCTGGATAGTTGCAGTTCCAAATACACTCAAGAAACTTGACACCATCCAGGACAAAACAGTCTACCTGATTAGTGCTACATTCGACAAGTACGCACTCTCTCCATCACTGACAGTCAGTAGCAGCAGCGTGGACTACCTACAAGATGCACTGCAGAAATTCAATCAGTACACAGCAAGCACTTATACATTGATCAGCAAATAATCTGTTTTCATCATGTTTGCTGAAGGATTAGCATTAACTTGTCATAATGGTGGGGATTAGCATTAGCTGGAATAGTAGAGGGGTACTTGGCAGCTCTTAGTTGAGTAGTTGCATCTTTTACACAGTTTTCCTAACTGTGTCCTCTCAAGGCTTGGCTGGGAACAGGAGCTGCTCAGCATCACAGTGCTCTAAGCACATGTAGTTGTGCAGAAACTAGTTGCTATTTACAGTTTTATTTAGGTTGATGGCTAATCTTTAATTACATGGTGGGAAAGCAGAGGATAGTTTATTTATCATTTCAACATGGAGGATTTGGCAACAAACTCCAAAAACAATTCATTGAGATTTTCCCCTCGCAACTAATGGTTGCGTGTGTTTATTGCATGAATAATCATGGGATACTATCAGTCAATTATTATTTCTTTTGTTACACCAGACTTGGGGAAATTCCAGAAGTAATGGAAACTTCAGGATCCTAATCAAGCATTTGACAAAACAGTTCCCAGTGCAAAACTAGTCAACAACAAATCAATCCCATATAATCAGAATGGAATACCTCTTTCTATTGATCCAAGTTAATTAAATTTACTCTTAGCACAGCCACTGCAATCAAACTGTCATGGTCTTTCAGATTGGTCCATGTAATGCCTACAATTTATATTAATTGACGCAATATCACTCAATAATAACAGTGACGCCATCTGGAAAGGAAGTTCTCATGACGCAAAGAAACTGCATTATTTGTCTTTTGTTTTCTATTCAACCATTACATTACAAGAATTGTAGCAATCTGGTACTTCAATCCACCACAGAGAGTTTTTTTAAGGAAAAGTCAATTTAAATAATTTCAGTCCTACTGGATTGAAGATTGCCTACGAACAAGTCTCCAATATTACGGAGTAGTACTAAGGAGGTGGGAAGGCTGCAGAAATATTTCGACATTTAGTAGAGTGGTGCAGGAAATGACTGATGAAATTCAATGTGCTTCTGAGACTTTATAAAGCTCTATTTAGGCCCCATTTAGAATACTGTGTCCAATTTCGTGCCCCACACCTCAGGAAGGACATACTTGCACTAGAGCATATCCAGCGGAGACTCACATGGATGATCCCTAGAATGGTAGGCCTAACATAGGATGATCGACTGAGAATCCTGGGATTGTATTCATTATAGTTTAGAAGGTTATGGGGGAATCTAATAGAAACTTACAAGATGCATGGCTTAGAAAGGGTGGATGCTAGAAAGTTGTTTCCGTTAGGCAGGGAGACTTGGACCTGTGGGTACAGCCTTAAAATTAGAGGGGGTCAATTTAGAACAGAAATGAGGAGACATTTCTTCAACCAGAGAGTGGTGAGCCTGTGGAATTCATTGCCACGGAGCGCAGTGAAGGTCGGGCCATTGGGTGTCATCAAGGCAGAGATTAATAATTCTTGATCTCGCAAGGAATTAACGACTACGGGGAGAGTGCAGGTAAGGGGAATTGAAACGCCCATCAGCCATGATTAAATGGCAGAGTGGACTCAATGGGCTGAATGGCCTTGCTTCCACTCCTATGTCTTATGGCCTTAATACCTGCCATTTCTACTGTTGCCTAAGAATTCCTTTTTTTTTCTAAAGTTTGTCTTAACCTGTTGTGCTGAAAATGACTGAGTTATGTCAGATTAAATAAAAATACTGCAGATACTCGAAACCTGGAATAAAAGCAGAAACTGTTAAAGTATTTCCAACATTTTTGCCAAATTATAATAGTTCAGGTTTTCTCTTGACCTGTCAGTTGTTATGCCACTGTAGTGCAGGGATCTGTGGAATCCCTATCATAGTAGACCCAAAGGAATTAACTTAGAAATTAAAGGTTCCACTGAGTGATTCATTTACACCTGCAACCCTCCAAAAGTATCAAATTTAAATTGTAGAATTCAGAGATTTCCAATGATATTAAGTAAGTTAGCTCAGGAAAAGTCAAATGATGAAAGACCTCATCTAATTCCTGAGAAACTATTCTATTGACCCAATACCTACCTCATACATCTCCAACTACACCTTCCCCAGACCACACAGACCCTGGACTTCTTCCCATGATGCATCTTGCTATCCTTCCCTACAAACCTAGCACCCTAACTCCCTATTCATCTGGCATTCTAACCCTGGCACCCTACCCACCTGGTACCCTACCTTCCTATCTATCTGGTACCCTCTCCTCCTGGCACACTAATCTCACACTTACCTTATGTACTTACTGTTTGACAGCTTCTGTCAAAGTGATTGTCTGTGATTCTTGGCCTTTAAGTTCCAGAAAACGGCTGCTATCTATTGCATAAAAGGGGTGTACTTTCCTATCTTCAGATTATTCAGATGAAAGAGCTATCAGATTGGAAGTATGCCTCTGCATTTCTGAGGGATGCCTGATTAGAATTAGTGAGTCCCTGACTTTCCTAAAACAAAATGATGGAGTGGAAATCTGCATGAGATTGCCATTCCTTGGAAAAGGAGAGAGTGAGGACTGCAGATGCTGGAGATCTGAGCTGAAAATGTGTTGCTGGAAAAGCGCAGCAGGTCAGGCAGCATCTAAGGAGCAGGAGAATCGACGTTTCGGGCATTTCGGGCATTCCTGAAGAAGGGCTGATGCCCGAAATGTCAATTCTCCTGCTCCTTAGATGCTGCCTGATCTGCTGCGCTTTTCCAGCAACACATTCCTCGGAAAAGCCAGCTCAACATGTGCCATACAGAATGCGCATATTATAACTCAACCATCTTTCCTAGCTGGAAAAGGGCTGGTATCAGAGATCCACAACTCACTTCCTGCTACCGTTCATCACAGGACAGCATGTTGGCACACTGGTTGGCACTGCTATCGCCAAGCACCAGGGACCCAGGTTCAAATCTAGTCTTGGACAACAGCTTGTGTGGAGTTTGTATGTTCTCCCCGTTCTGCAAGAGTTTCGTCCAGATGCTCCAGTTTACTCCCACAGTCCAAAGATGCACAGCTTAGGTGGATTGACCATGATAAATTGCCCTGTAGTGTCCAGGGTTGTGCAGTCTAGGTGGATTGGTCATGAAAAATGGAGGGTTATGGGGATAGGGTGGGGGCTTGATCTGGATTGGATGCTTTTTGGAGGGTCAGTGCAGACTCGATGGGTTAAGTGGCCACCATCTGCACACTAGAGATTCTATGATTCTAGATCACCACCAAATATGGGGTAGAAAATTCAGCCTTTAAATTTGAAATACTTTCCTTTAAATCTCAACTGCATTTCTATTTCTATAAAGTGAGCATCGTCAAGAGATCTGATCATCTGATCTCTGGTCAACCAATCTGTTCAAAATAACATGTTAATATGAGCACACAAGTTGAAGTGAAAATTCAGTGGGTTTGAAGTCTGAACTACTTTTAATTTTCAGTTCAGATGCTGGGGGCTCGGCAAACAGATTAAGAGTAGCAATTTTTGCCGAGTGAATATTATGTTGCATTGAATATTTCTTACCAACTTGTTTCCATGACATTATCTTGTCCTGATCTTCATAAATTTTATATAATAAAATGCGCTATTTCATGTTATAGGCTGATAAAATGCAATTAATCAAAGTGTGAAACTAAACTATACAAGCAAAGGCAGCCTCTGCAAATGGTCTCGTTCATTATTTGTGCCTCAACCCACATTCCAAAAACAGATATTATCTGCAGCTGGTTATTATCTCCTTGTTGTTTGTGAGAGCTAGTTGTACACAGATTGCCTGCTACATTTTCTGTGCTCAAACAGTGTCTACACTTCCAAAGTACTTCATATGTCACAATGTGTTTCAAACTTATAACAATATCGAAGTTATACATTGAAACAGCTTTGAGCAACATTGGTCAGATTAAAGACAGAAAGTATTGGAAATACTCACTGGTTGTGGTAAAGTCTACAAAGAGAAATGGAGTTAACAGGTTGTGTTTAATATTGCCCATCATGGCGAAAAACATGTTGGAAATCCATGCTCTGGCTCTCAGAAGGGGCTCTCTCCCTCACATACACTCTCAGTGTCTCATACAGTCCCTCAGTCACACTACACACAGGCCCTTAAAAGCTTTGAGCATGCAGTCAGATGTAGTGTTCTCCCTCTCCAAGGGCACCCCGGTGTGTACATAACCACAAAAGAGACACCAAATGAACATTACATGTCAACAATGCATATTCAATACGAGGGAACAAAGTGATAGAGTCAATTGATCTAAAGATAACATTAATAACTCAGCTTTCAGAAAACCTCTACATTGGGAAGACAGGACACCTACTGGCAGAGCGCTCCAGAGAACATCTCTGGGGCATCCGCATCAACCAACCCCACTGCCCCATGGCCAAACACTTCAACTCCTGCTGCCACTTCGCCAAAGGCATGCAGGTCCTGGTCCTCCACCATCACCACACCCTCACCACCTGACGCCTGGAGGAAGAACACCTCATCTTCCACCTTGAAACCTTCAACCGTATGGCATCAATGTGGATTTCACCAATTTCCTCATTTCTCCTCCCCCACCTTATCACAGTTCCAACCTTCCAACTCAGCACCATCCTCATGACCTGTCCTACCTGTCCATCTTCCTTCCCACCTATCCGCTCCACCCTCCTCTCTGACCTATCACCTTTACCCCCACCTCTATCTACCTATCGCACTCTAAGCTACCTTCTCCCCAGCCCCACCCTCTCCCATTTATCTCTCCACTCCCTCAGCTCACAAGCCTCATTCCTAATGAAGGCCTCTTGCCTGAAACATCAATTCTCCTGCTCCAGGGATGCTGCCTGACCTGCTGTGCTTTTCCAGCACCCACACTCTCTACTCTGATCTCCAGCATCTGCAGTCCTCACTTTCTCCTTTCAGAAAGCTTGCACAACTAAAGGATTGGGTAATTAGAGATAGGATTGTATTAGGAGTAGGGAATCAAAAAGTGAAAGCACAACTCCTGATAGAAACCTTTGCGAAGTGCCAATGCTGCGAGTCAGCAGCTAGAGCAGATTTATGGCAGCACAGACCAGGTCTTGCATTTTACTGACAGATTCTCCAGACACAGAACAATCACAGATAAAAGGCAGGATACAAATAGTTATGGCCTTATGGTCTAAGACACCATACAAAAGAGGAGAAGGTATGTGTAGTGCAAGGAAAGCAATAAACTCACTGCAAGAAACTGAATTAGTTTGCATACAATTATACAGTTAAAATGAAGGTGAGGTGAGAGTGACAGCCCTTGACATCGAGGCTGCATTTGACCGAATGTTGCATCAAGGACCCCTGGCGAAACTGGAATCAATGGGTATTAGGGGCAAACTTCCTGCTGGTTAGAGTCATACCTGGCTCTCAGGAAGATGGTCATGATTGTTGGAAGTCAGTGTGCAATGTGTTTGCCGAGGCTGAAAAAAGTAATGAACTGCTAAGACTGGAGAACTACTATATAATTTGTAGTTTGGATAACTAAAAATCTACATGATAATGCATGCTATTTTTCTCTTCAGAAAAGAGATGTTTACATTGAAACCAAGTCAGGTATAAATATCTGTTTCAGTTTTATAGTCACATAATCTCTACATGAGGCATGCAATCTGGAGGTATCTTAACCTTCACTCTGCTGATACTGAACACACCCTCCACCCAGGGCCTGATGGAAAGTGGAAGGACTCCCACATAGAGAGGCCCCAATGAGAACTGCTGGGCAGTGAAAGGAATGCCAAGGTGTGTCTGGATAGAGTCAGAGAGTCATAGAGATGTACAGCATGGAAATAGACCCTTCGGACCAACTCATCCATGCCAAGCAAGAATGGCCATTCGACTTGATGAAGCATCAATCAAAAATATATTGAAAAGCAAATTGGTGACCAGTGTTGGGAATGTGCCAGATGGTAGAGGAGTGGGCTGGATAAATTCCAAGGTACTGGCATTCCACATGGTGGTGGATATCCAACTCATGACCAATGCCATCCACAGCCTTAAAACTGTGGTGCTCAGCCCTAAAGGCACTAGCCTTGAGGAGGCACAGACAGGTTTGGTGGAATTTTATCTGAGTATACCTCTATTCAGAAGGAATTTAATGTTGGCTCCAGTCTTCAGAATCCTGTGCCCCACCATCTGAATCATGTCATTAAAATTTCTTCTGTGACATTCCTTGCATCATTTCGGCTTTTCCTATACATTGTACTGCTATAGACTTCCCAACCCAATCCAGTCCCACCTGCCAGCACCCGGCCCATATCCCTCCAAACCCTTTCTATATACCCATCCAAAAGCCTTTTAAATGTTGCAATTGTACTAGCCTCCACCACATCCTCTGGCAGCTCATACCATACACGTACCACCCTCTGCGTGAAAAAGTTGCCCCTTAGGTCTCTTTTATATCTTTCCCCTCTCACCCTAAACCTATGCCGTCTAGTTCTGGACTCCCCGACCCCAGAGAAAAGACTTTGTCTATTTATCCTATCCACATCCCTCATGATTTTATAAACCGTTATAACGTCACCCCTCAGCCTCCGACGCTCCAGGGAAAACAGCCCCAATCTGTTCAGCCTCTCCCTGTAGCTCAGATCCTCCAACCCTGGCAACATCCTTGTAAATCTTTCCTGAACCCTTTCAAGTTTCACAACAACTTTCCAATAGGAAGGAGACCAGAATTGCATGCAATATTCCAACAGTGGCCTAACCAATGTCCTGTACAGCTACAACATGACCTCCCAACTCCTGTACTCAATTCTCTGATCAATAAAGGAAAGCATGCCAAATGCCTTCTTCACTATCCTATCTACAGGATCTGAGCTA
The DNA here is from genome assembly GCF_047496795.1 of Chiloscyllium punctatum. Taxonomy (NCBI): domain Eukaryota; kingdom Metazoa; phylum Chordata; class Chondrichthyes; order Orectolobiformes; family Hemiscylliidae; genus Chiloscyllium; species Chiloscyllium punctatum. The sequence continues at coordinate 82,185,169 of NC_092753.1, read as the reverse complement.
CAGGGAGAGGCTGAACAGATTGGGGCTGTTTTCCCTGGAGCGTCGGAGGCTGAGCGGTGACGTTATAACGGTTAGGTAAAGTGTAGATGTAGATGTAGGGGTATGGGTGGGTACGCTTCGGCGGGGCGGTGTGGACTTGTTGGGCCGAAGGGCCTGTTTCCACACTGTAAGTAATCTAATCTAAATGTTGTAGCTGTATCAGCCTCCACCACTTTCTCTGGCAACTCATTCCATACATGCAATACCCTCTGCCTGAAAAAATTGACCCTTAGGTCTCTTTTAAATCTTTCTCCTCTTGCCTTAAACTTATGCCCTCTAGTTTAGGACTTCCCCCACCACAGGGAAAAAGATCTTGTCTATTTACCCTATCCATGCCCCTCATGATTTCATAAACCTTTATAAGGTCACGGCTCAGCGTCCGAGGCACTAGGGACAAGATAAACTAAACTAATAGCAAATAAGTTGGTCACCTTCTTCCCACTCAGGTTTGCATTATATATGAGCAATAGGCAATAAAGCTGCATTGTTTGCATACTGCACTTACAGAATACACTTTACCAGATGTGTTGCTCAGATTCAAACAGAAAATTTATGTCAATGGAAAGGTGCATGTCTTAATTAGACTAACAAGGATTGGACTCCTTGCAATAAACCAGATACACAGGCAAACAATTATGAAAAAGAACTTTTGTTCCTCCTTGCACAAATGGACAGCCGTTGTACACTAATAGGCTAATATTTGTTTATGTTAATAAGAAATAGATCCTTTGAAATATTCTACAATGATTTGTATGATGGTTCTTTCAGTTAGCATTATACTAACACCAATGCTGGTCTGTTTTATCAGCAAACTTGATTAGCCCTTCTACCCCTGCCACTGAATGGATGGACATATACTCTTCAAAGCTGCTCCCTTGTCTACTAGGCTACCACCCTATTTTGTCCCTAGCATCTTTATTATATCTTTTTCCGAGAGTACAACTCTCTCATTCTCCGCAGTAATGTGACTCTTGTGTATTTACAAGTTATTGAATACATCTTTCTTGTGTTTGAGTCCAATGTCTCTTCACCTGCTGCTCTCTGGTCTCACCTTCTGTTCCACTCTGCTCTGTTGATCTTAGAACAGCATCATCAATTACATCATCATAAGTTACATATTCCTTTGAATTGCAGGTGATGATGTAACAGATCTTATGATGGCAGAGACACTTTTAAAATTAAGTCAAAGTGTATATAGTTAAGAAAATGGGAAAGAATTGACACTTTGAAAAGATTCCAGCAACCCTCCTTAGCAAGGTAGTACACCCAAAATCCTTCATGATTACCCAAGCAGCACCAGAGAGAGAAAGAGAGAGAGAGACCCAGCAGCAAGACAGAGCAAGACAAATTAATACTTTTGGAGGTCTCCAGCTTGAGAGGAACTACCCAGCAGAATGATCAATTTCTGGGCAATTCCCTCAGAGTCTGCTATGTTAGGGATTCCACAGGGTCCCAAGATGTAACACATCTACATTGCGGAAACAACTGTCTGGCTATTGGAAACCAGGCTGATAGGCTTTTACTGAACAAAACTGGATTGATGTTTGCCAAGGTTAAGAATAGACAATTAGAATGAAGATCTTCCAAACAAAAAGACCTTCAAAGAAAAGAAGGATGTTCTTCTGGTGGCCAACATTCCTCCAATGCCACTAGAAATCTCTTATTCAGTCATGCATTATTTTGTTGTTTGTGAACTCATGCTGTGAACAATTCACCATCATACTTGGCCATATGGCACCCATCAACCACACTTAAAAACTAACTTATTAGCTGCCAACTCCTCCAAAATGTTCTAAAGACACTTTGTCAACATAAGGTTTCTTTATTTGCTTGATGGTCCATGAAGCTAAGTGACTCACCTGATAGCCAATGGGATCCAACATGGCAACCTTAACAAGAATCTTCCATTGTCACAGCAGGCTTTTGGGAACACACGGTCATTAATTCCACACTGGGATACTTGGGTCAATTTTGCAAAATTTGTTTTCCACTTACATTTGAAATTCCTGTTCCCATTGCCCAACTAAAGCTCAGATTTATTGATGTCAAGAATCTGACTGCCAATAAGATCCTGGTAAATCAAAAGGGAAATGAGTTTCTGGCTTGGTGGCATCCATCCATCATCACTAACTGAAATTATTTGGCAGAGATTGACAGGATGCTTGGCATTGCCAATAACATGCCACCAAGAAGCAGGAACCTGGTATAAGTGATGCAAAAATATTAGTTGTGAGCTCTGGCAATCTTTTCACCTTGTAACAATTTTTATTTCAAGAAGGAGGTAGATATAGGTCTTGTGGCTAAAGGATTAAGGGTGAGGGTGGGATTAGAGTATTGAGTTTAATGATCATTTTCAATGATGGAGCAGGCTCAAGGTCTCAAATGGCCTACTTATGCTCCTATGTTTAGATTAGAATCCCTCCAGTGTGGAAACAGACCCTCGGCCCAGCAAGTCCACACTGACCCTCTGAAGGGTAACCCACCCAGACCCATTCCCCTCTGACTAATGCACATAACACTATGGGCAATTTAGCATGGCTTATTCACCTGACCTGCACATCTTTGGACTGTGGGAGGAAACCGAAGCACTCGGAGGAAATCCACGCAGACACAGGGAGAATATGCAAACTCCACACAGACAGTCACCTGAGGCTGGAATTGAATCCAGGACCCTGGCACTGTGAGGCAGCAGTGCTAGCCACTGAACTACATGCCCTTTCTATGTGTTCAATGAGGAAATAAACTATGGAAGAGTGTGAACAAAGGAAGAGTGTGAGCAACAAAAGGAGCTGATTGATAGCAGCAATTCTGCTAGAACCACAGTGATATAGACCTTACTCTCATAGTATTCCAAGATCAAAGACAAGGTCAAGAATTGTGGTTTGTATTGACACAGCCATTAGTACGTTCTACCTTTCTTTTTCAAGTTCAAATGAATTAGAATTAGAATTAAGATTAGAATTTATTGTCATACGTATTTTAACATTAAAAATGCAATGAAAAGTGTTCTAAGTCACCTTACCATGGCACTTATAATGACAGAAGTCATGATAAAAACACAGATTACAAAATTAAGTAAAATTAAGTAAATATAAGACAGAGTTGAACAAAGTCCATTTAAAGGCTCCTGGTCTCGAAGAAAGCAGATCGACAACGAGAACAACATGATGGGACAAAAACTGACATGCTGGGACGCCACATCACTGGGTTGAAAGTCTCCAAAGAAATACTGCCACCAAGACCACGAGTGAAAATAAAACGCTAGGCCATAGGATCACTAGGCCATTGGATCACTGGGACATCGGATCACTGGCTCATCGGATCACTGGCTCATCAGATCGCTGGGCCATCGGATCGCTGGCTCATCGGATCACTGGCTCATCAGATCGCTGGCTCATCAGATCGCTGGGCCATCGGATCACTGGGTCATCGGATCGCTGGCTCATCGGATCGCTGGCTCATCGGATCACTGGCTCATCGGATCGCTGGCTCATCGGATCGCTGGCTCATCGGATCGCTGGGCCATCGGATCGCTGGCTCATCGGATCGCTGGCTCATCGGATCGCTGGCTCATCGGATCGCTGGATCATCGGATCGCTGGGCCATCGGATCGCTGGCTCATCGGATCGCTGGGCCATCGGATCGCTGGGTCATCGGATCGCTGGGCCATCGGATCGCTGGGCCATCGGATCGCTGGCTCATCGGATCGCTGGCTCATCGGATCGCTGGGTCATCGGATCGCTGGCCCATCGGATCGCTGGGCCATCGGATCGCTGGGCCATCGGATCGCTGGGCCATCGGATCGCTGGCTCATCGGATCACTGGGCCATCGGATCGCTGGCTCATCGGATCGCTGGCTCATCGGATCGCTGGGTCATCGGATCGCTGGCCCATCGGATCGCTGGCCCATCGGATCGCTGGGTCATCGGATCGCTGGGCCATCGGATCGCTGGCTCATCGGATCGCTGGCTCATCGGATCGCTGGGTCATCGGATCGCTGGCTCATCGGATCGCTGGATCATCGGATCACTGGGCCATCGGATCACTGGATCATCGGATCACTGGGTCATCGGATCACTGGGCCATCGGATCGCTGGCTCATCGGATCGCTGGGTCATCGGATCGCTGGGCCATCGGATCGCTGGGCCATCGGATCGCTGGGTCATCGGATCGCTGGGCCATCGGATCGCTGGCTCATCGGATCGCTGGGCCATCGGATCGCTGGCTCATCGGATCGCTGGCTCATCGGATCGCTGGGTCATCGGATCGCTGGCCCATCGGATCGCTGGCTCATCGGATCGCTGGGCCATCGGATCACTGGATCATCGGATCACTGGGCCATCGGATCACTGGGCCATCGGATCACTGGGCCATCGGATCACTGGGTCATCGGATCACTGGCTCATCGGATCGCTGGGCCATCAGATCGCTGGGCCATCGGATCGCTGGCTCATCGGATCGCTGGCTCATCGGATCGCTGGGCCATCGGATCGCTGGGCCATCGGATCGCTGGCTCATCGGATCGCTGGGCCATCGGATCGCTGGCTCATCGGATCGCTGGGTCATCGGATCGCTGGCCCATCGGATCGCTGGCTCATCGGATCACTGGGCCATCGGATCACTGGATCATCGGATCACTGGGCCATCGGATCACTGGGCCATCGGATCACTGGGCCATCGGATCACTGGGTCATCGGATCACTGGCTCATCGGATCGCTGGGCCATCGGATCGCTGGGCCATCGGATCGCTGGCTCATCGGATCGCTGGGCCATCGGATCGCTGGGCCATCGGATCGCTGGGCCATCGGATCGCTGGCTCATCGGATCGCTGGGCCATCGGATCGCTGGGCCATCGGATCGCTGGGCCATCGGATCGCTGGCTCATCGGATCGCTGGGCCATCGGATCGCTGGGCCATCGGATCGCTGGGCCATCGGATCGCTGGGCAATCGGATCGCTGGGCCATCGGATCGCTGGGCCATCGGATCGCTAGGCCACCACCCATGGACAAAACCAAATGGTAAGACATCAGAAAACCAAGCCAGAAGCACTCAACGAAGATCTAGATTCAAGCTGGACAGCTGCCAAGATCGCAAACTGGGACAACCGCTCCAACAGAGACCACACTGCAGGCCAAGACCAACACGCCATGAAAGACTGCCAGAAGCAAAAGCCACTCAGGGGAAGCCCATGGCTGAAGCCTTCACATATGAACGTAAGTGAATTTGAACATAGCTGTAGTATAGTATCTATACTAACTTAAAGACCTTAAAAACAGAAAAAAAAAGAAATAGTAAAGGCAACTGAGTAGGCAAGCAACAGACTCCTGAGCTGAGGAGCCCATGCTATATGCTGCTACTCTGCCGCTGCCATTTTAGCCAGAGATAATTTGTAATTGTACTTTTGCTGTAACAGGTGGTGAGTTTTATGGACACAAAACATAACATTTTATTCACTGTGTGATTAATCATTCAATATTGTGCTAAGCTGATCACAGATTTTATTCAATTTGCTTTCTAGAATTTCAGAATCCTTCCAGTATAGCCCCGGCCATTAATTCCCAGGGCCTAACACTTAGTTTGCTATGCCAATTTGGCCTAAGAATTCTATTACTCCAGGTAACTCCCAAATGATAGGCATCAAGTGTTCAATCTCTGTTTACAGGACTCTATTAAAGAGTAGCAATTCCAAGATTAATTGCATTTAAATTGGAATAAAATTGTGAATTGTAATGCACATATTGTTGTGTTAAGTCTCACAGCCAGTATGCAATATATTTTTGTAAGAGCCATTCATGATATCATCATTGTAACGCAGCATGTGATCTGAGGGTATAAAAGTCTCAGACTCCATCTCTCTGGGGCCATTTGCAGCATGACATGCTGAGAGAAGCATGCAACAGTTTGTAGCTAAAATGTTTAGTGTTAGCCTAGATATGGCAGTGCCTGTGATTGTAATTTATGTAGATATCTGGAGCTATAATGAACATTGATTGACTCTTTCAGTACCATGTCACCCACATCTCATTCTTATATTATTGGGAGCTAATCTAAGTATTACCTCGTCAATACAGTTGAGATTCTGATTTACTGTTTGAGGTAAAAATCCTATTAGTGCATCTGCAGCAGAACATGAAGGTGGATTGGATCAACATTGCCTGTGGAAGTCTTGAAGCAGAGCTAATGTTTGGAAGGGGTTAAATGCAGACACAGAAAAAACATAGCCTCTTGATGGTAGGTAGGTGACAAGAGGCTTTGAGATAAGGTAAGATAAGAACAGGCTGCCCATTCTTTCTCTAGCTGGCTAGGTCTGGCATCATGTGAGTTGCACCTGTTCCAAATCTGTAGATCTTTGCTGAGGCAATTGTTATTACTGCTCTTCTTCCAACTATATTGCTCCATTCAGATGAAACATGCAAGAAAAATTATCATGATCCAACTCTCTAAAGGTGAATGTCCCTCTCAACACCACTTCACAGAATCATAGAATTATTACCAAACAGGGAGAGGCCATTGGGCCATTGGGCCATTGTGCCTGCACTGATTCTCCAAATGAACAATTCACTCCTTCACTTTCTCCCTGTAACTCTGTGCATTCTTTCTCTTCAGATAACAGCTTAACATCTTTTTGAAAGCCTCAATTGAACTTGCCTCCACTAGACTCTCAACAGAAAACTCCAGATTTTTACAACTCGCAGTATGATAAGACTTTTCCTCATGTTGCTTTTGCCACTTATTTTTAAAATGTGCCGTCTCAGTCTCAATCCTTTCACAACTGGGAACAGCTTTGCCAATGATCCTTGAGAGATTAATCTGGCCATGTTTGATTCACAGATTGAGCAATAGGCACAATTTTCATAACTTGAAATTTTAACTTTTAACTTGAAAATTTAAAAGATATTAGCAATCTGATTGCACCAAACCATCCAGTTTACCGATATTCACAAAGTATACATCGACCTCTGGCGAGCTCTTGGCCATCTGTAAAACTGAGGTTACAGTGTCTGCAGGTAGGAGCACAGAGATTCTACTGTTTGCCATACCCTTCCATTCCTGTCAACAGTCAGGGTTAAAATCAGGCCCAATAATCTTACAAACCATTCTATCAACAGGTTGAGTAGACCTTCCTATAAATCACATAGTCATAGAGTCCTACAGTACAGGGACAGGCCCTTTGGCCCAAACTGGACCCTGCTATTTGTCTATGTGGGTTTCACAAATGGCTGTTACGCCTACAACTTTAACTAAGCTAGTGCAAAGGAAGATAGTCATGTTGGTTGGAGGTCAATAATCTTAGCTCCAGGACATCTCTAAGGAGTTCCTTAGGGTAGTGTCTGAGGCACAACCGACTTCAGCTGCTTCATCCATGAACTTCCCTCCATCAAAAGTCAGATGTAAAACATTGACAATGGCACAATGTTCAGCACCATTCCCAATACTCAGATACTGAAGTAGACTGTGCCTTTGAGCAGCAAGACCTGAATAACTTTCAGGCATGTGATAAGTGGCAAATATCATTAACACCACACAATTATCTCCTACAAGCGAATCTAACCATTGCCCTTTGACATTCAGTAGCATTACTATCACTAAACATACCACTATTGTCATCCTGGGGATTACCACTAAACAGGAACTGAACTGGACTAGCTATATAAATACAGTAGCTACAAGAGCTGGTCAGAGTCTGGGAATTCTGCAGTATTATCTCACCTCCTGACTTCTCAATTTGTGCCCACCATCAACGAGCTACAAGTAAGACTTGTTTGATGGAATATTCTCCACTTTGCTGGACAGTGCAGTCCCAAAAACAGTCAAGAAGCTTGACACTATGTAGGACAACGCAGCCAGCACAATTAGCACCACATCCACCACGTTCAACATGTGCTCCCTTCACCATCAATGCACAGTGGCAACAGTGTGTACCATATATAAGATTCAATGTTGCACCTCATCAGGACTCCTTTGACACCACCTTTTAAATTAAATTATCTAGAAGAACAAGAGCAGCAGATGCATGGGAACACCACCACCTGCAAATTTCCTTCCAAGCCACTCACCATCCTAACTTGGAAATGTATTGCTGTTCCCTCACTAATGCTGGGTCAAAATCCTGGAATTACTGCCACCGTAGTGATGCGAGTGTGTCTGCACCACATGGAACTGCAGCAGCTCAAGAGCTGGTGAGCCATCACCTGCCCAAAGGCAATTAGCGGTGGCAACATGTACTGGCCCTAATCTAAATCCCATTGACTGAATGAAAAACAGCCAGGAATCAACTAGGGATACAGCCAGTGCTGTTATTTGTAAATAAATTCTACAAATGTGTAAAATGAAAACTGAGTTATCTTACTTATTTAAAGAATTTGGATAGTGAGGCATTCCCGATGTTGAATATACAAATTCCATTCAGTTGCCACTTGAATATAGCCAACTGGGGACACATGAGATCTGCCTCAGACTGACCACCCCCTAATGTTCTGTCACATCCTATGATGAGGTGTCTGACCCCAAGGTCATGTGGCTGATATTCTAAATTCAGTTAATGGAGGATCACAAGGCGAAACTGATACCTCAAGGATTTCACCAGCAACATCCACACAAGTAACACAGTCCAATTGATGTCTGGCTAACAATGTATCAGACTTAAGATATTTTTAGGTAGTTTTTAGGTTTTTTTTACAAAACGTGAATGACAAATGGAAAACATCCATCCATTTCTCCACAATATTCTCTTTGTTACATTTGAATTATGATTGTTTATTTGCTTTGTCTGGTTCTCATTGAGATTTCAGTGCTGTGTGTTTCAATGACAGCGATCTTATAGCTGGGAGCCACAGTAATTACACAGGTTACAACTGAGCTGAACTCTGCACTATTAACTGTCAATGAGACCTAAAGGGTTCAGTTCCACAAGCCAGACTAAATGAAAACCACATTCCCTCTTCCACTAGGCTTCCAGAGTCCGCCCAGTGAAGGCCTGCTACTAATTAGTGGATAAAATCTGCTTCAGAGTTAACCTTCTGTGTAATAAAAGGTATTGAATCCAGCCATGAAATGTGACAATGTTAGCACTATTTGATTATCACTGGAAGCCTTGCAACTGGAAAGAGAATGACAGGCAAGCTATCACCTGGAGAAGCATATACATTCTGGAGTGCAACAAAGGGTCACCACACTGATCTCTGGGGTGACAGGACTGCCCTATAAGGGGCGCATAGTTCATGCCTATATTCCCTAGAATTTAAAAGACTAACAGGGTGTTTGACACAGCAGTTGCTATGAAGCTGTTTCTATTGGCCAGAGACTTTAGAGCTCTCACAGTCTCAAATGAAGGGATCCAGCTATGTAACAGACATTTCTTCATCAACAGGGTTTGATTCCAACCCCCAGAGAGCTTTGAAGCTTATTCACTGAGTATATTCCAGACTAGCTTTTGGTGATTATGGAAATTGAGGAATTGGGGACATATGGCAGAAAGGTTGATGTCTAAATTAGGCCATGATCTATTGAAGGTTGGAATTTGCTCGAAGGGTCATACGACCTAATCCTGCTGTGATTTCTTATGCTTTTACACTCGTTTGTACTTCAAGTAGAATAATTATTCCCTGCACAAAAAGTGAAGTATTAGGGGAAAAGCAAAAAATGAGTATGAGTTTATTCTTCCCAGATATTTATAATCCCAGTTAAACTCTAAATTACCTTTGAATGGTGCTGTTAGCTTAATTGCACCATAGAATTGTACAAGGTAAATACTAGCCCACTCCGCCATCTTGTGGTAAGGCATGGCTTTGCGGTTATGGTTTATTGCATACAATAAGTACTGATTGCAACTGTGTGGAGTTGGTGCAGAAACAAATCGATCTCGGTAGTAACTGAGAATTGGCTCCTACTCCACAATACACTTGTGCATCACCCAGCAGCCATAGGGTTTCCATCTGACTTTTTCAGATACCACATATATTTATGATTTTCTTAAAATCTATTAGAGATAAAGAGAACCAATATAGTTCTGTTGTGTTATCTCCTTTCTGTGTATTATTGAAGCTCATTCCTGTTAGGTGGACCCTGGCTTTCCCAAATTGAGAGATTGAGCTGATGTCATTAATAGCTCAAATTTAATGACTTGTCAATACTAATGCTGCAAATCACTAGAGGTATTTGGTACTGACAGGGTTAAAATTAAATTCTGTCTGACCACTTTGCATACATAAGGTGGGGATGTGATCTGGATCCCATTTTGTTGGCACTGATATTTTTTCTCTCACTCACGAATAGAACCAAGGGCAAAAGGAAACCTTTACACCAGTCGGTGTATAAAACCTCAGGGGTTGAGGGTCAGTAACTACAGGAAATGTGGCCAAACGTATTGTGTGCAATTGAGGGGAGAGGGCCAGGGGTTTCGATTTCAGGCCACAGGATGCGAGATGTTAACAAGTGGGAATGGAACAATGTAAATCTTTTGTGAAACTAAACCTTGGCTCACCCCTGACCCGGACATAAATATTGCAGCTATCAGTTTTAATAAATAACACAGTTTAGTTATTGTTTAAAAGACCACCCATTGCTCCAGGATAAATACCAGTGATTCCACTTAAATTAATGTAATGGAACTATTCACTCCATTCAGCGAAAGAACGTTTGCTGTAAATTAAGTAACCACTCTTGTGGTTAGACTATGTATTGTACCTTTTTACAGCCCAGACTACACATGGTCACCATCTGTACAACATGTTGTATAATCTCTGAAAGGGTAACATTAGAAGTGAAAATAGTATAAATCCTTTTGACCATTGCAAGTTCAGTGATTTATTTGACCCCCCTGTGTGGTACTGAGCATTACAGGTCAGAAAGGTCCCCAGACCACGCTGCAGTTGATGCTGGTCTGGAGCTGAGTAAGCTGATCTCATTTAATACAATGAGGCTATGATTACTATTGAGTGACTGAATTTGCAAAATGCACATACATTGACATCGAGATGTTTAGGATTTGTTGTCATCGCCGGTCAAATATTGTGCCATTCCATTATAGAATAATCAAAATAATTTAGCAAAAATTTAATTGCTCTTTTTTGTCTTCACCATTCTCAGAACAAACCCTGAAGCAGATCAATCCAAGCAGAAAATATTGCAATAACAAGAATAATTTCCGGCTAGAATTTTGGAGCTTAACATTACCGATGATGCTTATCGATTCCAATCCAAGTTTTACTGCACTGTCAATGTACATTATGTTGAATTCCTACACTTTTCTCTGCATTTTAATGTCCTAATAGAATCATTGATGTAGATTTTGCCTCTAGCAGGGCATCTTTACCTGATGTAGCAATGCTTATAGAGTCACAGAGTCACAGAATCAGAGAGACATACAGCACAGAAGCAGACCTTTACCTCTAACTCGCCCACGCTGACCAGATATCCTAAATTAATCTTAGTCCTATTTGCCAGCACTTGGCCCAAATCCTTCTAAACCCTTCATATACCCATCCAGATGCCTTTTAAATGTTGTGATGTTATCCTCCACCACCTCTTCCTCTGGCAGCTCATTCCACACACGCACGACCATCTGAGTGAAAAGTTGCCTCTTAGGTCCCTTTTAAATCTTTACTCTCTCATCCTAAATGTATGCCCCCTTGTTCTGGACTCCCCCACCCCAGGGGAATGACTATACCCCTCATGATTTTATAAACCTCGATAAGGTCACCCCTCAGCTTTCGTGCACCAGGGAAGACAGCCCTAGCCTATTCAATGACTCCCTGTAGCTCAAATCCTCCACATCCTTGTAGATCTTTTCTGAACCCTTTCAAGTTTCACAAAATCCTTCCACTAGGAAGAAGTCTAGAATTGCACACGATATTCCAAAAGTGGCCTAGCCAATGTCCTGTACTGCCACAACATGACCTCCCAACTACTACACTCAATGCTCTGTCCAATAAAGGAAAGGATACCAAACACCTTCTTCACTATCTTATCTGCCTGTGACTCCATTTTCAAGGAATTATGAACCTGCACTTCAAGGTCTCTTTGTTCAGGAACACTCCCTAGGACTTTACCATTAAGTTGATAAGTCCTGCTCTGATTTGACAATAGACAATAGACAATAGGTGCAGGAGTAGGCCATTCTGCACTTCGAGCCTGCACCACCATTCATTATGATCATGGCTGATCATCCTTAATCAGTATCCTGTTCCTGCCTTATCTCCGTAACTCTTGATTCCACTATCCTTGAGAGCTCTATCCAATTCTTTCTTAAATGATTCCAGAGACTGGGCCTCCACTGCCTCCTGGGGCAGAGCAATCTACACACCCACCACTCTCTGGGTGAAGAAGTTTCTCCTCTTTGTCCTAAATGGCCTACCCCTTATTTTTAAGCTGTGTCCTCTGGTTCGGGACTCACCCATCAGCAGAAACATGTTTCCTGCCTCCAGAGTGTCCAATCCTTTAAGAATCTCAAGGGTATACAAGCCCAGTCGCTCCAATCTTTCAACATAAGATAGTCCCGCCATTCCAGGAATTGACCTTCGTGAACTTACGCTGCACTCCCTCAATAGCCAGAATGTCTTTCCTCAAATTTGGAGACCAGAACTGCACACAATATTCCAGGTGCAGTCTCACCAGGGCGTTGTACAGCAGCAGAAGAACCTCTTTGCTTCTATACTCAATCCCTCTTGTTATGAAGGCCAGCATGCTATTAGCTTTCATCACGACCTGCTGTACCTGCATGCTTGCCTTCATTGACTGGCGTACAAGAACACCCAGATCTCTTGGTACTGCCCCTTTACCTAATGTGACTCCATTTAGGTAGTAATCTGTCTTCCTGTTCTTGCCACCAAAGTGGATAACCATACATTTATCCACATTAAACTGCATCTACCATGCATCTGCCCACTCACCTAACCTTTCCAGCTCACCCTGTAATCTCCTAACATCCTCCTCACATTTCACCCTGCCACCCAGCTTTGTATCATCAGCAAATTTGCTAATGTTACTATTAATACCATCTTCTATATCATTAATATATATTGTAAAAAGCTGTGGTCCCAGCACTGATCCCTGCGGTACCCCACTGGTCACCGCCTGCCATTCCGAAAGGGAGTCGTTTATCACTACTCTTTGTTTCCTGTCAGCCAACCAACTTTCAATCCAAGTTAGTACTTTGCCCCCAATACCATGCACCCTAATTTTGCTCACTAACCTCCTATGTGGAACTTTATCAAAGGCTTTCTGAAAGTCCAGGTACACTACATCCACTGGATCTCCCTTGTCCACCTTCAGAGTTACATCCTCAAAAAACTCCAGAAGATTAGTCAAGCATGATTTCCCCTTCATAAATCCATGCTGACTCTGACCTATCCTGATAGTTTTGCTTTTCCAAAATGCAGCACCTCGCATTTATCTAAATGAAACTCCATCATCCACTCCTCGGCCCAATGGTCCATCTGATCAAGATCCCAATGTACTCTGAGGTAACCTTCTTTGCTGTCCACTACACTTCCAAGTTTAGTGTCATCTGCAAACTTTATAAACTATGGCAAACAATACTTCCTCTGCTTGCATTCAAATCATTTATATAAATGATGAAAAACAGTGGACCCAGCACCGGTCTTTGTGGCACACCACTGGTCACAGGCCTCCAGTCTGAAAAGTATGTTGTCCCTTGAAACATAAGAAACTATGATGTGGGTAACATGATAATGAAAGATCCAATAGATGTTTATTACAGCTCACTTATGTGCAAATATTATATTCAGAGGCACATCCATGCCTGGGTTCACATCAAGCCATTCAGTTACAAACAGTAGAATGCTTCCATGCGCATGTCATACTTAAAGTGGCCCAAGTTAAGGTAGAGTCTGAAATCTTTATACGCTCTGATCACATGCTGTGATTAAGTGATAGTACCAAGAGCACGCCTCTTACAATTGTACTGACATATTTACTGTGAAATGTAGCACATCCCCTTTTGGTCTAAAATTTACCTTAAAAAATATGCATGATTGTGTATAGGCAACAACTCGCCTTGATCTGGTGATCATATACTTGTCTGAAGAGGTATCCATTGATGCCAAGTGCTTATAACTATCATTAAAAGCTGGAAAGCTTTTGGATAAGTGTGACAAGCCATACCTGTTACAGATTTTGTTGTTTTGTTGCAGTATGCTGACTGTTGTAATTGTTGTTGTTGTTGTTTGTCTAACACTATAGCTTTGGGATCAGTTAGTTAAACTACTGGTTTTGGATATAGAGCAACTGCATTAGCACAAATTCAATTCCTGTACTTCTGAAGTCACCATGATTGTTCTACCATCTCAACTCAACCCCTCACCTGAGGTGTGGTGACTCTCAGGTTATGGGAAGGTAGGCAACCATTTAAAAAGCATCCCGTGGGAGTCTGCAGCCTCCATTTTAATTGCAGTGAGGGCGGAGAGAACAAGGACGGGGTGTGGGGGGGGGGGGAGTGGGGGGGAAGGTGGTAAGCAAACCGTTTAAAAAGCTGACGTGTTTGGGCAGCAGCTGAACCTCAGACACTACACGTGTAGTGTATCCCATCCACCCTCCTCCTCTAACCAAAAAAAGGACTCTGTGGCATGTTGATAAGGGCAGGATTTTGATAAGTTAAGTTAGTTAAAAAAAACTTCTCTTACCTTTTTCATAACTTTAGTCTCAAATCAGATAAGGCATAAGATTAAAAATGGCAGGAGATCTCAGACCCGGGTTATGCGCCTCTTGCTCAATGTGAGAGCTCAGGGACACAGCTGATGACCCCATCTAAGCTGCAGCTGTTGTTAGACCACAAGATGGCTCTGGAGCTGCAGATGGACTCACTTTGGAGCATACGCAATGCTGAGGGGGTTGTGAATAGTATGTTTAGTGAATTGGTCACACTGCAGATTAGGATTGCTGAGAGAGAAAGGGAATGCGTGACCAAAAGGCAGAGAAAGAGCAGGAAGGCAGTGCAGGTGTCCTCTGTGGTCATCTCCCTCCAAAACAGGTGTACTGTTTTGGATACTGTTGGGGGAGATGGCTCACCAGGGGAAGGCAGCAGTAGCCAAGTTCATGGCACAGTGGCTAGCTCTGCTGTACAGAAGGGTGGGAACAAGAGTGGAAGGGCTACAGTCATAGGAGATTCAATTGTTTAGATCAGAGTGGTGCTGGAAAAGCACAGCAAGTCAGGCAGCATCCGAGGAACAGGATAATCGATGTTTCGGGCAAAGGCCTTTCATCAGATGCTGTCTGACCTGCTGTGCCTTTCCAACACCACTCTGATCTAAACTCTGGTTTCCAGCATCTGCAGTCCTCACTTTTGCCATAGGGGATTCAATTGCAAGAGGAGTAGTTAGGCATTTCTGTGTTCGAAAACGAGACTCCCGAATGGTATGTTGCTCAGGTCAGGGATGTCTCGGATCGACTGCAGAAAAGTCTCAAGGAGGAGGGTAAACAGTCAGTTGTCATGGCGCATGTAGGCACCAATGATTATAGGTAAAAAACAGGATGAGGTCCAAAGTAAAAACATAGAGAGTGAGGAACCAAGTTAAAAAGTAGGACATCAGAGGTAGTAATCTCAGGATTGCTACCAGTGCCACGTGTGAATCAGAGTAGGAATGATAGAATATTCAGGATGAATGTGTGGCTTGAGAGATGGTACAGGAAGGAGGGGTTCAGATTTTTGAAACATTGGAACCAGTTCTGGGGGAGGTGGGACTATTACAAATTGGATGGTCTACACCTGGGCTAGATTGGAATCAATGTCCTTGGGGGTGCTTTTGCTAATGCTGTTGGGGGGGTGGGGTTAAACTAATGTACAGGGGGATGGGAACCAAATGAGGAGGTTAGTGGACACAAAAAAAGTAATAATTAAAGCCTGTAAGGAACTAGATAATGAAGTTAGCGTGACTAAGATGAAGAGTAGGCAGGAAGTGCAGATGAATACAGAGGGACTGGTGGTCTGAGGTGCATTTGTTTTAAGTATGTACAATAGGTAAGACAGATGAACTTAGGGCTTGGATTATTACCTGGGAGTATGATGTTATTGCTATTACTAGGACTTGGTTGAGGGAAGGGCATGATTGGCAACTAAATGTCCCAGGTTATCGATGCTTCAGGCAGGATAGAGAGGGAGGTAAAAGGGGTGGAGGAGTTGCATTACTGGTCAGAGAGGATATCACAGCTGTGCTGAAGGAGGGCGCTATGGAAGACTCGAGCAGTGAGGCAATATGGACAGAGCTCAGAAATAGGAAGGGTGCAGTAACAATATTAGGATTGTACTACATAGAAAGATGTAGGAGCAACAGCGTGCTGGTAATAAGAAATTGTAATTTTCCCAACATTGACTGGGATTCACTTAGTGTGAGAGGATTGGAGGGAGCAGAATTTGTAAGGAGCTTACAGGAAGGTTTTCTAGAGCACTATGTAAGTATTCCTATGCGTGAAGGGGCCATTCTGGACCAGGTGTTAGGAAATGAGCCCGGCCACATGGTTGAAGTTTCAGTGGGGGATTACTTTGGAAACAGTCATCACAACTCCATAAGTTTTAGGATATTCACGGACAAAGAGAGATTGGTCCTAAAGGAAGAGTGCTAAATTGGGGGAAAGCCAACTCTACCAAAATTTGGCAGGAGCTGAGGAATGTAGATTGGGAGCAGCGGTTTGAAGGGAAATCCACATTTGATAGTGGGAGGCTTTTAAAGAGAGGTTGATTAGAGTTCAGGAGAGCTATGTTCCTGTGGAAAAATGAGGGATAGAAACGGCAAGATTAGGGAACCATGGATGACAGGTGAAATTGTGAGACCAGCTAAGAGAAAAAAGAATGCATACATAAGGTCTCAGCGACTGAAGTCAGACGAAGCTTTGGAAGAATATCAGAATATAGGATTGATCTGAAATGAAGAATTAAGACGTCTAAAAGGGGACATGAGATATCCTTAGGGGGCAAGGTTAGGGAAAACCCCAAAGCCTTTTATTCATATATAAGGAGCAAGAGGGTAATGAGGGAAAGGGTTGGCCCACTCAGGACAAAGGAGGAAAGAGTCAAGGTTAGAGTGGTGCTAGAAAAGCACAGCAGGTCAAGCAGCATCCAAGCAGCAGGAAAATTGACGTTTTGGGCAAAAGCCCTTCATCAGGAATAGAGGCAGGGTGCCTGCAGAGTGGAGAGATAAATGAGAGGGGGTGGGGGTGGGGAGAAAGTAGCATAGAGTACAATAGGTGAATGGGGGTGGGGGTGATAGGCAAAGAGGAGGGTGGGGGAAGGTAGCAAAGAATACAATAGGTGAATGGGGTGGGGATGAAGGTGGTAGGTCAGAGAGGAGGGTGGAGTGGATAGATGGAAAGGAAGATAGGCAGGTAGGACAGGTCATGAGGATGGTGCTGAGCTGGAAGGTTGGAGCTGGGGTAAGGTGGAGGGGGGGAGGTGGGAATGAGTCCACATTGATGCCCTGAGGTGAAGTGTGTCAAGGTGGAAGATGAGGCGTTCTTCCTCCAGGCGTCAGGTGGTGAGGGAGCGGCGGTGGAGGAGGCCCAGGACCTGCATGTCCTCGGCAGAGTGGGAGGGGGAGTTGAAACGTTGGGCCACAGGGCGGTGGGGTTGCATAGAGTCAGAGAAAATGGGTGATATTCTTAATGAATACTTTGCATTGGTATTCACTGAGGAGAGGGACATAGCGGATGTTGAGGTTAGGGATAGATCTTTGATTATTCTAGGTCAAGTCGGCATAAGGAGGGAGGAAGTGTTGTGTAATCTGAAATGCATTAAGGTGGACAAGTCCCCAGGACCAGATGGGATCTATTCCAGGTTTGTGAGGGAAGCGAGAGAGGAATTATCTGGGGCTTTACCAGATATCTTTGCAGCATCCTTGAAAATGGGGGAGGTCCCAGAGGACTGGAGAATTGCCAATGTTGTCTCCTTGTTTAAGAAGTGTAGCAGGGATAATTCAGGTAATTACAGCCTGATGTGAGCTGATGTCAGTGGTAGGGAAGCTACTGGAGAAGATACTAAGGGATAGGATAGATACCCATTTGGAAGAAAATGGGCTTATCAGTGATGGGTAGCATGGTTTTATGCAGGGAAGGTCATGTCTTACAAACCTAATAGAATTCTTTGAAGAGGTGACAAAGCTGATTGATGAGGAAAGGGATGTAAATGTCATACACCTGGACTTTAGTGAGGCGTATGATAAAGTTCCCGATGATAGGCTGATGAATCCAAACAAATGCAAGGTGAAGCATTTTGAAAGATGCAATTCCAGAGTGAACTGTATAGTAAATGGAAAAGTCCTGGGGAAAATTGATGTACAGAGAGATCGAGGTGTTCAGGTCCATTGTTCCCTGAAGGTGGCAACGCAGATCAGTAGAGTCATCATGAAGGCATACGGCATGCTTTCCTTCATCGGAAAGGGTATTGAGTACAAGAGTTGGCAGGTCATGTTACAATTGCATAACACTTTGGTTCGGCCACATTTGGAATACTGCATACAGTTACATTACCAAAGGATGTGGATGCATTGGAGAAGGTGCAGAGGAGGTTCACCAGGATGTTGCCTGGTATAGAGGGTGCTTACTATGTCGAGAGGCTGCATAGATTAGGATTATTTTCATTGGAAAGAAGGAGGTTGAGGGGTGACCTGATTGAGGCCTACAAAATCATGAGAGGTGTAGGCAGGGTGGATAGTAAGAAACTTTTTCCCAGAGTGGAGGACACAGTTACTAGGGCTCACGAGTTCAATGGGAGAGGGGAAAAGTTTAAGGAAGATATACATGGAAAGTTCTTTACACAGAGGGTGGGTGTCTGGAAGGAGTTGCCAGCGAAAGTGGTGGGGTGAGAACAATAGCGTCATTTAAGATGTATCTAGACAGAAATATGAATGGGCAGGGAGCAAAGGGATACAGATCCTTAGAAAATAGGCAGCGGATTTAGATAGATTATATGGATCGATGCAGGCTTGGAGGGCTGAAGGAACTGTTCCTGCCCTACAGTGTTTTTTATTCTTAAACATGATCAGTTGTTGCTCCTTAATGAGCGAACAGTTTATGATCTGGTGGGGTTATGGAGACTTTAATTTTTCTACGTGCTTATATCCTCAAGCCATTTGTCAATGTTACAGCTCATTTTCCTACACAGAGATCTTTATTGAAGTCTTGAGTTGGTTTAGAGGCAATTATTAATTAAATAATATTTCTTGAGAGCTCCCCTTCAGAAAAGATGTTCTCATTCCTTTTATTACAGCATCTGTTAATAAACTGATCAGTATACTCTTAGGGTTGCTGCTTGTTTGAAATGAAGTGAAGTCTGTTCGCCCTGAAGTTCATTTTCATCTGGAGCTGGACTTCAAATGCCTTCAAACATCTTTCTTGAGTTTTTCTGATCATCCACAAACTATAAGAACTAGGAACAAGAGTCAAAAATTCAGTCCCTCAATCATGCTCACTGATGACTGATCTCATCTCGGCCTCAGATCCTGCTCACTTACCATAACCCTTCAGACCATTACTAATTGAAAAGCTATCTCCTCTTAAATTTACTCAATGTTCCAGCATCCATGGCTCTCTGGGATGGTGAATTCCACAAATTCATGAAAGAGATAATTTCCCCTCATCTCTGTTTTAACTCTCCTACCCCTTGTTCCAAACTTCTCATTTTAGATTACCCCACAAATGGAACCATTCTTTCTACATCTACTTTGTCAAACCCTTTTAGCATCTTCTCTGCCTTAATTAGATCTCCTCATTCTTCTAAACTCCAGAGAGAGTATTGGCTTAAACTGTGCAATCTCTTTTCATAAGACAAGCCCCTTATCTCTAGAATAAATACAGTAAGCCTCCTCTTAACTGCCTCCAAAGCAACTACATTGCTGGTCAGGTAAAGGGACCAAAATTGTATGCAGCACTCCAGGTGCAGTCTCACTAATGCCTTGAACAGATGCAGCAATACTTCCCAACTTTTATAAACTATTCCTTTAGTGATAAATTCCAAAATTCCATTTACCTTCTTCATTACCTGCTGTACCTGAATTTTTCTGCAATTCATGGATGAAGACACCCAGTTTCCTCAGCACCAAAGCACTCTAAAGATTCTCTATATTTAAATATAATGATAATAATTTAGAATGACCAGATGTATCAATTCTATGAAGCCTTTCATGCCCACGGCAAGCAAGATTTTCAAATTAAGATTATATATTGTTTAATCTATTAATAAAACTATATGTGTGTTGCCATATTTAGAATACAATAAAGATATCAATGGTTGCCCAGTTCATAATTTAGTGTTTGAATTCCATTTTTTGTTGAAGGTACTTGCTTCTTTTTAAATGAAGTAGAGTGCAATGATTTGTTTGTTCATTCCTTTTCCTGGTTTCACTTCTCTTTTTTTTCTTTTCCCCTGCTCCTCTTTCCATTTCTTGTTTTAGATTAGATTACATTACAGTGTAGAAATAGGCCCTTCAGCCCAACAAGTCCACACCGACCCGCCGAAGCACAACCCACCCATACCCCTGCATTTACCCCTTATCTAACACTACGGGCAATTTAGCATGGCCAATTCACCTGACCTGCACATCTTTGTGACTGTGGGAGGAAACCAGAGCACCCGGAGGAAACCCACGCAGACACGGGGAGAATGTGCAAACTCCACACAGTCAGTCGCCTGAGGTGGGAATTGAACCTGGGTCTCTGACACTGTGAGGCAACAGTGCTAACCACTGTGCCACCGTGTTGCTGTTACATTGCTGGATTTGGTCCATTCAAGAGTGTTGTTTTGAGAATTCAGTCCCAGAGTTTAAAAATTACAGACTAGTATCTTCAGATTTCAGCTTCCAGAGGGCAATTGTGCCACATAAGGAGTGATGATATCAAATAGGCTTCCCTCTGCTTTGGTGCTGATTTGGAAAAGAAATGGCAGATTTGACTGTGTATTAAACAACTTTTTCAGTCTTTTAAAAGCTGTGATTTGTAGATGCCGGTGAGGGACTGGGGTAGACAAAGTTAAAAATCACACAACACCAGGTTATAGTCCAACAGATTTAATTGGAAGCACTAGCTTTTGGAGCACTGCTCCTTCATCAGGTGATTAAACCTGTTGGACTATAACCCGGTGTTGTGTGATTTTTAACTTTTAAAAGCTGTGTCTTCTTTTCAAAAACCTCTCCAGCTATGCTATCTTGAGCATCTATTGGACTTTTTCTAAGTCAAAACTACAGGCACTCAGGTTATTTTTTTAAAGGTATACAGATCTTCTAAACTGAAAAATATTTTAGATTTTAATCAGAAGGAAAGTAGCACTACCTTCTTGCTTGCATGTGCTCTATTTACTAATCTGTACTCACAGGAACTGATTTTTCTATTTATCTGGATATTTTTATGTCCAAGGCTGTTGTCTAATTGATCGTTAGTGAGATTTCAAACATCTACCTTGGAGGTATTGGAGTTTTGTTTTAATAGATGAACACCACTATTAACCAAGATAGGGGTTTTGCCTCCAGCAGGGTATCTTGTGGCAATACAAATTTTATTCCTGGTAACATAA
This sequence comes from Chiloscyllium punctatum, assembly GCF_047496795.1. NCBI lineage: Eukaryota > Metazoa > Chordata > Chondrichthyes > Orectolobiformes > Hemiscylliidae > Chiloscyllium > Chiloscyllium punctatum. Next base: position 82,163,614 of record NC_092753.1, on the reverse strand, counting down.
GAAACTAAATTGTATGTAATGTGGTACTGAAACATCCAATAAGCATTTGTTATGGCTCACTAATATATACAAATATACACACAAACACATCCGTGTCTGGGCTAACATTAAGCTATTCAGTTACAAAGAAGAACAAGCTTTTGTCAGCATGTCATGCTTCATGTGGCCCAAGTTAAGATAGAGTTTGTGACTTCTATATCTGAAGGTTACATACTACGATACAGTGATGATGTCATGAGCATGTCTCATTAAGGTATATATTGAAGGTATATGAATTGTGTGATATAACATAGCAATCACAGGAAATGCACAGTTTCTGGAATTGCATTAAATGAGTCTCTATAAAAGTAGGGAACGCCTCACTTAAACATCAAAAGACGAATTTCATCCTAAAGTGTTGTCTGATTGTCAAAATCAACAGCTTAGACCAAAGTAATAAAACAGAGCTGCAGCGCCATCTAGTGGTGTCTGAATATCAGTGAAATGTCATCACTCAGAAAGACGTGAGCAAAAAGCAACACATTAGTATCCACATAAATGATTCAAATGATCCAGAAAAACACTTGCATATTTAATTCTAATTGCTGCCTTCTGGAAGGTTCTTATTTGTACTGCGATTCAAACAATATTATAAGGACATGGTGTAATGGTGATATCCCTGGACCAGGATCACAGAAGGCTATGTTTGTTGACATCAGTGCATTTGCAACTAAACAGGTGTGGGTTAAGGTTTAAAAGGGATGCAGCTTGTAACAAAGGTGGGGCTGGGCAATGACCAGGAGATGCAGAGCAGGGGAGGGATGGGTTAGGGTGGAACCAGGAACCAGGGGCCAGGGACTGGGTTGAAGTGGAGTGGTAAGCTGGTGGAGTGCAATTCGAGCTTTTATCATACATCTGAGAGGCCAGACAGAGTCCCAGTTTAAGTCTAATTCAAAGACGACACCTCTGACAGCACAGCCTATCCTTGTGTACTGCCCTGGAACCTTCGAATGTTGTACTCAAGTTCTGGAGTGGGATTTAAACCCAAAAATAGAGTCATAGAGATGTACAGCATGGAAACAGACAATAGACAATAGACAATGGATGCAGGAGTAGGCCATTCAGCCCTTCGAGCCTGCACCGCCATTCAATATGATCATGGCTGATCATTCCCAATCAGTATCCTGTTCCAGCCTTATCTCCATAACCCTTGACTCCATTATCTTTAAGAGCTCTATCCAATTCTTTCTTAAATGAATCCAGAGACTGGGCCTCCACTGCCCTCTGGGGCAGAGCATTCCACACAGCCACCACTCTCTGGGTGAAGTAGTTTCTCCTCATCTCTGTCCTAAATGGTCTACCCCGTATTTTTAAGTTGTGTCCTCTGGTTCGGCACTCTCCCATCAGCAGAAATATGTTTCCTCCTGCCAGAGTGTCCAATCCTTTCATAATCCTATACGTTTCAATCAGATCCCCTCTCAGTCTTCTAAACTCAAGGGTATACAAGCCCAGTCGCTTCAGTCTTTCCATGTAAGGCAATCCTGCCATTCCAGGAATTGACCTCGTGAACCTACGCTGCTCGAGGTCAATTCGGTCCAACCCGTCCATGCCGACCAGATATCCCACCCCAATCTAGTCCCACCTGCCAGCGCCCAACCCATATCCCTCCAAACCCTTCTTATTCATATACCCATCCAAATGCCTCTTACATGTTGCAATTGTGCCAGCCTCCACCACTTCCTCTGGCAGCTTATTCCATACGTGTACCACCCTCTGCGTGAAAAAGTTGCCCTTAGGTCTCTTTTATATCTTTCCCCTCTTACCCTAAACCTATGCCCTCTAGTTCTGGACTCCCTGACCATTCAGAGGCATAAGTGAGCACTAGTGAAATAATTGGTGAACTTGTTAGTAGCGAAGAATTGCTGATGCTTGGAGGAAAAGCTGAACAGAAATTTCCAGGAACATTATTACTTCAAATGTTAAGTTTAATCAACTCCTTGAGAAACTCTCAAGTACAATCTTTTAAAGAAGTCATTAAAAATAAATCAATTACAACTTTTCCTCTTGGGTTTTGCAGCTCATGTGTTTTAGTTTTACATCTTTCAGTTTACATTAAGAAAATTCTGCAATAATCATTTCCTTTTTTCATCAGGTATGATAGGTTGGGTGGAAATCTCTGTTACAGAAATGGCCCTTGCTGGCTGCGAAGAGGGCAAGAAATTTCTGCAAAACATTTGAGCACAAACAAAACCTATGCACTTTCCTGAAAAGCTGTTTCAAGTGAAGATTAGTGTTGCCTCATCTGGCCTACACATGCACCAGACACACACTTCTTATTATTCACCTCTGCTGCCCAGAGGTCCCACCTAGTTCCATATAATTTGCTGTATTTCCTTTAAAACTGAAGCAAGACTTTTGAACTCAATAATATTTCAGAACAATTTAAATCCAGTGTCACATGAGTTACCTCTGCTTTGTTCTGACTTTTTGGTTGATTTTTCAGTTGACCAACTGTAATTAAAAAGACAAGAAAATTATAAAAAAAAAGATCCTCACCCTCATGGAAGCACTCTTCTTAGATAACAAATATGTCCCTTGCACTTTTCTTCCTTTCACGGGAAATAATTAGCCCCAAAAAGAAAATCAAATTAACCAGGTTCCTGCTCTTGATTGTCCTTTCTGTAAAGTTATCACAATGTCATAGAATTCAACAGCACAGGAATTCATTCAGGCCTATTCTAACTCATTAAAATAGCAACTCAAGAGAGTCCCTCTCTCTTTTTTGGGCCGAAGGACCTGTTTCCACACTTTGGGGACTCTACAGTGAAAGAGAAAATCCCCCCTAAGAGTGCTTAACCTTGATGACTGTTAAAGCTGAGTTTGATCTTGCTATGCTATTGTTTTTATTGTATATAAATACCCATGATACTGGGAATGGAGTAGAAATTCAAAATTTACCAGTGAATCTGAGCTAGGAGGAGTCAGAAACAGTGAGAACATAGCGTCCAGCAAATTTTGACTTTTCTAGTATAGATCTAAATCCTCTTTGAACTATTGAACAATGCCATTAAGTCTATAGTTCCTGTCAATATCCCTTCTGGCAAAACACATCACATCAAACCTCTCTATGTTACATGCCATCTGCATTCATAACTGGCCCATCAATGTTGTGCTGCAGGTGATAACATTCGCACTGTTTGTGACTCCTCCTAGCTCAGATTCACTGGTAAATTTTGAATTTCTACTCCATTCCCAGTACCATGTGCATTTATACACAATAAAAACAATAGCATAACAAGATCAAACTCAGCTTTAAAATTCATCAAGGTTAAGCACTCTTAGGGAGGATTTTCTCTTTCACTGTAGAGTCCCTAAAGTGTGGAAACAGGCCCTTCAGCCCAAAAAATCCATACCGACCCTCTGAAGAGTAACCCACTCAGACCCCTTCCCCTACCCTATATTTACACCTGACTAATGCTCCTAACCTACACATCCCTGAATACTATGGGAAGTTTGTCATGGCCAATTGACCTAATCTGCGCACCTTTGAATTGTGGGAGGAAACCATGGCACCAGGGAATGAATATCATCCTTCAAAACTCACCTCAGTACTAAGAACAGAAAAGTAGAGCTAATAGACAGATTTTAATGATAAAATGTAATTGTCTGTTACTAGCATTGTCCCTCTGCCACCATACATAGTGCAAATAAATGCACATCTGTCAAAAATAAGTTCAGGACTTCAGTATTCTAATTGCTATAACAACCCATCATCTTGCAATGTTAGCATCACAGTACTCTCCTGCATGTCTTCTAGTAAACTACTTCTCTCAGTAATAAGCAGGAAATATAATAATTTAAAGCATTTTATTAGCACAATAACTCCTGCTGTGGTCTCTCTCCAACTGAAAGCATCTTCCTAAGGTGAAATATTTGCCTCCCTGCGTTTTGCATTTTACGAGATAAAAAGTAACTTGCAATTAATTATGTAGCACCTTCATGACCTCTAGACCATAGGCAATGAATTGCTTTGGAAATGTTCTTGAGGGTGAGCACAGTGCCCAACTTGCATAAAGCAAGCTCTCAGAGATCAAGCAATTACACTGATTGAGAGTTAAATATTGACCAGGACATTACTCCATTTTCTGCTTTTAATAAAGTTACAGGCTCTTTCACACCCACTGAGAAGGAAAACATACCCTCAGACTGACATCGGATCCAAAGGCAGTGCTGCCAACAGAGAGGCCTCCGTAATGTGATCAAGTCTCTAGTTTGAATCTGCAATCTTCTAATGCAGTGACAAGAGTGTGGCAAAATTGACACAATGTGGGCAACAGCACTTTGTACAATCATATCATATGCATCTGTAGACAAAAACAAATTATTATCTTTGTATGTGTGATTTAAAGGCTATTCCTGGCACATAAAATGAGTAACAAAACGTTCAAACCTAGGTTGCTATGAAATTGTGTATAAATGTCATATTGATGGATTGACATGTATTTGGTGCTCCCATTTAGGAGATATAACTGGACACATAACATGCCAAATGTCAAGACTAAGTATATTCAAACAAGTTGAATCAAAGAGTAAGAAACAGAAACGAAAGTACAGCTGAACTAATTATGCCTCCTGCTTCATATTGCCAGGTTGTGGCTTCAATAATGCACATTGCTGTGGCTTGATCACTCCTACCATACTTGCTCCATTGGTTTTGATTGGTTAGAAAATGCAGAATCAGAGCAAAACCATAGATATTCACAGCTTTGGGCTCTATGGAAGAGGAAAATGAACTGCACCAAGATCCAAAAGGGAGCTGATACCTGTGTGGGCATTTGTGTTAAAATCCATTGACACTTTACATCTGAGCCAGGTGACCAGATTTCAAGTCTCACCTATTCCAGAGGTATGTATTAACATCTCTGGATATATTGATTAGAAAATATCTGGACACTGGGCGCAACCTTTTTCAACCTATATTCTCTAGATGTTGACATAATTAGAAAAGTGGTCATATTGACCTGCTGTCCTGTTGAGTTAAAAATCAATCTTATTTAAGTGTGACTGGACTCACACATGGAACTTTCTAGATAAAGGCAGCAGGATGGCATCCCAACATAACCAGTAACCTTCAAAACAGGAAATGGAAATACATTCCTGGACAACAGTTTTAGGACTGTTTGACAACTTCTTGAGGCGTTCTGTCTTACAAAACCTGAGGCAAGCTCTTCACTTCCTGATATTGTTTCAAACTGAATTCAAACATATAAGATCCTGAGTGGATTTGGAAGGTTAGATGCTTAAAGGATGCTTTCATTTGAGGTATAGACCAGACTACGGACATACAGTTTAAAAATAAGATAATTTAACGGAAAGAGGATATATTTTCCTGTCATTGAATTCTCTTACCCAGATGACAGTGGAAGTGGCCTCATTCAACATCGTTGAGGCTGAGATAGCTGGATTCTTGATCAAAGAGGAATCAGGTGGTAAATGGGTTCATTCAGGAAACTAGAGTTGAAGCCATGGTCGGATTGTCCATAATCTTATTGACCTGTAGAACAAGTGTGAAGAGCCAAATGGACCACTTTAGCACTGATGGTTCTGAACTCTCACATCAGTCCAGTCCTGTACATCACCAATCTAGTAACCAAAGATTGATTTTTAAACAGTTAAGGCACAGAAAGAGGCATCCAGTACACTGTATCTGCACATTATCATCCCATCATGCAGGACTGAGTGCACTACATTTACATGGCATTCTTTTTGATTGCGAGCTTTATCTATTAAACCTGAAAAACCTAATTAGTAGCGTGTGTACTATTCACTTTGTCCCTGAATCTTCACCACTTCCTTCTTGATTTCAATCATTTCCAGCTTAACATGGTTCCACCTTCTCCTCTCCTCTCCAACTCCAAAGGAATATTTAATCCCTTCCTAATTTATTACAGTTCTCGCTGATAAACTTGGTGGGAGGGAAGGATAATAACACTGAGCTTCATGGATAAAAGGCAAGAATGAGTTGAGGAAGTCAGCCCGAGACAAAGTATTTCCTCTCAAACACTTCAAACAAAAAGCTTCCTGAGTTAGAAGTTTATATACAGTATAAGGACAATGCCGTGGATATATGTTATATCAGAAATGGCAAAGGCTTGTAAGCTTCTAACTGTTAAAGCAGTGAATCCCACAGATTCACCTTCCCAGTGTTCAGCAGTCAGATCGCAACAATTCGTCATCGAACTCTTAAACAGCCTGTTGCCCAAAACAAGTTTTCTCCTCAATGCAGTAAATTTCTTGTGTTTAGTTTCTAATATCCAGCAGCGTTATCTTTCACCAGGCAACTGGTGTGGCCAAAGCTGTGTAATCAGTTGCTTGGAGTTGGAAAGTTTTTTTTTATTTGATGAACAGCGGGTATCAGGAGGAAACAATGCAAGGACCAAATACGTGGAACTTAAATGTCAGAGCTTTTTAAAACCAGGGCACAGAGAGGTAACCTCTCACCTACTCCCACCCCCAAAGTGTAAATATCAGGCAAATGACCTCAATAAAGAGAAACAAAGGTGTCTTTTCACTGCAGATTTTAATAATTGACAAGTCTACAGGATAATGGCAGCAATGTGACCAGAGCTGGATTGCTGTGGCTGATGGAATTAGCTCCAGACCGGAAATAAATGAGTAGCGCAACAGAAAAAAAACTTCAACGTAGAAATAAAGCAGTGAGTAAAAAACATGAACAGTACACTGCACAATACAACAAAATATTTAATTCAAAACACTCCAAAACAAATTGTCATAGTTTAATATTCTTAAGCATTAGAAAATACTACTAAATACGGACAACAAACAAAGTATTTTTGGATATTTCCCAATTTTTTTTGTTAATTTTAAAACTGTTCAGATATTGTTACGGTCTCATGTATACAGATTGCTTTGGATCTTATTCATATCAACGAGCTGTTTCAGTATTTCTGCACTTCGGGAGGTATCCTGCAAGGAAACAAAGAAACCATTCAATAATGCTGGAAAATGCCAAAGCATTTTAGACTTGAAGAGTTCCAGGACTGTGCACGGTTACTCAGAGTGGAGGACAGAGAAATCGTCCAAGGTTCCCATTCCCAGTGACCCTTGCCCAAAAACTGTAGTGTTCTGTCCCACAACAAACCCAATTTATCCAACACCCATGTCCTCATTGATTAACACTGGCAAGTGCCTGTGCACTAACAGCCCAAATCTACAACTCATCGCCTGATGGGTTTCCCTCATGGCTTTCCACTTCCCGATCTCTCTAACTGCCACCACTGCTGCAACTCATCAAGCCATCACGCCCAAGTCCTCTGCTTCCAGTCCCATATTCAACCCATGGCAGGTTTTTCTCAGTAGTCAAGATTATACAATTAAATCCTCTCCTGCTGCCTCTCCACCTTTAAGACATTTCTTATGGCCACCTACTTTTAAGCAAACTTACAATTACTCCACCCAAAACTTGACTTCAGATCCCTGTTACCTTTATGCCTCTGTGAAGCTCCTTGGGATGTTTTCCAACATGTGAAGTGTAAGATTAACACATGTTACATGGAAATTGTAGCACCAAAATAGGCCATTCAGTCCAAATGCTCCATTCTGCACCGCGTGAGTTAGATGTTGTTATGTCTGCCAGGTCAGGTTTGAGTCTGATCCTTTCTATGGTAAAGTAGCTTATTAATATTCATTCTCTGAACTCACCCTGGACAAACTTCTTAAGGAAACAGTCAGGTCACTGTCAAGAGTCCAATCTTTCCTCAACAAAACAAGGACTGTCGTCAACTTTAAGAAGCAAAATGGAGGAAATGCCCCTTTCTGTATCAATAGAGCTGAGATAGAGATGATCAAGAGCATCAAATTCCTAGGAGTAAATGTCACCAACAATGTCCTGTCCCTTTCAATTCAATGCTACAGTCAAGAAAGCACACCAACATCTCTACATCCTCAGATGGTTAAGCAAATTTGGCATGTCCACAATGACTCTTATCAATCCTTATAGGTGCGCCATAGAAAGCATCCTATCTAGATCCATTACAACTTGGTATGGCAACTGTTCTGCCCAAGACCGCAAGAAATTACAGAGTTGTTAATGCAGTCCAGTCCAACATGCAAACCAGCCTTCCAATCATTGACTCAGTCTACACTTCCCACTGCCTTAGGAAAGCAATCCTCTCAGCCCAGGTTTAGTCTCTTCCACTCTCTTTCATCAGTAGGAAGATACAAAAGTTTGAAAACACATACCATTGGATTCAAGAACAGCTTCTTCCCCACTGTTATAAGACCTTCGAACAGATCCATCACGTATTAGGTAATATTTCACTGCACCTTCTCTGTAGCTATAACACTATATTTTGCATTCTGTTCTATTATCCTGATATACTTATATAAGGTATGATTTGACTGGATAGCATGCAAAACAATACTTTCCACTGTATCTCAGTACACGTGACAATAATAAATCAAATCAAATCAAATCAGAATATGATACAATGACAGGCTGCACTTTGTTGAATAGCCTGTTGGAACACCTTCATAATCTCACACAAACAGACTGATGAGCTAGCCTGTTTTTACAGGACTGCAGACTACACAACCATAACCCTCCAACAATCAATTGGATTGATTCAGTCCAGCAGGATTAAGTAAGGGAGAAATGGGATCAAATTCTGGTTTTGAAGTTAAGTAATGAAGATGAACTTTACTTAATTATTTGAAAATGGATCACTAGTCTATTGCTATAAATAAAAAAAGGAAATTAATGCCATGATGTACATACGTACGTATATACGTACACACACACACAAAATTGTCCTTACTTTCACAAAGGAACTCAGACCCTTGCAGGCGAGCACTGGCCGAAAACCTTCTATCGTCAGAGAATCTATTGTAGTCACATCACTGTAACAGTGATAGAGGACAGCAGGTATTTGCTTAACCTGGCAGTAACTGAGGACTGGAACAAAGCAAAAGAAAATTCACTCATTAAAGCAAGCAATCTCTAGTGATGATGTATGTATATAAAGATTTTTTATGAATGAAGTACACTTTTGAAATTAAAAAACGGACATGATTCGTGAAGTAAACTCCCACCCCTCAGCCCCACCCCCATCCCAAAAGTTTGAAGGTTCAGGTACATTAATGAAGCACACAAGCCAGAACCTTTCAGTTCTTCATTGTTTCATGGGATGTGCGGATCACTGGGAAGGGTGATCATTTATTACCTATCGCAGATTGTTCTTAAACTGCATGCCACAATGGCAGAGTGGTTAGCATTGCTGCCTCACAGTGCCAGAGACCCACAGTGTTCAGGGATATGTGCAGGCTTAGGTGGGTTAACCATGGCAAATGTGGGGTTATAGGAATGGGTGGAATGCCTTTCAGAGGGTCAGTGCAGACTCGATGGGATTCTATGAATGGCTTGCCGGGCCATTTCAGAGGGCAGGCAAGTCAACCAATTTCTGTCGGTCTGGAGTCACATGTGGGCCACTGCTAAACCAGATTAGTGACCAATTAACAAGTTATCATGAGACTGGTACCTGCACCTTCATGGGATTTGCACCCTCTTTCCCAGGGCATTAGTCTGGGCAGTTAGATTACTAGCCCAGTGAGGTTACCACTCCACAAGATACCTTCCCACATTTCTATACTACATCCTGGTCTGAGTTGACTGAGCTCACACAGGTTGGTGGTTTATGGTCACAGTTGGCCTTCGTACTATTTCCTGGCGAGGCTAATACATGAACAACAGCCACATGGTGGAAGTCTTTCAGGAATGCACCTGTTTCCTGAAATCAAACCCTTTGAGCTACAGCCCTTTATCTGGGGAATTATGAAAGAAAACTATGGAGTCTGAGAAAAAAGAAGAATATATGTGAAACAAGTTTTGGGGTGGGAATATTTGTCCTTGGGGAGTTCCCATAAACACAGGATTTAAATAGGAACCAAACTGAAGCTAAATCCAATTGCAAAGAGAAGCAGTAATTTTCTGTCAACAAAGAATGGTGATAAACTAACACCAAGATTTTAAAGGATATTATGAGTTCAGAAGGTTAGGCATGACAGACAGAAACACCTCATCCAAATCTAAACTCCATAACCTGAAAAACTGGCATTGGTTATGAGTATCTAAATCTTACTTCAGACCAGTTCTAAATGTGCTTTCAAAGCCTGTTCAGAATAACCTCACTGTGAAAGTGATGCCAGTGCTTTAATATCATACACAGGTCCCTGTGAGGAAGGCAAGTGACAGCAAAAGGACCAGGTAATAGTACGGCAGTTCCATAAGGAAAAATTTTACAATTCTTAGATAAAAAGGGGCTTTGTTGATGCTTAACTAAGAAGAATTAAGGTTTTAAAATAGACAGCATAAGGCGAGGAGAAATGTTTATCAGGATGTCAGAACACAAGCAAATCACTTCACCCAGCGTCAGTGTTCATATTGCAAAAAGGCACAGAATATAGCTACAAGAGGAAGCCATTTAGCCCCTGAAGATTGTTATGTGATTCAATGAGATCAAGGCTCATCTCTGACCTAACTATGTACCATTTTTCAAATATCCCTTAATACATTTGGTTAACAACATGTTATCAATCTCAGTTTAATTACTAACAATCAATTTATTATCAATTGCCATTTGTGGAAGAGAGTTCCAAACTTCTACTTCCTTGTGTATATTTTCTACTTTCACTTCTGGATGGTTTAACTGAGTTTTAAGTTATGCCCCCAATTCTAGACTCTCCAACCAGCAGAAACAGTTCTTCTATCTATATCCTATCCATTTCTCATCAATATCTTGAAAACTTCAAACAAATCATCCCTAATCTTCTAAATTCCAAGGATTACAGCCCAGGTTAGTGTGATCTCTCCAAGTAACATAAATCTTAGATGGTGATTAATGTCATAGAGTCATAGAGATGTTCAGCACGGAAATAGATACTTCAGTACAACCGACGTGTCTTTTTGAACAAGTAGAAGGCAGTGCTGCTGGAGGTCATCCCTACTGACCCACTGGCACAAGATCCAAAATAAAGGGGGGGAAAATATTCTTGGGATGAAAATATAAAGAAAAACTAAGGGCAAAATGATCAATAAATTGTAAAAGAGTCAGTAGGTATCCTGGTTGAAGAGTGCGGTGCTGGAAAAGCACAGCCAGTCAGGCAGCAGCTGAACAGCAGGAGAATCGACATTTCGAGCATAAGCTCTTCATAGTAGGTATCATGACTATTTATGAATTAACCACTTGTGAAAGGAAAACGAAAACTAATCCATCAAAAATGGAAATACTATGCCTGATGTAATAACAAGAATTTGTAACTTCCAAGCCTGAAAATTTAATTTAAACCCCTTTTACTATGCAACTCTAAGACATTTCAGCATCGTTTGGGATTGAAATCCTATAAATATTGTTCTTTGATAAAGATAAGGTTATCAATTGTTAATTCATGGAACTTCCTCCCCCTCTCTTACAGAAACACTTACGGCCCATACCTGCTGCAGGGAGACCGGAAAGTACATTTGGCTGCTCAAGTAACACACAGTGGGGTGTCTCCTGGAATGCACTGGTTTTCAAAGCTCGGAGGAAAGGCACAGAGATGTTGGAAGTAGACCTGGGTGTTTTATATTCAGTCACAGAGCAGCTTGATAATACTATCACATTTAGGTTCCTTTTCTGGATATTTCCAAAAACCTGTAATGGAAAACAAACATTCATTTCCTTTAGTCAACCAAACACACAAGAAAACTAAATGAAGCTCATATTGAAAAAAGTATGGTTTCTAGCAGAGCTCATTACCTCATGAGTTGTCAACTGGGCGTATACCTACGTCTCATGACCTGGGCTTTCCACACAGCAGATTGTGACCTACTTTCATGTGGCACAAGTTCTTAGAAACATAGAAATACTTACAGCAGAGAAGGGGGCTATTTAACCTATAATAACTGTTCTAGCTGACAAACAGCCATCCTGTTTAGTCTTTGTAGACAACCATACCTCAGAAGCAAAACCAAGTGACGCAAAAGCTTGTGGTTTTTAAACTTTGACTCCATCACTCCTGCATTTTTGTTTCTGATTGGCTAATCATCACTACCACTTATTGATACATCAATCCAATGTACTGACAGCTTTGACTGACAAACCAGTAGCAACAGAGATCCCCAGCTGCAATAAAACAGTGTGAAGGGCTTTGTGGTCACAACTAAGTGACAGTATAGCTCAGCTCACATATGAACTGGGAATATCATCCAGTCATATTACTTTAAGAGCAGACAAGATACAGTTCATACTAAATGTCAAGATCTGTTTATAATCTTAGATAGCCTTCTTCACTGTCTACTATACCACCAATCGCTGTCTCATTTGCAAATTTATTAACCATGTCTCCAATATGCTCATCCAAATCAAGCAGAAGCAGAACCAGTTCAGATCACACCACTGGTCTCAGGCCTCTAATCCAAAAAAAGACTTCCACCACCACCCTCTATCTCCGACCATCAAGCCAATTTTATATCCAATTACCAAGCTCTCCCTGAATCCCATGTGATCTAACTTTACTAATTAATCTACCACATGTAACTTTGTCAAAAGCCTGACTGAAGTCCAAGTAAACAACATCTACCACTCTGCCCTCATCAATCTTTTTGGTTACCTTCTCAAAAAAACTCAACAAAGTTTTTGTGAGGCACGATTTCACTCGCACTAAGATGATGTTCCCTAATCAATCCTTGCCTCTCCAAATGCATATAACTCCTCTTTTTCAGAATCACCTCCACAAATTACCTACCACCAAAATCAGAGAACTAAAGTTCTCCTTCTCCTTACTCCCTTTCTTAAATAAAGACACAATATTAGACACCGTCCAGTCCTCCCACACCTCGCATATTGTTATAGACGATACAAGTATCTCTGCTAGGGACCCGCAATTTCTTCCCTAACTTCCCACAACATCGTCGAATACACTTATGGACCAGGCCGGACCCCCTCAAAACATTTCAAGAAAGTTGCCCAGACCCTAACTCTGCTAGCTGTTTTATGCAGGTGTAAGACGGATAGGCCAGGAGCGATGCTGCTGGTCAAACCACTTAGTTTCAAACAAAGCAAAATTGACTTCCAAGATTACCAAATGAAATACAAACAAAAGAGAAAGGAATACTGAACAACTTAACCTATCCGAAAACCCAACAGATCATCCCAATTCAATGATGTTGTTCCAAATACTTGCAACTTTCCCCACATAAGACCCCTTGGAACAAAAGGAAAAATCAAACACAGGTTAGAATCATAGAGTCATAGAGATGTATAGCATGGAAACAGACCCATCGGTCCAACTCGTCCATGCCGACCAGATATCCCAACCCAATCTAGTCCCACCTGCCAGCACCCGGCCCATATCCCTCCAAACCCTCCCTATTCATATACCGATCCAAATGCCTCTTAAATGTTGCATTTGTACCAGCCTCTGCGTGAAAACGTTGCCCCTTAGGTCTCTTTTATATCTTTCCCCTCTCACCCTAAACCTATTCCCTCTAGTTCTGGACTCCCCGACCCCAGGAAAAAGACTTTGTCAATTTATCCTATCCATGCCCCTCATAATTTTGTAAACCTCTATAAGGTCACCCCTCAGCCTCCAACGCTCCAGGGAAAACAGCCCCAGCCTGTTCAGCCTCTCCCTGTAGCTCAGATCCTCCAACCCTGGCAACATCCTTGTAAATCTTTTCTGAACCCTTTCAAGTTTCACAACATCTTTCCGATAGGAAGTAGACCAGAATTGCACGCAATATTCCAACAGTGGCCCAACCTATGTCTTGTACAGCTGCAACATGAACTCCCAACTCCTGTACTCAATACTCTGACCAATAAAGGAAAGCATACCAAATGCCTTCTTCACTATCCTATCTACCTGCGACTCCACTTTCAAGGCGCTATGAACCTGCACTCCAAGGTCTCTTTGTTCAGCAACACTCCCTAGCACCTTACCATTAATTGTATAAGTCCTGCTAAGACTTGCTTTCCCAAAATGTAGCCCCTTGCATTTATCTGAATTAAACTCCATCTGCCACTTCTCAGCCCATTGGCCCATCTGGTCCAGATCCTGTTGTAATCTGAGGTAACCCTCTTCGCTGTCCACGACACCTCCAATTTTGGTGTCATCTGCAAACTTACTAACTGTACCTCTTATGCTCGTATCCAAATCATTTATGTAAATGACAAAAAGAAGACAGCCCAGCACCGATCCTTGTGGCACTCAACTGGTCACAGGCCTCCAGTTTGAAAAACACCCCTCCACCACCACCCTCTGTCTTCTACCTTTGAGCCAGTTCTATATCCAAATGGCTAGTTCTCCCTGTATGCCATGAGATCTAACCCTGTATTCCATGAGATCTAACCTTGCTAATCAGTCTCCCATGTATCATTGTCTCAAACACATTAGTGATAACATAAACATTGGAATGTTATAATGCCAACACCAAGCTTGTCGAATGTCTTACTGAAGTCCATATAAGAGAGAGGTCAGAGAGAGAGAAGACCAGCATGGGCCTGCTTCTTTGCGTCCAACAGCTTCAAAACTGACTGCCTGCTTTCAGTGAATAGCCAGACTGCCTAAACCGAATCAAATCAGAGAAAAGCTGAGCTGGGAGAACTGGCCACTCCCCTTTCATTGTACAAGTGTTTTTTTCTAAAAACCTGAAAGCCTTTTTTCCTGAGGCAGTATCTGTTAGCTATAATCAAATTGGTCCTAAAACTCTTCAAACTTAGACTTTTCGGAGTCTGTGACTTTGGATATTGATGGTTCATTTTCATTACGCTGGCGTTGGGGGGGGGGGGGGGGGGGGGGGTGTTTGTGGTGATGCTGCTCCTTTAACAAAACCGTGCTGCCCTTGTTTTTTTTCTGAGAGGTCGTAACAGACACAGACTGCAAAAGGTCTACGTTTGAAGAGTTTTAGGGCCAATTTGATTATAGCTAACAGATATCCAAAGATGGCTTCATTTTAAAACTCCGTAATCTTAATCTGTTAGTACATGACAACATCAATATACATTACATTGACTACAAACACGCAAACATGTACAACTACATTCTGTTTTACTCCTGCTACCATACACCTCCATTTCTCATTCAAGCCTCGACAATGCATTGGCAAACATGTTTTCTGGTCCTGCCACATGCACAACTTTCACATTGAATGGCTATAACAACAAGCTTTATCTAAATTTTTGTCCTTAAATCTCTCCATAAATCTCAATGGGTTATGATCAAAGTGTATCATTGTCTCAAACACATTAGTGATAACATAAACATTGGAATGTTATAATGCCAACACCAAGCTCAAAACCTCCTCCTCCACTCTTGAATATTTCTGCATATGAATGTTCAATTTCCTGGAGAAATACCCAACAGGTCTTTCTATCTTCTCGCTGTCTTCCTGCAAGAGCACAGCACCAACACCCACATCACTCGTATCGACAGCCACCTTGAATGGCTTTGCATAATTAGGTGTGGCAAATATTGGGGCAGTGGTTAACACAGCTTTTAGGCTGTACAATGCCTTCTGACAGTCCACTGTCCACTGAAACTTCTTGCCTTCCTTTAGCAATTCAATGAGTGGAGCAGCCACCCTGGTAAAATTTGTTACAAATTTTCAATAAAATCCACTTTATCCCAGGAACCATTGTACTGCTCTTTTTGTCAATGGGGTTGGGAAACTCACCAACTACCTTTGTTTTTGCATTCTGTAGGACCATCTGTTCATGTCCAATAACATGGCACAGGAGAGTGACTGGTCTTTGGCAAACTGACTTTCAACCAGGTTTATCACCAAGCCTGCCTTCCGAAGTCGATTGATCAAGTCTGATAAATGTTGCAAATGTTCCTTCTATGTGTGACTAAAACTCACCAGGTCATCAATATAGATGACATAATTCAGTAATCCGACAATGACCTTGTTGGTTAATCTCAGAAAGGTGGCTGCCGCATATTTCATACCAAATGGCATAACTTTAAACTGATACAGTCCATTTGGCATCGCTCTTTCTGACAAAGGTACCTACCACTATCCTCTGAGTAAGTCCAACTTAGAAATATAAGTTGCTTGTCCCACCTTCTCAACACAGTCTTTCAAACAGGGAATCTGATATGGATCAATGTTTGTAACTGCATTGACTTTGTGAAAGTCCACACATAACCGTTGGGTATCATCTGGTTTTGGCCCGTTACTATGGGTGAGCTCCAGTCACTTCAATTATGTCGTCTTGGAGCATGTGTTCACAGTCCATTTGAACCTGTGCCAACTTTAGAGGATTATGCCTATAAGGATGTTGCTTAATCTGAACAGCATCTCCTGTATCTACATCATGCATAATTAGGTTCACAGCTTATTTCCACATATCTCCCTACTTGATAGTAATAACTCTCTCAGGTCATTTTTACTTTCCTCTGGAAGGTGACTCAATAATTTATCCCAATTCTTGATACCTTCCTCATTGTCCAATTTAGTTTTGAGGAATGTCCAATTCAGATTCCTCTGAACTTAGTTCTTCCCTGTGTGTTGTAACCAATAATACATTCTCCTTTGGCTTTCCTTCAAAGTCAAAATACCTTTTGAGCATATTCCCATGACACACTGTGAGATTTCTTTTTGTCTGGAGTCCTTATCAAATAGTTCACCTCACTCAATTTCCTGTTGACTTGATGAAGTCCACTAAACCTTACTGTTAACAGTTCACCTATCACTGGAAGTAACACTGACGCCTTATCTCTGATAACAAAATTGCGAGTTTTTAATTTCTTGTCTACTTCCTGTTTCAATGTACGCTGTGATACTTTTAAATGCTGTCCGGCCAACTACCACGCTCTGTTTAATCATTCCCAAAAATTTGGCACATAGTCCAAATATGTGCCCCTGAACTTTGACTTATCAATTTCTCCTTAATCAATTTCAGTGGTCCTCTCACTTCATGCCCCAAAACTAATTCAAATGGACTGAATTTGGTTGATTCATTTGGTGCATCTCTGATTGCAAAATGTACAAACAGAATTCCCTTCTCCCAAACATCTGGATAGACTTGACTATAAGCCATCAACATGGCCTTTAATGTCTGATGCCACCTTTCTAGCGTGCCTTGTGATTCTAGATGGCACTCAGTAGATTTGAATTGTTTTATTCCTAAGCTGTCCATAACTTCCTTGAATAGTTTTGATGTAAAGTTTGGCCCTTGATCTGATTGTAACTCTGTGGATATTCCATATCTAGTCAAAATTTTGAGTAATTTCTCTACAATCTTTTTAGCTCTGATTGTGCATCGTGAAATGGCCTCTGGAAATCTTGTGGACACATCCATTATTGTTAACAAATAATGATTCCACTTTTTGTTTTAGGTAGGGATTCTATGCAATCAGTTAAGACTCTTGTGAAAGGTTCCTCAAATGCAGGAATAGGTATTAAAGGTGTGAGTTTTATTACTGCCTGTAGTTTTCCAATTACCTGACATATATGACAAGTCTGGCAAAATTCAACTGCATCCTTGTGCAATTCAGGCCGGTAAAAATGTTTTTGTATTTTAGCTTGAGATTTTCTTACTCCTAAATGAGCCCCTAGTGGAAGTTCATGCGCCACTTGCATCACCTCATTCTATAACCCATTGGCAATATGACTTGATGATCTCATCTGCCTGAATATGTGATGGTCTCCATTTCCTCATTAAGACATCATTTTTAAGATAATAACATGCAGGGATACATTCCAATTCTTTTTCTGTGTATGCCTTTTGATACAATTGTTTTAAATTTTCACCTTTCTGCTGTAACTCAGTTAATTTATCTGAAATGAAGATGTCTGCTGTGTAATCTATCTGCTCCTGGTTTGTGTCAACCATCTGTTCAACAGAGTCTCTGCTAATTCCACTTCAACTTTCTTATCTGTACTCTATGATCTCTCCTGTTTCAACTGGTGACTTTGTGACCTCATTACCACCCAGTCAGGAAAAATCCCAGGATGTGCGTCCTGCAATAGTTCAGTTGCCTGAGTTTCCACAGGCTTTTCAACCACAGTAGGCAGCACTCCTACCTGTGAACCAGCTATATCATTAGCAAGGACAAATTGTGCTCCTGGAGCTGAGAGTTTGTCCAGTACTCTTACCATGACTTCTCTACTCTTCATTGGACACTGTAACCTCACTTTATATGGTTGAGTGCTTATTTTGTCTTACTGTGAATTCCTGTTACTAGTACCTTTTCTGGCAATAGTCCTTCAGAGGTAAATATCTCCTCATCTTTCACCATGACAGATTGAGAGGATTCTGTATCTCACAATATTGTATCCACTTTACCTGCTGCTCCTGGCCTATGCGTATAAACTTTACCTTCACAGGTTTACGGTTTAAGAAGATCTGGCACTTCCTCCTTAACCAACCTCCGACCAGGTTGTACATTCTGGTGCAGCTTTCTAGCCTCCACTGTACTTCCATTACCACTCCAACTAAATTCACTGGCTTATCCTGTTTTCCTACATATGGCTTCCCAGCGCTTTCCCTAACTCACCAACACTGTGATTTCATGTGGCCCCTTTCATTGTAGTGAAAACACCGGAGCTTTTCAACTTCTCTTTCCCCGTCAAGGATTTCTTTTTTATCCTGTGGTAAGTTACCCTTAAGAACTTCACCGAGATCTAACTTTCCTTTAACATGTGAGGATTTCTTTTTCCCCTAAATTCGATCCCTCACAGACTGAAATTTATTTTGGAAGCCAAACTTTGATTTATGAACCAACTCATAATCATCAGCCATTTCACTGCTAATCTCGCTGTTCTAACTCTCTGCTCTCCCAAAAGTTCTCACTACTTCAGAGAGTGAATTTTTGAACTCCTCCAAAATAATCATCTAAGAGCGTCATAAGTTTGCTCTATTTTTAATGCTCTTATCCACCCATCAAAATTATTTTGTTTGATCTTTTCAAACTCAAAGTAGGTTTGACCAGGATCCCTCCTTAGATTCCTGAAATGTTGTCTGTAGGCTTCTGGCACAAGCTCATCTCCACTTAAGATGGCTTTCTTCACCTCCTCATATGCCCCAGGTACCTCCTCTAATAGTGATATGAATACCTTACTAGCTCTACCTACAGGTTTTGTTTGGATCAACACAACCCACATGGTCATTGGCCACCGCATTTGTTAAGCCACCTTTTCAAATGAAATGGAAAAGGCTTTCACATCCTTTTCATCAAATTTAGGCAATGCTTGAATATATTTAAATAGTTTCTCACCAGGCCTTTGGCTATCATGGGTTTGCTCATGCTAACTTTCTTCCTCACTAAGCTTACCTCAGCCTTCATCTCCATCCTTTTAAGCTGACTTTGCTGTCTAAGTGCCAATTTCTGAAGTTCAAACTTTTTCTCTTTCCTTTCCTCTCTTTCCTTTATTATCTCTTTCTCTCTCTTTTCCTTTTTGTCCTGCTAAAGCAATTCGTTCTTTTTCTCTTACCTCTGCTTTTAATCCTAATTCAAATTGTTTCATTTCTCTTGCCCTTTGCTTGTCTTCTGCCTCGAACTCAAGCTGCTTCATTTTCAATTGAATTTTACCCAGCTCTAAAGATTCTGATGGCATTTCCAGCAAATTTTAATTCTGAGCTATTGCTGTAATTATCTCTCCTTTCCTCACAGAAGGGCAACTCCAACTCCAGTTTGTGTGCTAATTCCAGCAGCTTGGCCTTAATCACATTTTGTAAAACCCCCAAAGTCACTTCTTCCACCCCAAGAAAACTCCTGGTGATTGAAAGAGCCATTGCTATCCCAAGCACTGTTTAAACCAACCAAGTTCAACACCCAGAACAAAACATACTAACACCTACCACTCGCTGCCTTTGAATCCAACAATCCAATCCCAATTTGGAATTATAGAGCAAATCCCAGACGAGCTCCCAATCTGTTATAGACCAGGCCAGACCCCCTCAAACCATTTCAAGAAAGTGGCCCAGACCATAACTTTGCTAGTTGTTTAAATCAAGTGTAACGCAGATATTCTAAGAGTAATGCAGCTGGTCAAACCACTTAGTTTTAAACAAAACAGAATACTGAATAACTTAACCTATCCAAAAATCCAACAGATCATTCCAATTTAATGATGATGTTCTAAATACTTGCAACAATCACATAAACACCCCTTGGTATTAAAGGTCTCAGATCATGTTTTTGGGATCCTTGAGGGGGAGGGGAAGCAGCCCCAAGTCGTGGGCCATGTAGGCACTAACAACATGGGTAGAAAAAGGGATGGGTGTTTAAGGCAGAAATGCAGGAAGCTAGGGTGGAAGCTTGGAGCTCAAACAGAGTTGTTATCTTTGGTTTTTAGTCCGTGCCACGTGCTAGCGAGGCAAGGAATAGAGAGAGAGAGAGAGCGAGCAGTTGAATATGTGGCTACAGGGATGGTGCAGGAGGGAGGGTTTCGGATACTTAGATAATTGAGGCTCATTCTGGGGTAGGTGGGACCTCTACAAACAGGACGATCTCCACCTGAACCAGAGGGACCAATATCCTTGGGGGGAAATTTGCTAATGCTCATTTGGAGGGTTTAAGCTAATTCAGCAGGGGGATGGGAACCTAAATTGTAGATCCAGTGTCTAGGAGGTTGAGAGCAGTGAGGTCAGAAATATGGTTTCAAGGTCACAAGAGTGCCCCGGCAAGCAGTAAAGTGGTTTGAAGTGTCTCTACTTCAATGCCAGGAGCATCTGGTATAAGGCGGGTGAACTTGCAGCATGGGTTGGTACCTGGGACTTCAATGTTGTGGCCATCTTGGAGACATGGATAGAGCAGGGACAGGAATGGCTGTTGCAGGTTCCAGGATTTAGATGTTTCAGTAAGAGAAGAGAAGATGGTAAAAGAAGGGGAGGTGAGACATTGTTAGTCAAGGACAGTATTACAGTGGCAGAAAGGACATTTGAGGACTCGTCTACTGAGGTATTATGAGCTGAGGTTAGAAACAGGAAAGCAGAGATCACCCTCTTGGGAGTTTTCTATAGGCCTCCGAATAGTTCCAGAGATGTAGAGGAAAGGATAGCAAAGATGATTTTGAATAGGAGTGAGGCAACAGGGTAATTGTTATGGCGGACTTTAACTTTCCAAATATTGACTGGAAATACTATAGTTTGAGTACTTCAGATAGGTCAGTTTTCGTTCAACATGTGCAGGAGGGTTTCATGACACAGTATGTAGATAGGCCAACAAGGGGCAAAGCCACATTGGATTTGGGACTGGGTAATAAACCTGGCCAGGTGTTAGATTTGGAGGTAGGTGAGCAAAGTTTGGTTATGTTTAATTTAGCAATGAAAAGGGATAGATATATACCGCAAGGCAAGAGTTATTGCTGGGGAAAGGCAATTATGATGTGATTAGGCAAGATTTAGGATGCAGACGATGGGGAAGGATGCAGGTGATGAGCACAATTGAAATGTGGAGCTTATTCAAGGAACAGCTACTGCATGTCCTTGATAAGTATGTACTTCTCACGCTGGGAGGAAGTGGTTGAGTGAATGGGCGATGGCTTACTAAGGAAGTTGAATCTCTTTTCAAGAGGAAGAAGAAGGCTTATGTTAGGATGAAACGTGAAGACTCGGTTAGGGCGCTTGAGAGTTACAAGCTAGCCAGGAAAGACCTAAAGAGAGAACTAAGACAAGCCAGGAGGGGACATGAGAGGTCGTTGGCAGATAGGATCAAGAAAAACCCTAAAGCTTTCTGTAGGTATATCAAGAATAAAAGAATGACGAGAGTAAGATTAGGGCCAATCAAGGACAGTAATGGGAAGTTGTGCATGGAGTCCGGAGGAGATAGGAGAAGTGTTAACTGAATATTATTCGTCAGTATTCACACTGGAAAAAGACAATGTTGTCGAGGAGAATACTGAGTTCAGTCAGGTTACTAGACTAGAAAGGATTGAGGTTCACAAGCGAAGATCAATAAGTCACCTGGGCCAGATGGGATTTATCCTCAAATTCTCTGGGAAACCAGGGAAGAGACTGCAGAGCCTTTGGCTTTGATCTTTATGTTGTCATTGTCTACTGGGATATTGCCAGAAGTGAGGATAGCAAATGTTGTCCCCTAGCTCAAGAAGGGGAGTAGAGACAACCCTGGAAATTATAGACCAGTGAGCCTTACTTCAGTTGTGGGAAAAGTTTTGGAAAAGGTTATAAGTGATAGGATTTATAATCATCTCGAAAGGAATAAGTTGATTAGGGACAGTCAACATGGTTCTGTGAAGGGTAGGTCGTGCCTCACAAACCTTATTGAATTCTTTGAGAAGGTGACCAAACAGGTGGATGATGGTAATGCGGTTGGTGTGGTGTATATGGATTTCAGTAAGGTGTTTGATAAGGGTCCCCACTGTAGGCTATTGCACAAAATACGGAGACAAGGGACTGAGGGTGATTTAGCAGAAATTGGCTAGCTGAAAGAAGACAGAGGGTGGTAGTTGATGAGAAATGTTCATTTTGGAGTTCAGTTACTAGTGGTGTACCACAAGGATCTGTTTTGGGTCCACTGCTGTTTGTCATTTTTATAAGTAACCTGGATGAGGGCGTAGAAGGATGGGTTAGTACATTTGCAAATGACACTAAGGTCGGTGGAGTTGTGGACAGTGCTGAAGGATGTTGAAGAGGATCTTGAACAAGTACTTCTCTTCAGTATTTACGAACGAGAGGGACCGTATTGTTGAAGAGGAGAGTGTGAAACGGACTGATAAGCTAGAAGAGATACCTGTTAGGAAGGAAGATGTGTTGGACATTTTGAACAACTTGAGGATAGACAAGTCCCCCGGGCCTGACGGGATATATCCTAGGATTATGTGGGAAGCAAGAGAGGAAATTGCAGTACCGTTGGCAATGATCTTCTCGTCTTCACTGGCAACTGGGGTGGTACCAGGGGACTGGAGAGTAGCGAATGTTGTGCTCCTGTTCAAAAAAGGGAATAGGGATAACCCCGGGAATTACAGGCCAGTTAGTCTTACTTCTGTGGTAGGCAAAGTAATGGAAAGGGTACTGAGGGATAGGATTTACGAGTATCTGGAAAGACACTGCTTGATTAGGGACAGCCAGCACGGATTTGTGAAGGGTAGGTCTTGCCTTACAAGTCTTATTGAATTCTTCGAGGAGGTGACCAAGCATGTGGATGAGGGTAGAGCAGTGGATGTAGTGTACATGGATTTTAGTAAGGCATTTGATAAGGTTCCCCATGGTAGGCTTATGCGGAAAGTCAGGAGGCATGGGATAGAGGGAAATTTGGCCAATTGGATAGAAAACTGGCTAACCGGTCGAAGTCAGAGAGTGGTGGTAGATGGTAAATATTCAGCATGGAGTCCAGTTACAAGTGGAGTTCCGCAGGGATCAGTTCTGGGTCCTCTGCTGTTTGTAATTTTTATTAATGACTTAGATGAGGGAGTCAAAGGGTGGGTCAGTAAATTTGCAGATGATACAAAGATAGGTGGAGTTGTGGACAGTGAGGAGGGCTGTTGTCGGCTGCAGAGGGACTTAGATATGATGCAGAGCTGGGCTGAGGAGTGGCAGATGGAGTTCAACCCTGCCAAGTGTGAGGTTGTCCATTTTGGAAGAACAAATAAGAATGCGGAATACAGGGTTAATGGTAGGGTTCTTGGTCAGGTGGAGGAACAGAGGGATCTTGGGGTCTATGTACATAGATCTTTGAAGGTTGCCACTCAGGTGGATAGAGTTTGTAAGAAGGCCTATGGAGTATTATCGTTCATTAGCAGGGGGATTGAATTCAAGAGTCGTGAGGTGATGTTGCAGCTGTACAGGACTTTGGTTAGGCCACATTTGGAGTACTGTGTGCAGTTCTGGTCGCCTCACTTTAGGAAAGATGTGGAAGCTTTGGAGAGGGTGCAGAGAAGATTTACCAGGATGTTGCCTGGAATGGAGAGTAGGTCGTACGAGGATAGGTTGAGAGTTCTCGGCCTTTTCTCGTTGGAACGGCGAAGGATGAGGGGTGACTTGATAGAGGTTTATAAGATGATCAGAGGAATAGATAGAGTAGACAGTCAGAAACTTTTTCCCCGGGTACAACAGAGTGTTACAAGGGGACATAAATTTAAGGTGAAGGGTGGAAGGTATAGGGGAGATGTCAGGGGTGGGTTCTTTACCCAGAGAGTGGTGGGGGCATGGAATGCGCTGCCCGAGGGAGTGGTAGAGTCAGATTCATTGGCGACCTTTAAGCGGCATTTGGATAGGTACATGGATGGGTGCTTAATCTAGGATAGAAGTTCGGCACAACATCGTGGGCCGAAGGGCCTGTTCTGTGCTGTATTGTTCTATGTTCTATGTTCTATGTTCCAGAGGAACACAGATAAGCTACAGAGCTGGGTGGGCTGAGAGGCAGCAAATGGAGTTTAATGTGGAAAAGTGTGAGCTGATCCACTTTGGAAGGAGCAACAGGAATAAAGAATACTGGGTTAATGGTAAGATTCTTGGCATTGTAGATGAGCAGAGAGATCTTGGTGTCCATGAATAAATCCCTGAAAGTTGCCACCCAGGTTGATAGGGTTGTTAAGGAGGCATACGATGTGTTAGCTTTTATTCGTCAAGGGATTGAGTTTCGTAGCCACGAGGTCATGCTGCAGCTGTACAAAACTTCGGTGCGGCCGCACTTGGAGTACTGCATATAGTTCTGGTCACCGCATTATAGGAAGGATGTAGAAGCTTTGGAAAGGGTTCAGAGGAGATTTACTAGGTTGTTGTCTAGTATGAAGAGAAGGTCTTTTGAGGAAAGGCTGAGGGACTTGAGGCTGCTTTCATTAGAGTGAAGAAGGTTGAGAGGTGACTTAATTGAGACATATAAGATAATCAGACGATCAGATAGGGTGGACAGTGAGAGCCTTTTTCCTCAGAGAGAGAAGATCAGCATAGGCCTGCTTCTTTGGGTCCAATAGCTTCTAAAGTGCCTGACTGCTTTCAGTGAACAGCCAGACTGCCAAAATCAAATCAAACCAGAGAAAATCTGAGGTGGGGGAACTTTCATTGTACAAGTGTTTTTTAAAACTTTTTCTAAAAACTTGAAAGCCTTTTGCCTGAGGCAGTAACCATTAGTTATAATCAAATTGGCCTTAAAACCCTTCAAACTTAGACTTTTCGGAGTCTATATCTTGTACAATCTCTCTGAAAAAAAACCAAGGACACCATAACCTTGTTAAAGAAGCAGCAACACCACACCAGAGATGTATCCACTTTTATGTTTTCTAAGACCTCTCGCACTTTCTCTTCTGTAATGTGAACGGTTTTCAAAAATTCAACATTTATTTCCCCGAATTCTCGAGCCTCTATTTCTTTCTTCACAGTAAAAACTGATGTGAAATATTCATTCAGTATCTCTTCCATCTGCTGAGGGTTCAGCACATAGACAACCTCGTTCATCTTAAGGGGTCCTATTCTCTCCTTACTTGTGCTTTTCCTCTTAATGGAGTTGTAGAATCTCTTTGTATTATCCTTAACCTTATCTGCCAAGGCTATTTCATGTCCCCCTGCTGCCCTCCTTATTTCCCTGAGAATATCCCTACACCTTTTATACTCTTCAAGACATTCACTGGATCCCAGTAGTCTATATCAAATATATGACTCTTTCTTATTCTTGATCTTTATTCATCCATTGTTCTCTACTTGTACCAGCTTCACCCTTAACTCTAACAGGAACATAATGCTCTGAACTCTCGTCATCACACTTTTGAAAGCTTCCCAATTGTTAGTCACTCTGTTACCTGCAAACAGTCTACTCCATTTAACTTTTGGCAATTCTTCTCTCATGCCATTAAAATTTGCCTTATTCCAATAAACTTTCATATGGAAGGCCTTTCCTTTACTATAACTATTTTAAAACTAATAGAATTATGATCACTGATCCCAAAGTGTTCTCTTAATAACACGTCAGTCACTTGGCCTGCCTTATTTCCCAGGAGCAGGTCAGGTTTTGTTCTTTCTCTAGTAGGTACATTTACATATCCTTCTGCCATATACAAAAATTAAAAATTCAGCTTCACAAAAGAGGCAGTGAAAGGTGTCTATTGGTATTTTGTTTCTTTATTAGTATACAGGATTTGGGTGTCAGTGGCAAGGTGTTACTTGGATTTCTACTTTGTAGAATTCAGTGGAAGACAAATAAGCAGCTCCACATTAATATGGAACTAGAGTCACCCAGACCAAGTAAGGACAGTAAATTCTCTATCCTAAAGGTTATTAATATACTATTTAGGGCTTTCTGACAATCTGTGTATTTCATGATCACTTTATAAACATCAGCCTTTTCTTCTGAGATTAATTTAAACTGAATTCAAATTCTCAAACGGCCCCAGAGAGATGCACACTCAATTTGTTCTAGATTATCAGCCAAACTCCAGGATAACGCTACATATTCCCAATCTGTTGCTGTTCCATGAACAAAAACGTAAACCAATATATACAGCATTAGTCTTGTGCCATGCATCTTACAAAAATTCCAGTGACACTGCTGCAAAAGTAGAACAGTCAAAGCAACAGTCAAAAGTACCTTTTCAGTCCACTGGAAGAGTTGATCCTCAGCCACGTAACAGTTACAATGGCAGGTTAGAATCTGTAAGAAAAGAGACAGCGCATTAAAAGACAATACCTGGGCATTGCTGAAAAATGACACATTTTGTGGAAGATTTTGTCTTGCACTCAGGACCTTCACAAAACCACTACTTTAAAGCAAATAACATTCTATACTATATGACACTCTGTTCATCCTGTTGTAAATATCCTGATGAGTGCAAGATGAAAAGCTTTGACAAAATAAATATTTTTTCAGCAATGTTTCCTGAAGTATAGAATTTGAGCAATGTACATTTCTATGGCACTTTTTAAGATCTTAGGATCTGTTTTGAAAGTGTAGATACTGCTTCACCTTGAGGAATTTTAATAGCTTGATAGCAGGAATTACTGCAAGACATAAACATGAAAAACAGCAACATTCGCAGACAAAACAGGAATCGATACTGATGAAGATATTAGTTCATTCACAACTTTGACCAACTTAGGACCGAACTGCTGAGTAGGTTTTGGGATTCTGCTACATTTATCAAAGAGCAGAATAGTGCAGCTTCTAATGAAAACACCACAGAATAAATCTATTACCCTGGGGTGACATGGGATTCTGCACTCTCTGTGCCTTACTTCCATCAACTTGCAATATCCTTCACATAGAACAGGAATGAGAGTTTGAAAAGGTAAATTGTGGCACTGAACCCAGGCAAACATCAATCATTGTTCGCCCAGTATGTGGTTCACAGGACTATTCAGACTGAAGAAAAAGCCACCAGGTCTCCCACTGCTCATCACCATCTGTGATGGCGACATGTCTAAATATTTAGCAAGGTTCCGATCAAATTGCACTATGATTCTTGAAGGAAGCCAGTCTGGCAGCATCACGGTCAGTCCACTTGCAACAGTCTTACCCATCAGGTCAGACTGAGCTTGTGAAGGCTGAATTTGAAGTTATATAATCATACAGTACGAAAACAAATCCTTCAATTCAATCAGTCCATGTGGACCATAATCCCAAACTAAACTACTAATACACTGGCCCATATCCCTCCAAATATTTCTTATTCATGCATGTCAAAATGTCTTTTTAATGTTGTAACTGTACCTGCATCCACCATCTCATCTAGAACATCATTCACATATAAACCACTCACTGTGTAAAAGACTTCCTGTCAGGTCTTTTTAAACTTTTTCTCCTCTCACCTTAAAAATATACCCCTTACTCTTGAAATCTCCCCACCCTAGGGAAAAAACACCTGCCATTCACCTTATCTATACTCCTCATAATTTTATAAATCTCTATAAGGTCACCTCTCAATCTCCAATGCTCTAGTGAAAAAAATCCGAGCCAATCCAGTCTCTCCTTATAATTCAAACCCTCCATTCCTGGCAATATCCTGGTAATTCTTTTCTGAACCCTCTCCAGCTTAACAATAATAAGCACTTGAACAGGAATGAGAAACGAGTCAGTAGCTGGGGCAACTGTCTCTTCCACACACATTTTAACAGATTGCCAGATATCCAGACACACTCAACAAATCAGTGAACAGACCATTGGATTGGATGTCAGCCGGTAGAGAAGACATGATGTGTCAGTGGGAAACTGCTGATTTATGGTATCTGTGCCTTTAACTCTCTCATTCCACAGTGTAACTGCTCCAATTATTTCCCAGCTCCCCGAGCATTGAACAAAGGAGTTCAGAAAACCTGTTAAAAGGAACAGCAGAAGTCAATAACAGAATTAATTTACTCATTGCTATATATTGAATCACTGAGGGTACAACAG
The DNA here is from genome assembly GCF_047496795.1 of Chiloscyllium punctatum. Taxonomy (NCBI): domain Eukaryota; kingdom Metazoa; phylum Chordata; class Chondrichthyes; order Orectolobiformes; family Hemiscylliidae; genus Chiloscyllium; species Chiloscyllium punctatum. The sequence goes on along the minus strand of NC_092753.1, from coordinate 82,135,294 downwards.
CAAAGTAAATGGAGAAGCAATCAGGGAAATCAGCACTTACATTTTAATAAAGAGAGGAGTGTAGTGGTTCAAGAAGGCACCTCACCACCACCTTCTTATTTAGAAATAATTAATAATTAAATATTGGAAACAATTCTAAGGTATAAATGAATGTGCATTTGGAGAGGCAGGAATTAATCAAGAACAGGCAGCACAGCTTTGTTAAGGGAAGGTCATGTCTGACCAACATGACTGAATTTTTCAGAGATGTGTAGATGAGACCAACGCTTTTGATGTTGTCTACTCGGACTTTCGATAAGGGCAAGACCTTTGTTAAGCTCCCACACAGGAGACTGATAGTGAAGGTAAAAGTCCATGGGATCAAAGGAAATTTGGCAAATTGGAATTAGAATTAGCTGAGTGGCAGAAGGCAGAGGGGTGTTGTTGTGACTGGAAGATGGGGCCCTTGCTCAGCCAGTTTATGAATGATACAAAAATTGGTGGGGGTGGTAAAGAGTGAGGAGGACAGCCTTAGGTTACAGATGGATATAGACTGGCTGGTCAGATGGGCTGATCAGCGGCAAATAAAATTCAATCTGGAGAAGTGTACTGTGATGCACTTGGACAGGACAAACAAGGCAAAGGAATGTGTGGTGAACAGTTCCACCTCGAGAAGCGCTGAGGATCAAAGGGACCCTGATGTGCATGCACATCGGTCATTTCAGGTAGTGGGACAGGAATATAAAGTGATGAAGGAGGCATATGAATATGAACCTTTATTAGCTGAGGCACAGAGTTTATGCTGGACTGATCATATCAGCTTGGTTTGGCTACAGTTGGAGTACTATGTGCAGTTCTGGAATCCACATTATAGGAGGATTGTGAGTGCACTAGAAAGGGTGCAGAGATTTACCAGGATGTTCTCCAGGCTGGAGAGTTTCAGTTATGAAGAGAGATTGGACAGATTGAGGTTATTTTCCTCAGAGCAGAGGAGACATGATAGTGATGTATACAATTATGAGGGACACAGATCGGGTAGATAAGAAGAAACATTTCTCCTTGACATAGGGATCAATGACCAGGGGCACAGCTTTAAGGGAAGGGACAGAAGGTTTAGAGAGGAGGTAAGGACAAATGTTTCCACACAGAGGGTGGTAGGAATCTGGAACTCACTGCTTGTAAGGGTGGAGAGGCAGAAACCCTCATCCCATTGAAGTAGTATTTAGAGGTACACTTCCAACGCCAAGGCATTGGTGGTTGCTTTTGATCAGTTTGATGGGCCAAAAGGGCTACTTCTGTAGATCTCTGTGACTCTAAATGCTCAGCCAGCCAGTTTGTGGATTAATAAATACTAATAAGATTGTAAGAAAACAGACCAGGAGAGACAGACCAAGGGAAGAGTTAGGGACAGACCTAGGGGAGAGAGAGTGACAGACCTAGGGGAGAGTGAGGGACAAACCGAGGGGAGAGGGACAAACTGAGGGGAGACAGAGGGACAGACAGAGGGGTGAGAGAGACAGACCGAGGGGAGAGAGAGGGATAGACCAAGGGGACAAAGAGAGACAGACCGAGGGAAGAGAGAGAGAAACACAGATTGAGGGGGGAGAAAGAAACAGACAGACAGACAGACCGAGGGGACAGAGACAGGCAGAACGAGGGGAGCTGAAAGTTTGCATTGTTCTGGAGCTACTTGAATTCTGAGAAAGCCTGGCCATGTTTGATTGCAGTAGAGCAAGGATACAGTACAAGGTGGAGGTGCATGCAATGTGAAATGTTTCTTTTAAAACGAATGGAAGACAATCATACAGATCAGCACATAAATCAGATCATCAACAACGTGATATTCAAACAATGTGATCCTAGACTGAAGGAGAAACATCATCTGACAACAGTTCCCACCTGGAGACCCCATCAGCACCTTCCTCACTCACCTACAGCATTCTGTCCAACAGCAATCAGAAATGTAGAGCAAGGCAATCTCTGCTCTGTTGTGCTTTCAGTTGAAGTTCTGCTCTCTGGACTCCACTGAATATTTATCTTTCTGGTGAAGAAGACACAAATACAATTAAACTTCAGTCTGAAGAAAATCCACATCACAGGGAAATGTTTTATCGAACTTCTGGTTAGTTCCTGAATAAATACCAAAACTATTAGTGACAAGTTGAGGAAAAGATCATCAGGAATATAAAGTCAATGCAATTCATCCGCATGTGAAGAAAGCTGGCCAAGTCTGGTTGATAAGGGTGCTCTGGCAGTTCGGACTCCCCCAGACAGAGCTGATCAGAAAGCAGGAAGAAACAAACTGGCAGAGGCTTGTAAATCAGCAAAAAACATAAAGCTAGAAAAAGTGAGCATCTGAATGGGAAGAGACGATTAAGTGATTTCCATGTGTAATCTGACTCAGTCTGCCAAAGAGTTGCCAGTTGAAATGTTAACCTGCTGTTATTTTTTCCAAATAAACTGTATCACCTGGAACTGTACCAATGGAACGCTCAGAATTTCTGATCTCACCCCATCTAACATGAGTTGATACTTTACCACAGAAACCATCCAAAAGATGTGCAGATCCTGAAGATTCAGAATGTTGGTGTTTCACCTCCGATAGGCAAGCTTCAACTAAATGTGTTGGTAATCCTGGTCGTTGGTAACTCCCCGTGCTTTGTGTCTTGCCTTTATGACTGCAAACTTGCTTTTGGTATTACATTAGGAGAAAGTGAGGACTGCATTGGTATTACATTGTGCATTATTGTGAATTATAAACCCCCAACCTCATTATGGCATCCAATAAACCCAAGGGAAGTGGAAGAAGATGCACATCAGAGTTGTGTTTACGTTAAAATAGAAAAATGGCACTTCTGGAAGTACCGCAAAGAATAAAAATTGAAAAGTTTGATGAACGAATGTAATGTTGCCTCATCCACAATAAGGCCCCAAAAGAATCAATGCTGAAGCCTGAATCAAACAAAGCTGTTAAAGGCATTCTGCATTAAATACACAATATTAGAGAAGCTAAATTACTTTGCTGGATAACTGATGAGTTGACCCAGTGAACATAACCTCATTAATTCAACTGATGGACCAGGGTGTCAACCAGAATTATGAAATGTTATTGAGCAAGAAATTTTACAAGAAAGTTCATCAAGCATGAAGGCACCGCACCTCTTTATTAGAGAGTTATAGATATATCCCCATGTAGATCAGTGCTCACTTGCATATATTAACTCTAGAATTACCACAGATATCCAAGTAATGTTTGGAGTGATCAAAGGTACCATAACTGATTTAATGAGCCATTTGCAGTTTCACTATTATCAGCCATGTGTACTCAGACATGGTCAAGCACATGCTACTGGTAGGATCAATCAGGTAGGTGAACCAAAGGCAAGTGGGCAATGAGGGAAGAACCAGCGCAGTGGTTGTGTGTGTGGGGGGGGGGGGGGGGGGGGGGGGGGGAGAACTGCCAACAACAAAGTGGCAATATCTCGGCAGAATACAGGCAGAGGGAGATACGCAGTATGCACTGGCGTCACACAATGCACTGTACCACCCAAACACACACCACCGATCACTCCCTTTCATTGCGCACCACGAGAGTACAGAAGTCCCGGCCTGAACCTCAGGTGGGATAGACGATGGGGTACATGGATGTGTGTGGACTGGCTGCAAAGTCAAGCTACCATTACCACCAAACTTGGAACCGTTGCCCACAAACTCATGCCTGGCCTTCCCAGAAAGGGAATCCTGGCACAGCGTCCATGTCCCTTCTTGTCTGACCAAAAGCAAGTCCTGAACTTCTTAATGTCTTTTCTATTTTAACCTGTTCATAGATGCTATTACACACTCTCTAGAGCAGGGGGACTTGAGCTCAGGCCTCCTGGTCCACAGGAAGGGACACTACCACTGGGCTCCTAGCAGCGCTTCTTAAACAATTTCTCCCTGACTCCTTTCAAGTTCATCTCAGAGAAAGAGCTGTGGGTGCTGACTGTCGCTGAGAGAAAACCCGTCAATCTGATTTTCTGAAACCTTTCTCAAGAGTCTAGAAGACCTTCCAGGAGGTAATGAGATAGGTGTTCCTTGGTGGCAGTCCAACAAGATGACCCACTGCTAGAAACATAAACTTAGAGAGCACACACCAAAGCCAGGGTAATGGCAGCCCCTGAATGCTACTGTGTTAAAAGTGGTGTGCTGCTGAACAAATGGAGACACCCCAATGAACCCTGCAAATGAGGAATGGGCAGTGATCTACCAGGTAATGACTCTGCTGAGGAAATATTGCAACTACACCTTCAAATTTCAACAGCTGGCCATGATGCGAACCAACTTCATAGGAGAGTTGGTTAGCTCAGTTGGTTGGATGGCTGATTTGCAATGGAGAGTAATTCCAACAGTGTGGTTCAATTCCTGCACTGTCTAAGATTACCATGAAGGACTCTCCTTCTCAAGCTCCCCTTTGTCAAAACTGTGGTGACCCTCAGGTTAAACCACCACCCGCTATCTCTTCTCCAATGAGAGAGCAGCCCTGTGGTCTGGTAAGACTAGAGCGACTTTACCTTACTTGATGCAAACTTGCAGAAAACCTCACTAAAGTCCCCTCACAATCTTATACACCTCAATCAGTCCCCCCTCAGCCTTCTCTGCTCTAAAGAAAACAACCTGAGCCTATCCAGCCTCTCTTCTGAGCTAAAATGCTCCATCCCAGGGAACAGAGAGTCATAAAGATGTACAGCATGCAAACAGACCCTTCAGTCCAACTTGTCCATGCTGACCAGATATCCCAACCCAACCTAGTCCCACCTGCCAGCACCTGGCCCATATCTCTCCAAACCTTTCCTATTCATATACCCATCCAAATGCCTTTTAAATGCTGTATTTGTACCAGCCTCCACCACTTCCCCTGGCAGCTCATTCTAATCACCTGTTGCCTGAAAAAGTTGCCCCTTAGGTCTCTTTTATATCTTTCCTCTCTCATCCTCTCCAGCTCTGGACTCCCCCACTCCAGGGAAAAGACCTTGTCTATTTACCCTATCCATGCCCCTCATGATTTTATAAACCTCTATTTTATAAACATCCTGGTGAAGCTCCTCTATATCTGCTCCAGGGCAACTACATCCTTCCTACAGTGAGGCAATCAGAACTGCACACAGTATTCCAGCTAGTCCAAGAGTGTGGTGCTGGAAAAGCACAGCAGGTCAGGCAGCAACCAAGGAGCAGAAGAATCAATGTTTCAGACATTAGCCCTTCATCAGGAATTCATCAGATGAAGGGCTTATGCCTGAAACATCAATTCTCCAGCTCCTCAGATGCTGCCTGACCGACTGTGCTTTTCCAGCACCACACTCTTGGACTCTGATCTCCAGCATGTGCAGTTCTCACTTTCTCCTATTCCAGCTGTAGCCTGTCTAGAGCTCCAACATAACCTCCTTATTCATAAAATATATCAGTCATGGCACAGATTAAAGTGTCCCATATGCTTTTTAAACACCCTATCAACCTGTCCTAGAAGACACATACAACACAGGAGCAGAACTCTGCCATTTGATCATGGCTGATAGCTTTCTCAACCCCTTTCTTCTCCTTTCTCCCCATAACCCTTGATCCCATTACTAACCACGCACCTCTCTATCTCTGTTTTAAATACACTCGATAATCTGGCTTCCACAGCCTTCTGTGGCAGTGCATTCCACAGATTCACTACCCTCTGGCTGAAAACATTTGTCCTCATCTCAGTATTTAAGGGTCGTCCCTTCACTCTGAGGCTGTGCCCTCAAGTTCTAGTCTCTCCTGATGGAAACACTTTCTCCATGTCCACACCTTTTGGTATTCTAGAAGTTTCAATCAGATTCCCCTTCATCCTTCTAAACTCTATTGAGTCCAGACCCAGAGTCCTCATCTGCTCCTCTTACAACAAGCCCATTCTCATAAACTCCCTCTGGACTGCTTCTAATGCCAGCACATCCTTCCTTAGATACGGGGCCTAAAACTGTTCACAATATTCCAAATGTGGCCTGACCAGGTCCTTACACAGCATCAGCTGTATATCCTTGCTCTTCTACTGTAGCCCTCTTGAAATGAACACTAACATTGTATCTGCCTTCCTAACTACCAACAGAACCTGCATGTTAACACTGAAAATATCCTGAACTCAGAGTCCCAAGTCCCTTTGTGTTTCAGATTTCTGAAGCCTTTCCCCATTTATGCCTCTATTTTTCCTCTAAAAGTTCATAACCTCACACCTTTCAACATTGCATTCCACCTGCCACTTCTTTGCCTTCAGTTTCTTCATCCATATCGTTAATGTATAATGTTATAACTATGAATAGTTGTAGTCCCTACACTGACCTCTGCGGAACTCCTCTAGTCACCAGCTGCCATCCTGAAAAAGACTCCTTTATCTTCACTCTCTCCCTTCTGCCAGACAGCTAATCCTCCATCCATGCTAGTAACTTGCCCCTAACACCATGGGCTCTTATTAAGAAGCCTCCTGAGCAGCACCTTGTCAAAGTCCTTCTGGAAGTCTAAACAGATCATGACTGTTGCCTCTCCTTTGTCTAATTTGCTCGTTACCTAGAGTCACAGAGATGTACAGCATGGAAACACACCCTTCGGTCCAACTCGTCCAGATTTCCCAACCCACTCTAGTCCCACCTGCCAGCACACGGCGCATATCCCTCCAAACCCTTCCTATTCATATACCCATCCAGATGCCTTTTAAAAGTTGTAATTATACTAGCCTCCATCACTACCTCTGGCAGCACATTCCATACACGTACCACCCTCTGCGTGAAAAAGTTGCCCCTTAGATCTCTTTTATATGTTTCCCCTCTCACTCCTAAAACTATGCCCTCTAGTTCTGGACTCTCCCCGCCCCCCCCAGGAAAAGACTTTGTCTATTTATCTTATCTATGCCCCTCACGATTTTATAAACCTCTACAACATCACCTCTCAGTCTCTGACGCTCCAGGGAAAACAGCCCCAGCCTATTCAACCACTCCCTATAGCTCAACTCCTCCAACCCTGGCAACATCCTTGGAAATCTTTCCTGAACCCTTTCAAGTTTCACAACATCTTTCCGATAGGAAGGAGACCAGAGCTGCACACAATATTCCAAAAGTGGCCTAACCAACGTCCTGTACAGCCACATGACCTCCCAACTCCTGTACTCAATACTCTGACCAATAAAGGAAACCATACCAAACGCTTTCTTCACTATCCTATCTACCTGTGACTCCACTTTCAAGGAACTATGGACCTGCACTCCAACCTCTCTTTGTTCAGCAACACTCCCTAGGACCTTATGATTAAGTGTATAAGTCCTGCTAAGATTTGCTTTCACAAAATGCAGCACCTCGCATTTATCTGAATTAAACTCCATCTGCCACTTCTCAGCCCATTGGCCCATATGATCAAGATCCCGTTGTAATCTGAAGTAACCTTCTTCGCTGTCCACTACACTTCCAATTTTGGTGTCATCTGCAAACTTACTCACTATACGTCTTATGCTCGCATCCAAATCATTTATATAAATGACAAAAAGTAGAGGACCCAAGAACGATCCTTGTGGCACTCCAGTCTGAAAAACAACCCTCTACCACCACCCTCTGTCTTCTACCTTTGAGCCAGTTCTGTATGCAAATGGATAGTTCTCCCTGTATTCCATGAGATCTAACTTGCTAACCAGTTTCCCATGGGAAACCTTGTTGAATGCCTTACTGAAGTCCATACAGATCACATCTACCACTCTGCCCTCATCAATCCACTTTGTTACTTCTCCAAAACACTCAATCAAGTTTGTGAGACATGATTTCCCACACACAAAGCCATGTTGACTATCCCTAATCAGTCCTTGCCTTTCCAAATACATGTACATCCCTCAAAATTCCCTCCAACAATTTGCCCATCACCAATGTCAGGCTCACTGGTCTATAGTTCCCTGGCTGGTCCTTACCACCCTTCTTAAACAGTGGCACTACGTTTGCCAACCTCCAGTCTTCCGTCACCTCACCTGTGACTATTGATGATACAAATATCTCAGCAAGAGGCCCAGCAATCACTTCTCCAGCTTCCCACAGAGTTCTAGGGTAAACCTGATCAGGTCCTCGGGATTTATCCACTTTTATGTGTTTCAAGACATCTAGCACTTCCTCCTCTGTAATATGGACTGTTTCAAGATATCACCATCTACTTCTATACATTCTATATCTTCCATGTCCTTTTCTACTGTAAATACTGATGCAAACTACTCGTTTAGTATCACCCCCATCTCCTGCAGCTCCACACAAAGGCCACCTTTGAGAGGCCCTATTCTCTCCCTAGTTACCCTTTTGTCATTAATGTATTTATAAAACCCCTTTGGATTCTCCTAAACTCTATTTGCCAACGCGGTCTCATGTCCCCGTTTTGCCCTCCTGATTTCCCTCTTATGTATACTCCTACTTCCTTTATACTCTTCTGAGGATTCACTCGATCTATCCTGTCTATACCTGACATATGCTTCCTTCTTTTTCTTAACCAAACCCTCAATTTCTTTAGTCATCCAGCATTCCCTATACCTACCAGCCTTTCCTTTCACCTTAATAGGAATATACTTTCTCTGGATTCTCGTTATCTCATTTCTGAAGGCTTCCCATTTTCCAGCTTACCTTTACCTGCGAACATCTGCCCCCAATCAGCTTTTGAAAGTTCTTACCTAATACCATCAAATTTAGAACTTCAACTTTTAGGTCCAGTCTATCTTCTTCCGTCACTATTTTAAAATGAATAGAATTATGGTCACTGGCCCCAAAGTGTTCCCCCACTGACACCTCAGTCACCTGCCCTGCCTTGTTTCCCAAGAGTAGGTCAAGTTTTGCACCTTCCCTAGTAGGTACACCCACACAAAGAATGAACTGAAAGAATTCTAACAGATTTGTCAGGCATGACCTCCCCTAGACAAAGCTGGGCTGATTCAGTTCTATTTTATCATGCACTTCCAAGTATTCCACAGTCTCAACCTTAACAATGCACTCTAAAATCTTATCAATAACCAAGGTCGTGCTAACCAGCCTATCATTTACTGGCTGCTGCCTCCTTCCCTTCTTAAACAGAAATGCTACATTAACCATTTTCCCGTCCTCTGGGATCCTCCCTGACTCCAACAATTCCTGAAAGATCACCACCAATGCCTCTAAAAAATCCTCAGCTATCTCTTTCAGAACTCTGGGGTGCAGTCCATCTGGTCTGGTTGATTCAGATCTTTCAGCTTCCCCAGCACCTTCTCCTTAGTGATGGTTACTACACTCACCTCTGCCCCCAACTCTCTTCAAGTTCAGGTATGCTGCTGGTGGCTTCCCTGTGAAAACTGATGCCAAGTCCCTATTCAGTTCCTCCACTGCTTCTTTGTTCCCCATTACTACTTCTCCAGCCTCATTTTCCAGCAGTTAATCTTGCAATTGTCTGTTATATTATGTGGTAGCTTACCCTCATACTTCATCTTCTCCCCCATTATTTTTTTTTGTAGTTCACGTCTGCTGGTTTTTAAAGGCTTCCCAATCTTCTGGCTTCCCATTAATATTCATCACATTGTATGCTTTTCCTTTTGCTTTTATGCTGTCCCTGACTTCCCTTGTTATCCACAGTCACCTTGTTCTCTCCTCAGTATATTTCTTCTTCCTTGAGATGAATTTCTGCTGGACCTCCTGAATTACCCCCAGAAGCTCTTGCCAGTGCTGCTCCATCATCTTTCCTGCTATGCTCCCTTCCAATCGACCACGCCAGCTCCTCCCTCGTGTCTTTGTGGTTACTTCACTCAATTGTAACACTGTTATATCTGATTCCTGCTTGTCCCTCTCAAACTGCAGGATGAATTCTATCATATTATGGTCACTGGCCCCAAAGGTTTCCTTCATTTTATGCTCCCTAATCAAATCTGCCTCATTACACATCACCAAATCCAGAACTGCCTGTTCCCTAGTGGCCTCGACCACAAGCTGCTCCGAAAAACCATCTCATGGACATTCCACAAATTCCTTGGAACGTAATATCCTGCAGCCTTCGGGAATCTGTGGAGAAGAATCCCATAATCCTTCAGTTCCTCTGAGCTTCATCGTGTCCTACCATTCATTGAGTGTTCACTTGTCTTGTTACTTTTTCCAAAGTGCATCACCTCACACTTTTCAGGTTACATTCCATCTCCCTCTGATCTGCCCATTTGACCAATACATGTGTATCTTCTTGTAATGGCCTTCCTCACCATTAACTGTTCAACCGATCTCCTTGTCATCCACAAACTTACTTATCATAACCCGCCCCGACACTCTCATTTATATTGTTCAATGAACTCCAATAAATTAGTTAAACTTGATTTCCCTTTGACAAAACTATGTTGGTGCTTCCTGATTAACGTAAACCTTCCCATATGCCTTTATGTAAAATCTTTAATAACAGGTTCTGAGATTTTGCTTTAAATGTTCAGCTAACTGGCCTGTAACTTCCTGCTTTCCAGCTCCTTCCCTCTCTGAATAAAGGAGTTACATTAGTTATCTCCTAACCTAAATGAACATTCCCTAAAGCTGGTGAGTTTTGGAAAATTAAAGTCAATGCACTAACCTTCTTACGAATGACTTCTCTGAAGACCCTCGAATGAGATCCAGCAGGACCCAGGGACTTGTTTACTCGCACGTCCAATAATTTGCTCAGCACTACTTCCCCGGTTACTGTAATTTTCTTGAGCATTAGTTATTTCTGGGATGCTATTGTACCGTCTAGATTGAGGATCAATTTTAAAATTGTTCAACTTCCATCTCTTTATTCTCCATGACTAAAGCCCCAGACTGTTTTCAATAGGACTAACACTTACTTTGTTAACTCTTTTCTTTTTGAAATATCTGTCAGTCCCAAAGTCAAACCAGAATCAACTGAAATGTCAAACCAGAGTCAAACTGGAGTCAATCCTTGAGTTAGTCCCAGTGTCAATCAGAGATAGCTCCAGAATGAATCTTGGATCAACCAAGTCAGTTCTCAAGTTAAACCAAACACAATCCCAGAGTCCAAGCACAATCAATCCCAGTCTCAAACGGGAGTCAGTTCCAGAGCCAATCCTGCAGTCAGTCTTGGAGTCACACTTAGTGTCAAACCAAAGTCAGTCAACATCAATCCAAACTCAATGCAGGAATCAGTACAGAGTCAGTCCAGAGCCAACCTAGAGTTAATTCAGAATTAGTCTCAGAGTCAATCCAGAGCCAGTGCAAAATCATGTCCGCAGTCTACCCCAGAGACATTTCAGAATCAGTCCAGGAATCAATCTGGAGTCAGTCCTGGTGTGCATCTGGAGTCACTGAACATAGGCCCATGATGCTGTGCTGAACATGACCCCAAGTTAAACTAATCCCTTCTGCCTGCCCTTGGTCCAGATCCTTCTATTCCTTGCATATTGATGTGTTTTATCTAAAAGCCAATTAAATGCCCCTATCGTGTCTGCCTCCATCATCACCCTGGCAGCACGATCCAAACTCCTACCACTCTGTAAAAAAAACTTGCCCCTCACATCTCCTTTGAATTTCCCCCTCTCACCTTAAATGCATACTCCAAGTTTTAGATATACCATCTTCTTCCTCTTGTCAAGCAAATGTTGTTCCCTTGTTCAAGAGGGGAGTAGAGACAACCCTGGAAATTATAGACCTGTGAGCCTTGTCAAGAGGAAAAAAAAAGGTTTATGATAGGATGAGATGTGATGACTCAGTTAGAGCGCTGGAGAGTTACAAGTTAGCCAAAAGAGCAAAAGACCAAAAGAGAGAACTAAGAAGAGCTAGGAGGGAACATGAGAAGTCATCGGCATACCACGAATAAAAGAATGACTAGTGTAAGATTAGGGCCAATCAGCCATAGTAGTGGGAGGTTGTACATGGAGTGAGAGGAGATGGGAAAGTGCTAAATGAATACTTTTCATCAGTATTCTCACTAGAAAAAGACAACATGGTTAATGAGAATACTGAGATACAGGCTACTAGACTGGATGGGATTGAGATGCAAAGGAGGGCGTATTAGCAATTCTGGAAAATGTAAAAATACATCAGTCCCCTGGGTCGGATGGGATTTATCCTAGGATTCTCTGGGAAGCCAGGGAGGAGATTGCAAAGCCTTTGGCTTTGATCTTTATGTCATCATTGTCTACAGGAATAGTGCCACAAAACTGGAAGATAGCAAATGTTGTTCCCTTGTTCAAGAGGGGAGTAGAGACAACCCTGGAAATTATAGACCTGTGAGCCTTCCGTCGGTTGTGGGTAAAGTGTTGGAAAAGATTACAAGAGATAGGATTTATAATCATCTCGAAAGGAATAAGTTGATTAGGGATAGTCAACACAGTTTTGTGAAGAGTAGGTCGTGCCTCACAAACCTTATTGAGTTCCTTGAGAAGGTGACCAAACAGATGGATGAGGGTAAAGCAGTTGATGTGGTGTATATCGATTTCAGTAAGGCATTAAACTTAAGGTTCCCCACGGTGCGTTATTGCACAAAAGTATGGGATTGAGGGAGAGTTAACAGCTTGGATCAGAAATTGGCTGGCTGAAAGAAGACAGAGAATGGTAGTTGATGGGAAATATTCATCCTGAAGTTCAGTTATTAGTTGGGTACTGCAAGGATCTGTTTTGGGTCCACTGTTGTTTGTCATTTTTATAAATGACCTGGATGAGGGCGTAGAAGGGTGGGTTAGTAAATTTGTAGATGACACTAAGGTAAGCAGAGTTGTGGATAGTGTCGAAGGATGCTGTAGGTTACAGAGAGACATAGATAAGTTGCAGAGTTGGGCTGAGACGTGGCAAATGGAATTTAATGCGAAAAAGTGTGAGGTGATTCACTTTGGAAGGAGTAACAGGAATGCAGAGTAATGGGCTAATGATTAGCTTCTTGGTAGTGTAGATGAGAAAAGAGATTCAGTGTCCAGGTACATAGATCCTTGAAAGTTGCCACCCAGGTTGATTAGATGCCCTACAGAATGAAAACAGGCCCTTCAACCCAACAAGTCCTCACTGACCCTCTGAAGAGTAATTCACCCAGACCCCTTCCACTTCCTTATATTTATCCCAGATTAATGTACCTAACACTAAGGGCAATTTAGCATGGCCAATTCACCTGATCTGCACATCTTTGGACTGTGGGAGAAAACCCATGCAGACACGGGGAGAATGTGCACACTCCACACAGACTGTCGCCAGAGGCAGGAATCGAATCTGGGTCCCTGGCGTTGTGAGGCATCAGTGCTAACCATTGAGCCACCATGTCACCCCAAAGGTTGATAGGTTTGTTAAGAAAACGTACAGTGTGTTAGCTTTGATTGGTAGAGGGATTGAGTTTCAGAGCCATGAGGTCATGCTGCAACTGTACAAAACTCTGATGCAGCCACATTTCGAGTATTGCGTACAGTTCTGGTCACCACACTATAGGAAGGATGTTGAAGCTTTGGAAAGGGTTCAGAGGAGGTTTACTAGGATGTTGACTGGTATGGAGGGAAGGTCTTACCGAGGAAAGGCTGAGGGACTTGAGACTGTTTTCGTTAGAGAGAAGAAGGTTGAGAGGTGACTTAATTGAGACATATAAGATAATCAGAGGGTTAGATAGGTTGGACAGTGAGAGCCTTTTTCCTCGGATGGTGATGGCTAGCACGAGGGAACATAGCTTTAAATTGAGGGATGATAGATATAGTTGAAAAATGTGGTGCTGGAAAAACACAGCTGGCCATGCAGCATCCGAGGAGCAGGAGAATCGACGTTACAGGCATAAGCCCTTCTTCAGGAATGAGGCTGGTGTGCCAAGCAGGCTGAGATAAAAGGTAGGGGGGAGGGGAATTTGGGGGAGGGGCGCTGAGAATACAATAGGTGGAAGGAGGTGAGGGTGAGGGTGAGGGTGAGGGTGATAGGCCGGAAAAGGGGTGGAGGCGGAGAGGTCGGGAAGAAGATTGCAGGTCAAGAGGGTGGTGCTGAATCCGAGGGTTGGGACTGAGATAAGGTGGGGGGAGGGGAGCTGGAGAAATCTACATTCATCCCGTGTGGTTGGAGGGTTCCTAGGCGGAAGATGAGGCGCTCTTTCTCCAGGTGTCGTGTGGCCAGGGTCTGGCAATGGAGGAGGCCAAGGACCTGCATGTCATTGGCGGAGTGGGAGGGGGAGTTAAAGTGTTCAGCCACGGGGCGGTTGGGTTGGTTGGTCCGGGTGTCCCAGAGGTGTTCCCTGAAACGTTCCACAAGTAGGCAGCCTGTCTCCCCAATGTAGAGGAGACCACATAGGGTGCAGCGGATACAGTAAATGATGTGTATGGAGGTGCAGGTGAATTTGCGACAGATATAGAAGGATCCATTAGGGCTTTGAAGGGAGGTGAGGGGGAGGTGTGGGAGCAAGTTTTGCACTTCTTGCGGTTGCAGGGGAAGGTGCCGGGAGTGGAGGTTGGGTTGGTGGGGGGTGTGGACTTGACAAGAGAGTCACGGAGGGAGTGGTCTCTCCTGAATGCTGATAGGGGTGGAGAGGGAAATATATCCCTAGTGATGGGGTCTGTCTGGAGGTGGCGGAAATGACAGAGGATGATACGATGTATCTGGAGGCTGGTGGGGTGGAAGGTGAGGACCAGTGGGGTTCCGTCCCGGTGGCGATTGGAGGGGCGGGGTTCAAGGGCGGAGGTGTGGGAAGTGGAGGAGATGCGGTGGAGAGCGTCGTTGACCACGTCGGAGGGGAAATTGCAGTCTTTGAAGGAGGAGGCTATCTGGGTTGTACGGTATTGGAATTGGTCCTCCTGGGAGCAGATGCGGCGGAGGCAGAGGAATTGGGAATATGGGATGGCGTTTTTACAGGGGGCAGGGTGGGAGGAGGTGTAATCTAGGTAGCTGTGGGAGTCAGTCGGTTTGTAGTAAATGTCTGTGTTGAGCCGGTCGCCCGAGATAGAAATGGAGAGGTCTAGGAAGGGGAGGGAGGAGTCTGAGACGTTCCAGGTAAATTTGAGGTCGGGGTGGAAGGTGTTAGTAAAGTGGATGAACTGTTCAACCTCCTTGTGGGAGCACGAGGTAGCGCCGATACAGTCATCGATGTAGTGGAGGAAACGGTGGGGTGTGGTGCCAGTGTAGCTATGGAAGATGGACTGTTCCACATATCCGATGAAGAGGCAGGCATAGCTGGGGCCCATGGGGGTGCCCATGGCTACTCCTTTGGTTTGGAGGAAGTGGGAGGATTGGAAGGAGAAATTGTTAAGAGTGAGGACCGGTTCAGTCAGTCGAAGGTGGGTGTCAGTGGAAGGGTACTGGTTGGGTCGGCGGGAGAGGAAGAAGCAGAGGGCTTGGAGGCCTTCGTGATGGGAGATGGAAGTGTATAGGGACTGGATGTCCATCGTGAAGCTAAGGTGTTGGGGGCCAGGGAAGCGAAAATCATGGAGGAGGGGGAGAGCATGTGTGGTGTCCCGAACGTAGGTGGGGAGTTCTTGGACTAAGGGGGACAGGACAGTGTTGAGGTATGCAGAGATGAGTTTGGTGGGGCAGGAGCAGGCTGAGACAATGGGTCGGCTGGGGCAGTCGGGTTTGTGGATTTTGGGTAGGAGGTAGAAACGGGCAGTGCGGGGTTGTGGGACTATGAGGTTGGAGGCAGTGGATGGGAGATCTCCTGAAGTGATGAGGTTATGGATGGTCTGGGAGATGATGGCTTGGTGGTGTGAGGTGGGGTCATAGTCAAGGGGGCAGTAGGAGGAGATGTCTGTGAGTGATAGATATAGGACAGATGTCAGGAGTAGTTTCTTTACTCAGAGAGTACCAGGGGCATGGAAAGCCCTGCCTGCAACAGTAGTAGACTCACCAACTTTAAGGATATTTAAATGGTCATTGGATAGACATATGGACGAGAACAGAGTGGTGCTGGAAAAGTACAGCAGATCAGGCAGCATCCGAGGAGCAGGAGAGTCAATGTTTCAGGCAAAAGCCTCATTCTTGATGAAGGGCTTTTGCCTGAAACGTCAATTTTCCTGCTGCTTGGATGCTGCCTGATCTGCTGTACTTTTCCAGCGCCGCTCTAATGTTGACTCTACTCCAGCATCTGCAGTACCCACTTCTGCCAAACGAACGAGGATGGAATAGCGTTTGGCAGACGGGCTTCAGATTCCTCACAGGTCGGTGCAACATCGAGGGTCGAAGGGCCTGTATCGTGCTGGCATGTTTTGTGTTTTATGTTCTAACCCTATCTATGAATCTCATCACTTTATATTTTTCCATCAAGGTGGTAAAAACAATGACTGCAGATGCTGGAAACCAGAGTCTAGATTAGAGTGGTGCTGGAAGAGCACAGCAGTTCAGGCAGCATCCGCGGAGCTGGAAAATCAACGTTTCGGGCAACAGCCCTTCATCAGGAATAAAGGCAGTGAGCCTGAAGCATGGAGAGATAAGCTAGAGGAGGGTGGGTGTGGGGAGAAAGTAGCATAGAGTACAGTGGGTGAGTGGGGGAGGGGATGAAGGTGATGGGTCAGGGAGGAGAGGGTGGAGTGGATAGGTGGAAAAGGAGATAAGAAAGTAGGACAAGTCCGGACAAGTCATGGGGACAGTTACTGAGCTGGAAGTTTAGAACTAGGGTGAGGTGGGGGAAGGGGAAATGAGGAAACTGTTGAAGTCCACAGAGGCAGCCCTCAGCCTCTCCTTTTAGCTGATACTGTGTAATCCAGGCAGTATCCTGGTAAACCTCAGTCTACCCTCTCCACAACATCCCTGTAATGTGGTGGGAACCACAACTTACCACAATCCCCCCTCCCCCTCCCTGTGTGTGTGACCTGACTGACCCTGCTGCTGCTGACCTCTAACCTCACTGACCCTCCCTACAATCCCCAATCACCCCCTCACCCCGGCTACACTCCGGAGCTCACCCCCTCCCCCCTCACACCAGTCTCAAGCGGCCCGGCCTCACCTCTGGCCCTCAATCTCCCTCCGGATCTCCACATCCTCATCATCAGCGTCGTCGTCTTCCACCGCCCGCGAGAAAACCGGCACAACCTCCCCGAAAAACGTGGCCATCACCGAGAGGCCTGTCCTCACACTCCCCCCCGGGCTGCACCGATCCACTCCCACCGTCAGAGGGAGCTCGTGTCCATCTGTGCTGCACCGATCCACTCCCACCGTCAGAGGGAGCTCGTGTCCATCTGTGCTGCACCGATCCACTCCCACCGTCAGAGGGAGCTCGTGTCCATCTGTGCTGCACCGATCCACTCCCACCGTCAGAGGGAGCTCGTGTCCATCTGTGCTGCACCGATCCACTCCCACCGTCAGAGGGAGCTCGTGTCCATCTGTGCTGCATCGACCCACTCCCACCGTCAGAGGGAGCTCGTGTCCATCTGTGTTGCACCGACCCACTCCCACCGTCAGAGGGAGCTCGTGTCCATCTGTGCTGCACCGATCCACTCCCACCGTCAGAGGGAGCTCGTGTCCATCTGTGCTGCACCGACCCACTCCCACCGTCAGAGGGAGCTCGTGTCCATCTGTGCTGCACCGATCCACTCCCACCGTCAGAGGGAGCTCGTGTCCATCTGTGCTGCACCGACCCACTCCCACCGTCAGAGGGAGCTCGTGTCCATCTGTGCTGCACCGATCCACTCCCACCGTCAGAGGGAGCTCGTGTCCATCTGTGCTGCACCGATCCACTCCCACCGTCAGAGAGAGCTCGTGTCCATCTGTGCTGCACCGATCCACTCCCACCGTCAGAGAGCTCGTGTCCATCTGTGCTGCACCGATCCACTCCCACCGTCAGAGGGAGCTCGTGTCCACCCGGGCTGCACTTACCCTAATTTACCATCAGAGGGAGCTCCTGTCCACCTGGGCTGCACTGACCCTAATTCACCGTCAGAGGGAGCTCCTGTTCCCTCCCGTGCTGCACTGACCCTAATTCACCGTCAGAGGGGGCTCTTGTTCACCTTTGCCGCACTGATATACTCCCATCGTCAGAGGGAGCTCCTGTCCACCTGTGCTGGACTGATCCACTCCCACCGTCAGAGGGAGCTCCTGTCCACCTGTGCTGAGCTGACCCTAATTTACCATCAGAGGGAGCTCCTGTTCCCTCCCGTGCTGCACTGACCCTAATTCACCGTCAGAGGGGGCTCTTGTTCACCTGTGCCGCACTGATATACTCCCATCGTCAGAGGGAGCTCCTGTCCACCTGTGCTGGACTGATCCACTCCCACCGTCAGAGGGAGCTCCTGTCCACCTGTGCTGCACTGACCCTAATTTACCGTCAGAGAGAGCTCCTGTCTACACGGACTACACTGACCCTAACCCACCATCAGAGGAAGCTCCTGTCCACCTGTACTGCACTGACCCACTTTCACCGTCAGAGGGAGCTCCTGTCCACCTGTACTGCACTGACCCACTCTCACGGTCAGAGGAAGCTCCTGTTCCCCCGCCCCGGGTTGCACTGACCCACTCTCGCCGTCAGAGGGAGCTCCTGTCCACTCGGGCTTCACTGATCCACTCACCGTGGCCTACACCTACCACCAGAGGGCGAACCTGTCCGTGCTGCACGAACATGATGTGGAGGAGCTGGTGTTGGACTGGGGTGGACTAAGTTAAAAATCACACAACACCAGGTTATCGTCCAACTGATGTATTTGGAAGCACTAGCTTTCAGAGCAATGCTCCTTCATCAGGCTGATAGCCAGGTTTGGTACCCATGAGGATGGCCTCAACCGGAACATTGGGTTATGTCACACTGCAGGTGACATACAACTGAAACAATATATTGAAGAAACCAAAATTGCTGTTATGTCTTTGATCTTTAAGAATGGATTGTGGGTTTCGGTTCATTAATATGTCAATCCCAGAACCTCTTTTAAGTCACATTTTCAAGATAACTTAAGGTTTTATAGAAAACAGCAACATCTCAGCTCAGACAATGCATTAAATGTATGAGATGAGAGTCTGTCCGTATCCAAATCTTGAGTTAGAGTGGTTCTATTTCTAAAGTGGAATTTACAAAATGTTACATGGATTGACTGACTGCATTGACTGCCTGCAAACTGTGTGCTTTTTGAGCAAAATAAAATGTATCTAAAAATATAATCCTGTAAATACAAATTCACCCAAAATTTTGTGTGTCCATGAAAGAGAAAGTGTTTGCGTTTGAGTGTGAGTGTGTTTGCATGTGTGCAAGCTTGGTAAAGTGTATGTGTGAGTGTAATGGAGTATAGGCCTGTGAGAGTTAGTGTGGGGGGTACTGCTTGTGTTTATGAAAGAGCATTTCCCACCTTGGGCAACCGTCTGTGTGGAGTTTGCACATTCTCCCCATGTCCACAAGGGCTTCCTCCGGGTGCTCCGGTTTCCTCCCACAGTCCAAAGATGTGCAGGTCAGGTGAATTAGCCATGCTAAGTTGCCCGTAGTGTTAGATAAGGGGTAAATGTAGGGGTATGGGTGGGTTGCGCTTACGGCGGGTCGGTGTGGACTTGTTGGGCCGAAGGGCCTGTTTCCACAATGTAATGTAATGTAATCTAATCTAATCATTCAAAGCATGTGTATGAGAGAGGTCTGCAGGAGTGTGTGAATTTCTAAGAGTGTGTGTGTGTGTGTGTGCATGCGCGAAAGAGTGTACAGTGCAGTGGGGTCACCTGCAGTGTGACATAACCCAATGTTCCGGTTGAGGCCATCCTCATGGGTACCAAACCTGGCTATCAGCCTCTGCTCAGTCACTTTGCGTTGTTGCCTATCCCAAAATCTGCCTTGGAGGATGGTCATCCAAAGATACAAGACTAAATATCCCTGACCCCTGATGTGTTCCCAGACTGGAAGGGAACATCCCTGCCTGGTGATTGTTGAGCGATGTCTATTCATCCGTTGTCGTAGCATCTGCTTGGTCTTGCAAATGTACCATGCCCCGGGGCAACGTTGCCTGCAGAGTATGAGATAGACCACGTTGGCAGAGTCACATGAGTACCTGCCATGTATATGGTGGGTGGTGTTCCCATGTGTAATGGTGGTCTCCATGTCAACACTCTGACATGTCTTGCAGTGGTTACTATGACAGGGTTGTACGGTGTTGAGATCAATGTTGTCCTGAAGTCTGAACAGTTTGCTGCGAATAATGATCTGTTTAAGGTTTGGCGGTTGTTTAAAGATGAGAAGTGGAGGTGCGAAGTGGTCTTGGCGAGATGCTCATCCTCATTGATAACATGTTGCAGACTACGGAGAACATGGTGTAGTTTTTCGGCTCTCAGGCAGTCAGGGACATTCACCCTCGGACCTTCAGGTGACCATCCTCCAAGGCAAACTTCAGGATATGCAACAACACAAAGTGGCTGAGCAGAGTCTGATAGCTAAGTTTAATACCCATGAGCATAGCCTCAACCGGGACCTTGGTTCATGTCACACTACAGGTGACACACTCACACAGACCCTCACACACACATACATCTCCCACACCCACACACAAACTACCAAGCTCGTGCACATGCAAACACTCACTCTCACACGTACACTCACAAGCACACACTTATTCTCTCTCTCTACTATGCCTGCACACACAGATAGAAGTCTATGAGATGAATTTGTATTTACAGATTTATATTTGTAGATACATTCTATTTTGCTCAAAAATGCACAATCTGCAGCCAGTCAATGCAGGCAGTCAATCCATGTAATAGTTTATAAATTCCTCTCATTATTAGGTTTCTGGGTGATGAGGAATGAACTGGCTCCTCTTTTTGTGAATCTGCCCACTCAGTTGGATGAGGGGGGCAGATTAATAAGATTAATTTTTAAAGGATCTGTTCATTGGTGGATACCTTTCTCCCAGAGCACATGGATTAATGTTTGCTTTCACTAATCTTTTTCTTTTTACATACTTATGGAGGTCTTACAACGCACTTTTATAGAAATGTAGAAACTAGGAGCAGAAGGGTCAGTATGGACTCAATGGGCCAAATAGCCTGCATCCACACTGTCAGGATTATAAGATACTAAATGGGGGACGATAGTTATCAGGGCTGGAACCAATGCTATTCACTACATATATCACCAATTTGAGTGAGGGAATCAAGTGTAATATTTGCAAGTTTGCTGATGATGCAAAACCAGGATGGAATGTGAGTGGGGAGGATGTAAAATTTGGTGGGATGAAGAGAATATAACCAAGTTGAGTGACTAGACAAATGCATGGCAGATGCAATTTAGCTATGTTATATGTTAGGGTGTCCTTGATAGTAGGACAATAGAATGACAGTATTATTTAAATAGTGATAGGTTGAGAAATGTTCATGTACAAGGCACCTCTGTGTCTTTGCACAATGATCATTAAAAGGAATAATGTAGGTATAGCAAACAGTTCAAATGTCAAATGGCATGTTCACCTTCATGACAAGATTAAAAATCTTACAACACTAGGTTATAGTCCAACAGGTTTATTTGGAAGCATTAGCTTTCAGCGTACTGCTCCTTAATCAGGTAGCAGTGGAGCAGGACCATAAGACAGAATTTATAGCAAAAGATTAGTGTCATACAAATGAAACAATATATTGAACAAACCTAGATTGCTGTTAAGTCTTTCATCTTTTAGAATAGGTCTCAGGTTTTGGTTCATTAATATGTAAACCCAGAACTTCTCTTAAGTCATATCCTCGTGATAAATGAAGGTTTTATTTTTTAAAAGGTGACATCTCAACTCAGGCAATACTTTAAAGGTTCAAAGTTTGTGAGAAGATTTGTAGCTTGGGTGCTCGTTGTTGTGGTTGTATTCGCCAAGCTGAAAATTTGTGTTGCAGACGTTTCGTCCCCTGTCTAGGTGACATCCTCAGTGCTTGGGAGCCTCCTGTGAAGCGCTTCTGTGATCTTTCCTCCGGCATTTGTAGTGGTTTGAATCTGCCGCTTCCAGTTGTCAATTCTAGCTGTCTCTTTTATATTTTTCCCCTCTCACCCTAAACCTGTGCCTTCTAGTTCTGGACTCCTCCACCCTAGGGAAGAATCTTTGTCTATTTATCCTATCCATGCCCCTCATAATTGTATAAACCTATAAGGTTACCTTCAGTCTACGATGCTCCAGGGAAAACAGCCCCAGCCTATTCAATCTCTCCTTATAGCTCAAATCCTCTTACCCTGGCAACATCCTTGTAAATCTTTTCTGAATCCTTTTAATTTTCACAACATGTGTCTGTACGAGAGAGAGGGTGTGTGAGAGAGAGTGACAACATGAGTGTGAGAGTATGTAAGAATATATATTATGTGTGAGAGAGAGTATATCGTGTAGTCGGGTAACCTATAGTATGACATGAACCCAAGGTCCCAATTGAGGCCATCTTCATGAGTACCGAACCTGGCTATCAGCCCCTGCATGGCCATTTTTCGTTGTTATCTTTCCCAAAGTCCACCTGGAAAGTTTGGTCACCCATAGATTCAAGGCTGAATGTCCCTGACCGCTGAAACTTTCCCCAACTGGAAGGGAACACCCCTGCCCAGTGATAGTTGTGCCGTGTCCATACATCCATTGTCGTGGCGTCTCCTTGGTCTTGCCAATGTACCATGTATCAGGGCATCCTTGTCCACAGCGTATAAAATAGACAACATGGCCAAGTCACATGAGTACCAGCCATGTACATGGTGATTGGTGTCCACACGTGTAACGGTGGTATCAGTGTCGACACTCTGACATATCTTGCAGTGATTGCCATGACAGGGTTGTACAGTGTTGTGGTGGATGTTATCCTGAGGCTGGGTCGTTTGCTGCGAACAATGGTCTGTTTAAGGTTTAGCGGTTGTTTAAAGGCAAGTAGTGGAGGTGTAGGACGCTACTTCGACTGGGACAACACATCCATCCTAGGATAAGCCAAACAGAGACACACATGAGAATTCCTAGAAGCATGGCATTCCAACCGGAACTCTATCAACAAACACAGTGACTTGGATCCCATTTACCACCCACTGAGAAAAATAACAGGAAATGACATCACCATAGGAAATGATGTCACCACAGGAAGTAACATCACCAACCCAAAGCAACCTAAATTTATAAATAGAAAGCTGGTTTCGCCACCAGTGCTTCAACTGGAGGCTCACTGAAGATGTTACCTAGTATGGTGATGAAACGTCTGAAAACAAACCTTCCAGCTCAGTGAGCAAACTTACATCCATAGGAGGTATAGTTAGTAAGTTTTCAGATGACACCAAAATTAGAGGTGTAGTGGACAGCAAAGAGGGCTACCTCAGAGTATAACAGGATCTTGATCAGAAGGGCTAAGGGGCTGAGGAGTAGCAGATGCAGTTTAATTTAGATAATTACGAGGTGCTACATTTTGGAAAAGCAAATCAGAGCAGAACTTATATATGCAATGATAAGATCCTAGGGAGTGTTGCTGAACCAGGAGACCTTGGAGTTCAGGTTCAGAGTTCCTTGAAAGTGGAGTCGCTGGTAGATAGGATCATGAAGGTGGCGTTTGGTATGCTGTCCTTTATTGGATAGAGCATTGAGTATAGGAGTTGGGAGATCATGTTGCAGCTGTACAGGACATTGGTTCAGCCACATTTGGGATAGTGTGTGCAGTTCTCATCTCCTTCCTATTGGAAGGATGTTGTGAAACTTGAAATGGTTCAGAAAAGATTTACAAGCATGTTACCAGAGTTGGAGGGTTTGAGCTACAAGGAGAGTCTGAATAGGCTGGGGCTGTTTTCCCTGGAGCTTCAGAGGCTGTGAAGTAATCTTATAGAGGTTTATAAAATCATGAGGGGCATAGATAAGGTAAATAGACAAGGTCTTTTCCCTGGAGTGGGGGGAGTCCAGAACTAGAGGACATAGATGTAGAGTAAGGGGGAAAGATATAAAAGGGACCAAAGGGGCAATTTTTTCACAGAGGGTGGTCCGTGTATAGAACAAGCTGCCAGAGGAAGTGGTGGAGGCTGGTACAATTACAGCATTTAAAAGACATCTGGATGGGTATATGAAAAAGGAAGGGTTCAGAGGGATATTGGCCAAGTGTTGGCAAATGGGACTAGATTAGGTTAGGTACGCCTCATCTTCCGCCTTGGAATACTTCAACCCCAGGGAATCAATGCGGACTTCATCAGTTTCCTCATTTCCCCTTCCCCCCCACCTTACCTCAGTTCCAACCTACCAGCTCAGCACTGTCCCCATGACCTGTCCTACCTGCCTATCTCCCTTCCCACCTATCCAGTCCACCCTCCCCTTCCCTTTGACTTATCACATCCATCCCCACCCCCATTCAACTATTGTACTCTTTGCTACTTTCTCCCCAGCCCCCCCCCCCCCCAATTTATCTCTCCACCCTGGAGGCTTCCTGCCTCTATTCCTGCCCGAAATGTTGATTTTCCTGCTCCTCATTTGCTGCCTGACCTGCTTTCCTTTTCCAGTACCACTCTGATCAAAACGGTGGTTTCCAGCATTTGTAGTCCTCACTTTTGCCTAGATTAGGTTAGGATATCTAGTCAGCATGGACGAGTTAGACCTCAGGGTCTGTTTCTGTGCTGCTCATAGATACACATATCAAGTCTATGGGGTGAATTTGCATTGCAGATTTGTATTTGTTGATATATTCTATTTTTGCTCAAAAAGCACACAATCTGCAGGTAGTCAATCTATATAACATTTTATGAATTCCTACTTTGGAAAGAGAACAATTTCTGATTTAATATTTGGATACAGACAGACTCTATCACTTTTTAAAAATAAAACGTTTAAGTTATCTCAAGAATGTGACTTAAAAGCAGTTCTGGGATTTACATAGAATGAACCTAAACCTGCAACCCATCCTAAAAGATGAAAGACTTAACAGCAATCTAGGTTGTTCATTATATTGTTTCAGTTGCATGACACTGTAATCTTGTGCTATAAAGTCTGTGTCCCCTGATCCTGCTTCACATCTACCTAATGAAGTAGCAATGCTCCGAAAGCTAGTGCTTCCAAATAATTATAACCTGGTGTTGTGTGAGTTTTAACTTTGTCCACTCCAGTCCAACACTGGCACCTCCACTTTATTACAAGAGAAGTCGAGTACAACAGCAATGAAGACTTATTGCAGCTCTATAGGGCCTTGCTGAAACTAAGCCTAGTTTGCTGTTTTTGTCTCATTAGCTAAGATAAGTTATATTCACCACAGACTGAGTGCAGCAAGGTTCACCAGACCGATTTCTGGAATGGCAGGTTGTCCTATGAGAGGAGATTAGGTTTACTGGTCCTGTATTAATTGGTGTTTAGGAGATGGAGAAGAGATCTCATTGAAATGTATAAAAATCTGACAGGCTGGACAGACTGGATGCAGGGATGATATTTCCTCTGACAGAGAGACATATCCTCTTGCTACAGGCCAGTTTGGACTGAGATAAAGAGACAGTCATTCATCCGTTCCACCATCCTCTCCGACCTATTACCTTCACCCCAACTTCATCTACCTATCATCTTCTCAGCTACCTTCCCATCAGTCCCACCCACTCCCATTTCTCTCTCAGCCCCCTTGGACCACAAGCCTCATTCCTGATGAAGGGCTTATGCCCGAAACATCAATCCCCCTACTCATTAAATGCTGCCTGACCAGCTGTGCTTTTCTCGCACCATACTCTTCAACTCTCTAACATAGTTTACTGCATCAGGAGCTCCTGATGTGGTCGTCTTTACATCGGGGAGATCAAACTAAACTTTAGGAAATGGTTCAACGAACATGTTAGCTGGGCCTGCAGGGGCTAACTGGTCCTCCCAGTCACTGCCCATTTCAATTCCCCTACCCACTTCCTTCCGCCATGAGCACCCTCTGCCTCCTCCATTGCCACAATGAACCAAACCACAAATTGAAGGAATACCACTTCATCTTCTGTCTGGGCAGCCTACAACCCAGAGGACTCAAACATTAGTTCTCCAATTTCAAATAACCTCCCTTCCATCCCCTGACTCTCCAACTCCTCTCCCTCCCTTCCCACTACTGGATTAATTCTTCCCATTGACCAACCAGGTCATACCCTCTCCATCTTCACCTATCCCCACTTCACCACCCTGCCCCCATCACCCCTTTATCTGCTGCTCCCCTGACACCCACTCCTGGTCCCCAAGAAGGGTTACACCAAAACCTTGACTTCTCCATCTCCTGATGCTGCCTGGCTTGCTTGTTCTTCCAGCCTCCTCCTTTTCAGCCAGCATTTGTTGTCCATCCTTCATTTTCCTTGAGAGAGTGATCACCTTCTGTTCTAGAGATGTGGGTGTTGCTGGGAAGGCAACCTTATTGTCATCAGATTTTTCCCAACCCAACCTAAAAGGCACAGTCCAAACCTGTAATCTCTTGGCACTGAAGGACAAGGACATTAGATCCTCGAGAATCCAGTATCTGAATTTCACTTTGAGTCATGTTCAATTCCTGACATGGACCTCTACTGCCTTTCATTATTGTTGGATCAAAATACTGGATTTCCCACCCTTACAGTTCAGTAAAGTGAACCTACAGCAACATCCATGGGGCAGCATGGTGACTCAGTGGTTAACACTGCTGCCTCTCAGCATCAGGGACCTGGGTTCAATTCCATCCTTGGGCGACTGTGTGGAGTTTGCACATTCTCCCCACATCTGCGTGGTTTCCTCTGGGTGCTCCGGTTTCCTCCCACAAGCCAAAGATGTGCAGGTCAGGTGAATTGGCCATGCAAAATTGCCCATAGTGTTAGGTGCATCAGTCAGGGGTAAATGTTGGGGATGAGTCGGTGAGTTACTCTTTGGAGGGTCAGTGTGAACTTGTTGTGTCAAATGGCTTCCTTCCACACTGTATGGATTCTAATCTAAAAATAAAGAATAATCAAAAATGAGCCAAGGTGAGAGGAGAAGGTTTTCTTCTAAACAGCAGGTTATGAAGAACAGGAGTGGATTGCTTGGAATGAGCAGAAGAGTTGCTTTTAAAAACAAATAGAATAAGCACCTGAAAATGAAAGATCTGTGGGCCAATTTGAAAGGGGGGGGGGTGTAGTGGGACTATCTGGATAGCACTTTCAAAAATATAACAAAGACATGAGTAGCCAGATGGTCCCCTTGTGCAGAGTATGATTTGTCAAATAATACAAATCACACACAATTCATTCATGTATACTACCATATACATGACAAGTGTCAAATCAGCAAACCATTTCCCCAGTTAAAAGACTGCCATTATAGCTAAAATTCTTTCAAATATTCTTTCGAGCAAAGGCTTAATCTTTATCAGGTAATAACTGACAGAATACCAAGACAAACTCATATATATTAATAACAAAATGACTGAGTGAACCATTTCCAATTCTTCTTCAAAGCTGATCAATTTTTCACCTTTGGTTTCCCCATTCACAGAATCTCAATTGTTACAGCACAGGAGGCCATTTAACTACGTGCCTGCATTAGTTCTTTAAATTCAATTAAAAATGCAAAACACTTTCATAAACTTCTGTTTCCAATTTCAATAACCAGTTCTTCGACTTTTGCTGTTAGCCTCAGCACACTCAAGGTTCAACAACCTCACCTTGGATTCTGGAGGGTATATTGATAAACCCTATTCCCAATACTCTGGCACGGTGCTTCAGTGCAGTTCTAATAGGAATGCTGCACAACCAGAGATCTCACTTTTCAGATGAAATGCTAAACCAAGCCTTTTCCCATTTTCTCAATTGGGGATAACAAAAGAGGTTGGATGCTCTCCTGGTCAAAATTCATCTTCGGCCAACATCACCAAAAACTGAAATCAATGAGCATCTTACTGAAACTATATCCTGCAAAACTAATGTTGCATACCAAATGCCACAGTTACATTTCAAACAGGTCATCTTTCAGTAGGATTAAATGCACAATTTGCACCTCAGCACAATTTGTAACGGCTTTCATCACTAAGGCTGTAAGAAAAGAGTGGCATTTTAAGCTGCAGAGATTTATTTTGCATGAAAGACTAAGCTTGATAATAAGGGACACCCCTGCTGGCCTCAGTGTAGAGAAGGCACATTAAATCATGTAGACATTAATGAGTAGATTAAAAATACTCAAACATACATGCCATTTTCTGGTTAAAAAGTGTCTGGGAGGTAGCATGAGAAAGGAAGTGACTGGCAGGATACCTATTTTGTTTCACAGATGTTACTCCCAACATAGTAGAATGACCATCACTAGGTTGGAAAGGTGGATGGGACCTTCCAAAGAAATCCTGGTGAAATTCATTTAAACAGAACCTTCAAGAATAGGACACCAGCAGGAGATGGAGCCAAGGAGATTGTGATGGATAGGTTAGTTGGCAGAGTATTGCAGTCCATCATAGCTCCAGTTCCATGTGGTATAAAGTCTGAGTAACTACATGCCAACTTAGAATACAAGCCAGAATGTTTCTAGCTGTTGAACAGCTTTTACAACTGCAACTGCTACAGCAAAAGGAGTTTGAATTGCTTTATGGTCATTGCTGCTAGAGTTGTGAAGACGTGCCTCTTAAATGTACTGGGAAACATTTGTTCTTTTTATAAAGGAATTCAGTTAAAAAGTAAATGCTGCACAATACCAATTTACTTGAGTTCCTCGCATGTGGGGAGTACTTGTTCATTAGGTACTTTGGTCTGTGAGAGAAATGTAAAGACAACAAGTCCAGCAGGTACAGCAGGGAAGGAGAGGATGGAAGACACCTTCAATCTTCTTATAGGTACAGAAACTTCCTGATCCATACTTCAATATGAAACAAAGACTGTTACCTGCTTAGATTAGAGCACGAAAGGAGCATACACATTCTGCTTCACAAAAGTTGTGTTTGATTATGAATTTTCTGGTTTAGCTCAAGCAAGGACTTTCAAATCATGACATTCATCAATTAATCCCAAATATTGCATATTAAATTCAGACTTACTTTTTTTATTCTCTTGTGAAATGTGGGTGTGACTGGCTGGCCAACATTTATTGCCCATAGTGAGTTTTGAGAAGAAGATTTGTAGCTCAGGTTGAGGTTCTGGATGTAGATTTGCTCGCACAGCTGGAAGGTTTTTTTTAAAGACGTTTTGTCACCATACTAGGTAACGTCATCAGTGAGCCTCCGGATGAAGCACTGGTGACATGGCCTACTTTTTGTGTGTGTTTCAGTTTCCTGGAGTTGGTGACGCCATTTCCTGTGGTGACATCATTTCCTGTTCTTTTTCTCAGGGC
The DNA here is from genome assembly GCF_047496795.1 of Chiloscyllium punctatum. Classification (NCBI taxonomy): domain Eukaryota; kingdom Metazoa; phylum Chordata; class Chondrichthyes; order Orectolobiformes; family Hemiscylliidae; genus Chiloscyllium; species Chiloscyllium punctatum. Next base: position 82,106,229 of record NC_092753.1, on the reverse strand, counting down.
ATGGTAAATGGGATCCAAGTCAATGTGTTTGTTGATAGAATTCTGGTTGGATGCCATACTTCTAGGAATTCTCGTGTATCTGTTTGGCTTGTCCTCGGATAGATGTGTTGCCCCAGTCAAAGTGATGTCCTTCCTCATTTGTATGTAAGGATACTAGTGAGAGTGAGTCATGTATCCTGGTGGCTAGTTTTCTGCTTATTTGTCCAATGTAGTGTTTGTTACAGTTCTTGCAAGGTATTTTGTAAATGGCTGCAGAATGCTTAGAGAAATGATTAAAGATGTCCACAACAGATTTTGTAAATACAACTGGGAAATTTCATGCCAAAAATCTTTACTCACTAATGCAACAGAACATGAATGGACAGACAGTACTTCAAGCCATAGACATTAGACAGCAACAACACTAAAAATGAAAAAAACTAGACAAACTACACAAAATAACAACACAGAAGCATGGATAAAAAAAACTTATCTGACCGATCCTTAACAGACACCGAGAAAGCCGTCTTAGTAAGAGGGCTAAATTACAACTTATAGGATGTGGACAAGAAAGATTTCTTAGCACTTTAGAAACAACACTGAAAGACAACCAACTCACAGAAGAAACCCAGCAAACCATCAACCATTAAACAGGAAAAAAGGAACGAAACACACTTAATACACAAGAAAGCACTAAAAAAAACATTGTTATCCTACCTGCAGACAAAGGACGCTTGACAGTGATGTTCAATCAAAGAAACTACATTGAGAAAGTGAACCCATTACTTGCAGATTACAACACTGATCAATAAGTGGCAACAAATCTGACCCCACAACTAGAGAATGGAATCACAGCTCGACTCAAAACACTTCAGAAATCTGGAGAAATAAATAAGACCGACTTCCAAAAAAATGAAACCAGAGGGATCCAATACACTACGCTTCTATAGATTACCCAAAATTCATAAACCAGCAGGTCCCCTCAGACCAATAGTCACGCTACCTGGAACACCAACGTACAAGATAACCAAGAAGCTACACCAAACACTAAAACACTTAGCAGAAGACTCACGCCACTCCATCCACTCAACCCAAGAATTCTTGAAGACATCAAGACAGAAGAGGATGAAATAATGGCCTCCTTTGATGAAACAACCCTGTTCACATCCAACATCAATCTGGCCAAGGAAACACTGATTATATTATTAGAAGAACCAAAGACACATACACCAAACACCACCAACTTCATCAGCAAGGGCAATGTCGTCAAGCTAGTGGACCTATGCCTTACCACTCACTTCACCTTCAACAAAACCTACAGCCAAACCATGGGTTTTCCGATATCAAGGTTCTTTGCAGACGCTGTAATGCAGAGACTCGAACAAACAGCTCTGCCAACCATCCAACCTAAACTTTGGGTCTACCACATGGATGACACCGTTGTCATCACTAAATAAAACAAATTAGAGGACACCTTCAAGACCATCGATAACACCCTTACTGGCATAAAATTCACTCAAGAGGAGCAAAACAACAAACTGCCATTCCTAGATGTTGTAGTAGAGAGAACAGCCAATGGGGAACTTCAAACCAGTGTCCAGGAAAACACCACATACCGATTAAAAACTGAACTACAGAAGCAGTCACCCACAAACGAAGCTGCATTAGAACATTGTTTCAATGAGCCACCACACACTGCATCACAGAGGAACTATGCAGAGCAGAGAAAAATCACCTATACAATGTATTCAAAAAGAACGGGTACCCAATGAACACAGTCCACCGATTTCTCAGCAACAAATCCAAACAAGCAGACAAAACATGGCCAGAAACTCTAGCCACTCTCCCATACATCAAACACATCTCAAAATGACTGGCAGACTACTCAGACCTCTTGGCATCATGGTAGCCCACAAACTGACCAAGACACTAAAACAGCAGCTAATGAACTTGAAAGACCCTATACAGACAACAAGCAAAACTAATGTCATTTACAAAATACCTTGTAAGAACTGTAACAAACACTACATTGGACAAACAGGCAGAAAACTAGCCACCAGGATACATGAATACCAACCAGCCACAAAAAGACATGACCCACTCTCACTAGTATCCTTACATACCGATGAGGAAGGGCACCACTTTGACTGTGACAACACATCCATCCTAGGACAACCAAACTGAGACATGCATGAGAATTCCTAGAAGCATGGCATTCCAACCGGAATGCTATCAACAAACACATTGACTTGGATACCATTTAGCACCCCCGAGAAAGAGAACAAGAAATGATGTCATCAACCCAAGGAAACTGAAACACAAATAAAAAGTGGGCCATGCCACCAGTGCTTCATCCGGAGGCTCACTCATGGTGTTAACTAAGTATGGTGACAAAACATCTGAAAATGAACATTCCAGCTCAGCGAGCAAATCTACATCCATTTATTGCCCATTTCTAGTTGCCAGAGAAATTGGTGATGAGTTGACTTTTTGAACTGCTGCAGGTAGAGCTTTAGTGAGGGAATTCCAGAATTTTGACCTGGCAACAGTGAAAGAACAGCAATATATTTCCCAAGTCAGAATGTTGAGTGGTTGGAGGAGAATTTGTAGGTGGTGATGCTCACTATATTTGTGCCTCTGGCCTTCTAGATGGAAATGATTGTGGGATTGGAAGGGGCTATCTGAGGATCTTTGGTGAATTTCTGTGGTGCATCTTGTAGATATTACACACTGCTGCTACTGAAAGTCTATGGTCGAGGGAGTGGATGATTGTGAACGTGGTGCCAATCAAGCAGGCGGCTTTGTCCTGGATGGCATCAAATGTCTTGAGTGTTGTTGGAGCTGCACCCATCCAGGGAAGTGGGGAATATTTCGTTACACTCCCAAGTTGTGCCTTTCTGATGGTTGACAGACTTTGGTAAGTCAGGTGGTGATTTACTCTACAGTATTCCTAGCTTTTGACCTGCTCTTGCATCCGTTGAATTTACATGTCAAGTTCAGTGGAGTGTCTGGTTAATGGTAAGCCCCCAAACGTTGAAAGTGGTGAATATAGCAATGGTAACACCATTGAATGTCAAGATATGGTATATCTTATTGAAAATAGTAATTCCCAGTATTTGTGTGGCACAAATGTTTCTTGAGTCATCAAATCAAGCCTGGTTATCTAATTCTTGTTCCATTTGAAAATGGTCTCCATCAGTATAAGGGGAGTCACGAATGGCACTGAACATTGTGTAATCATCAACATATCTGATCCTCATTCCTGACCTTATGATGGAGGGAAGGTCATTGATGAAGCAGCTGGAGATAACTGACCATACAACACTCAAGGAATTCCTGAAAAGATGAGCTGGAGCAGAGATGACTGACCTCGCAACAAACCATACCATTGCTGCTTGGCGTTTCAACAGACCTCTTTTGTAGTCCCTGAAGACCATGAGCATTTCCTGTTAGCCAAAGGGTTCAAAATGAGTATGATGCTGTCTTGGTATATATTTACAACTCCAAACATTTCCTCCCTTCACCAATTTCTCCATCTGTTTAGACACCATTCCTGATTCAAATGTTACATACAACAGAACACAGAATGGTCACAGGATATTTGAGGTCAGAATACAAGAACAGAACTTTCAGAATGCCTTTTATTTTTAAAGAAGGAAATTTGTAATTTTACACAGAATTTGTTTTTCACAAACCTGGAAAATAGCATCATCACAACCACATACATTAATTTGTACAATATGCTATGCAGCTAATGCAAAAATTGCAAGTTTTCTGAACTTTTACATATGTACATTTTACAATAAACTGCCAGAAAAATGACAAAATAAACTGCCAATGTTTTTCCTTGCATATCAAAGAAAACTGAAGTCTGCCATTTTGGCAAACACCTCTCCCTGAATAATTTGATTCTTCAGTTTGTATATATAAATGGTCCTGAGCTCAAAATAGAAACAATTTGGCAAAAGCAATGTCCCAGGAAAAGGAATAAACATTCTTAATTTTTAAGTGGGGGACTGGAAGATTATTCTAAACTTCACAATTTTATTTGTACAATTTCAACCCATTTATTTCTTACACCTTCCCCACCCCACAAACATGCCATTTTTGCCTTCAGTCACAAATGAGTTATAGTCTGATCCTTGGACTGGTATAATATATATATACCTGCAGTTATTTCTGCTGCTCCATTGCAGTATAATGGTAGGGTGTTTTCCTTTAGGCATGGTTAATGCAAAAACTACTTTTCTCTGCAAAATCAACCACTAAGCGTCTTACTTAGAGGTTCAACATTGCCCACTGAAATAAGTTATAGGCAAATTAGGAAGCAGACACACTAATTTGGCAATGAGAATCATACTTCCGAAATTATGGGAATGTTCTCCTCCCCAAGTAAAACTTCTTAATGGCATAATCACATTTTTACAACATTGCTTCTGTATCTCTCAAGTGGACTGGAAACCCTCTGCAAGTGTCTACAACTTTACGTTTGGCAGTAATCCCAAAACCAATATAACTGTCAGCCTGTATTAAATCAAAAATCATTTTTAAGTATATAGTACTTAATTCTTCATAAAGTTTCAAATTTTCTTTTCTCTATTATACTCTAAATTGGAAACTCAAATGCATAGTCACTAACATTATTTCTCAAGTGTTTCAAAGTTGCTGATCAGGCTAACCAGTATAAAATGTTTTACAATGTCAAGTATGTAAAATTTTACTCTACTGATTTTTTGTTATTTTCAAGGATTGTGACTTGAACTATTGACGGTGTAACAATTTAGATGGATATTATATATTGAAAAATTAACTTTAATTTTAAAAGAATTCCTCAAATCTTTAAGGTAAGTCATTTATAACTCTCAATGGTTTCAGAACATGCTTTGCAGTCAAATTAAGTGGTCTTAACACTCCTGTGCCAATGTAAGATAATCTGAATGAATTTCTAAACATAAAAAAGGAAAACAGAAATGCTGCAAATGCACAATAGGTTTACGACATAAATAAAAAATTCATGCTTTGGGTGGCAGTCTTTGGAAAACCAATCTTGCCTGAAAATAGACCCCTTTATAAAAGAGATAAGTTGTCCAAATAAATTACAATGCAAACTATAGGTGAAAATCTCTTATTGGCTACTTTTCTACCCTTTAGTCCATCAGGCTGAGAAATTTTTTTAAAATGTCAAGTGACACATTCAAGAAAATTAAGTTGCTGCAACTAATATTTCATTGGCTGACAAGAGCAAACACTTGTTACAGTAATTCAAATGCATTTTTGGGTGAGTGCATTTTTAATATTATGTTCACAGAAAAGTCAAGAATGCTGATAACTCAGCCAGAAAGAGCTAATGTTGTCATATACAAGTTATCGTGAACTTATTACACAGTGACAAGGCAGCATGTGATTGTGCAACATTTGTTTTGAATCATTAAAGAATAATTTTGACTGTACAACAGAATGGGATAAACTTGTGCAAATGCTTCTATTACAAATTAAAAGTTCAATTCTTGTGTTGTTAACTGATAATAGAAGGCTATTATACAAATGGTCACAGCATCCCTGGGCAATGGGAAAAAAAAAGTCAGCGCTCGTTTGTGATCTGGCATACCATCATTTCACCAAGTAGACTGTGCCAGTGCCTCCCACTGGCCAACCTTCTGATACTAACCGCCCAAGTATACATCTGAACTATAGATCATTGTAGTGAATAGTATTACAAAGTAAATTTTCAGGATCACTCTTGGCTCTGTTCAACCCAGCCAAAAAGCCTTGCTGATACTCAAAATTAAGGAAGATGCCCAGAAGCTGTGAAACTGTAGCTTGAACAAGTTATCATCTTAATACTTGGATGTCATCACAATTTTGCTACAAATGTTAACTTAAAATGTTTTGACAAACTGTATTTTTTATCTTTGGGGATGCATTGATATTTCATATTATGACACTTTTCAAACAAGATTGATTACCTAAGGTAGTAAAACCTTGCCTTTACAAACTTTAAACTGGTAATGTTAAACTAAATTCATGTGTTTAAAGGCCAGTTTTACATGTTATACAAAATTAAAAAGGATAGCTCAGTCACAATACCCAAGTTTGCTCTTTGAATTATGGAATGATAGGAATGGGAAGTTTTGGAAGGCAAATGTTAGTCACAAATAATGATATCAAACATTCAGCAAATTTGTTCGTGGTACTAGCAACATCCTTAACTAGGAGTTAACTCTCATGAATTTCATTGTGAATCACCTTCACAAGTGGTCAATTTTAAGGATATAGTTTTCCCTGTAGAGCATGGCATACTATTTCTGAGTATTGACAAGTAACCTATTCCTATGATACTTTCATACCTATGAGCCACACAAGAACAGCATACGTGTTGTGCTTCTCAGATAATTACTGGAAATGAAGATAAAACAAAATCTTGGTAATAAATTAAATCAAAAGTAAACTATATGCTTTGTGATCCAAGGTAGATCTACAAAGTAGATATATGCAATGAGCATAGGTTAATAATTGATGCGCGTAAAGACGAATTCAGAAACTTTGCCATTTTTGAAAGTGCCATCTGCACATTCATTGGAATATAGTTGGAACAAGGCAGAGAACCCCCTGCATCTCCATTAAGTTTATTGCTGTTATAAGTACTCAAAAATCTATTCTGTCAGTTTTGTTCAAAATCATATTTTTGCAGATACTCCAAATACTGGTATTTAAGTTCACCAACTGTTGCAGAATTAGCACCATTTTTCATACATCTAAACAATATTCACTTTTATTGGATGTTTAAACCATAATAAAATTCTAAATGGAAGACAATTCACATATTTAGAATCTCAGCTAATGCAAAGAAATAAAAATCAGAAATTATAGTGCCAGTTTTTAACATAACTTGCCTACCTGAGCATTGATGGAATTGGCTGCAATGTCAATTTTTCGATCACATCAATTTTGTTCGCTAGTAGTTATGATTAATTTTATCTCAAGCTGAAAATTAGAGTTTTATCCAATCCTGAGAGTTTCCTGTCTAGGCATTTAGAGGAAAACGACCCCTTCCGTTTTACATACACCTCACTAAAACTACTCAATTTTGGTGTGGACATTAGATGTACAAAGTCTAACCCATGACCAAATGTTCTGCAATACTCAAGATGGTTGCTTGGGGGTAGATGGGCTGAGGGAGTGGTCGCGAGGGTAAAACTTCTGATTTTCATGTGTTCCTGAGGACAACCACTTCAAAGATTACAAATAAGATCTAGCATCATTGTAGGCACAGACAACACTGAAGGCACCAATTTCTTTTCATAAATGCAATTCCACATTGTGGATGAGCTAAAAGGTCACTTACTGTTACAGATCTTTAAAAAGTTCAGACTGACCAATGCTGTAGATGTTGAACTTCAAAAAAAATCAAACTCTCTCACTCAGGTAAGTTTACAAATATTTCAACTGTCTCCTCTCCTGGGTGATCATGTGGGAACCATAAAACATTCTGCACAAGACAAATATAAAGATTCGCTATGACTTGCTTTAAGTTCAATTTTTAAAAGACTGAACAGCATTAAAAAAAAACACTCAGGTCACTTGTTCAGTCTCTAACTCATACCTGCACCCCCATCCAAAAATGTAGGTGGTAAAATGTGAAATTGTGTCAATAACCTGCCCCAGTATAACAGGATCACATCTTTAAAGAATGGTCGCCAATGGTCTTGCTGTGCCAAAAATGTTCGCAACTTTGTAGATTCAAGTTTTAATAGGATTTGCTGTGTCTTTTAAAAGTTAAATGCATAAGGTTAAGGTGTTTAATTATACTATTACATGCAGATGTTTGCAAAGGCCAAAATGGAATAAATGAAGTAATATGGCAAACTGTAGATTTCTGAAGTGACAAAACTAAATACAATTTAGGACTTTTGTATAAATCTGAAAATAGTAAATAGAAGCACTTATACCAAGATTTCCTAGAACATAATACATATAGCAGGGGATGGACATCTGATCTAGTTTTAATATCCAACTTTATAACTTGAGGGACACGCTATAAACTTACAGATAATTATTCTATAAAGAGCTAGACAAGTTTTACCCGGCCCAACGCCTATTAGCAATTTGGAAATTTATTTTGATATGTTGCACTGTTGTCACTACAAAGAAAAGTATGTATTTGGTCGGGGTGGGGGGGCTCTGATTTACAAATACTCACACTTATGAACGAGATACCATACCGGAGTGCACTAGTATTAATTTCAATGTTCTGATGTGAACATTTCCTCATACTTATGAATGGTTGTTTTAAATTGTACTGTGTTCTGACTTGTGTATACATTGACTTACAAACGTACTCAAGAAAGGGGCCCTCATACAATCCGGGGACTACCTGTAATTACTTTCCTTGTAGTATTTATTTTGCAAACTGCAATTGATAATGAAGTTTAAAAACTTCTTTATCAGAATTTTCTAAACTTTTTTGTACATAACTGATTTGCTGGAGATAGAGACAGAAAATGTATTCTGTCTTTCTCCATATAGCCTTTTGTCATGGAAGTTGGCAAGAAACTTGGAATTTAAAGTTATGTGCAGGAACTCCTCCAACGGCGTTAGATACCCAAGAGGCCAAAAGCCTCAATTTTAATTTCTGCTATTTTCTGTCAGTTCATACCAGTCTGACCAATAGTTAGGGGAGCGGGGCTTTAGTTAACCACAATGTCTCCAGAACACAATGGAAATGTTCCTATGTTATCCATTGATTTTTGTTAGAAATGGTATGCATATGGTGAGTGGAGTCAACATCAGGCTTTGGTCAAATAATCTTATTCTTTGGATATGCCTGTGAATATTCACTGCCTTGACAAGCATACGGATACTTGGACAAGGCACTAAACGACTGATGAAATTGCAACTCAGTGTGAATCACATCTTGAGATAGACGGTGGGAAGAATGCACTTCTGAACAAAATTTACAAACCGTGAAACAATTCTAACTCCAGTTTAAAAGTACAGATTGATAATACAAATAATGTACTCTACATTAGCACACTGATGACCCATTGTTTGAAAAACACTTTCTACTTCCTAGTGTTATTTTGGAATATCCACAAATGATTTATCATAACAGAAGAGCATTTTAAAATTAATCCACACTTGCTAATTCACTCAGATTCTTAAATATGTAAAAATATTTGAAATGGTTTTCAACAGGTTATTTGTTTTATTTTAAAAAGACTCCATATGCTGCTAAATTTGACGGTGAATGTTAAAAAAAAGATTGATGTTGCAATATTTACAAGAACCAATTTAGTAAACCAAACCTGATTAACCAATAACTAAGTGTAAATTGGAAAGTAATTTAAAACAGGGGTAAAATTGATGTGAAACCAGCCCATGTTAATTAGATGTATTTTTCTTGCAAAAAAAATTCAAAGTTATAACTCCTTAACTTTATTCCAACAAAATCTGCACAATTACAGTCAGTACTACGTAAAATCTGATTTTTTTCTTTCCTTTCCACTTTTTAAATAAATGGGCAAAGGAAAGAAATTATGGTCATTAAGCCGTTAGTATTACATTATTCTTGTCCTTTACTGAAAGGCAGGAATCAGCAAATTGATCAGATACAGGTGAGATCAAATGCTGACATGACAGAAAATATAAGGGATCAGAATTATCCAACTTATTACAAATTTAGACTATTTGTTAAATGTTAGGGCTAGGACAAAGAAGGTTATAGACATTTTAGCAATATTGTACTTACATGTAAAGAAAATCTGGTCTTTTTATCTTAACTTAAGATATCCTTCATTTCTACCCTGGCCCTCCAAAAAAAACTAATCTGGTTATAAAATATACAAGCTTTAAGCAAAATGCATTGATTGAATTTATGTTGAAGACAAATAAAAGACATCATGAAAAGAAGGTGGGTGTAAACTTGTGTTTCTTCCTGCTGCCACTATCCATTGCGTAAATGTGAATAACTGCTTCATTCACTGGTGAGACAGAGATACACTGTTTAGTTGGCTTAAAATACATGCAAGGAAGCAGAAATAAATAACATTAGCTGTAGTGCTTAATTATCGAAAAACTAAGTTCACACTTTTCTAGCATGGTCCAGGACATTGCTAGAGTTACCTTAAGTACTATTGAAGTTTTTTTGTGCTGTTACCACATATTCCTAAATGGTTACAATATTGATCATGATTTTGTGTCCAAGCACAGCCAGCAGCATCCCCCCACTCCCCAGAAAATAAATCCAGAAAAATATAAATATAATCCCTGAAATTTTAGAGAAGACAAATTCACAGTGGTACAATGCCAATAAATGGCTGCATTTCAGTCTCTCACTCTCATGGGTATTCGTCGTACCCGTCCAGACCTCGATACTCCATGGTTAGGTATCTCACTATATAAAAGGCTGTCTGTATCGGAATCATAATCATCATATCTTACAGTCCTTCTGCCTTGATTTCTGGTCCTTATTGCAGATGGTCTACAAACACAATCTCGTTTTACATAATCAGAGTCATCATCATCATCATCATCATCCCCATCTTCATCAGTATCCAAGATTTTTTGTTGCTTCTTATATTCTAACCTACTGGTAACTTTTTTGGAAGCAGTTACTTTGTTTTTTCCTCTCCCTTGAATTTTTCTCGGTCTCCCTCTCTTCACCTGTGTCTTTGCTTTCATTTTTATCTTGGATTTCACTTTTGCCCTAGCGTTCACATTGTAATCGCTGTCCAAATCAGAAACTGATTGGGATTCAGAGTCTGACTGAGATTTTGATTGAGAACTGGAGCATGAGCTGTTTTCAGTCTCAGAACTGGTACTGCTACCAGAACGGTGTTTCTGGGCTTCCCCATCCTCATGCTGCTGTTGGTTCTCAGACAATGAGTCATCTTCCAAAACACAGGCATATTTTCTTCGCTTAACAGCACTTAACATCTCCTGCTCCCTCTCAGAAATGGAGTCTTCTTCATCAGAATCACTCAAGATCTTGCGTTTCTTAGCTGCCATATTCTGACGGACCAATTTCCTGTTGTCTCCATTCACCTGAGTACCACATGGTTCTGAATTTGAAACAGAAAATAAAAATTAGGTTTACCTTTTGAAAATTTCCAATTAGAAGAGGGATAGTTATAAACTGAAGACAATTCATTTTTTAATCAAAATAATTCTGGCACGTAGCCTCCCTCAATATAACACTGAAATATCAGCCTAGCACACAACAACCAAGGTACTTTATGTACTCAACAAGACTGTGCTTACGAAATCCATAACACTGTACCCAACATTAGATGTGATTCTGCAATTGGACAACATACCCTGGATAATCCTGTAAGTGCAAAGTTTTATGCTGAAAATCAATTTAGGATAGTCCATGGGCTTATAGCATGCATATTTGAACAGAAAGAATATGTATGTACACCGCCTGCTTCAAATCAATAAAATAGCTGATAGTCATTTGCTAATTCATTTCTCACAGCAATGCTCTGATTAGAGTCAATCTGTCCGGTTTAAAATGAAACAAAACTTGGCTGTTAACTGTCAATCAGTGTTATTACATGCATTCTCCATGATAATGTCCCTACTAATTAGCCTCCACTTGACAAACATACAATCAGCACTTTCCTCTATGAAGTATGGTAGTCAGCGATTTATAGCACAGAAAGAGGCCCTTCAGCTCAAAGTCAGTTTTTTCCTTTGAATTTGTATTCTTGCAATATGTCCCACTGATCAAATCAAGAATCGTTTTCAGCAACACTCAAGTCTCAAAAACAGGCAGGGAAGATGAACAAGATGGTGTGACTAACTTCAAAGTTAGTATGAGAAAAGTTCCAGAAGCAGAACATTTTAATGTGTCAGACATTAAGACATCCTACAAGACTGTTAAATGAATGAATTTAAGAAACAGATGTTAATGACTAACTGAGCTGCATTAGCAATTAAAGATTTCATCGAGAGAGAGGCTAACTAAATAAGACAGTAGCGTGCCAACCGAACAATAAACTTTGAAGTGGAAACACAACAACAAGACATTGATTGTTGAGGGCAAAATTGCTAATACTTTATTTCTGATATTTGTAAGAATGTTTCAGATTTTTCCGCTTTTTCTCTTATGAGTAGACTGATTTGTTTTGGTACATCTTCTGAGTATGTTCAGTGACTGATCATTACGATAAACAAACTGCTAAAATAAAATTTTGACTCTCAAATCAGCTTATATTTTGGAACTTGACTTGTCCAATATTATCACCAGCTAAGGTCATAATATTCAACCTATGATAACCTTGTACACCTCCCCCCCCCCACGCCCTTCCAAAAATTGAAACATAAATCAACTTCAGTAACAAGCTAAGCACACCAAATAGCAATCCATGGCACACAGAAATGATATAATCAGATTGTTTCAAATTAAAATTGCTAGGATTACTGAACCATTACTCAAAAGCAAAATGTCAAAATGACAGTAAAAACTTCAGAGATACTTTTCAAAGTGGATTTAAACCAATAAATTACATAATTAATTCTTTTAAAAGAAAACGATCAAGCTCACCTGTTTTTTGATTTGGTGATGCATGCTTTCTTGCTGCTTTACTGCTGCCAGCTGCAGGCTCTGTCCAAGCACCATTCGGAGAAGAGGCTGTAGACTTCATGGTACTTTCATTCTCTTCAGCAGAGCTTTCACTGCAGTCTCCATAGTCTGATGCTAAGAAACACAATATCAAAGAAAGAGATTTCTTTTAGTCTTGCACAACTTTCTAATTTGGTTGCACTCTTCTTACATTTAAACATATCGCCTGAATCCCAAACACTGCATCTTCACTCAAACGTTAGAGATTAGGGTGGAGTTTGTCTCCAGAGGGTCAGTGTGGACTTGTTGGGCCGAAGGGGCTGTTTCCATACTGTTCTTAATCTAATCTAATCTTTCCAGTAATTCTGAGTATCAATTCACTGTTTTCAACTCAACTTACAGTCATGATGTTTTAAACTTTGAAGAGATCATTAACTAAAGATGATAACATTGAGTGAGTGTAAGTGTTTGCCAACAAGAAACCAAGTACAGCTGCAACAATTCACCAAGGAATTTAAAAATGGAAACAGGATTATCCCTGAGAAGCTTGTGTAGCTTTAAAATTGTTGAGAGTAAACGTGCTTAAGCTTTATTTCTGATATTTGCAAGAAGAGTATTTCAAATGATTTGTAGTTTTTCCCTTGTGTGTAATAAACTTGATGTGTTTTGTTACAAGTACATTTGTAGCACCTTGAGATCTGATGATCTAAATACCTCAAAACCTGTTAAATTCACACAGACCAACTCAGTCAGGAACTATGCAATTGCTCAGAACTCTAATCTTGTGCTGACCGGTAAAAGTAAAAATTGGCAGAAAAATGTTGGATTACAAGCACGTTGCCAGGACCAGAACATTTTCTACTAATTGGAGTCATATTTAGTACGTGGAACGTTTGAGGCTATGGTTGGTGGAGGTCTGTCATCTCAGCTCCAGAGTATTACTACAAGAAGTTCTCAGGGTAGTGTCCGAGACCCAACTGTCTTCAGCTGTTTCATCCATGACCTTCTCACCTGTCATAGCATCAAAAATAAGGATGTTTGCTAATGATTGCACAATATTCAATGCTATTTTCAACTTCTCAGATGGTGAAGCAGACTATGTATAAACGCAGCAAGACATCCAAGTTTGGGTTGACAAACAAGTGGCGAGTAACTTTCGCATCCCACAAGTGCTGCTCCAACAATACACAAGAAGCTTGACACCATACAGTGCAAAGCAGCTGGCTTGATAAGCACGTCATATTCACTGCCTCGATCATCAAAACAGTAGCAACAGTGTGCACTATCTACTAGATACAATGCAGTAAGAAGGTCCTTGCATATTCCCTTACAAACCCATGGACATTACCACCTAGATGGTGTTTCGAAGTTGAAAGATTGTATAGTCACTAAGTTAGAAAGTGCTTTTCTGAATTGCAGGTGCCACAACGGTTGCCAGTGTACAGAGCAGGTAGGAAACGGGCTATTCCAAAATGAATACATGTAACAATTGGCTGTTGAATAAAAACCTCAGTTTTGGTTGCTGTTTTGACAATTCAATCAATTAATTTAAATCTTGCCCAGGATACCAAAACCCAATTGAGTTTGAATTTATTGTATTGACTACATCAGACCAATGAGATGATATGATGTTGGGGTATATAAAAACCAGGGCATATTGAAAATTGGTCAGTGCAACTGCCATTGAACCAGACAGTAAGCACCATCCAAAGAAATAAACATCTCACTCTCAAAGAAATCTTAGAAGGCACTACCAAAGATACATTTTCCCAGTAAAAGCAGCAAAAAGAAAGATGACAACCCGGGGAGAAGACAGCAGAACAGACTATGTGGACTTTCAGAGACAAAGTAAAGTAATGCTTAATAATTGTGTTATTGGAGCAGCAATTTTATCGAGTTGGGGTCAGACAGTAATTACATAAGAGAAAAGGGATCTTGGATTTGTTAATAGTTTTTATTTAGTGTTCACTGTTCGAGTTAGGAAAATAAAATATTTTTTCTTTAAACAGTGGAAATTAGAGGTACTCTTTCATTCATTCACAATTTTAGCAAACTACGAGGCGAAGCTAGCTTTTCTGGTTTTACATGCCCTGGTTTTAGTTTTAATTAGCAGAGGGGTCCAACCTCCATGGCGTAACAATGGAAAGGGAAGCAGATAAATAGGAAGACCACCAATTGTAAAAGTTTCCCTCCAAGCCACCCATTATTCTGACACAAAAATACATGACTGTTCCTTCTGTGTTCTTGAATCAAAATCCTGGAACTGTCTCGCTAACAGCAATATGGATGTACTATGCCAAATGGATGCAGCTATTCAAAAAGACAGGTCACTATCACATTCTCAAGAGCAATCAGGGATGGTCTTGCCAGCTACACCCACAACCTATGAATTAATTTTACAAGAAAGAGGGTGAACAGAGATTTGAGTGATATGCGTAAGATTATGACAGGCTTAAAAGCAGTTAATCTTTCTGAGCTCAGTATTTCTCCAGCGAGTTTCAAGAAGATTTGTAGCTCAGGTTGAGGTTCTGGATGTAGGTTTGTTCGGTGAGCTGGAAGGTTCATTTTCAGACATTGCATCACCATACTAGGTAACATCTTCAGTGAGGCTCCGAATGAAACACTGGTGGTGTAGCCCACTTTCTATTTATATGTTCGCATTTCTAGGGTCATGATGTCATTTCCTGTAATGACATTTCATATGCTGTCATTTCCTGTTCTCTTTCTCAAGGGTTGGTAAATGGGATCCAAGTCAACGTGTTTGTTGACAGAGTTCCGGTTGGAATACCCTGCTTTTAGAAATTCTCGTGTGTCTCTCGGTTTGGCTTGTCAAAACATGGATGTGTTGTCCTTCCTCATCGGTATGTAAGGATACTAGTGAGAGTGGGTCATGTCTTTTTGTGGCTAGTTGATGTTCATGTATCCTGGTGACTAGTTTTCTGCCTGTTTGTCCAATGTAGTGTTTGTTACAGTTCTTGCAAGGTATTCTGTAAATGAACATTAGTTTTGCTTGTTGTCTGTATAGGGTCTTTCAAGTTCATTAGCTGCTGTTTTAGTTTGTTGGTGAGTTTGTGGGCTCCTACGATGCCAAGGGATCTGAGTAGTCTGCCAGTCATTTCCAAGATGTCTTTGATGTAGGGGAGAGTAGCTGCATCGACTTGGATCCCATTTACTACCTCCCCTCAGAAGAAGAACAGGACATGATATCACCATAGGAAATGATGTCATCATAGGAAATGACATGACCAACCCTAGGAAACTCACATAAAAACAGAAAGCAGGCGTCACCACCAGTGGCTCACTAAAGAGGTTACCTAGTATGGTGACAAAACATCTGAAAACAAGGTAAAAACAATGACTGCAGATGCTGAAAATCAAATACTGGATTAGTGGTGCTGGAAGAGCACAGCAGTTCAGGCAGCATCCAACGAGCAGCGAAATCAACGTTGCGGGCAAAAGCCCTTCATCAGGAATAAAGGCAGTGAGCCTGCAGCATGGAGAGATAAACTAGAGGAGGGTGGGGGTGGGGAGAGAGTAGCATAGAGTACAATGGGTGAGTGGGGGAGGAGATGAAGGTGATAGGTCAAAGAGAAGAGGGTGGAGTGGATAGGTGGAAAAGAAGATAGGCAGGTCGGACAAGTCAAGGAGACAGTAACTGAGCTGGAAGTTTGAAACTAGGATGAGGTGGGGGAAGGGGAAATGAGGAAGCTGTTGAAGTCCACATTGATGCCCTGGGGTTGAAGTGTTCCGAGGCGGAAGATGAGGCATTCTTCCTCCAGGTGTCTGGTAGTGAGGGAGCGGCGGTGAAGGAGGCCCAGGACCTCCATGTCCTCGGCAGAGTGGGAGGGGGAGTTGAAATGTTGGGCCACGGGGCGGTTTGGTTGATTGGTGCGGGTGTCTCGGAGATGTTCCCTAAAGCGCTCTGCTAGGAGGCGCCCAGTCTCCCCAATGTAGAGGAGACCACATCGGGAGCAACGGATACAATAAATGATATTGGTGGATGTGCAGGTGAAACTTTGATGTATGTGGAAGGCTCCTTTAGGGCCTTGGATAGAGGTGAGGGAGGAGATGTGGGCACAGGTTTTACAGTTCCTGCGGTGGCAGGGGAAAGTGCCAGAATGGGAGGGTGGGTCGTAGGGGGGGTGTGGACCTGACCAGGTAGTCACGGAGGGAACGGTCTTTGCGGAAGGCGGAAAGGGGTGGGGAGGGAAATATATCCCTAGTGGTAGGGTCTTTTTGGAGGTGGCGGAAATGTCGGTGGATGATTTGGTTGATGCAAAGGTTTGTAGGGTGGAAGGTGAGCACCAGGGGCGCTCTGTCCTTGTTACGGTTGGAGGGGTGGGGTCTGAGGGCGGAGGTGCGGGATGTGGACGAGATGCGTTGGAGGGCATCTTTAACCACATGGGAAGGGAAATTGCGGTCTCTAAAGGAGGAGGCCATCTGGTGTGTCCTATGGTGGAACTGGTTCTCCTGGGAGCCTTCCAGCTCAGCAAGCAAACCTACGTCAGCATTTCTCTTTCTGGTCTCGAGTGAAATCTCACTTTAAACTGAAAGAAAATCTGTTAATCTTTCCTTCAACAGTTGCTGCGACTTATAATTGATTAAATCAGACGTTACAAGTGAAGCAGCCCTTTGCAAAGTAATGGAGCATTTGAAAGGAATTTTCACATTAGCAAAAACCAACTCCATAGAACTTTAGAACAGACTATTGAACTGTTTTACGGTATTTCCCCTCTACCCATCCTTTCTTCCCCCAGTCTATACATCGGTGAGTAAGGTGGATATACAAAGGGAATTAGAGTTTTATTTTGCAGTGCTATATGCAGACATAACGGTTTACCTGTCGCTAGAGCCTAATTACTCGCAATACGTAGTAATTCCTTTAGTACAGAAATCTGTTTTTTTTAATCAAATTGAATCAGAAAATCAGGTAAATTGGGGAATTTTGTGAACTTATTTTGAAGTCTTTAATGTCTGTGACTACTCCAGAAATAGCAGGGTTTAATTTCCAGTGTGCTACCCCAGTGAATCATAAGATTCATTTTACTTTAGTGATAATCAAGTTATATTAATCAATTAATCTCAAGTTATTCTTAAAATAAAAGTCTGGATTTTCTTAAGCATGGCAATCCAGCACAACTTTTTCCAGACAAAAGAAGGGAGCTCTGCATTTTGAAAGGAGATTTTGACTAGAGCTCCTTCAGAAACGCAAAACCATACTTCTATTCTGACAGTTCTTCTATAGTTCTTTTTCACAACTGTCAGTTGCAATATTCTGATCAGGTTTTGGTGCAGTTTAGTTCTTTTTCACTTTTGCATTTAATTCATCATGCTGGATTTATACAGTATTTCACTGTGTAAGTTTTAACTTAACTATTTTAAATGTAATGATTTTTTATATACACTGTACATATCAGACATTATTTCGACTAGTGAGTGTTCAAGAATGTCATTATTCATGCACATTGGTTGTAGCTTGGAAAAGTTTAATAAGCACCAGTTTTGGAGCCAAAGTGTATGCTGAATTTGAAACTGAAGATAAGTATTTGCTCTCTAGTCAGAAGATCAGAGATGTAAGAGAGATGTTTTTTGCTGTGAGACCTTGGCTAAATCAGGAAGCAAGACCTGCATTAAGCTAATAAAGCTGTTGCCTTATTCCATTAAGTATTATCATTGTTACTGAATGAACATTTCCTGATATCATCAGCCCATCACCCACTGCTTGAATGGTTAAATACTCAAATAAATAAATCAATATTCTGAATGCAGTCTCTCAAAATTTAAGCTAAATTTGTACAAAATATGGAGCTTTCTTTGAGGTAATTGGTGAGCAACCTTGCAAAGGTCACACCAATATTTTAAAACCTATATACCAATAATTCATGACGACCAAGAAAGTGTTTGCATATGCCCATGAAACCTGGCATATGAAAGTAAAGAAATGGATACAAAACTACACTTTCCGATGACCTACTTATTAAACAACTTGCATGGAGGTAGCATCTTAGACACAGTAAAACTTACCACAAAAATATTAAACAGAAATCTGTTTACTCACCTGTTGTTGATCCAACTGACCCATTGGGCAAGTCTACTTTTCTATCTTTCTTTATGGTTAGGACAGTTGTCTTAGCCTTCATGTTCCTTATCCTGGCTGATGTCGAAGAATGCTCAGAAGCATCACTGCAGGCACTATCTGCAGTACTACTTGTGCTGTTCTGCGATGAATGTAATGAGGTAGATATTTTGGAAATATGCTCCACTTTTGCCTGAGGCTTCACGGGCTTCCATTTTTGTTCTGGACTAAAGATTGCAGAAACACAAATAAATTCAAGATGATTGCAAGTAACTTTGAAGTTATAAATGGTAACTAAACTATTGTACCAGTGAATAGCACTTTAAAGAACGCAGTTTTCATTGATATAAATATATATTATATTTTCTTTATTTTCTGAAGTTCTGCTGTCCAGCAAACGTGCTAGGTTACGCAATCTACACATACTAGTAATTTGACACTATAATTTTCATGCCTAGCCTGCATAACATTAACTACAAATTTGCAGTCAGTTATATTGGAAGCATCCAACACTCCCATGCTGAACATGTTTCATCATTCCATTTAATTTCTTTTTTAAACAGAAATGCCCTTTTTTTAAAAAAAAACTATCCTGCAAATATGTTTTGAATAGAAACTTGTTCATTCACACACTAAGTAATCTAAAATCTAAAATCTCCGCCTGTCTCCCACTAATGTTTTCAAGGTGTTGGATACACTTTTCAAGACCAAAGGGATCAAAGGGTATGGGGACCAAACAAGAATGGGGTACTCAGCAGGAAAATCAGCCATGATCAATCATATTGAATGGAGGAGTTGGCTTGAGTGGTTAACTCCTGTTCCTATTTCCAATGTTTCTATGTTTCAAAAAGAAGCTAGCGTACACAAAAAATAGACCGAGTTGCAGGTTTGATGAGGTGCATCATAGCTGGTATTACAGCATTATGCCTACAACTCTTCAAGAGTGAGTCTCCCCAAGTACAGTTTGCAAATTTTCTGACAATTTACAACCAGCTCCATTAACCCTCCCTATCCACAGTATGAACATACTAAGTACACTACGAAGGTCAACTTAATGACACGCACTGGCTTAAAAACAAAGTGTACAAGTCATTTAAAGCAAATAATGCCCTGCAAGGTAACATACCTGGAAGCTCTGCTACTTGATCTGGAGGCTTCAGAGCTACGGAGGCATTTCTTATATCTTTGTTTGTGCTGACTCCTTTTATTGTATTTTAGCGCAGTTTTATAATCAGAGACAATTGTTCGAATTTGGTCCTCAAAAAATGCAGACAGCCTCAGAGTCATGCTGTATATCTAATTTTTTTTTAAGAAAAAACATAGCTGTTCAGAATATAGTACTGCAATTCATTGCACAGCAACATTCTCATGGAATCATTTTAAGTCCCCACATAATCCATTTGAAATTAACAGCAAGAGTTTTTCTATATCATTTTCTCACTTTCTTGATTGTGATAAGCCCCATCTTCAAATTCTTTTCTAGATAGGTGATTTGGGAGAATAAGCAAGATGGTGACAAGACAAGGAGCAGGCAAGAGAAAGGAATGGAGGGGGCAAAGAACAGGAGGGATGAAGAGGGCCAATGTGGGAGGGACAGAGTGTGAAAGACAGGAGGTAGAGATGAAATGGGGATAGGAGTGAGGGAGAATAAGGGGACAAGGAGATTACTGATTTTTATTTCCATTGACTTCAAAATGCATACACAAGTTAACACATTTCCAAAAAAGTATGAAATGTTCATATGATTTAATACTTCAAGAGTGATCTATTCAGATTACCTTAGACTTCTTGTTTGGAGAATAAGCTTTAGCATTGCTGAAAATTAATCGCACATCTTTGCAAAGTTCAATGGGACTTTCATAATTGTCTATTTCTAATGCATGTTTTATTGTTGCCAGGTCCATTGGAGTGTGTATAATATCCCTGTAATCCTACAAATGATCACAGATCAAAAATAAGCATTTAAAATCATGTATAAAATCCCTCTTTACTTAGAGGCACCCTTCTCCACAAAGGAGGGTCCCAGTAGCATTTCTAATTTCAAATCTATGACATGTGCATAACCAAACTGAAGTATTTTGTTACCATTTTTTCTTTCAAATACAACACAAATTTGCAAAGTTGCAGTTTTGCATAGATATCGAAACCTTGCATTATACGTCAGTTCATCTATAATCGTACTCTCAGGATTTGGAGCAGCACTGGTTAGTACTCACAGCAACAGGGACCTGGGTTCGATTCAGCTTTGGGTGATTGACTGTGTGGAGTTTGTATATTCACTCAGTGTCTGCATCAATTTCCTTCAGTTTCCCCCTTTAGGTCATTGATGTGCAGATTAGGTGGATTGGACATGCTAAATTACCCTTCACTGTGCAGGTTAGGAGGTTGGTCATTGTAAGACCTGTACATGAAGTTACAGGGATGAGTGAGTTGGTGCAGACTCGATGGGCCAAATGATCTCTTTCTGCACTCCAGAGATCCTAAGATTACCTTGCATGGTAGAGATTCTTTGTTCAATAAAAACTGTCGAAGGGGTCACCAGTCTATTTACCTGTGCTATATTCTGGACGTTCAAAGCAATGTAAAAGTTGAATCAAAAAACAAAGGTTGGAATTCTGCATAAAGTCAGAAAAATCTCATTCCTGTCTTTACAAAATTACTGACTTTGGAACCTGTAAGACTCCATAATTTTTCAAACTTTTTAAATAACCCATGGAAACACCAATGAAGACTTTCATGATAAATTCAATCATTTAAAAATTAAAAATTATCTTTAGAAAATTGTGTTTCAGATATCAACCTGGTGGCAAACTGATATAAAATGGCATTACTAAAAAATTTGCTCCGTATAATAAATTTTAATATTGTTAATTTAATATGGTCTATAATTTCATTGAGCATTCAAGAGGAGTTTATGTTGATCCCCATGCAGCTTGACTGGAGAATTCTGGAAAGGCCTTTTCCCCCACCTTCCCACTAAGCTTCCTGTTCTCCTATTTGGCCCTGTTCTGCTTCCCTCTCCAAGATCCCAATCTGATGTCAGAGCTCTTGGCTTGTGAAAATGCAAAACTAAATGGTGCCGATATATTTGTTTTAAATGACTGTCAAAGATACTCCTTCCTCATAATGGTGTCATTAATCTAAAGAGCCCTCATTCTCAGTGAGGGTTCAGAAGAGAGTAGTGGTGGCCGGAACATTTAAATAAGACATGGATTATAACATTCCAACTTGGCATTTCTGGAATATTGGGACTTTCACTTTTACAACTCCAGAGTGTTAACATCGGATGAAGATCTTAAACAGGAACACGGGTTCAAGACAGGCCAGTTAAGGATTAGGAAGTTCAGTGAGCTGGTGGAGGGCAGAGGCTGTGAAACACAGTATCAGTGTCCGAAACAGGGAGAGGCTAGGGAAGGGCAAAGACCTCAAGTCAGAAGATCAGTGTGAAAGGACACATGTCAGAAAGTCAGGGAGGGAAGGATTTGTAGTGACCAGGAAAATCATGAAGTATGAAGTTTAGGAGGCAGTGAGGAGGTACTGTAAATAGTTACATTATTCATTGATTAAAATTTATTTTAAAAGTATTTCCAATGTCTGAATTTAGCAAAGCTCAGTGTTTCAATATGCATGTATTCAAATAAAGTCCTACAGAATGCACCTTCAGAATTTGCATTAGTTTTAACGAGAAAACATGACTTGCTTAAATTTGATTCATTTCAGCAAAAAACAAACCACCCGCACCGTAGAGTAAATTCACCGAATTGCCTGTCAATCAGGTTATTAAGAGTTGACAGGCAAGCAAAGACAAATATTTTCCCTTATCACAAATCTCAGTGTATCACCAGAGGCACTACCAATCAGAGGCCAGCAGTTTCTGGGAGTTAAAGTCCATCAGTTGCGGTCTACTATTAATGGAGGGTGGTCCTTCAGTGGCCAGTAGCCAAGTGTTTTTCCTCCTCCTTGCAGGGCTGGGGACAAGGGCAGTCAGAGGCAAGGGCAGGTAGGAGGCTTAAAGAGGCAACCTCCTTATCTATTATCCTTTCAAAACTGATTTTCATAATGACTTTTAACATTTCATTAACTTTATGATCAAAACAAAAGCGTGTCAAAAGAATCTGTCAGGGAGGGAATATGACCTACCTTTTCTGCTTCAACTGTTAAAGGAATTGCTTTTCTTTCCAAAAGAAAACCTGGACTTGCTTTTAGTTCAGTAAACTTTTTCTAGTTTTTCATGTTTTTTTTAAAATTACTCTTACCTATTTTGGAAACAATGTCAAAATTCTAGTGACTGTCATCTCTAGCGGAAAGAATGAGGAGAAATAAACCTCAAACAAAAAAGAAGTTTAACCAACTTTTTGTTTTTAAACAAAATTTTACCAAAATCGACAAGTCTATCAGTTAATACTTGTTTCAGAAGAGTCCAAGAATTCATTTGAAAATAAAATGGAATATTCTACAGAATGTGTGTAATTGTTTTTTGTTTGAAGTTGTCTCATACCAGAATATTTGCATTAAATTAACAGGTTAAAAGAAAGCAGTTGGGCCTCCTCACAAAAAAGCCAGGGTTGGAGGATTTGAGCAATAGGGAAAGGCTGAACAGGCTGGGGCTGTTTTCCCTGGAGTGTCGGGGAGTCCAGAACTAGAGGGCATAGGTTTAGGGTGAGAGGGGAAAGAGATAAAAAGGGACCTACGGGCAACTTTTTCACGCAGAGGGTGTACGTGTATGGAATGAGCTGCCAGAGGAAGTGGTGGAGGCTGGTACAATTGCAACATTTAAGAGGCATTTGGATGGGTAAATGAATAGGAAGGGTTTGGAGGGATATGGGCCGGGTGCGGGCGGGTGGGACTAGATTGGGTTGGGATATCTGGTCGGCATGGATGGGTTGGGCCAAAGGGTCTGTTTCCGTGCCGTACATCTCTATGACTATATAACCAAAACACCAACAACACTGCAAAGTTCAAGAATTTCACTTCAGCTTTCCCGGTTCTCAAACATACACTTTTTGGTTTCATGTTAAACACTCAAGCACCTGTGATTTTTTCTTTACGTAAACCATGCCTCAAAAGAATTATCCTTAATACGTTTACTATGTTTATTGAAAGAAATGGTAATATTTTACTTAATTTTTTCATCATTTATATAAATGATATGAATGTGAACATAGGAGGTATAGTTAGTAAGTTTGCAGATGACACCAAAATGGAAGGCATAGTGGACAGCGAAGGAGGTGAAAACGAAATCTTGATCAGATGGACAAATGGGCTGAGGAGTGGCAGATGGAGTTTAATTTAGATAAATATGAGGTGCTGCATTTTGGAAAGGAAAAATCAAAGCAGGACTTACACACTTAATGGTAAGGTCCTAAGGAGTGTTGCTGAACCAAAAGACCTTGGAATGCCAGTTTACATTTCCTTGAAAGTTGAGTCAAGGTAGATAGGATAGTGAAGGCGGCATTTAGTATGCTTTCCTTTATCGGTCAGAGCACTGAGTAAAGGAGTTGGGAAGTCATGTTGCAACTGTACAGGACAAGGGTTAGACCACTTTTGGAACAGTGCGTGCAATTCTGGTCTTCTTCCTATCAGAAGGATGTTGTGAAACTTAAAAGGGTTCAGAAAAGATTTACAAGGATGTTGCCAGGTTTGGAGGATTTGTTCTATAGGGACAGGCTGAATAGACTGGGTCTGTTTTCCCTGGAGCGTCGGAGGCTGAGGGGTGACCTCAGAGGTTTATAAAATCATGAGGAGTATGGCTAGGGTAAATAGACAAGATTTTCTGGAGGTAGGTTTGCTCGCTGAGCTGGAAGGTTGTTTTTATGAAGGGTGGGGGAGTCCAGAACTAGAGGGCATAGGTTCAAGGCGAGGGTGAAAAGATATAAAAGGGATGTAAGGGACAACTTTTTCCCGCAGAAAGTGGTGAGAGTATGGAATGAGCTGCGAGTATGGAAGTGGTGGAGGCTGGTACAATTACAGGATTTAAAAGGCATCTGTATGGGTATCTGAATAGGAAGGATTTAGAGGGATATAGGCCAAGTGCTGGCAAATTGAACTAGATTAGGTTAGGATATCTGGTTGATGTGGACGAGTTGGACCAAAGGGTTTGTTTCCGTGCTGTACATCTGCGATTCTATTTCCCTAGAAAATAGTCCAAATTAACTTACTGGGTATTCAGCAAGGTCCACTGGCTGCCTAAAAGGTTCAGAGTCTTCACACTGAAACAAGATCTCCAACAGTTCCCTGCATTGAGTTTTCCAAGTGGTAACATCATAGCTCAGATTCCGGCCAAATATGCGGCCAACACGGCTCTTCATGTGGAAATAAAATAGAAAAACAGAACTTCAAAGTATATAGCGACTTCAAGGATGGAAATATATACTATAAATAAATTTCAGACTTGACATTAGATTTTTTTTTAGATTACTTAATGTGGAAACAGGCCCTTCGGCCCAACAAGTCCACACCGACCCGCCGAAGCGCGACTCACCCAGACCCATTCCCCTACATTTACCCCTTCACCTAACACTACGGGCAAATTAGCATGGCCAATTCACCTAACCTGCACATTTTTTGGATTGTGGGAGGAAACCGGAGCACCCGGAGGAAACCCATGCAGACACGGGGAGAATGTGAAAACTCCACACAGACAGTTGGGGAAAAAATTCATGAATGGATGCTCATAAAGCCTTTATGAACAAGAACATTAAACAATTGGATGGAAAATTAGTCTCATCTTAAACATTAGATTAGATCATTTACAGTGTGGAAACAGGCACTTCAGTCCAACAAGTCCACACAGAATCTCCGAAGAGCAACCCACCCATACCCATTCCCCTACATTTACCCTTTCACCTAAACACTGCAGCAATTTAGCATGGCCAATTTACCTAACTTGCACATTTTTGGACTGTGGGAGGAAACCGGAGCACCCGAAGGAAACCCATGCACACATGGGGGGAATGTGCAAACTCCACACAGACAGTTGCCCAAGGCGGGAATTGAACCCGGGTCTCTGGTGCTGTGAGGCAGCAGTGCTAACCACTGTGCCACCGTGCCGTCCCGTTCCCAAGCTTAAATACTTTATGCTTGGGAAAAAATGTTCTTGAATTATAAACAAAGTAGAGAACTGCTAAAATTTTGATTTTTTTTCCCCAGTTGCCATTTCTATTTTACCTGGTTTATTCACCATTAACTTTCACTGCTTATGCAATGCCAGAGTGATAACTGTAACCTTCATCGTCAAGTTGTGTTACCACAGAACAGTGCAGTGCCAGAGCATTGGCACAACGAAAAGTAACAAATTTTGTGTACTATTGGCAAAATACTCAAGTGGAACTTCGAACTGGACCCACAGTGGAAGTCAAGTGCGGTAAAACCTACAGCATGACTAATAATTATATAGTGCGTTAGGTAGGAGAATATTTATGCTACTCACTCTTCTAGCAGTAGATGTCCCTGCAACAGCAGCATTCACTGTCTCGTCATTTTCCTAAAAGTAGGTAATACTTAGGTTTACATATTATTTATTCATCAAAAGGCTTTACAATGTGCAGCACTGTGTTAACAAATCAATCAAGCTAACTATATAATTTACATGGAGCGTTTTGATTTGTTTCTGTACCTCATCCTCGCCTTGAGAATCCAATGAACAGTTCTCCATTGTACTCCAAATTTCAAAAATATCAATGCAGTCTTTACTCCTGGAATTAAACACAATGCATTTAACACACTGTCGTCTAAATTTCATTTTAAAAGCAACACATTAAAATCTTGAAATCATCAGCAACCATTCATTCTGCTGAATGTATTAAGGCTGTGAAGCAAAAATGCAGTGTTCATTAGCCAGGTTTTCTGATGGCCACTTGTTATTTCAGCATAGATGGGAATTACACATGGGGATCCTTGGGAACTTCCATTGTAGCAGATTCTGAAGGCATTACCAGGGAAATTGTAGGTTCTGCTGGCCAATTTCTAAAGCCTGGAATCATCCGATACTCTCTATTTAAATCTTTTCATAATTACTGACAATCCCTTTAGCTGAAGCTCTAGAATTCCCTTCCTAGAGTTCTTTATCTGCCTTTAATACATTCCTTAGAACCTATATCTTCGTTTTTGGTCACCTGTCCTAATATCTCTAGGATATTTTGTTTTGATATGACACATGAAACATCTAGGGATAATTTACAACATGAAACATTCCATACAAATGCATGTTGCTACTCTTGCTACTCAAATGTGACCTGCTAATCCAGGTCTTACCTGTCCGTTTGGATAACTTGGGTGAATATGAAAAACCCCAAGCTCATATTTAAAAAGTGCAGAGCACTCACCTAATATCCTGATGCAACAGAAAATACTTTTCACATGTCAAACACAGTTGCCTGCATGACAATCACTTGCAAGACATAAAGCACATTGAAACTTCAATATATCACAGTGTGGGGGGTTGCGGTCAGGCAAATACAAGATACAAACATTAAAATAGTCAACAGTATGCCTTTGTTTATTAAACGAAGATTAGCAATGTTTTCTGGTGTTTAAAACAAATTTTGAAGAACAAGTGTCAGCCAAATCATGTTCTGCTCCTGGAATGTGCCAAACCCCAGGCTAATTAGCCCAGTAAATAGCTGGTGCAAGATTGGAAAGACTTAAAACAGCACAAGAATGCAACAGAGAGTTTGAAACAACACGAGTGAGGAGGCTTAAAGTGTAAAAGCATGCTGAAGATTGCAGAAACAGCACAAATGTGGAGAGGTTTAATACTGCACAAGAGATCAGAGCGTATATAAATGATTCGACTGTGAATGTAGGAAGTATGGTTAAGTAAGTCTGCAGATGACACTAAAATTAGAGGCGTAGTGGACAGAGAAGGTTACCTCAGAGTACAATGAGATCTTGATTAGATGGGCCAATGGACTGATGGAGTTTAATTCAGCTAAATGTCAAGTGCTGCATTTTGAAAAGGCAAATCAGGGTAGGACTTTACACTTAATGGTAATGTCCTAGGGAGTGTTGCTGAACAAGAGACCTTGGACTGCAGGTTCATAGTTCATTGAAAGTGAAGTCTCAGGAAGATAGGATACTGAGGGTGGTATTTGGTATGCTTGCCCTTATTGGTCAGTGCATTGAATATAGGCATTGGGTCATCATGTTGCATTGTAGGGCATTGGTGAGGCCACTGCGTCCAATTCTGCATGAAATTCTGGTCTCCCTACAATAGAAAGGATGCTGTGAAACTGGAAAGGGTTTGGAAAAGATTTACAAGGATGTTCAAGGGTTGAAGGGCTTGAGTGATCAGGAGAGACTGAATAAGCTGGGGCTGTTTTCCCTGGAGCACCAGAGGCTGAGGGGTGACCTCAGAGGATTATAAAATCATGAGGGGCATGGTCTTTCTCCAGGGTAGGGGAGTCTAAAACTAGAGGCCATAGGTTTAAAGTGAGAAGGAAAAGATTTAAAAGAGACCTAAGGGGCAACTTTTTCACACAAAGGGTGGTGTGTGTATGGAGTGAGCTGCCAGAGAAAGTGAAGGTTGGTACAATAACAACATTTAAAAGGCTGGGTATATGAATAGGAAGTATTTAGAGGGATATGGGCCAAATGCTGGCAAATGAAACTAGATTAGGTTAGGATATCTGGTTGGCATGGATGAATTGGACCAAAGGATCTGTACCTGTGCTGTGTACCTCGAAGTCTCTGATTCTACAGGAATGACAGAATTCAGTCTCAGCACATGAGTGGGGGTGGTAGAGTTCAGACTGAGCTATATTACAGGGTTGGCAGAGAGTTCAGACTCAGGGAAAGTCGGGGGACAGCTGAGAGGTCAGAGGATGGGGCAAAGATTTTCAGGTTTGAGAGACAGAGAAAATCATAAGTGGGAGACAGCCTAGAGAAGACCAAATGTTGAAAAGCTGCATGACAGGAGTGAGGTTTGAAAATATATAAGAGTAACATCACAGGGAAAATAAACTCAAGTGGACTGTGAGCCAGCATGGGATGAGTGGTGACATTGGTAAGTAAGAGCAAGTGTATATTTCTAAAGTCCAGCATTTCAAGTAAAACGTGGTGCTACTTGGGTTACAAGTGTTTAAAGTATAAGTAACAGGGTAAGGTTCTAAGCACATATTTTAATCTCCTTCAAGCCAGAGGAAGCAAGCAAAGTAATTTGAGTGTAGGCCATGGCAAAGCATCTCCTGTGTAATGCGCAATGTCAGAGACACTACCGGTATACAGAGTAATTAAGTGTGCTCAAGCTACAGGAAACCCACATTTTGGATCTGAAGCAACAGCTTCATTGTGATGTAACTGCAAGGAATGTGATCTACCTGGACAGTGTGCAGAGTGACGTGGTCACACCAAAGTTAAAGGGGCAGAAAGGGAACAAGTGACTGCAAAACAGTAGAGATACCAGAGAGGTAGTGCAGGTGTTCCCAGGCTGCATCTCTCTTCAAGATTGTGTGTTTGGGGTACTGCTGAGAGAGATCATTTCTCAGAGGAACGCAGTGATAGCCAAGTCTGAAGCATCAGGACTTAGGGCAGTGCTGTTTTCTTCTTTTTCTTTCACTGCTTTAGTCTCCCTGCTGAGGTTACCGTCCCCATGCCACTCAGGTTAATCCCTCCCTCCAGGGAGAGTGAACACCCCTGTGAAAATTTGTGTCCTGGTCCTGCTGAAGTCCAACCTATCCAGCTTGTATTCGTGCCATCTTCCCAAAATTGGTTCCACTGCCTCAAGAATCAAAACCCCTCCCAATTATATCTTCTCTGTTCAGCATCAATTAGGTTGATTCTCCTGTTCTTCACCTTACAAGCACGAGGAGTAAACTGAGTTTAGTATCCATTAAGTTGTGATTTTTAAGTTTATTTCCTAACTTCCAAGATTCTGCTTGTAGGACCACATCTTTATTTTTAAATCTACATCATTAGAACTGACATGGACCAAGACCTCTGGTTGTCCCTCCTATTTCAGAATATCCTGCAACTGCCCAATGACCTGGCACCAATGTCACATCCATGACCACAAAAACATCTAAAAGCCGCAGGTAAGAATTCACTACCTAAAGAAAAATTAAGCAAATCAATGCTCCTTACAGTCTGAAACAAAAGACATGATATGGGGAAATTGGGCACTTATTATCTACGTCCAGGCGGTGCCACTGACCATAAACTAACGGCCCTCAATGATCCTTGACACCTCCCTGACCCCGCATGATCAGTTGTACTCTTCAAATGGCCACTCACCTGTTTTCTCCTAACATGGCATGAGACGAATTATGTCCAGTACCCACCCAACCTTCCTGCCAGTCTTGGCCCAAGTTATGGGAAATCCTATCCTGCACTTTAACAAAGGGAGGGATGGAGTAATTTGGAGGTGGAAGAGCAGTTCATGTTGATGCACAAACAAGAGAGGAAGTAGAATGTCTTCAGCAAGTAGGAAGCACAGAAGTCAGGGAGGTATCGTAATTTGGATGAATAAGGTGGATGACAGCCCTTGAGTGGACAAGTTGCATGCAATGGTTAGAATTGTAGTCTGAGCTTCGATGAGAATTTAAGCAGTGTCAAAAGTTGTGATGAGGTGGATTGTCAGACCTTCCTTCTGCACTATGCATTCCATTTTTTACCGATACAGTACACTGACCCGGGCCACTATCTGGGTCCAGAATGGTGAAGTCTGCTGTGGTCACAGGTAAAACACAGCGCCTTTATCCATCACCACCTCCAGTTTCCTGCAGGATAAGTAGGAAGCCAAGTTGTCTCTCTGGGCCATGTCACCTCTGTTCATGATGCAGCACCACACACTTCGAAGATGACGTGCAATGTCTGAAGGGGTGTGCGGCTGGGTTTTAAGTAATGCCACCAGCAGTATGAATGAGGAAGATCCTGGGAGCAGTTAGCATTTCCACCTCTCCTGTGATTCAATTCTATGAGGAAGGTGCCACATGGCCCAGATGCATAATTAATGAAGTGAAGAATAAAAGATTGCATGAAAAAAGTAACTCAGTCATGACAACTTGGCATGAATCTCACTAAAGTACTAAACCACCTTGGGAAAATTCAGCCCACCCATCGTCGAATAATTTCAGAGAGCACATGATTCAGTCTGCAAATGTAATAAAGCTATTGGAATGGAATAGAATCTGAACTAACATGTCTCAGCAGCAACAGCTTTTGCTCTCTCCCCTTCTCCAAAATACCTCAAACTTTTTAAGAGTTGAAAATCCATTTGAGGACCTCATTTGTACAAGTGGATAGTTCCTAAAGGAGCATTCAAAATCTATGCAACCGCCTCAAGAAAATAAAATTCCACAAGCTGTAACTGATCCAGGAAGAATGCCAACAGCCATGTCAGGTGACTTTCACTGCAGACTAACATTTGGGCTATCTGTAAATAACTTTTTTCTTTGAGTTTGGTAGTTACTTGGGAACAGTACATTTAAAAACACCTTAGTTCAATATTTTATGTGAGAGACAGAGATTTTTCAACAGAAGCAAGCCTGTAAAACAATAGCAAACCTGCAAAATAAATTAAAATAGAAGACTTCAAAGAACCCAAGGTAGTCCTTAACAATTAGTTGATTGCCAAACTCTCAATCTCCAGTCACCAGGATCTATAATGAATTCAATGTTTGCTTGGCCCTGAAGTATGTTATATTAAGCATCTATCAAGATATCTTGACCTCTCAAATGGAAACATAACTGATTTGGCAAAAATGATCAAGAGATACTAAGTGTACGTGGGAAGCCTTTGACAATTGGAAGCTTCACCGCAACTCAATAGAATAGCAGTAGTATGGGTGCTTAAAAACAATACAGAATAAAATCAGTGACAAAGAACAATGGTGGGTAGAAAGACTACAGGAGATGCCCCAACTTAGACAGACTGACAACATGCACGATTTCCTCAGCACTGTTGAGATTATCTGGAGACTCAAGTATTGAAGGGCGCAAAATGCTGAGGGGAGCACAAACCACACAGGGTGAGGTTGCCAGCAGTCATGAACAGGGCATTTTGGAAAATACTTCAGCTAAGATTTGGCCTTTTATTTGAATGCTCTCAACTCCATTCTTCACTACCCAATCATGATCTTCAGCACAGTTGAAACCATTGGTCAAAGCTGAGAAACAAGGTGCTGGATCAGGTAGAATCCCTGCTGAATTTCTAAACATGAAGTATGACTGTACAACACTACATTCCTCATCTGGGAGGAGAGGGAGTGTTGAGAGATCACAGGGTGACCACATTCAGGAAGGGAACTAAGTCCAATTATGATAACTACAGAAAAGATAATTGCCACAGAGAAGTTCATTATAAAGGAGCTTATTAATCAAATTCATCTAGTGGTCGAAGATGGTCTTCCAGTTTTATAGTCATGTTTTCGCACACTGCTAAGGAAATCCAAGAAAAATGCTCAACATAATAGCAACCTCTGTACATAGCCATTTTCAATCTCTCAAAAGCTGTGAATCATGAAGGTTTTTGGAGCATCTTCCACAAATCTGATTCTCTACGGAAATTTGTCCTTCCTCCACCTATTTCAAAGACATAATAACTGAGATTATCACTAATGAAACCAGAGACACTAATTCGCTGAAGACTGGGGTAAATAAAAGCTGCACCATTGCATCAATGACAAGAAAACTAAACAGGCATGGAGATAATTTATAGGACAGAGGAGAAATTGTTCAATCTATACAATCTTCAATCCAAACCGAAGTCACCAGCATGTCAGTAACTAAACTCCAGAATGCAAGTGGTAGTCATGTACTGAGCTCCAAGTCACCATCAACTCATTTGCTGAAGCATACAAGAAAATGTATGCTAAAAACCCAGAAAACAAAGATCCTCTTCAAACCAGCTCCAACAACACTGCACCTTACTCTCAAAAATTAAAATCAATGGCATGATCCTGAGAGCTTTCTTTCAATGAAAGATGACAAAATTCACAATTACCTCCAATGTGTCAGCTCAGCCTACAGCCAACAGAAAGGCTATCACCAGAATCTCAAATGCAAGATCAAAAATGGTTGACCAGACAGCAGCGATTTCCCACATTTTCATATGCTTTGAATCTACAGCAGGCACATCAAAGCACTGGAGGAAGTACTATCATTTGTGCCTTCATAAGACCTTCCAAATCCAGTGGCTCAACTGCAGCAAGCCAAAATACTTCACACTGAGGTGCTAATGATTCACTTGATTGGAGAGGACTGTAATTTTTGTTTGCCTCACACTAGATTCCTGAAGCAAGTATTCTCCTCAAATCTTAGATGCAGCAGGAGACTCCCATAGGGAGAACAGAAACATTTTATGGATTATCTCAAAGGTTCCTACAAGTGGTCAAACTTCACTGTTAATAAATGACGGTTGACCGGTGTCTGATCAAAACGGCAAAGATCATGGGCGGCACGGTGGCTAGCACTGCTGCCTCACAGCGCCAGAGACCCGGGTTCAATTCCCGCCTCAGGCGACTGACTGTGTGGAGTTTGCACGTTCTCCCCGTGTCTGCGTGGGTTTCCTCCAGGTGCTCCGGTTTCCTCCCACAGTCCAAAAGATGTGCAGGTCAGGTGAATTGGCCATTGCTAAAATTGCCCATAGTGTTAGGTTAGGGGTAGGGGTAGGGGTATGGGTGGGTTACGCTTCGGCGGGGCGGTGTGGACTTGTTGGGCCGAAGGGCCTGTTTCCACACTGTAAGTAATCTAATCTAATCTAATCTAATCATTCAGGAAGGCAAACATATTATGAGAAAAGCTAAAGTTGAGGCATCCAAGAGAAAGCACAAATCTCCAAACCACTCGTCTACCCGACCAATAAGCACCCACTGCCCACAAATAGCAGAGGCTGCAGATCCCACACTGGATTTATCATCCATCTCAGAATGTACTGAACTGGAGTGGAAGCAGGCCATCCCCGATCCTGAGAGACTGCATAAGAAAATGACAATCAGTAGTTTTCAGAATGTTTTTCCTGGGGTTAGCCCCCAGACTACAAGATTATTGAATTCAATTTCTTACATCCTACGGTAGAACTTAAACTTTTCTCTTTTGGGGAAAGAGAATGTGCATACTCACTCAATGAACTTGAGAAGCAGATCAGTGATTCGCCTGGCCGATGAAACAATAGGACTATCTGGTTCATTGAAAGTTCTTGCATTGTGCTCTATGTACCTCACCTCCCATACAAGTGCACTGATCCTCCTGCAAATTATACCACAATGCAGACATAATGCAGCAGCTTCAAAATCTTGGTACTTAACAGCACTGCAGAATAATTTTTTTTTGCACGATACAAATATATATTACAAAAAGATCAGTCCCCAAATACTTTTCTTTAAGACACAGAATAGCAATATGGAACCACAGCCACTGAATAATTTCACAAGTGTGACTAATTGAAGATTTTGCAATAGCAGCAACCATAAATAAATTTGAATTAATTCTTTGTTAATCATAGAACGCCTCAATGCTTCTCTTTGACTAAATATTGTGTGTAAAGCATTAAACCCATCTCCCTTAATCTTAATTCAAACCTGATTGAAAGAACGCAATTATGCATTGCATCTGTTTTAACTCAAAATACACGACAGCCATTAATTGGCTCATTTCTTAGAGCAACGCCCCAACCAATCAGGATTAACTTGCTTGGTTTTGAATTTTTAAGAGGTTTTCATGGGATATGGGCATCACTGACTAGGCCAGTATTTATGCCCATCCCTAACTGCCCGGAGGACAGTTGAGAGTCAACTACAAGGCTATAGGTAGTTGACATCTTGGCCAGACTGGATAAGGATGACAGATTTCCTTCCCTAAAGGACATTAATTAACCAGATGAGCTTTTTGACAATTGAAAAGTTTCATGGTCAGACTCTTAATACTCAGATTTGTATTGAATTCAAATTCCACTTGTCATGTCAAAATTTGAACCCAAGTCCCCAGAGCATTACCTGGGTCTCTGGATTAATAGGCTAATGATAATGCCACTGGGCCATTGCCTCCCCTTTAAACAAAGCCTGACTCTTAACTGTCAGCATTAATGGGTGCCCGCCTCATGGCAATTTCTCAACTTGAGTCCACTTGCCAACCAAACAACACTCCTCTCCTGCAGCATATATGTTGGCTTTTCCCTGGAACTGTATTTTTGTAAAATGTCCTGATCTATGCAAGACAAAAAAAACTTCAATAGCAATAAGCATAGCATCTTCCAGTTTATCATTTATTGGCTGGGATAACAAGTTCAGACACACTCAATTATGTGATTCTTACAAAAGCTTTCACTCATCTTTTCTCTCCTTCCCCTTATCCGATCTCACCTAAAAGAAACATCTGATAGATAGTTGACTGCCAGGAGGGGCAGGCAGGCAGTGCAGGAGTCCCCTGTAGCTAGTCCTCTCTCAAACAAGTTTAGTGTTTTGGATACTGTGCAACAGCACCAGCCAGATCAACAGCACCATGATTGGCTCTGCTGTACAGTAGTGAGTGTTGAAATGTAGGCAAGCAGTATTAACTGGGGATTCTATATTCCAGGGCACAGACAGGCATTTCCTTGATAGAAAATGAGACTCCAGGATGGTCTGTTGCCAGACGTTGTGGTCCATGTTGGTATAAATGAGATAGGCATGAAGAGAGATGAGGGAAAGGGATGCAAAGGGAATTTAAGAAATTAGGCAGAAAGCTGAAAAGCAGGACCTATAGGGTTATAATCTTTGGATTACTCCCGGTATCGCATGTAGTCAGGCCAGAAAACAATAAGGTTAAATACATGGATAAAGAACCAGTGTGGTGTTGGTTACATTTCCAATATCTGGATCATTGGTATCACTTCCAGGTTTGGAGGGACCTGCACAAGAAGGATGGGTTGCACCCAAACTGGAAGTGCACCAACATCCTTGCAGGAAGGTTT
Source organism: Chiloscyllium punctatum (assembly GCF_047496795.1). Classification (NCBI taxonomy): domain Eukaryota; kingdom Metazoa; phylum Chordata; class Chondrichthyes; order Orectolobiformes; family Hemiscylliidae; genus Chiloscyllium; species Chiloscyllium punctatum. The sequence goes on along the minus strand of NC_092753.1, from coordinate 82,070,724 downwards.
ACAACAGCCATTTGGGAGTTTAAAACTAGTGTGTTCGTGGGGTAGGAACCACAGCACTAGTTCATCATTTGGAGTGATCGAGAAGGTAGAAATTGATCGTCAGTCTAACTGGAAGAACAGGTTAATGAATATGGCAAAACTGGCATTTATTTTAATGTATGGGGTATAACAGGTAAAGTAGATGTGCTTTGAACCTGGATTAGTACATGGAACCACAATGGTGTAGCCATTCCAGAAACTTGATTAAACGAAAAGCAGGACTGGCAGCTTTGAGGTTTCAGGGTTTAGATGTTTGAGGCAATGTAAAAGGGGTGAGGGATTTGCATTACTAGTTAAGGTGCGACAGATGAATGCACAGCTTTAAAAACTGTATGGGAGAGGGGGCTTTAAATTCTTGGGAAAGTTGATTCCTGGCTGTGGAGGGCATGGCACTTGTACAAACCAGATGGATTTCACCCAAAACAGAGCCACAACTGAGTTCCTCAAAGGGCATTTTATTGATGCTGATGGGTAAGCTTTTAAACTAACTCAGGAGGGGTAGCAATAAAGACAGTATTTGACAGAGCAATATCAGGGTACACAAAACAATCGAAGATACATTATTCTCTGTTCTAATTTTGTCTAATTTAATAAGTGGAGTGGCAGAAGGGAAGAAATAAAAAGGCTAACTCAGATCTATACTGCACTGATGTGAATGCATGGAGAATATTTAATAAGATTGGTGACTAACAAGTACAGATTACCATACAGAATTATGATGTAGCAATAACAAAGACATGGCTCAAGGAAAGGCAGAACTACATGTTCAAAGGTGGACTTGTGGACAGTGAGGAAGTGTCAAAGGATACAGCAAATTTCTGATCAGTTGGCAAGTTGGTCAGACAATTAGCAGATAGAGTTTATTCTGGACGAGAGTAATTTGACCCAGTTTAGGAGGTCAAATGCAAAAGTATTGAATGTATGGCAAGTCCCTTAGAGGCACTGAGAAACACAGTGATCTTGGGTGCAGGTCGATAGCTCCCTGAAATTGGCAACACAAGTTGATATGTGGTAAAGGTGGTGTACAGCATGCTTGTCTTCATCAGGCAGAACATTGAGTATATAAGTTGGCATGTCACGGCACAGCTGTATAAAACTTTCGTTAGGCCACATTTGGAGTATTACACAGTTCCAATTGCCACATTATAGGAAGGATGTGGAGCTGTTGGACAATGATGCCTTTCTAAACTAATGCCACTTGAATTATTTGCAAGAAATATTAATAACATGGATGAGGAAAGTCAATTCTAACTAAGGTCTGAAAATGACAACCAGAGATAGGGAGGTAAGTAATTCAGATGACACCAAGTCTGTAGAAGTACATAATGTCAGAAAATGTGAGGTTATGCACTTTGGCAGGAAGCATAGAAAAAATAAATATTATTTAAATAGAGAGAGGCTGCAGAAAGCTACAACCTAGAGGGATTCGGGAGTCCTCTTGCATAAATTACAAAAAGCTAGTATTTAAGTTCAACGGGTAATGGGAAGACACGTGGAATGCTGCTATTTAGTTCAAAGGGAATAGAATATAAAAATAAGGAAGTCCTGCTAAAACAATGCAAGGTACTAATCCAACCATAGTGGGGATACTATGAACAGTTTTAGTCTCCGTCAACTGACACTGGAGAGATTCCAGAGAAGGTTCACATGGTTGAACCTAATATGGTGGGATTGTCTAATTTATAGAGTTTGAATATGTTGGGCCGGTACTCATTGGACTTCATAAGTTTGAGAAGTGACGTTATTGAGACATTGAACATTTTTAGGGGACTTGAAAACGTAGATTTGGAAAGGTCGTTTACCCTGTGGGAGACTCTGGGTCTAGAGAAACAGGAGATGTAAACACATACAGATTTTTGAAAATGGATCATAATTATACAAATGGATCGATGGGACTATCAATACATGGGACTATGATGGTGTGGCCATTACGGAGATTTGGTTGATACAGTGACAGGACTGTCTGCTCAACATTCCAGGGTTTCATTGTTTTAGACGAGAAGGAGGTGGAGGAGTTTTGTTACTCGTCAGGAAGAATGTCATATCTGCACTGAGGATATACTGGAGGGCTCATCCATTGAGGCAACATAGATGCAGCTCAAAAATAAGATGGATGCAATCACTCTGTAAGGATCATACTATAGGTCCCTCAACAGCCAACATTGAGGAACAAATGTGTAGGCAGATTATGGAAAGATGCAACAACAGGGTTGTCATATTAGGGGACTTTAATTTCCCCAATATTGACTGGGACCCCCTCACAGCAAGAGACTTAGACAGGGCAGAATTTGTTAAGTGCATCCAAGAGGGTTTCTTGAAACAGAATGGAGGTAGTCCAACTAGAAGAGGGGCCATACTGGACCTTGTATTGGCTCATGACCCTGGCTAAATGACTGACATTTTAGTAGGACAGCATTTCGGAAACAGTGATCACAACTCAAGTTTTAAGATAGCTATGAATAAGGATAAGTCAAGATCTTGCAGGAAGATACTAAATTGGGGGAGGGCAAATTATATTAGTATTGGGCAGGAGCTAGGGGCTGTTAATTCAGAGCAGCTGTTATCAGGGAAGTCCACATTTTGCATGTGGGAATTGTGTGAAGTCCCGCTGATCAGAATTCAGGATTTGTCATTCTCCAGGAAGGAGGAAGGACAAGGATGGCAAAGTAAGGGGACCCTTGGATAATGAGGAAGATTATGAATTTAGTCAAAAGGAATAAAGAAGCATATATAAATGTTTAGGAAGCTAAATTCAGCCAAAGCCAGTGAAGAATGTAAAAGAAGTAGGGAAGAACTTCAGCAGGGAATTAGGAGAGCAAGAAAGGACCATGAAATGCCGTTGGCAAGTCAGGTTGAAAATAATCTCAAAGCATTCTACACATACCTTAAAAACAAGAGGTTAGTGAGGGAGAAGGCAGGACCACTCAGGGATAAAGGAGGAAGCTTGGAGGCAGATGATGTGGGCGAGATCCGTATGGAGTACTTTGGTATTCAATGAGGTGACTGATATGGAGAATAGTGAGATTTATGTGAAGCATGCTAATATGCTCTGGCATTGAGATCAATTTAAAAAAAAAGTGTTGGTTCTCTTGAACAGCATTAAGGTGGACAAGTCCCCAGGGCCCAAAAGTATCTATCCCCAAGTTATTGAGAAAGGCAAAAGGGGAGATTGCTGAGGCCTTGACCAAGATCTTTGTATCCTCACTAGCCACTGGAGGGGTCCCGGAGGACTGGCAAGTAGCTAATGTTCCTCATTCCACAAGAGAAATAAGGATAATCCAGCGAAGTACAGAGGAAGCTCGATTATCCAGTTTTCAATTATCCAAATTTTGGATTATCCAGAAAGATCGAAAGGTCCCAAAATTTGGCTGAACTATGTTATCCAACATTCGATTAACCAAATGAAGTACTCCCTGCCCGTGTCCTTCATATAATCAGGTTCCTCTGTATACACCTGTAACACTCACATCAGTAGTTGAGAAGTTAATGGAGGGAATTCTTTAGGGATAGGATTACATGCATTTGGAAAAGCATGGCCTAATTACGGACAGTCAGTATGGTTGTGCGTGGGGCAGGTCACATTTTATTGAATTTGATTGAATTTTTTGAAGAGGTGATGAAGGGAGAGATGGGGTTGCAACAGTGGATGTTGTCTATATGGATTTTATTAGGGCTTTCGACAAGAACCATCATGGTAGGCTCATTCAGAAGATTGAGATGCATAGGATCCGTAGTGACCTAGCAGTGTAGATTCAGAATTGGCTTGCCCATAGAAAGAAGAGAGATAAGAGTGTTTTTTTGGCTGGAGTTACATGGCTAGCAGTGTTCCATAAGGTTCTGCACTGGGACCTCTGCTGTTTGTGATACATATAAATGACTTGGATGAAAATTAAGATGAGTGGGTTAATAAGTTTGCAGATGATACAAAGATCAGTGGAGTTGTGGATAGTGTACAGTGGAAAAGAATACAGCGGAAAAGAGATCAGTTGCAGATATGGGCAGAGAAATGGCAGATGGAGTTAATCTCCAGAGAAGCGGAGGGTAAGGGGATACACGATAGAAGTCAATAAATGTATGAGGTGTATGGATAGGGTTGACGGTCAGAATCTTTCTCCTCAGTGTTGAAATGTCTAAAACTAAGGGCATACATTTAAAGTGAGAGTAAAGTTCAAAGAAAATGTGAGAGGCAGGTTTTTTTTAAAAACAGAGTGGTAGGAATCTGGAATACGCTGCCAGGTGATGGGAGGCAGATACGATGGGGGCATTTAATGGACTTTTAGATGAGCACATGAATATGTGAGGAAAGGTGGGATATGGACCATGAGCAGGCAGAAGAGATTAGCTTAATTTTGGGATTTATGGCCCAACACGTGGACCGAAGGACCCATTCCTGTTCTGTGTTCTAAATGTATATAATTCTTACTATTTCTTGTGTACACATCCACATTTAAACATTCATTCCTTAGAATCTTGTTGAAACATACCTATTTACATCTAACATAGCTATATAATTAGCTAGATGTGAGATTGAAACACTTAATGACTAAAAACTTTGAAAAATTCATTTATTATTTATGGTAACAAGCACATTTACATATGTTTGGAGGAAGCACACAAACCTGTAAAATCTATTGACGAGTCTCATTCTAATGGTGCTCAGGTCTGTAAGGTAGGAAACCACCATACAATATACAGGATATGCACGAAGATCCACAGGAGCATTGAATGGAGTTGCTATATCTATTATTAAAGGAGATGGAAGAGACATCAAATTAATATTTCATGTCAGTTTTACCATAGAGAAAGAAATGGAAACTGGCGAACTCAGGAAAATAAACATTGATGTTTTGAACACAGTTCACATTACAGAAGAGGAAGTGCTGGAGTTCTTAGAAAACATAAAAAGGTACATAAGTCTCCAAAACCTGATCCAATGTATCCCATGACGTGTGGGAAGTTAGGGAGGAAGTTGCAGCGCCTCTAGCAAAAATACTTGTATCATCTATAAACACGTGTGAAGTGTTATAAAGTTGAAGGAGTGTACGAAACCTTTGAGAGAGTGAAAGCTATTTTGCACTGAGTGTTTGTAGACACCTATTATGCGACTCACTAGCATTCTCAGATTGTACTGGAAAATTGAAAATATGTAACATTTGGCTGTGAACTAGATACCAGAGTTGTTTCGACAATAATTCGAATCAAACTAGTTTACGTAATGCCCCAGGATACTGGAAACCAATCTATTTTGAATTTATTGTTTTGCCAACATTGAACCAATGAGATGATCCCATGCTGGGGGTATAAAATAGAAGACATTTTGACAGTTAGACAGTGAGACCAACAGCCATTGAAAGGTAATTGCCAGCAAAACTCACTCAAAAAGGTACTTATTTCATATGAAACATCTTTATTGCAAAAGACCGAAGATGACCCAGGGAAATCTTCAGTCAGAGGAAGACACCGACAACTGCCGCTATATGGTTTTGAAATTAAGTTGATGTAATTTTAATGCGAGCTTTTGTAGGAACAGTATATTGTTGCAGAGTTGGAGGCAGATAACAAACATTTAAGAGAAAGAAGGTATAGAGTTGTAAATGGTTGCTGTTTAATGTCCATTTTTAGAGTCAAAGAATAAATTGATTTTTTTTCTTTACATAGTGGAAGTTGGGAGCTGTCTGTCACTCGCACTGTAACAGATAACGGGGCAAGGTAAGTTTTCTGGGTGTTTGGTTTAATTAGCAGAAAGGTTCACCACTGTGTCATAACAGAAATATCAGAGGACTGAAGCGTGGTTAATGTTGTGCCATTGTTTAAGAACAGATGCAAGGAAAACTCTGGAATCGATTAACCTGTAAGACTGACCTTGGTGGTGGTAAATCTTTTAGATTAGATTAGATTACTTACAGTGTGGAAACAGGCCCTTCGGCCCAACAAGTCCACACCAACCCGCCGAAGCGCAACCCACCCAGACCCATTCCCCTACATTTACCTCTTCACCTAACACTACAGGCAATTTAGCATGGCCAATTCACCTAACTTGAACATTTTTGGATTGTGGGAGGAAACCGGAGCACCCGGAGGAAACCCACGCAGACACGGGGAGAATGTGCAAACTCCACACAGAGAGTCGCCAGAGGCGGGAATTGAATCTGGGTCTCTGGCGCTGTGAGGCAGCAGTGCTAACCACTGTGCCACCGTTCCGCCCACATTTGTTGGGAGATGATTCTGAAAGATAGGATTTACATGCTTTTGGAGATGCAAAGACTAATTAGGGTAGTCAGCATGGTTTTGCTTGAGGAAAATAGTGTTTCACAAACTTAACAAAGTAACTAAAAAGACTGAGGAGGGCAGAGCCATAGCATTATTTACATGGACTTTAGTAAAGCATTTCACAAGGTTCCGCCTGGTATACAAACTGGCAAAGTTAGGTCACATGAGATTCAGGGCAAATTTGCCGATTGGATACAAAATTGGCTTAATGGTAAGAAATAGGTTGGTGGTGACGGATGGTTGTTTTTCAGACAAAAGGGTTGTGACCAGCAGTGTTCCGCAGGGATCGGTACTGGGTGCACTTTTGTTCGTCATTTATGTAAATGATTTGTAAGAGCATATAGGAGGGGTATGGTAAGTACGTTTACAGATGGTAACAAAATTGAAAGTATAGTGGACAATGAAGAAAGCTAAGATTACAAAGAGATCTTGATCAATTGGGTCAATGGGCTGAGAAGTGGCAGATGGAGTTTAATGTCAATAAATGTGAGGTATTGCAATTTGGGTATCGCAACAAGGTCAGAACATATACAATTAATGGTAGGGCCCTGGAGAGTATCGTACAACAGATTGACCTAGGAGTTTGGGTACATGCTTCTTTGAAATGGTAGATAAAGTGGGTAAGAAGGCTTTTAGCATGTTTGCCTTCATGGCTCAGACCTCTGAGTATAAGATGTTGGGATGTCAGGTTGAGGTTGCAAGGACATTGGTGAGGCCTCTTCTGGAATACGGTGCGCATTTCTGGTTGCCCTGTTAAAGGAAGGACATTATTAAATTGGAGAGGATTCAGAAAAGATTTACTAGGATGAGAGATAATAAGGAGACACTGGAATGGCTTTTTTCATTGGACATAGGAGGTTGAGGATGTAGTTTGCTCGCTGAGCTGGAAGGTTTATTTTCAGAAGTTTCGTCACTATACTAGGTAACATCTTCAGTGAGCCTTCAAATGAAGCACTGGTGGTGGTAGCCCACTTTATATTTATATGTTTGAGTTTCCTTGGGCTAGTGATGTCATTTCCTGCGGTGACATCATTACTGATGGTCATGTCATTTCCTGTTCTTTTTCTCGGAGGTGGTAAATGGGATTCAAGTCAATGTGTTTGTTGATAAGAGTTCCGGTTGGAATGCCATGCTTCTAGGAACTCTCATGCGTGTCTCTGTTGGCATGTCCTAGCATGGATGTGGTGTCCTTCCTCAACCATATATAAGGATACTAGTGAGAGTCGGTCATGTTGTTTTGTGGCTAGTTGATGTTCATGTATCCTGGTGGCTAGCTTTCTGCCTGTTGTCCAATGTCATGTTTGTTACAATTCTTGCAAGGTATTTTTGTAAATTACATTAGTTTTGTTTGTTATCTACATAAGATCTTTCAAGTTCATCAGCTCTGCTTAGTTTCTCTGTGCTGCAGTGTTTGGTGGCTCGTTGAAATAATGTTATAATGCAGCTTCGTTTGTGGAGGCTCGGATAATACGAGGTTGAGGGATGACCTTACTGAGGTTTATAAAATCATGAGGGGCATAGATAAGGTGAATGACAAGGGCCTTTTCCCTCGGGTGAGGGAGGTCAAAACTAGAGGGCACGTGTTTAAGGGAAGAAGAGAAAGATTTAGGACTATGAGGGGCAAGTTCTTTTACATAAGGAGGGTAATCAATGAACTGCCTCACAAACCTTATTGAGTTCTTTGAGAACGTGACCAAACAGGTAGATGAGAGTAAACCGGTTGATGTGGTTTATATGGATTTCAGCAAGGCGTTCGATAAGGCTCCCAACAGTAGGCTATTGTATAAAATGCGGAGGAATGGGATTGTGGAAGATATAGCAGTTTGGATCAGTAATTGGCTGGTTGAAAGAAGACAAAGGGTGGTGGTTGATGGGAAATGTTCATCTTGGAGTCCAGTTACCAGTGGTGTACCGCAAGGGTTGGTGTTGGTCCACTACTGTTCGTTATTTTTATAAATGACTTGGATGAGGGTGTAGAAGGGTGGGTTAGTAAATTTGCAGACGACACTAAGTTGTGGATAGTGATGAAGGATATTGTAGGTTACAGAGAGACATAGATAAGCTGCAGAGTTGGGCTGAGGGGTGGCAAATGGAGTTTAATGTGGACAAGTGTGAGGTGATTCACTTTGATCGGAGTAACCAGAATGCAAAGTACTGGCCTAATGGTAAGATTCTTGGTAGTGTAAATGAGCAGAGAGATCTCGGTGTCCAGGTACACAGATCCTTGAAAGTTGCCACCCAGGTTGACAGGGTTGTGAAGAAGGCATACAGTGTTTTAGCTTTTATTAATAGAGGGATCGAGTTCTGGAACCGTGAGGTTATGCTACGGCTGTACAAAGCTCTAGTGCGGCCGCATTTGGAGTATTGTGTACAGTTCTGGTCACAGCATTATAAGAAGGGTGTGGAGGCTTTGGAAAGGGTGCAGAGGAGATTTACTAGGATGTTGCCTGGTATGGAGGGAAGGGCTTATGAGGAAAGGCTGAGGGAGTTGAAGCTGTTTTTGTTAGAGAGAAGAAGGTTGAGAGGTGACTTAATAGAGACATATAATCAGAGGGCTAGATAGGGTGGACAGGGAGAGCCTTTTTCCAAGAATGGTGACGGCGAGCCTGAGGGGGCATAGCTTTAAATTGAGGGGTGATCGATATAGGACAAATGTCAGAGGTAGTTTCTTTACTCAGAGTAGTAAGGGTACGGAATGCTTTGCCTGCAACGGTAGTAGATTAGCCAACTTTAAGTGCATTTAAGTCGTCATTGGACGTACATGGAATAGTGTAGGTTAGATGGGCTTCAGATTGGTATGACAGGTCGGCGCAACATCGAGGGCTGAAGGGCCTGTACTGCGCTGTAAATGTTCTATGTTCAACTGGTAGATGTAGATACAGTTACAGTTACAACATATAAAAGACATTTGGATAAGTTCATGAATAGGAAAGATTTGGAGGGATATGGACTGACTGCAGAGATGTGGGACTATTTCAGTTTGAGAACATGACATGGATTGGTTGGACTAAAGGGTCTGTTTCCATGCTGTATGACCCCATGATAATATCCCATTCAGATTATTTTCAGTACTACTGAACATTAACTGTACTGCATTGGCAATAGTGATTGCATCAAGTATCAAATACATATCTCCAGAAAACAAATGCAGTTTGTGAACCCACCTAGTGTCACAAGGTCATCAATGCCCCTTATAATACGCTCACATTCTTCATCTCGTGATTTTTCTCCCCACTCTCCCTCTTGGGGTCTGTATAACAGAGCTTCTAGCTCTTCCACGGTCACAGGAACACCAGCACTAGGATCAGCAGGAAATTCAGCTACAATATGAACAGAAGCATAAAAAACAGTTAACTACATTTGAGATGGAAGAAAATTAGTTAAATTAAGATAATATTTGGGAGAGTTATAAGAAACTAAAGGTTTGGTTAGGTCAGCTTTCATTTGTAAACCTTGACCTTATTTATGTTTAAGCATAGTTATTTTGTTACATTGCCTCCCAGTCTATTTGGGTGCAACAAGGGTGCAAGAATGACTTGCTTTAACTTGTATAATCTAGCTCATGGAGTGAACAGATTTAGTGTGAAACAGAATGAACAGGCAACACTTTCAAAAATACTTTACATGGAAATCATTCATTATATCCATGCTAGCACTAAGGAAGGAAACATGTTACAGTCAAGGTTGTGTACTTGAGGGAGGATTTTTACAGAGTTTGGAAGATTGTATGAATCTTTAAATATGGCACTTATAAGTAAACACCATTCCTAATTTTCACAGATCCAATTTTTTGTTTTTTTTTGTTTTCTTTTTCCCTTGGGAGGCACAGGAAAGATAAACCATTCAGCAAGAAACCTGTTTTTAGCAAGGTTAATTGACAGCACGAAGTTCAAACAGACTCCATTCTGGCTTGTAGCAGGGCCTTAAACCACTTTTGAAGGGCAGATAAAATCTACTTAAAAATCATGATCCACAGCTTTCAAAAATCCACTCATGTTTCAACTTAAACAAAAGGCTTAAGTAGTCAGTACAGTTGTAAAAAGAAAAGTCTTTTGACTGCTTTGCATCATAGGTGGTCTAACGTAGGCTACAAACAGTTAAACCATTTAGTCATCACATACTTAGGAGTGCACGGGTAAGATTACACCAGACTGAGATGAGACAGAGTGACTATTTGGGAAGTTTGATTGTGTGTTTTCTGTACACAGAGGAAAACAAAAGTGAGTTAAACAATGTTTATTAGAAAAACAAGCAAACATACAAAAAAAAAGAGCATAAGTATGATGTTCAGGTAGTTGAGCCTGCTCTGCCATTCAATAAGATCATGGCTGATCAGTTTCTTTCAAATTCCATATTGCCAGCTATCCCAATAATCCTGGATTCCCCTGAGAAGAACCTATCCACCTCTTAAAAATATTCAATGACCGCTTCCCCCCGTCCTCATTCTGAAGCAGTGCTCCAAATTCACATAATCCTCAAAAATATTCCTCATCTGTCCTAAAAGAAATATCTCTTAGTTTGAAGTGTCCCTTAGTTCTGAACTAACTTATCTTCTCAAGATCATTCAGAATCTTATACAGTTCAAACAAATCAACTTTCACTCTTCTAAAATCCAATGGAAACAAGCTTGTGTCACCCATCTTCACGAAACATCCCACTCATTGCTGATATTAATCTAGTAAACCTCTTCTTAAATGAGGAGGCCAAAAGTGCATATAGTACTCAAGAGGTGTTCTTACCAATGCCCTGTGTCTCAAGAATACCGACCCCACTTTTATGTTCATCACCTCTCAGTATAGGACAGTATTCCATTGGTTTTCTTGATTACACACTGTACCTGCATACTAACGTTTTGTGAATCCTGCATCAGAACGCCTAAATCTCTCTGCACCTTAGAAGTTCTGCAGTCATTCTCTGATTAAGAAACACTTTTTTTTATTCCTCTTACCAAAGTGAACAACTTCCCATTTTTTCCACATTATATTGTATCCAGGCTTTTGTCCATTCACTTAAACCACCTACATCCATCTACAACTTCCTTTTGCTGTCTTCACAGTATACTTTCCTACTTATCTTAGTGTCACCTATAAATAAATTTTCATGCCTTCATCTAAGTTATTGATAATTAGACGAGATTACTTACAGTGTGGAAACAGGCCCTAACGGCCCAACAAGTCCACACCGACCCTCCGAAGAGCAACCCACCCAGACCCATTCCCCTACATTAACCCCTTCACCTAACACTATAGGCAATTTAGCATGGCCAATTTACCTAACCTGCACATTTTCTTTTTGTATCGTGGGAGGAAACCAGAGCACCCGAAGGAAACCCATGCAGACATGGGGAGAATGTGCAAACTCCACACAGACAGTTGCCTGAGGCGGGAATTGAACCTGGGTCTCTGGCACTGTGAGGCAGCAGTGCGAACCACTGTGCCGCCCAGTGCAAAAATGTTACAGCCCCAACAGACACCTGCAAGACTTGATTAATATCCTGCCAATCTTAAGTTAAGCTCTGGAAGTAGTTGGGTAGCTCGTTGAAATATGTGGGGCAGTAAGGTGTTCTTTCATGAGCGGCTGCAGATATAGCCTGCGTCTGAAAATCAGCTAATTTTGAAGAACTTGAGTCTGAAAAGCAACCTAGCAGAAGAAAACAGTTTAAAATAAATACAAAAGTCACTCAGTAAAAAGTAGGTAGAATTCTATCAAATTTAATCAATGGAGTTGCAGAAAGAAAAATGGAGTCTAAATCATGGGGATACTGCACGTATGTGAATGCACGGAGTATGGTTGATAAAATTGGTGAGTTACAAGTGCAGATTGCCAATTGGATCTGATGTTGTGCTAATATAGAAACATATTGTAAGGAAAGATGGAACGGGATGTTAAATACTCCAAGTTGCAAGATTCTCCGAAAAGCTTGGAAAGCCACAAAAAGGAAGGATGGCAGTACTGCTTAAGGATATCATTGCAGTGCTAGAGAAACAGGAACTCCCAAGATAAGAATTAAGTCAATTTGCCTTATAACTAAGGAACAAAAAGGAGGCAGTTTCATTGCTTAGTTTATACTGTAGGCTTACTAACAGGAGGGAATGTAGACCAACAAATCTGTAATAAAATTACAAAAAGGTGCCTTCATCAAAGAGTAGTTACAACAGATACTTGATTTCTCTCTCAGCCTATAGTTATAGATAAAGATGAGACTGGTCCTTGGGTGAAAGTGCTAAAATTAGTTTAAGGCTAAATTACAATACTATTAGGCAGGAACTGGAGAAATTGGATTGAGAGCAGCTATTTGAGGATAAATCCACATCTGACAGTGGAATCTTTTAAAGGCCAGTTGATTAGAATTCAGAACCAGCATGTTCCTGTGAGGATGAAAGCTAAGAATTGCAAGATTTGGGGATCCTGGATGACAAGAAGTATTGAAAGCTTGAAAATAGAAGCATATTTTTGGTTTAGAAAACACATCAAATACAGCCCTCAACAAAAATAAAGAAAGCAGTAAAGAACTTAAACAATGAATTAGCAGGGTTAGAAGATTGCTTGTTTGGGCAGTTTTGACATGTTTTTCCCACCGAAGTGTTATGACGATGTCACTATACAATGTTTGGCTGAGTTTCAAAAGTTACAATTATATCAAGAGGTGGTTCTGAGTTCACTGATTAACTATTACGTTAATTCAACGTAACTGATAAGCTTCTAGACATTTTTAATCAACCTGTTCAGAGATGTTATATCCTTCTGGAGCAGGTTGAAATTGAATATCGGTCTCCTGACTCAGAGTTATGGACATTACTACTGTACCACCAGACCTTTTTTAAAACAAGGTCCGGACTGCATAAATAGTCACAAGTGTTCAAATTTTTAAAAGTTTGCATTTTGTCAAGAGTGGACTTTTCCACCATCAAGTGTGAACAAGCTAGAGCAGTAATAGATCATGAGAAAGTTTTTCTTCGATTTCAGATGGTTGAAGTGTGCCTTACCCAACTGTCAGGTTCGATATTTCCAAAACCCTCCAAAATATCCAAATTGTATTCGATGACTTCTGTGAAGTATCTTGGGACCTTTACTATGCCGAGTGTATTTACAATAAATACTAGAAGTCACTAACAAGCATGTAGATGTATTGGCATTAATTTTCCAAAATTCACTTGATTCTTGAAAGGTTTCATTGGCTTAGAATGTACAGAGGAGAAAACCTCTAGTCAGGGAGGGAGGGCAGCAGTAAAAAGGAAACTATAGGCTAGTGACCGTGACTTCTTGGCAAGATGAAACAATTGATCATCAACATGTTATATCTGGGCACTCAGAAGAAATCAGAAAGGCTTTAGCATGGGTTAATGAAAAAGAAATAATACTTAACTAATTTATTGGAGTTTTTAAAGCAGCAATGCGCTGTGAATAAAGGGGAGGGTGTAGACACAGTGTACTTGGATTTGCAGAAGGTATTTGACAAAGTGCCATATAAGGTTGCTGGACAAACAGAAGTGCATGTAGTAAACAGTAATATATTAGTATGGATAGAAGACTGGTTGGCCAGTAGAAAACAGATGCAGACAGGTGTAAGTGTTCTCGTCCACGAGTCACAAAATGTGATCATGCAAGTAAATACAAAGGCTCATAATATGTTTTTTTTCCATACAAGAGGAAATGATAATGAAATCACGTTGAGCTTCAGTTATACAAGGCACTGGGAGACCCATCTTGAACATGGTGTAGAGCTTTGGTTGTCTTATTTAACAAGAAATGTAAATACATTGATAACAGTTCAGAATAAGTTTACTAGATTGATACTTAGAATGAGCAGGTTGTCTCATGAGGAAAGGTTGAACTGGGCTTTTTTTCCAATGGAGGGAGAGGTGACTTAATTGATGTATATAAAATTCTGAATTATCTTGACAATAATGATCTAGATGTGGACAGGATGCTTCTTCTTATTGGTATCTAAACTAGGGACACTCTTTCTAAATCGGGGTCACCTTTTTCAGACAGAGGTGAGGAAAAACTTGTCTTTTCAGGGTTGTGACACGTTGGAACTCTGTCTCAGGCAGCAGGGACATTAATTATTGTTAAGGTTAAGTAGATTTATTCCCTTAACTAACATGGAACAAAGGTCAACAGAGGTAAATGGGAACACTGAATTCAAATCAAGTAGATTTGCCTTGATCTAACTGAATAGCAGAGCAGGCTCAACAGAATAAAATCTGCTCCCAACTTGTTTGCTTATAAGTTGTTTTATTTAATGTGCCGCCATGCCTATTAACACTTTACATCCACTTACAATATGAAAATATAGTCTGAAGCACGGAGCACGCCTTTATTGCTGGAGGAGAAAATTAAGTTGAAGTCCTCCCTTCCCTTTTGGGAATTTGCCATAAGAAAACAGAGCAGAGAAATTCTTATGGTGTTCCAAACAATATTTAACCTTCAATGAATACCACTAAAAATGGATTACAATAATTGATCTCACCATTGGCAGGACTTTACTCATACTTGTGGGTATCATTCAAAAGACCAGCACATTTTCCCATCTCTAACTGCCCTTGAACTGAGTGCAGTTGATAACCACATTACTCTGTACCTGGAGTTGCACATAGACCAGACTAGCAAAAAACAGATTCTCTTCCCAAAAGCACATTAGAGAACCACATGGTTTCACAATGGTTTCATAATTACCATTAGAATAGCTTTTTATATTTTAGATCTTTTAACTGAAATTAAGTTCTACTAGATTGCATGATTTTAAACCTTTGTTCTTACAGCATTAGCATGGGGTGTAGATTACTAGTCTATTGCATCACTGCCTTCCCCTCTGCAAACTGGGTATTACATTTTGGTTCTTTTTACTTATACTATAGATTGGTTACCACAAAGAAAATATTAACAGTACACCTAGAAAATAACATCACCCTGAAATTGATCAACATTTACCTTCAATGGAAATAAATCTCAAATAATTTTGTGCAGATTTGCACTCATTTTTGTACAAAATACTTCAGCTGCTCACCATTTTCAGATATAGGTTCCATGTCCCAAGGACTTAGCCTTTCAATTTCATTGTTCTCCCAGCTGTAAGGACAAAGGGAAAAAGACAAATTATAAATCCTGGATTCTGGTATATTCTAATGACTCAAGAATCTTAATTCACTCCCGGACAAGTACAAACGAAAATAGTAATGAAGGATGCATTTTCAACAAGTACAGAGCAACCTCAGTTATCAGAACATCGATTATCTGAACAAGATCGCAAGGTCCCATAAAAAATGTTAAATCATTCCACTCCTACACATCTCCTTCTCTAAAAGATTCTTTAAAACCAACCTTCTTGATCATGCTTTTATTTCCTGACCAAATGGTTCCTCAAGTGACTCAGTGTCAAAATTTCTCCTGTTTAGCGCTTTTCATCATTTTACTACATTAAAGGGGCTATAAAAATGCTAGCATTGTTGCTTGATCTTCACTTTTAACTTCTAAGGAAATCCTGCGACCAATGAGCCAGGCTCAGAAACAAGGGGACCACCAGGGTGCAGATAAAATTGGAACTGTGGAGAAGTGAGGCACCAGGTGGTGGCATCAGAACTTACAGAGCGAGAAGCCAGAACTTGGACCACTGTGGAGACACGGTCACAAAATGGTGGTGTGCCTGCAGCAAGAGGAATACACAACACTGTCTGACAGCGGGAAAACAAAACATGTCAGTCTAACCATTTTTTTATCCTGCTCTCCCTACAGTTGGCCACTCATACTCAACACCAAGCTGAGAACACAGGCTCACACAACTGTACCAGGGTGGGGTGGAAGGGAGGGGCTGATGAGTTCCAGTTATGAGAAGAACAATCGCAGAGGTATATGGACAGAGTTGGAAAGTGGGACTCAGGTGAATTCTACTATTCTACAATTTTGTGCTGGAGAAGCTAGAACTGCTCTCAATCGGGGAACTGCAACCTAGTCTCTCACTTTTCAGTATACTGTGTTGTTAATTTTGGATGAAACATTTAACCATGACTTTTCAATTGCAGGAGGTTCTCCTAATAATGTGGCCAACATTCAGTTAACTACCAAAACTAATTTTGAACAATTCAGAAGGGTCACTGAACCCAAAACCTTAACTCTGATTTCTTTCGACAGGCAAAATGGGAGGATATTTAATTGGGGAAGAGGAAACTATGATGCCATTAGACATGAGTTAGGAAGCATGGACTGGGAGCAATTGTTCCATTATAAAGGCACTATAGACATGTGGAGACTGTTTAAGGAACAGTTGTTGCGAGTGATAAATAAATATGTCCGTCTGAGACAGGCAAGGTGGTCTAAGATAAAGGAACCTTGGATGATGAGAGCGGTGGAGCGTCTCATCAAAAGGAAGAAGGTAGCTTACAGAAGAGGGAGGAAGCTAGGGTCAAGCTCAGCTCTAGAGGATTACAGGCAGGCAAGGAAGGAGCTCAAAAACGATCTGAGGAGAGCCAGGAGGGGGCACGAGAAAGGCTTGGCAGAACGAATTAGGGAGCACACAAAGGCATTTTACATTTATGTGAGGAATAAGAGAATGGTCAAAGAAAGAGTAGGGCCGATCAGGAATAGCATAGGGAACTTGTGTGTGGAGTCTGAGGTGGTAGGGGAAGCCCAAAATGAGTTTTTTGCTTCTGTCTTTATGAAAGAAACAAACTTTGTAGTGAATAAAACCTTTGAAGAGCAGGTGTGCATGCTGGAATGGACAGAGATAGAGGAAGGTGATGTGCTGAAAATTTTGTCAAACATTAAGATTGACAAGTCGCCAGGCCCAGACCAGATTTGTCCTCAGCTGCTTTGGGAAACAAGAAATGCGATTGCTTCGCCACTTGTGAAGATCTTTGCATCCTCACTCTCCACAGGAGTCGTACCTGAGGACTGGAGAGAGGCAATGTAATTCCTCTCTTCAAGAAAGGAAATAGGGAAATCCCCGGCAATTACAGACCAGTAAGTCTCACGTCTGTCGTCTGCAAGGTGTTAGAAAAGATTTGGAGGGATAGGATTTATGACCATTTGGAAGAGCATGGCTTGATTAAATGCAGTCAACATGGCTTTGAGAGCGGCAGGTCATGCCTCACAAACTTTATCGAGTTCTTTGAGGATGTGACTAGAAAAGTTGATGAGGGTCGAGCTGTGGATGTGGTGTATAGGGACTTCAGCAAGGCATTTGATAAGGTTCCCCAAGGTAGGCTCATTCAGACGATCAGGAGGAATGGGATACAGGGGAACTTCGCTGTCTGGATACAGAATTGGCTGGCCAACAGAAGACAGCAAGTGGTAGTAGAAGGAAAATATTCTGCCCGGAAGTCAGTGGTGAGTGGTGTTCCACAGGGCTCTGTCCATGGGCCTCTACTGTTTGTAATTTTTATTAAATGACTTGGATGAGGGGATTGAAGGATGGGTCAGCAAGTTTGCAGATGACACAAAGGTTGGAGGTGTCGTTGACAGTAATAGAGGGCTGTTGTAGGCTGCAGCAGGACATTGACAGGATGCAGAGATGGGCTGAGAGGTGGCAGATGGAGTTCAACCTGGATAAATGCAAGGTGATGCATTTGGAAGGTCAAATTTGAAAGGTGAGTACAGGATTAAGGATAGGATTCTTGGCAGTGTGGAGGAACAAAGGGATCTTGGTGTGCAGGTACTTAGATCCCTTAAAATGGCCATCCAAGTGGACAGGGTTGTTAAGAAAGCACATGGTGTTTTGGCTTTCAGTAACGGGGGATTGAGTTTAAGAGTCGTGAGATCTTGTTGCACCTCTATAAAACTTTGGTTAGACCGCACTTGGAATACTGCGTCCAGTTCTGGTCGCCCTATTATAGGAAAGATGTGGATGCTTTGGAGAGGGTTCAGAGGAGGTTTACCAGGATGCTGCCTGTACTGGAGGGCTTATCTTATGAAGAGAAGTTAACTGAGCTTGGACTTTTTTCATTGGAGAAAAGGAGGAGGTGAGGGGACCTAATTGAGGTATACAAGATAATGAGAGGCATAGATAGAGTCGATAGCCAGAGACTATTTCCCAGGGCAGAAATGGCTAACACGAGGGGTCGTAGTTTTAAGCTGGTTGGAGGAAAATATAGAGGGAATGTCAGAGGCGGGTTCTTTACACAGAGTTGAGAGAGCATGGAATGCATTGCCAGCAGCAGTTGTGGAAGCAAGGTCATTGGGGACATTTGAGACACTGCTGGACATGCATATGGTCACAGAAATTTGAGGGTGCATGCATGAGGATCAATGGTCAGCACAACATCGTGGGCTGAAGGGCCTGTTCTGTGCTGTACTATTCTATGTTCTATGCTGCCAGACCTGAGATTTTTCACTAATTTCTGTTTTTGTTTCAGATTTCCAGCATCTGCAGAGCTTTCAGTTTTTGACCAAAACTAGTAACTGGCTGTTTAATTACCAAGACTTTAGTGACCTTATTGTGCTATATTAAAAAGAATTAACTTGCTCTGCTGACCTGCAAGAAATTGAATGTCCCGGGGATACGGTGGTGTGTTTTTGTCTTATAGGTGGAATATGGGAGGTCTACATTCCCATCCCTTGCCATTCAGGGATGGTTTACATTTTCATCCCCTATTCAGGGATCAATAAGAACATGACAGCTGGAATTTGACTACTCCCCTCCAGTTATAAAAACAAAAATACAATTCACACCAGATCTGGCCATTACGGAATGATTTGCATTACATTATTTCTGGAGGTGAGGTGGTCAGTGCATTGTATCTTGAGTAGCAGGTGAATATGAGAGTGTGACGGAGTTGTTTTGTCAGCATTACTAACTATAATGTAAAAGATTTTGTATAAAGGAAGGACTGTTTCCTTTATTCAGAGACAGACCCTTAGATACGCCTCGCAAGCATGGCAAGGATCGTTCAGAGTTCCTTCAAAGCTTATGTTGCGCTGTGTTTAATAAAATTTGGTTGTTGCGCACAGATGTTGGCATAAAGAAAAAAAGAACTCAACATTTGGTGGCAGAGGTGGGATTCCAAAATAGAGTTTTCAGGTGGACTGAATAAGTGATCGTCTGACTGTCCATTGTGAGAGATGGGTGGGCCTGTCAGGTAAGATTTACCTTGATTTCTCTCCTTTACCTATCCCTCAGACTCTGTAGTAATGGAATCTCTGAGGTAACTTATGCACTTGCATGCTAACGAGTTCACTTTCACAATCATAAGTTACTGGGTTTAATTGGGGTTTGAATCCCCTAGAAAAAGGAGGTTGGAATCCTGTTGTGGTGGGGTTTGCGGCTCAGGAGCATGTTGTTAAAAAAAAATGACTGTGCCTGTCTTTACCAGCCTGCCTTAGACTGGTTGTGAAGAGGGGAGATGCCCCGCACAAAGGTCAGGACCATGAAGTGGGTGTGGACACTATAGACACTAGGTTTGAGGTTCCGGATCATTAAAAAAGAAAAGTTAGTAATTAGGAATTTCAAAGAAAAACATCTGAACAAAATTTGGTACTACTTAAAGTTATCATGTTTATCCTCCACACCTCCCCTTATATGTACTTTTAAGACCACATGGCATCACTGGGAAAAAGGGGAAGAAAGTGGATCCAGTCCTTTGTCCAGGTTTTTATTGTGGGAGTCACAGTTTCTGGGCTGTGGACTCGACTCTGAGTCTTTCCTCTGGGGGAAGGATCTGGCATGGACTGCAGCGCCATATGGTCTGCTGCGAGGGCTTTCTCTTTTTATAAGTGTAATTTTATCGAGAGGAAGCAAAGAACGAGAAATGCTGAAATTCAGGTTGTATGACTACTTGGGTCGAAAAAGAACAGAATAATAGTGAAGAAGAGGCCCTTCAGCCCTCGATGTTGCATCGACCTGTGAACTAATCTAAGCCCATCATGCTACACTATCCCATCATCATCCATATGCTTATCCAAGGACTACTTAAATGCCCCTAATGTGACTGAGTTAACTACATTGGCAGACAGGGCATTTTATACCCATACTACTGTGTAAAGAACCTGCCTCTAACATTTGTCTTAAATCTATCTTCCCTCAATTTGCAGCTATGCTCCCCTCGTACAAGCTGACGTCATCATCCTAGGAAAAAGACTCTCACTATCCACCCTATCTAATCCTCTGATCATCATGTCTCTATCAAATCCCCTCTTAGACTTCTTCTCTCCAATGAGAACAGACCCAAGTCCCTTAGCCTTTCCGTGTAATACCTTCCCTCCAGACCAGGCAGCATCTTGGTAAATCTCCTCTGCACCTTTTCCAATGCTTCCACGTCCTTCCTGTAATGGGGCAACCAGAATTGTACACAATATTCCAAGTGAGGCTGCACTAGCCTTTTATATAGTTGCACCATGACATCATGGCTCTGGAACTCAATCCCTCTACCAATAAAACCTAACATACCATATGCCTTTTTAACAGCACTATCATCCTGATTGGCAACTTTCAGGGATCTATGTACATGAACACCAAAATCTCTCTGCATATCCACACTACCAAGAATCTTTCTATTTACCCAGTATTCTGCCTTCTTGTTATTCTTTCCAAAGTGAATCACCTCACATTTATCTGCATTTGCTACCTCTGAGCATAATTCTGCAGTTTATCCAAGTCCCTCTGCAACACTATTCCACACTGCCTACCACTTCACTGACTTTATCGTCATCTGCAAACTTACTAACCTATCCACCTATGCCTGCGTCTAAGTCATTTATAAAAATAACAAACACAAACAGCAGTGGTCCCAAACAGATCCACTAGTGACCCACCACTAGTAACCATACTTGAGGCTGAATATTTTCCATCAACCACCACTCGCTGCCTTCTTAAAGAAAGCCAGTTTCTAATCCAAACTGCTAAACTACACTCAATCCTATGCCTCTGCATTTTCTCCAAAAGCCTACCATGTGGAATCTTATCAAAGGCTTTACTAAAGTCCATGTACACCATGTCAACTGCCCTACCCTCATCCACATGCTTGGTCACCTTCTCAAAAAGCTCAATAATTTTTTTTTATTTAAGAAGGTGGACTTTCACTAAAATCCATCACGCAAAAGCCGTTATGCAAAAGCTAAAGTAAACTAAACTATTTATATATTGCACAAATTGACAAATTTCAAAACACAGTAAAATACATTATCTATTCCAACATCATCTTAAACACCTGAGTCTTTGCATCTACACTGCATCTACTTAATTTTTTTTAATTCACCAAGTTGAGAGTTTGGTAACCTCTTCCCTTATTATACATATAAATGACCTTAGATTTCCTCAGGCACAAATACCTCCTTCAGGTGTTCTAACCAAACACTTTTGGTTTGGAATTTTCAACTAAAACTCTGGCATTGCAGTTCCAAACTATTCCTTTTGTTCAGAAGAAACTTATAAGTATATCTAAATTCAATCAGGATTTCTGCAAACTGGACAGAAACGTTTTCCAATCTATAGGGAAAAGCAAAATCCTGATCTTTCTAAATAGAAAGTAAAATGATGTTTTTCATTTTTACTTTTTCTGCATTGGGAGAATTTTACAAGCAAACATATCTCCATTACAGGACCTCCCTGTCTCATATTGGTTGCAACAAAAAAAACTCACGACTTTTCCTCATCCACAAGACGAAAACCTACAAGTCACTAGCTTAAAATCCAACCTCGAAAATAAATTATATTGAAATATAGCAAACATTTATTAACTGGTACCTATAGGGCCAGGAGTATGACACAGTTGATCAAGGCATCCACATAATCAATGTAATAACACAAACTAAGTAATAGAAACACAATGCAGGGGATACACACGTCACTGTTATATTTCACTTACAGCATAACATACTTCAATAATAATGCAACTTTGCCTTAGATAAAACTGACTGGCAGAGAGTCTTCTCTCACTCTCAGCTGACTACTCAGACATCAGAGATCCCCTTCCCCTGCCTGATTAATAGTCACATGTTTCTTTCCTTAAATTATGTTTGCACATTTTTACTTCAACGAGGTTAAAATCTAGGAACTTCCTCCCGAACAACATTGTGGTTGCACTTATACCATATCAGCAGTAGAATTTACCATCCATTTCACAAGGGCAAGTAAGGATAGCCAGAAATTACTTGGTCAGTGACACAAATGATTGATTTAAATGTGAGCGTTCGGACTACTTCAATGACGCAAAGGGCTACCAAAGCCAGAGGATTCTGCTTATTTTAAAATAAAGTATACAAAAAAACCCCACTAAAAATAGCTGGTGTTCGACAAAGCAAGACAAGTCACATTGGAAACCATGACACACAATAACTTTGGCATCAACAATTCTTCAAAATCAATCAAGTAAATGAGGTACAAATCAAACTACATTGTGCTGTGTATACTTGACATAAAGAACCTATATGTAATAACTGTCGCCAAGGTTGAAAATGTTCTCCATTTTGCTAAAAGGAGGCTATAGCCTAGTGGCATTATTGCTGGACTATTATTAATTCAGAAATCAGAATCCAGAGAGGAAGGGTCTGAAGGTAATTTCCTGGCAATACTGCAGATGTGAAGCAAGGGTCATTATTGGATATGGATGGCAATTTTGCTGACCTGGACAACAATGAACAGATGTTAGAGAGGATGACCGTACAAAGATGTCACATATTTTAGCATCAGGGTGATCAGCAAATATTGTTACAGTGCATGCACAGATGTGATCAGAGTTACGATATGGGGCAAGGGAGAAGTGAAAGCGAGGGTTGACAAAGCAAACCTTCACCTCCCAGGTAGAAGCAGGGAGACTGTGCTAGGAATGGCATCAATGAGGGAGGGAAGGCTAGCACAAGAAACTAGTTTCTGGATTAGTGGTGCTGGAAGAGCACAGCAGTTCAGGCAGCATCCGAGGAGCAGTAAAAGCGACGTTTCGGGCAACAGCCCTTCATCAGGAATAAAGGCAGAGAGCCTGAAGTGTGGAGAGATAAGTGAGAGGAAGGTGGGGGGTAGGGAGAAAGTAGCATAGAGTACAATAGATGAGTGGGGGAGGGGATGAAGGTGATAGGTCAGGGAGGAGGGTGGAGTGGATAGGTGGAAAAGAAGAAAGGCAGATAGGACAAGTCATGGGGACAGTGCTGAGCTGGAAGTTTGGAACAAGGGTGAGGTGGGGGAAGGGGAAATGAAGAAACTGTTGAATGCCACATTGATGCCCTGGGGTTGAAGTGTTCCGAGGCGAAAGATGAGGCGTTCTTCCTCCAGGCATCTGGTGGTGAGGGAGTGGCGGTGAAGGAGGCCCAGGACCTCCATGTCCTTGGCAGAGTGGGAGGGGGAGTTGAAATGTTGGGCCACGGGGTGGTGTGGTTGATTGGTGCGGGTGTCTCGGAGATGTTCCCTAAAGCGCTCTGCTAGGAGGCGCCCAGTCTCCCCAAATGTAGAGGAGACCACATCAGGAGCAACGGATACAATAAATGATATCAGTGGATGTGCAGGTAAAACTTTGATGGATGTGGAAGGCTCCTTTAGGGCCGCGGATGGAGGTGAAGGAGGTGGTGTGGGCACAGGTTTTGCAGTTCCTGTGGCAGGGGAAGGTGCCAGGATGGGAGGGTGGGTTGTAGGGGGGCGTGGACCTGACCAGGTAGTCACAGAGGGAATGGTCTTTGCGGAAGGCGGAAAGGGGTGGGGAGGGAAATTTATCCCTGATGGTGGGGTCTTTTTGGAGGTGGCGGAAATGTCAGCGAATGATTTGGTTTATGCAAAGGTTGGTAGGGTGGAAGGTGAGCACCAGGGGCGTTCTGTCCTTGTTATGGTTGGAGGGGTGGGGTCTGAGGGCGGAGGTGCGGGATGTGGACGAGATGCGTTGGAGGGCATCTTTAACCACGTGGGAAGGGAAATTGCGGTCTCGAAATGAGGATGCCATCTGTTGTGTTCTGTAGTGGTCCTCCTGGGAGCAGATACGGCGGAGGCGGAGGAATTGGGAACACGGGATGGCATTTTTGCAAGAGGTAGGGTGGGATGAGGTATAATCCAGGTAGCTGTGGGAGTCGGTGGGTTTGTAAAAAATGTCAGTGTCAAGTCGGTCGTCATTAATGGAGATGGAGAGGTCCAGGAAGGGGAGGGAGGTGTCAAAGATGGTCCAGGTAAATTCAAGGTCAGGGTGGAATGTGTTGGTGAAGTTGATGAATTGCTCAACCTCCTCGCGGGAGCACGGGGTGGCGCCAATGGAGTCATCAATGTAGTGGAGGAAGAGGTGGGGACTGTTGCCGGTGTAATTACGGAAGATCAACTGTTCTACGTAGAACAGTCAATCTTCCGTAATTACGTAGAACAGTCGATCTTCCGTAATTACACCGGCACCTCTCCCCCCCCTCTTCCTTCGCTACATTGATGACTGCATTGGCGTCACCTTGTGCTCATGCGAGGAGGTTGAGCAATTCATCAACTTCACCAACTACCTGGATTACACCTCTTCCCACCCTACCTCTTGCAAAAATGCCATCCCGTATTCCCAATTCCTCAATCTCTGCTGTATCTGCTCCACCACAGAACACACCAGATGGCCTCCTTCTTTAGAGACCGCAATTTCCCTTCCCACGTGGTTAAAAATGCCCTTCAACGCATCTCATCCACATCCCGCACCTCCGTCCTCAGACCCCACCCCTCCAACCATAACAAGGACAGAACGCCCCTGGTGCTCACCTTCCACCCTACCAACCCTTGCATAAACCAAATCATTCACTGACATTTCCGCCACCTCCAAAAAGACCCCACCACCAGGGATATATTTCCCTTCCCACCCCTTTCCGCCTTCCACAAAGACCGTTCCCTCCGTGACTACCTGGCCAGGTCCACGCCCCCCTACAACCCACCCTCCCATCCTGGCACCTTCCCCTGCCACCGCAGGAACTGCAAAACCTGCGCCCACGCCTCCTCCCTCACCTCCATCCAAGGCCCTAAAGGAGCCTTCCACATCCAAAGTTTTACCTGCACATCCACTAATATCATTTATAGTATCCGTTGCTCCTGTTGCGATCTCCTCTACATTGGGGAGACTGGACACCTCCTAGCACAGCGCTTTAGGGAACATCTCCAGGACACCCGCACCAAGCAATCACACCGCCCTGTGGCCCAACATTTCAACTCCCCCTCCCACTCTGCCGAGGACATGGAGGCCCTGGGCCTCCTTCACTGCTGCTCCCTCACCACCAGACGCCTGGAGGAAGAATGCCTCATCTTCCGCCTCAGAACACTTCAACCCCAGGGCATCAATATGGACTTCAACAGTTTCGTCATTTCCCCTTCCCCCACCTCACTCTAGTTCCAACCTTCCAGCTCAGCCCTGTCCCCATGACTTGTCCTATCTGCCTATCTTCTTTTCCACCTATCCACTCCACCCTCTCCCTGACCTATCACCTTTATCCCCTTCCCCACTCACCTATTGTACTCTTTGCCACTTTCTCCCCACCCCACCCTCCTCTAGCTTATCTTTCCACGCTTCAGGCTCTCTACCTTTATTCCTAATGAAGGGCTTTTGTCCGAAACATCGCTTTTACTGCTCCTCGGATGCTGCCTGAACTGCTGTGCTCTTCCAGCACCACTAATCCGGAATCTGGTTTCCAGCATCTGCAGTCATTGTTTTTACCTACAAGAAACTAGTCTCCATTGCCTGGAGTCATAAAACTTAGAGACGTTTTATAGAAATACCTGGTGGTCTTTTTTTTTAAAAAAGAGGAAGGATTATTGAAATGCCACAGTAGATACTGTAGATTATTTAAAAGGCTGTGCTTATAGTTACTGGCTGCAGCTGCACAACAGGCCATTTGTGGAATCAAGACAAATGTCCTCAGTCATCCTGCCCCATCTTCCTGTTGGTCTGGAGCTGCCATCATTGTGAATGGAGTAATCGGTGGTGACATTGTTTCTCCTCAGCCAGCTACATGACCAATTTGATGGATATTATTTAGGACTAGACATGGATACTATTTAATTGGCCAATTCTGAAAGTAGGAATTATAACTTTATTTTTTCTTGTGACTGGTGGAATGGAGGGGCTACCTTGACAGCACACTCCTGGAAGTTGTAACAAAGAGATGATCAAATCTGTCAAAGGCAAGAGAGAATAATATAGGATAATGATTGAGCCAATTTGTGAATTTGGGCCATTTCATTATTTTGTGAAAGGCTAATTAGATTGGAGAAATTTAGAGAGGGAAAGATGGGTCTCAGTTTGGATGATGACAATAAAGTGCTGAATTCTCTCAGCCCATGACCAACGTGACCAATGGCAAGTTAACTGGGAAACCATGGTGTGATTGGTAAAATGAGACTCTCGACTTGAAAAAGAATCTTATTCTGCAGTCGTGATTTGAATGATGAGACAAGAATCTCAGTACTGAGTGACGAGAAGCATAATTTCATGCATGAACCCCTCAGTATTATTAATAATGTTGACCTTGTTTACGTGTGGTTTATTATTCTCCCACACACTAGAGAGAAACAAATGGCAACAATTCCCAACATGGAAGTCGGTAGGAGAGAGGGTTGATGAAGGGCTTATGCCGGAAACGTCGATTCCCCTACTCTTTTCATCTATGGGATGAAATAAGGAAGCACTGTTTTAAAACTAGTGTTTTAAAGAATTGCTGCATGTTCTGACGAGCAAGTAAGCTGTGACCTGACACTCATGGCAAGCATCAGGTAAACACTTAATTAATCAAGCAGCACAAACTGGAGCTGATGGGTTGTGTATAGATGCAGCTGGGTAGAAACTAAAACTTCATTGATAACCAGTTGCTAGTCTATAGATCAGCTGCAAAACCTAAGCTCGGTCTCAGTAACTGAACAGTATGGAGCTGTGGACCAAATAACGAAGTGATTTGATCTCGAGCAGCTTAGGTGCTGACTCTGCTCTCTGGAGTCAAAACAGCTTTGAACTTGAAGAAAACCAATGTATTATGCATTTAGCAACTTTGCAAACTGTGACACTTAATTGATAAATCCACCCTTTGAAAGTGGAAAACTTGTCTCTTGAAAGTGAGTTATTTGAGGTGGTGACGAGACAGGTCAATGAAAGTCGAGCAATGGATATGGTGTATATGGACTTCAAGGCATTTGATAAGGTTCCCACAGTAGGCTCATTCATAAAGTCAGGACATATGGGATACAGGGAGGTTTGGCTGTCTGGATTCAGAATTGGCTGGCTAACAGAAGGCAGACAGTGGTTGTAGATGGCAAGTATTCTGCCTGGAAGTTAGCAGTGAGTGGTATCCCGCAGGGCTCTGTTCTTGGGCCTCTGCTCTTGGTTGTTTTTACAAATGACTTGAATGAGGAGGTTGAGGGGTCAGTTAGTAAATTTGCCGATTACACAAAGGTTGGAGGTGCCATTGATAGTATCGAGGGCTATTGCAGGCTGCAGCGTGACAGACAGGGTGCAGAGCTGGGCTGAGAAATGGCAGGTGGAGTTCAACCTGGATAAATGCGAAGTGATGCATTTTGGAAGGTCGAACTTGAATGCTGAAGATAGGATTAAAGACAGGATTCTTGGCAGTGTGGAGAAAGAGGGACCTTGGTGTTCAAGTGCACAGATCCCTCAAAGTTGCCACCCCAGTGGAAAGGGTTGTTAAGAAAGCATATGGTGTTTTGGCTTTCATTAACAGGGGGAATCGAGTTTAAGAGCCACAAGGTTTTGCTGCAGCTCTACAAGAGCCTGGTGAGACCATACTTGGAATATTGTGTCCAGTTCTGGTCGCCCTATAATATGAAAGATACGGAGGCTTTGGAGAGGGTGCAAAGAAGGTTTAACAGGATGCTGCCTGGACTGGACGGTTTGTCTTATGAACAGAGGTTGACTAAGCTCAGACTTTTCTCTCTGGAGAGGAGGAGGAAGAGAGGTGACCTGATCGAGGTATATGAGGTAATGAGAGGCATGAATAGAGTGAACAGCCAGAGACTTTTCCTCAGGATAGAACTGACTGGCACGAGAGGTCATATGTTAAGATATTAGGAGGAAGGTATAGAGACGACGTCAGAGGTAGGTTCTTTACACAGAGAGTTGTAAATACATGCAATGCGTTGCCAGCAGTGGTGGTGAAAGCAGAGTCATTAGGGATATTTAAGGGATATGTGCTGGACATGCACATGGACAGCAGTGAATTGAGGGGTGCGTCGGTTAGATTATTTTATTTTAGATTAGGAATAATCCTCGGCACAACATCATGGGCCTAAGGGCCTGTTATCCGCTGTATTTTTCTGTGTTCTAAAATCAGTGAAAACATCTGGAGAAAGACAACTGAAAAGCAATGTTTAACAAGCATAGGAATCATAATGATCATCTCAGCAATCCATGAATAGGAACGACTGAAGTGCCTTTGCAGTTTTCCTCCATCAATAATCTATGTTTCCCTGTCTGTGTGTGCACAAGTGTGTTTAATGGGGTGTTTGATTTGTAGTATTATATGTCAATGTTTTGTAACTATTTAGCTGCATCTAGAGTCTAATTACTTAGAATAAATTGTAACTCTTGTTATCGCAAAGATGTTGGGAAGATAGAGGAAAGAAACTCGAAAGGGTTCAGTGAAGGTTTACAAGGATGTTGCCAGGGTGGGAGGGTTTGAGCTATAGGGAAAGGCTGAATAAAATGGAGTCAAGGTTTTTTCCCCGGGTAGGGGAGTCCAAAACTAGTTGGTACAGGTTTAAGATGACAAGGAAAAGATTTAAAAGGGGCCTAAGGAACAACGTTGTCACACAGAGGGTAGTGCATGTATGGACTGAACTGTCAGAGAAGGTCATGGAGGCTGGTACAATTAGTTAAAGGGCGTTTGGATGGATATATGAACAGGAAGGGTTTTGAGGGCTGTGGGCCAAATGCTGGCAAAAGGGAGGAGATCAATTTACAATATCAGGTTGGCATGGAAGAGTTGGACCAAGCCTGGTCCAGTCAAGTTGGGTTTGGAAACCAGGTAAATCAGAACGTTTTATGCACTTATTTTAAAATGTTTAATTTTTGTGACGACTCTGGGAATAGTGGACTCGACTTCCAGTGTGCTACCCAGAGTTAAGACAACAGCATAATCCCAGTTGGAGCAGAAATGAGGAGGAATTGTTTCACTGAGGGTAGTGAATCTGTGGATTTTTTTTAAACCACCAGTGGCTGTCGAGGCTTGGTCGTCAGGTATATTTAATAACAATATAGACAGATTTTAATTACTAAGGGAATCAAGGATCACGAAGCAAAGCCAGAAAATTGAATTGAGAATTATCAGGTCAGACACGATCTTATTGAATGGCAGAGCGAGCATGAAGGGCCTTCCACATCCAAAGTTTCACCTGCACATCCCCACCTTACCCAGTTCCAACATGTCAGCACAGCACCATCCTCATGACCTGTCCTACCTGCCAATCTTACTTCCCACCTATCTGCCTCACCCTCCTCTTCGACAACCTATCACCTTCATCCCCACCTCCATCCACCTATTGTACTTCTAGCTACCTTCTCCTCAGCCCCACCCGCCTCCCATTTATCTCTCCACTCCGGAGGCTCCCTGCCTCATTCCTGATGAAGGGCTTTTGCCCGAAACATCAACTTTTCTGCTCCTCGGATGCTGCCTGACCTGCTGTCCTTTACCAGCACCACTCTAATCTGGACTCTGATCTCCAGCATTTACAGTCCTCACTTTCGCCTATGAAGGGCCAAATAGCCTAATTCTGCACTTTGGTCTTGTGATCGTATGGTAATCACTACCCGCACCCTCTATCACAGGCTTTGCATTGGACACATGCCAGACATACCTCCAATTCATTTCAAAAACAGTTATCCATATCAAGGCTGCATGTTGGAATGCCATGGCACCTTTCAGTACAATGCTGCTGCTAGGCCATTTTGCATGTACCAATCTCACGCAATGGAGCAGAGTGCACCTCGGGTCCTGAGCTTACTTTTTTTAGGACTCACTGATTTCACATCTGCTAAGCTGCTTAGCCTTGCCTAGCCTTTTTGTGCTTGCCATATTACTCACACCTCACAGGGGCACAGTCTTGCCTTGCAACAGAGACACAAAGCCAAACAGCATGTCATATTTGTCAGTAGTGATCAATCAAGTGTGTGGGCATGCTTATGTACAGTTCAGTATCAATATTACACATGCAGGAAACACAATGTATTTAAACTAAATGGCGATGTCTCCAAATATAAAAGGAACAGTTCTCAGTCAAGGAGGACTGTTGTCAAAGAATCCACACCAGTCTTAGAATCACAGACTCCCTACAGTGTGGAAGCAGGCCATTTTGCCCATCAACTCCAGGAGGGTGGAATTGAACCCAGGTCCCCAGTGCTGTGAGCTGAGCCGTTGTTCCACTCCCCGACAGTCAAGGATAGCGTCTGATCTCAAACTACAGGCATGGACACAGACTCAGTTGACCTCTTGGGGCAGTCAGGGTTAGGGGTTACTTATCACTACAGTCTTGGGAGTGAACCACAGTCAGTCCTCCAGGTCCACTGCAATCAGTCTGGCAATTACTGGTTAGTCAGTCAGGGAGTTGTACAGAGATCAAAATTTACAGAGTTTCACAGACATTGAACTATTGTGAATTGGGAGAAGGATAATGATGGACTTTGAGACAGCATACAGATTGGTGGAATGGGCAAACATCTGATAGATGAAATTCCATGTTGAAAAATGGGAAGTAACGTATTTTGATAGTATAATGGAAGGAAATACAATCTAAAGTCATAATCTAAGTCGGGGTGGGGGTGGAGGGAGGAGGTGATGGAGGAGCAGAGCGATAGGGATTATATTTACACAAATTACTGAAGGCAGCAGTTGAGAAAGCAGTTAAATCAGCATGTTAGAATCCTGGACTTTATAAATAACAGCAGAGTACACATACAAGGAAACTAAAATGGACCTTTTAATAATAACGATTCAGCTTCAAGTAAAATATTACATCTAATTCTGGAAACCATACTTTGCAAAGATATGAAGGTTCATAGAAAAGGCACAGAAAAGATTTTAAAAATTTGTTTGAGGAACAAGAAACTTCAAAAACAACACAAGACTGTAGAGGTTGTGAGTCAGAGAATAGAACATACTTTGAATCGGAGATTTGATTGGTATTTAAAATAACCTGGTCATTAGACAGAGTAGATAGTATTATGATGGGAATACTGGATAAGTTAGATCCTAGAATGAAATCTGGCTTCATACGGTTAATAGGTTTGTTTTGCTTGTTTTAGTAAGTTATTGTAGTGGGTAATCACAGATATTTTCACATGAGGCTGCAGACTTCCTATAACAGCAAAACAGAACTTTACAATAAAAAAAATGAAAAGCATGCCGAACTATATAAATTATTGAAGATGGTTAGCAAGGGAACCATAAGGCCATAAGACATAGGAGCCGAAATTAGGCCATTCAGCCCATCGAGTCTGCTCCACCATTCAATCATAGCTGAAGCATTTCTCAACCCAGTTCTCCTACTTTCTCCCTGTAGCCCTTGATACTCAAGACCCTATCAATCAGTCTTAAACATACTCAATGGCCTGGGCTCCACAGCCTTGTCGCAAATTTCATAGATTCACTATTCTCTGACTGAAGCAGTTTCTCCTTATCTCCATTCCAAAATGTCTTCCCTGTTCTTTAAGGCTATGCCCTCAGGTCAGAGTCTCTCCTATCAATAGAAACATCTGCCCAAAATCGACTCTGTCCAGGCCATTCACAACTCTATGTTTCAATTAGATCCTCCTCATCCTTCTAAATTCCATTGAATATAAACCCAGAGTTCTCGAGCATTCCTCATATGTTAAGCTTTTCATTCCTGGGACCATTCTCATAAACTTCCTCTGAACATGCTCTAGGGCCAGTTCATCCTTCCTGAGATGTGGGGCCCAAACCTTCTCACAATACTCCAAGTGTGGTCCGACCGCAGCCTTATAGAGTGTCAGAAGTACATCCCTGCTTTTATATTCAAGTCCTCTCAAAATGAATGCTAACGTTGCATTTATTTTGAAAGACACGGCAAAACAATGTTTCATTCTCTGTCTCAATAATATCTATGAAAGACTGAAAACCGGAGAATCTTTCAATAACTTTAAGTTTTAGAGTGCTGCTTAACAGTTTCTTGGCCTTTGACTATGAAAACAAATCAACAACTTTTCCAAATCTGCCAACATGAATATTTCCTCAAATTTGACTGGTTATATTTCTAACAACCTGCACATTTTAAATCAAACGCTCTTCATTTAGAAGTTTCACAAAGTCTACTTTTGCTGAGGTAACTGCCCTGAATTGTATTTTGGGAACAAAAATTCAACTTGCTTTTGAACTCAACATGATGCCTTCTGAGCTGAATTCATAAACGTACTTCAAAATTGCTGATGACACAAAGATTGGAGGTGCCGTTGATAGTATCAAGGGCTACTGCAGGCATTACTCCTTATTTTATCACAAATGTTGAGTTGCAATTAAGTATTTATGAAAAATTATTGCTGTAAATCCAAAACACAACTTAGTGTTCAGATATAGCTGTCGAACTTACCGAACAGTGTAGCACTGGAAATGACTATCTGGATATGCTGGCTGGAATGGCTCTTGAGTTAATACTGACCCAAACCACCAAACATCGTCTATTATTGATCGGAATTTGTCACCTGCAGCAACAGAATAAATAGGAGTGATGATTAACTAATTGAATGGTGTGACAGTTATCTAACTTCAGAATAGCTTTCAATACTCAATGATTGGAGTGGCAGATGGTATTTAATTTAAGAAATGTGAGGTGCTGCATTTTGGAAAGGCAAATCAGCACAGGGCTTACACACTAAATGGTAAAGTCCTGGCAGTTTTGTTTTATTTTATTTATTCATTTTGTGGAATGAGAGCATCACTGGCTAGCTCGATTTATTGCCCATCAGAAGGTGATCATGAGCTTTAACTGCTACAATCCAACTGCTGTGGGTTGACCCACAATGCAACTAACGAGGGAATTCCAGGATTTTGACCCAGCGACAGTGCAGGAATGCCGATATGTTTCCAAGTCAGGATGGTGAGTTGCTTGGAAGGGAACTTGAAGGTGGTGGTGCTCCCATATATCTGCTGCCCTTGTCCTTCTAGATGGAAGTGGTTGTGGGTTTGGAAGGTGCTGCCTGAGGATCTTTGGTGAATTTCTGCTGTGCATCTTGTAGATAGGAAACATTGATGTTACTGAGCATCGGTGGTGGAGTGAGTGGATGTTTGTGGATGTAGTGCCAATCAAGTGGGCTGCTTTGTCCTGGATTGTGACAAACTTCAAGTGTTGTTGGGGCTGCACTCATCCAGACAACTGGGGAGTATTCCATCATACTCCTGACATGTGCCTTGTAGATGGTAGACAGGCTTTGAGCAGTCAAGTATTCCAAGCTTCAGAACTACTACTATCATCATTGTTTTATGTGGCAAGTCCAGTCGAGTGTCTGGTCAATGATAACCCCCAAGATGTTGTTACAGGAGTTTTGTTGATGGTAACACTATAGAATGCCAAGGGACGGTGGTTAGATTGTCTCTTGCAGTCAAATGTAGCCTTGATTTCAAGGGTTATCACACTCACCTCACCTGTGGGATTCAGCTCTTTTGTCCATGTTTGGACCAAGGCTGTAATGAGGTTAGGAGCGGAGTAGCCTTGGTGGAATCCAAACTGGGAATCACTCAGTAGGTTATTGCTGAGCAGGTACTGCTTGACACCACTGCGAACAACACCTTCCGTCACTTTACTGATGAGAGGAGACTGATAGGAATTTGTCCTTTTTTTTATGTACTGGACATATTTGGGCAAACTTCCACATTGTCATTTCGATACCAGTATTGTAACTGCATCAGAACAGTTCGGCTAGGGGTGCAGCAAGTTCTGGAGCACAAGTCTTCAGTACCATTGCCTGAATGCTGTCAGACCCTGTAGCCTTTGCAGTATCCACTGTCTCCAACCGCTTCTTGATATTACATGGAGTGAATCAAATTGGCAGAAGACTGCTATATGCATTGCTGGCAACCACTGGAGGAGATTGAGGTGGACCATCCACTCGTCACTTCTCGCTGAAAATTGCTCGAAAGCTTCAGACATATCTTTTGCACTGATATGCTGGGTTCTTCAATCATTGATGTTGAGGATATTTGTGGAGTCTCAACCTCCAGTGAGTTGTTTAATCATCTACCATCATTCACAGCTGGATGTGGCAGGACTGCAGAGCTTATATTTGATTCACTGGTTGTGGGATTGCTTAGCTTTGTCTATCACTTGCTGTTTGACATGCAAATAGTCCTGTTTGTTGGCTTCACCAGGTTGGCATCTCATCTTCAGTCATGCCTGGTGTTGCTCCTGGCATGCCGTCCTGCATTCTCCATTGAAACGTGGTTGATCCCCTGGATGATCGCAATGGTTGAGTGTGGAATATCCACGAGGTTACAAATTGTGTTGGAGTACAATTCTGCTGCTGTTGATGGCCTGCAGCACCTCATGGATGGCCAGTCTTGAGTTGCTAGATCTGATCGAAGTCTGTCCCATTTAGCAATGGTAGAACCACGCAACATGATGGAGGTTATTCTCAATGTGAAGGTGAGATTTTATCTCCATAAGGGCTGTGCGTTGGTCACTCTTACGGATATTGTCCTGGACAAATGCATCTGCAGCTGACAGATTAGTAAGGATGAGGTCAAGTATGTTTTTCCCTCATTTCTTTTTCCCCTGCCGCGTCTAGCAGCTATATCCCTTTGAACCTGACCAACTTGATGTGTAGCTCTGCTGCCAAGCCACTCTTGGTGGCCGACATTGAAATCCCTCACCTAGAGTACATTTTGAGCTCTTGCTATCCCAAGTGCTTCCTTGAGGTGTTGTTCAGCATGGAAGAGTACAGATTCATGAATTGAGGGAGGATGGTGCGTGGTAATCAACAGTAGGTTTGCTTTCCTGTGTTTAACCTGAAGCCACAAGACGTTGTGGGGTCCGGAGTCAATGTTGAGGACTCCCACAGAAACTGAGTGTTGCTGAACAATGAGATCTTGGAGTGCAGGCTCATAGTTCCTTTAAAGGGGAGTCACAGGTAGATAGGATGGTGAAGAAAGCTTTTGGTATGCTTGCCTTTATTGGTCAGTGCATTGAGTAAAAAAGTTGGGAGGTCATGTTGCATTTGTACAGGACATTGGTTAATCCACTATTGGAATAGTGTGCAATTCTGAACGGATTCAGAAAAAAAATTAGAAGGATGTTTTCAGGGTTGGAAGGTTTGAGCTATAGGGAGATGCTGTACAGACTGGGGATATTTTCTCTGGAAGTGTCGCAGGTTGAGGGGTAAGCTTATAGATGTTTATAAAATCGCAAGGAGCATGGATAAGGTAAATAGACAAGGTCCTTCCATGGGTTGGGAGAGTCCAAAACTCAAGGACATAAATTTAAAGTAAGGGGGCAAGTTTTAAAAGGGACACCTGTTTTACACAGAGGGTGGTGCGTGTATGGAATAAGCTGCCAGAGGAAGTGGAGGAGGCTGGTACAATTACAACATTTAAAAGACATCTGGATGGGTATATAAATAGGAAGGGCTTAGAGGGACGTGGGCCAAATGCTGGCAAATGGGACGAGATTTATTTAGGATACCTGCTTGGAATAGACGAGTCTGAGCAAAGGATCTGGTTCTGTGCTGTATACTTCTATGACTCCATGATTAATCATAAAATGCAACAACACATTAAGTCCTCAATTGAGAAAGAGATGACTTGTACTAATGTTATTTTCTTGTAAGCAACAGATTCCCACGGCCAAGAGAAAAAAAATTGAAGAGAATTCACAGATCACGTACAGTGGTTTGGCTGCAAGTGAGGTGGGAAGAAGGGGAATATCAAAGAGGACGTCATTTGTCCCCAGAAGTATTTTTAGAATAATCTTCAGGATGTGGATATTGAATCCAAGCAGAGCTGCTGAAAAACCATTTCTAAAAAAACCGTACTCTGCGCAACATTTCACCATATTATTACCACTATAATTCTGTAATTTCCATCCTCTGAAAGCAATCACAACTACAGAACCATAAACTGTCCAGCTAAGAACAAAAAGAGACAGCATTGTTCAATAACATTGACCAATGATAAAATACACTGTGGGTCTACTAAATTAATAGAATGTGCCCATAACTCTTACATTCTGAAGAAGAATGAAGCTGGAGGAAGTAATTTGAACAACTTCATAAGTAGATTGCATCACTTGTTAAAGTTAAGGAGCTACTCTCAAGCCCATCTTCCAGAAGAATTTCAAATAATTGCAGTGAGTGACCCTCACTATAATAATAAAATTGAGATTTAGAACAACGTTTGAGAAAAATGTTTAGCCTCAGTTTCTTTTAAAAATCAAAAATTTAAACTTTGAAACATAATGAATTAAAACTTACCAGCTTTCCAATTCCTCTCCCTTGCTTCATCATAAAACTGACGTAATACAAGAAAATCAATTACATCAGGCATGTCATGATATCTGAAACATAGAACAGTACATAACTTATCAGAATGATGTGCAAAAGTACATTTGATACAGGTAGTGCTTAACCAAAATTGGGGCTGACTGGAGCAGAGTGAAAGATATCTTGGTTTGCATCTGACAGGATCTGAAACACAATAAATAATCAAATATATGAATTAGAAACATGAGTAGGCCACTCACGTTTTCAAGCTGCTCCAAACAGTCAATAAGATCATGGCTGACCTAATCACTTCATAAACCCCACCCCACCGTCACAATA
Organism: Chiloscyllium punctatum; assembly: GCF_047496795.1. Lineage (NCBI taxonomy): Eukaryota > Metazoa > Chordata > Chondrichthyes > Orectolobiformes > Hemiscylliidae > Chiloscyllium > Chiloscyllium punctatum. The sequence continues at coordinate 82,033,729 of NC_092753.1, read as the reverse complement.
ACCTTTCATTCCCTAAATTATCAAGAGCTCAACTCCCCCCACTTTAAAAATATTCAAACTCCCTGCTTTTGATGTTAAGCTCACTACCTTTTGGGGAAAAAAAGTCCCATAGTCTTTCAATCCTTGTGAGAAAAAAATTTTCATCCGTTTTAAATGGGCAACCACTAATTATGGACTATCAAACAAGTGGAAGCATTCTTTTCACATCCACCCTTCAGGATCTTGTTTTTCAATCAAGTTGCCCTTTTACCCTTATGAACTTTCACAAGTCTGGCCTATCCCATGTTTTCTCACAAGATAACCTGTACATTTCAAGCTGTCATCAGGCAGACCTTCACTCATGGCCTTTCCATTCCTGGCGCAACTGAAGCATAACCAGCACAAATTTGTATTCATTTCCTATTACAATAATCAATAGGATTCTATTAACTTTCCTAATTATTTGTTGTACCGGCAAAATGAAGCCCCAGCACTGAATCCTAAGGCACACCATTCATTATACCTGGTCAACCAGAAAATGATCTACTTATGTCTATTTTCTGTTTTTTGTATCTGGCCAACCTTCTATCCATGCCTTTTATTCTAAACAAATATCTATGATGTGACACCTTACCAAATTCCTTCTGAAATGTAAGTACAGTACATCCATCAGCTTCCCTTTATCCACAGCACACATTTCCTCAAAGGTGTCAATAAATTAGTAAACAATGTGTCTTATTCAAAGCCCACTTGATTTGCTTGAACTTTTATAACTGATCTTCAATAATAGTTTTATCAACTCTTCAACAGATGTTAAATCAAATACAAGTATAGTTTAATTAAAAGTGACAAATTGTCATAAGTTAGAGATATTAACTTCAGAAAAAGGATTACTCAAACAAGTAGATTTTACATATAGACAACATGTTGGTAAAATATTACACTAAACCAGGGGTGGAGAACCTGCGGCCTTAAGGCTGCATGTGGCCTTCTAGGCCATTGTGTGTGGCCTTTTGAATGGATCCAAATTTTGCAGAACCAATCTTTTAGTTTTTATTAATATGTTTTTTCGTCCTTGATTATTTTTATTTTAATCTTAAAATGAATGTATTTAAAATACCAGAGAGTAAAAGAAAATTAAATGAAATAATTGTGACTGACCGCCAAAATTTAAAAATTGGTAAGTCATAAGGGCTGAAACTGCAGACCTCCATGCAGCAACCAAATGCTTCAATTAAAATGCTTACCTACAAAAAGCAGTCACAACAAAGTCATTAAAAGGTTAGTTAACTTTAGAATTAACTTTTTTTTTAGTTAGTACATAGTAGCTAGATGCTTACAAAATAATGTGAATTTTGAATATATAATTGAAGTTTCTTGGATGTGACCTTATTAGATTACAATATAATGCAGCCTTCCAACATGAAAAGGGTCCCCACCTCTGCACTAAACCAATGATCTAGATTTTGTGGCAGGATTGAAGAGACTAGCAATATTCACTGTTACTACAGAATAAATCATACAACTGTTTTCAAAGTCAGTATATGTTCACTTAAACACCAAAATCAAGTAGTTATTGGGTGATTTCCCCTACTTCTCGACAAAGTTTAGTACACTGGTATGTCACTAAAGCATGGACACATATGAAGGGAATCAAGATGCAGTGTTAAATCACCGGCAAGTCAAGAAATACTGAAGTAACAATTCAAGTTAAACTCTAGCCATTTAAGTTTAAGTGAATTCTTAGCACACATATGAACAGGAAAATGGCACTCAGTCCTCTAGCTTGCTCTGCTACTCAATACAATCATGGCTCGACACTATATTCCTGCCATTCCTACTATTCCAGGACTGCCTTATTAATCAAGAATCTACCAATCTTGGCCTTAAAAAGATTAATCAACCACGCCCCTGTCACCCTCTGGCAAGAGTTCCAAAGATTTGCAACCCTTTAAGAGAAAATAAATTCTCATCTTCATATTAAATCATATACTTTTTATTTTTATATTGTGCTCCTCTTCCTCGTATCTCCCACAAGGGGAACATCCGTTTAGCATTCAAACTGTCAAGTTTCCCAAAGATCTTGTGTGTTTCAGTAAGGTCACCTCATTCTTCTCAAACCTCCATGGATACAGGATCAACCTGTCCAGCCTTTCCTCATTCAAGGCAGAAATCTAGTAATTGAACCTCCTTAGTTAGGTTGAGTAACTTGACCAGAATCTGGAGAATAAGGTGGGGAAAATATGAGATTGTTAACTTTGGCACAAAGAATGAAAAAGCAGAGTATTATTTAAATGAAGAACGACTGCTGAATCTGAGGTGTAGAGGGATCTAAGTATCTTGGTGTATAAGTCTCAAACGTCATGCTTCAGTTACATAGGGCATTGGTGAGTCCACATCTCAGGAACAATACTGGCATCTATGCAACAATAAGGAAACTTGCCCCGGTAGCCCCCTGGTCACAAAAACAGGATGAATCCAATCTGGCTAATTACCATCCTGTCAGTCTATTCATGATCATTAGTAAAGTGATGGAAGATACCATCAACAGTGCTACCAAGAAGCATCTGCTTAGCAATAACCAGCTCAGTGATGCCCAGTTTAGGTTCTACCAGGACCACTCAACTCCTGACCTCAATAGAGCCTTAGTTCAAACATGGACAAAAGTGCTGAATTCCAGAGATGAGGGAAGAGTGACAAACTTTGACATCAAAGCTGCATTTGACAGAACGCAGCATCAAGGAGCTCTAGCAAAATGGGAATCAATGGGTATTTGGGGACAAACTCTCCTCTGCTTGGAGTCATTCTTAGCACAAATTAAGATGGCTGTGGCTGTTGGAGATCAGTCACCTCAGTTCCAGGACATCTCTGCAGGAATTCTTCTGAGTAGAGTCCTAGGCCCAACCATTTTCAGTTGCTTCAACAGTAACCTTGCTGCCATCACAAGATCAGAAGTGGGGATGCTCGCTGACAATTGCACAATGTTCACCACCATCACAACTCATCAGACACTAGAGGTAAAAACAATGACTGCAGATGCTTGAAACCAGATTCTGGATTAGCCTTCATCAGGCTTTTGCCCGAAATGTCGATTTTGAAGCTACTTGGATGCTGCCTGAACTGCTGTGCTCTTCCAGCACCACTAATCCAGATACTGAAGCAGTCCATATTCAAATACAAGTCTTTGGGCTGACAAGTATAAGGTAACATACGCCCCACCGAAATGCCAGGCAAAGACCATCTCCAAAAAGAGATAATCTAACTACTACCCATTGACATTTAATGGCATTACTATCATTGAATCCCCCAACAATATCATTGATCAGAAACTCAACTGGAATCACCATAACAAGAGCAGGCAAGAGGTTAGGAATATTGCAGCAAATAATACCTCCTTACTCCCCAAGGCCTGCTCACCACCTATAACGCACTGTCAGGAATGTGATAAAATACTCCCCACTTGTGTGGTTGAGAGCAGTTCCAACAACATTCGTTAAATTTGACACCATCCAGGATAAAGTACCCTCAAATTGTAATAGCATCCACAAACACCAACTCCTTTAACCATAGACATTCAGTATCAGCAGTGTTCTATCTACAAGAATCACTGCAGAAGTTCACCAAAGATACTTTGACAGCACCTTCCAAACCTACAACCACTTTAATCTCAAAGGACCAGAACAGCAGATACATTAGAACACCAGCACCAAGTTTCCCCTCCAAGCCACTCACCATCCTCACTTGAAAATATATCAGTGTCCCTTCGCTGTAGCTGGATAAAAAGCCTGGAATTCACTCCTTAATTGCAATGTGGGTCAATCAATAGCATGTGGATATGAGCATTGTAAGTTGTAGCTTACCACCATCTTCTCAAGGGCAACTGTGGATAGGCAATAAACATCTGACCAGCCAGCAATGCCCACAGTCCCCAAAGAAAACAAAAACATTTCAGTTACCGCATTCAGTTTTAGTCTCCTTACTTAAGGAAGGATGGGAGCTTTCCAGAAGCATTAGGATTTTGGAAAATTAAAAGAAGTGCATTTACTGACTAGGTAGCCAATTCTTTTAACACAGAAGTTTGGAGTACAACAGGACTAGCAGACTGGTCAGCTTTCAGTTCTATTTAATTTCTCAGTGGCCTAACAATCACAAGGGAAATTGTTTTAAGTTTTTTTGCATCATTTTAGATTCTGATTCACAATTATTTCTAGGATGCTATTGTATTCACTGCAGTGAAGACACCATATTCCATTAATTCTCCAGACTAGCTCTCTCAAGTATCAATATTCACTCTACTCATTCCTTTCCTTTCTGAAAATTTGTAGAAACTTTCATTGCTTTGGTATTTTTAGCTAGCTTCTTGAATTCTGATTTATCCCTCCTCATTAATATTTTGGACTTGTTTGCCGTTCTATTATAGCCAATCATTTGACAGACTGCTCATCTTTGCTGAATGTTTGCTACTTATTTTCAGTTTGATGCTATTTTAAACTTTCTTAATTAGCCACAGATCGTGCATCCTTCCCTTAGGATCACTCTCTCGCACTGGAATGCACGTTTCCTGAGTTTTCAGCAATCTCCTTAAATGTCTTTCACTGTACCTCTACCTGAACTATCCCATCACTTTGGCCACTCTGTCTTCATGCTGTTCTAATTATATTAATTTAAAGCACCCTTCTCTCCCTGTAACGGAGTGCAAAATTCAACTGTTTGTTTATGATCACTATTACCAAATTATGTTTTGTGTCAATGCACATTACCAAATTTACTAAGCTTGTCATCTGCTTGCCTTTAGAATACATTGCTCCTGAAAACAAACTATAAATCTGTTATTCAGGCAACCTGTGCCATTCTGATTCATCCAAACAATAGATAGTTTAAAATCACTTGTGATTGTTGCCATGTCTTCAAGTCCTCTTTTATTCTTTCCATACATCTTTCCCTGTATTGTGATTGCTGTCAGGGTACTACGAATCACTTCCAAAATTGACAACCTAGCTTTACTATTTCTGACCTCTACCCAATTGACTCCATAACCTGATCTCCATAATTGAGGCAATTATACAGACATCCTCCTTAATTAGAACTATCTTCCCACCTTTTCCTAGCATGTATCTTTGAACATTCAAGTCATAGTCTTGGCCAACCTCTCTCATGATCACATTATGCATTCATTCATGAAATAATTAATTTTAATACACAGAGAAACCTCTCTGGCACTGAAAAGTTACTTCTAAAATAGTGAATTCTCATAACTTGGTACTTTTTCTGTCAACTTTCTTGTATTATTCTCCTTTTCCCTTTTTTGTGTTTGCTTTCTATATATAATTAGGCATAGAATAAAGTGGTCGAACATATACATTGTGATATAGAATCAGCAGGACCTCCTACAGTTCCTATTTTCTTTTGAGTGCCTTAGGGTTCCAAAATAGAGTTAACAGAAATAAGCGCATGCTTTTGATCCAAAGAGATCCAGACACATCTTGTTAAACAAATTGGCTTCTGTCTAAAGCACAGATTAGACAGACATATTGAATGCAGATCTGAATCCAACACTGCCATTTTAGACCTCAATGCTCCAGGTGAGAACCTCTCTTAACTGAAAATACTTTAAGCAATATGAATTTCCCATTCCACAAAGACAACTGTTGCCATTTAAAAGAATTATCCCTACTCAAAGTTTAGTTGCTGTTTGATTAATTCTGGCTGATAATGCTTTACATATTTTTGATGCTTTCTGTAGCTGTTACAAGTTTCAAAATTCTCAAGGGGACGGTGGACAATGGCAGGTACATTGAGCAAGATCAGACATCACCTATGACTTTATGGCATAACAAAATTGAGAACTAAATGACCTACTCTTATTCTTGAGTTTCGATATTTCATATATGTAGATTTAAATGTACAACAGTAATTGCTGTTTTCTCAGTTTTCCTTTTGAAGCAGCATCGGAAGACGTTGAACTGGCACAACTTCTTCAACATATGCATGGTGCATATTGAAGGAAACTAATAGTCAAAACAAAACTGGAAGGAAAATTCTACATCTTTAAGGATTAATGCTCTTAAGTAAATTTCTAGACATGTTCTTTAATAAAACCATGGAAAAGTTACAGCCTAAGAGGAGGCCATTCAGCCCATATGTCTATACTAAGCAACAACTGTTTTAAAATCAAGTTAATACATTTATTTAACTAAAATATTCTTAACCAAAAATATTAAGCACACTGAACGTACTTCAGAGAAAACGACTTATCCACAATTTTGCCTGTGTCCTGATCTATGAAGGCAAGTTTGAGACAACACAGTGTAGGAGGGCCAACTTCATATTTTAGTCCAACAATTTTTAAAAATTCTTGATCCTGTTGGAAACAAAATTAAAGTAAAGTTAAAAATAAATTTCGAGTTCTAGGAAGTTCAGAGTAACGCCTGACCGTAGAAAGTCACTGAAACATTTAAAACCTAGTCAATACTCACTAATCAAATGTTACTTTACCTGGTTAGTAATCTGCTATCTTTATACAAACACATCTACCATTAGTAAACTGAAACAAACTTTCAGATTTAGCAATTTATTCATTGAACAAATATAGTGAAGTATCAGAGAAAATGGAATGGAAATGATGATTTATTTTAATGTTCTGACGGATAAACATAGCATCGAGTCAGACTTTTTTTTTCATTCTTTGCATAGCTTGCAACTTCAACATTTGAAGGTGGAAGAGGAAGAGAGGAAAAAATAAAAATTGTTCCTACTGGTGACCATTACCCAGCACACTGTCACTAAAACAGTATAATGCACAAATCAGCTCCCAGAATAAAATCTGGTTTGATATATCATGCTTTTTAAAAAAAAAACCAGTGACCATTCACTGAAACACTGACACATAAAATTGAAGATTTTCTTTAACAATACAGAAGTTTACCACACCAAAGGAAAAGGAAATAAACCAAATCAAGCTACTTAGACAGAGTTTTAAAGATCTTAAAATGGAGTATTAGCTATTCCACAATACCATCTCTTCAAAACGATTCAAATTCTTCGATATCAAATCTTTAGGTTCAACCTAACTGCTTCCTTCCAGTTCTCTACAGTGAATTATGAAGTCTTCTTACAAGAATATGCACAAAAGTTTAAGCTTCCTCAGTAATTTTTCCAATAATTTGCTAATTTGAAACCAAACACAAAATTTCCAAGCTAAACCTTTAGACCAAGGTAACTTTGTTTTTCTCTGCACTATCCTACACTCTTTTCTTATAAAAGAATTATGTAGGGTTCTGACCCCATTACATTTCCTCCAAGCTTTCCATTTCTGGGTTTTCTAAACTAAAATCAATCCTTAATTCTTCAAAGGAGAAAGCGAGGACTGTAGATGCTGGAGATCAGAGTCAAGTGTGGTACTGGAAAAGCACAGCAGGTCAGGCAGCACCCGAGGAGCAGGAGAATCCATGTTCCAGGCATAAGCCCTTATAAACCAAGAAATGGAGGTGCCAGTGTTTGATTGGGGTGGACAAAGTTAAAAATCTCACAACACTAGCTTATAGTCCTACAGATTTATTTGGAAGCATTAGCACTAGCTAAAAGATAAAAGACTTAACAGCAATCTAGGTTTGTTCAATATATTGTTTCAGTTGCATGACACTTACCTTTTGCTATGAATTCTGTGTCTTATGATCCTGTTCCACAGCTACCTGATGAAGGAGCAACGCTATGAAAGCTAGTGCTTCCAAATAAACCTATAGGACTTGAACCTAGCATTGTGATTTTTAACTTCTAAAATAAAAGGAAGCTAATGCTTCAATACTCTGTTGGAAACTTCACAATACGATTAAATCTTCCTTTAACATTCAACAGCATTTGAAGACATTTGCTCTATGATGCAATCTGGATTAGGCCACAGTTCCTGACGTTTGCTTTCAGCCCTTCACAAAAGTAACCAATAGCCATAATCCACCAGTTTGAAATCTAAACTCAAAAAAATTAGCACATATATCTCACACCTTTCAACATAGTTAAAAGCAACATTAGGGAGTGAAATGGAAGCTTCCTGGTACAGATCGACGCTCAGACAAGAAAAGTAACATAGGCAGAATAACTACCACTATCCATGGTAGTATGCCTAGTTGGTATCTTCAGTTATGAAAATTAAACCAAAAACCTTTAAAGTTAAAGAAAAAAATACATACAATTGTAATCCTTAAAATGTCACCCTGATGTAGCAATAATGAAATATCAGCATTTATTGATAGGTTTTAAAACAAAACAGATTTGTTTAACACGAACACGAACACAACATAGTTGCGTATGCACAGTATCACTAATTGTGAATTTAACAACTGAAATTGCTGAAACTAAGTTGCTCACATTCAAGCTTTATAAATTCTTGAAGTCAAAGATTAGTTTGTAAATTCATGAATCAATCTTACCCTAATTTCCAGTTTATGCCACGGCTGCTTGCGTAAGCTAATGGTGTATATTTTTGCCTTTTTGACAGCTTCTACATAGGCTTCATGGCCTTGCCTAAAGTAGACAACCTGTTGAAACAAATTCTTTTCAGCTCAAAAACAACTGTAATTTTGTATAAGTATAAAAAGCAATAGTCCAAAGCGAATAACCTTTAAGTGTCACTGAATGATTAATATCTACATTTCCAACAGGAGTAAGCGCTATTACCAAATGTTTAAAACGCGAGGGAGACTGAAAGCAAGTAGTATCAAGCCAGTGAGGTTAACATATGTGAAGAGAAAATGGTAGAACTAAAAAACTTTGCAGCAGTGCACTTGTTCAATCTATTGTAGTTCTTTGAGGAACTAACACATTGTGGATAAAGGGAAACTTAATATTAATCTTCAAAGACTATCATGGAAAAGCTCATGGCAGAGACTGTTGCATATTCATATGGAAAGGTATTTGGGTGGCTAACAGGAAGCAGAAAGTAGACATAACTGGATCTTTTTCAGGATGGTAAGATATAACAAGTAGTGTGCCAAAGGGACTGTGCTGGGACTTCAATTGCTTACAATTTATACAAATGTTTGAATCAAAGGACTGAAAACATGGCTGACAAATTTGTTCATGACACAGCTAATTTGGAAAGTGGGTTGAAAAGTGGACATGAGGCCATTGCAAACATAGACAGACTGACAAAGAAGTGGCAAACAGAGTATAATTTGGAACAATGTTAAATTTCCATTTTGATAGAAAGCTTTAAAAAATTATAACCAAAGTAGTAAGGATTGCAGAGTAAAGTTAAACGATTAAATTGGAATCTCTCTAGACATTAATATAATGTTAAAGGGTAAATCTTCACTGACTGCACATTCTGGAAGTGGGTGAGGTTGACAGTCATGCAGGAATGCGGATGACTCCAACTCCATTTAGACAGTCATTTTCCATTACTCCCCCTACATTTAGCATCTTCCATTCAGAAATACTTTCCTAGTCATCCCCCAGCCAATGAGGTTCGCTTGTGTGATCTTGCCCCATGTTGAAACCTATCACACTTACCTTGCCTGGGGAAGTAGCGGAGCCAGAACTCATTTGCAGGGCCACCCCAAAGCTAGGACATATCACACCTACATTGTCAGGAAATTGTCTACATAACGGTTCCCAGAATTAGGGCATTTACAGTTGCATTATCTCCAAGGATGATCTCAGCCTACCACTGTACCTAGGTTAACGTGATAATGAAGGTGGAGTGGCCAGAATCTTGGTGAGCATTACCAACTGATCTGTATCAAGAGGGTGTGTTTTCTTTGTTTGGGGGTGGTCTCTCTGACTCAACTTTGCACACCTGCAAAGAGTATCAGAGGGGTCACCTAGAATCATAGAGATGTACAGCATGGAAACAGGCCCTTCGGTCCAACCAGTCCATGCCGACCAGATATCCCAAACCCAATTTAGTCCCACCTGCCAGCACCTGGCCCATATCCCTCCAAACCCTTCCTATTCATATACCCAAATAAATGCCTCTTAAATGTTGCAATTGTACCAGCCTCCTCCACTTCCTCTGGCAGCTCATTCCATACAGATACCACTATCTGCGTGAAAAAGTTGCCCCTTAGGTCTCTTTTATATCTTTCCCTTCTCACCCTAAACCTATGCCCTCTAGTTCTGGACTCCCCCACCCCAGGGAAAAGACTTTGCCTATTTACCCTATCCACGCCCCTCATAATTTTGTAAACCTCTATAACGTCACTCCTCAGCCTCCGACGCTTCAGGTAAAACAACCCCAGCCTGTTCAGCCTGTCCCTATAGCTCAAATCCTCCAACCCTGGCAACATCCTTGTAAATCTTTTCTGAACCCTTGCAAGTTTCACAACATCTTTCCAATAGGAAGGAGACCAGAATTGCACGCAATATTCCAACAGTGGCCTAACCAATGCCATTTACAGCCGCAACATGGCCTCCAAACTCCTGTACTCAATACTCTGAACCAATAAAGGAAAGCATACCAAACGCCTTCTTCACAACCCTATCTACCTGCAACTCCACTTTCAAGGAGCTACGAACCTGCGCTCCAAGGTCTCTTTGTTCAGCAACACTCCTTCGGACCTTACCATTAAGGGTATAAGTCCAGCTAAGATTTGCTTTCCCAAAATGCAGCACCTCGCATTTATCGGAATTAAACTCCATCTGCCACTTCTCAGACCATTGCACATCTGGTCCAGATCCTATTGTAATCTGAGGTAACCCTCTTCGCTGTCCACTATACCTCCAATTTTGGTGTCATCTGCAAACTTACTAACTGTACCTCTTATGCTCGCAGCCAAATCATTTATGTAAATGACAAAAAGTAGAGGACCCAGCACCGATCCTTGTGGCAATCCACTGGTCACAGGCCTCCAGTCTGAAAAACAACCCTCCACCATCACTCTGTCTACTACCTTTGAGCCAGTCCTGTATCCAAATGGCTAGTTCTCCCTGTATTCCATGAGATCTTACCTTGCTAATCAGTCTCCCATGGGGAATCTTTTCAAACACTTTACTGAAGTTCATATAAATCACATCTATTGCTCTGCCCTCATCAATCCTCTTTGTTACTTCTTCAAAAAAACTCAAATCAAGTTTGAGAGACATAATTTCCCACCCACAAAGCCATGTTGACTATCCTGAATCAGTCCTTGCCTTTCCAAATGCATCTACATCCTGTCCCTCAGGATTCCCTCGAACAACTTGCCCACCAGAGGTCAGACTCACCGGTCTATAGTTCCCTGGCTTGTCTTTACCGCCCTTCTTACACAGTGGCACGTTTGCCAATCTCCAGTCTTCCGGCACCTCACTTGAGATGCAAATATCTCAGCAAGAGGCCCAGCAATTTCTCTAGCTTCTCACAAGAGTTCTCGGGTACACCTGATCAGGTCCTGGGGATTTATCCACCTTTAACCGTTTCAAGAACTCCAGCACTGCCTCCTCTGTAATCTGGACATTTTGCAAGATGTCACCATCTATTTCCCTATTGTCTATATCTTCCATATCCTTTTCCACAGTAAATACTAAATTCATTTAGTATTTCCCCCATTTTCTGTGGCTCCACACAAAGGCCGCCTTGCGCTCTTGTACAAGCTTTAATAAATTTGAACTGCTTGCAGAAGTTGGTGTTTGCGAATTGCACATCGTGTGCAAAACCTCAGGAAAAGAACCTAACATATGGTCATAGCAGTGAGATTCCAACATACACAGAGCTGCCAGGCACACTGAATAAGGAATAGTCAGTGTTGGTTGCGTGAGACAGATTGGCCGATAAGGTAAGCTTCACTTTGATCTCTCGCTCTCTACAGTCTCCTGGGACTCAGTGGTGTCAGAATCTTTGAAGTAACTCGCACACCAATGAGTCAATTTGCACAAACTAGGGTGAAATTGGAGTGAGAGTACCCTAGGAATCCGGGAGTTCAGAGCCCTGGGATACACACACCAAGTAAAGCAGAGTCACTGTGTCTGTCTCAGCACCCTGCCTTGGACCAGTTGTTAAGCGGGGAAATCCCCCACGCGATGGTCAGGAACCTGAAGTGGATGCAGAGGCTACCATTACAATTGCAAAGATGTCAGCTAGAGAAACAAATATAACCACACAGGGCAAGCATTAGCTAAGTCAGGAGCTGTAACCCCTTTGTATCGATTATGCTGGGATGATCCTAAGAATAAGGAACGACTCAGCCAATCTCTCAAGATGTTTAAATAAGAAACTGAGCAATCAAATCTGGCCACTAGGAAGGACGTGGGACATAGGGAAATGTTTAAAGGCTGAAGAGGCAACCTGGAAGCGCAATATGGGCACTCAGTGGAAAACTTGAATAACTGCCTGGCGAAAAGCAGCTGAGGTATTAAAAGACAAATCTAAGTAGAACAGCTGGGAGAACACGTGCCGGAGAGCAATTCGATTATGTGATAACGAGGGTGACCCTAAGCCTTAGCGACTGTTGAAGACTCAGCGCAAAGACTATGATCTAAATGCAAGAAACCAAGAAAAGCTAAGAGCCATTCGACAGACTAACTATCTAGGATTAAAATGCCAAACCCAGCTACCGGCCGAGTGCAAAACGGAGGTACCTCCGGACATGTCTGGTCTGGTGTTGTTCCAAATTGCTGACATTGATGAGCAGGAGGAGGACTGACAAATCCCAGCTAGCGCCCCGCCCGTGCCCCCACATTGGTCGCTGCACCCAACTATCCCCGCTAGAGACATGACAACACCACCTCAACCTACCAGCCCACGACCACCACCCCCACCATAACCTTCAGTGCCATCTGTCCCCCCGCACTCTCTCCCTCGGCAACAGCAAAATTCCGAGCCTCCACTTTCTGACCACAATCAAGCTCCTGAAAGCGTCGCTGACCCAATCGCTATCAGGAAGCAATTAAACACTTTTTCAGACTCAGAGAACAGGGCACATTGTCCTATAACTTCAACACAGACAGTGGTAGCAAACGTGACGGGCCCCACTAATATGACGTTGACAGCAAGGATGGGCCCAGAAAGGTCACAGATGGAACAGCTTACCCAGCCTGCCTAACCGAAACTGAAACAGCAACACTGCCCATAAATGCAAACAAAGACAATTCCCTACCTGGACAGTGCCTAACCCAAACCCTGGTGCAGCGGAAGAGGCCACTACACCCCCTGGAAATCCCACACACACCTCAGGGCCTCTTCAGTCTGTGCTGCAAGGCTTTGACCCCAAGTGAGGGTTCTAGGTGGAAAACCCAGTTAGGGAGTTACAACGATTGGTAGGCCTTTTCCAGAGCTGTTCCCCGGGGACCAACTCCAAACGATTGGGGTGCTCTCCAGAGAACCCTGCAACCACCGGTAGATGTAACTAGGATACTGGGGCTGCCCAAAGCAAGAGGATGCCGGTTCAGACTTTTAGGATTGGTTTTGAACCACATACTCCATTTATGCATGGGACACGGCTTATAATGCAGGAAATCCCTCACCCCAGTTTAATGCCCTACTGCTACAATGTATCCTGGAGGGTGTAGCTACTGCTATTAGAACCAACAATATGGATTGGCCAGATAACACCCATCCACAAATGAGAAGAGCGCTCACTTATTACTGGCATAGTCCTGAAGACCCAAAACAGGCTAAGTTCAAGCATGAAATGATACAGCGATGCATGGCCCCTCACAAAGATTCATCCTAATGTCCCTGTTGCAGGCCCTGACGCCCTTAGATACCACCCGATGGAACCCCACCATTGTTCCCAGGGTGGGTCAATGGATATGACCACACATATGCCATTCACCTGAATGGCTCCTCTAGTGCACCGTTTCATCGTTCCCCTTACACTCTCCATCCCCTTTCCGCAACTACCACCATCACCCTCGACCCCATGGTGGGCCATCCCCATGGACAATGACACAACCAAATGCAGAACAGTTTTCACTGTGGCATGGATGGTCATTGGCAGAGTGCCCACTGTTGAACCCACAATACGGATCTCCAGCCAGGGGTGAGCTCACTACACTGGAGACCCCTTCCCAGCCTGATCAACCTCCCTTCTGCTTTATCCTGCCCTCACTAAAGACCCAAAGTATGAACCAGTAATCCGCTTAATTGTTTTGGGTAAAGAAATCCCCTTCATGATTGATACTGGCACCATTGCCTCAACACTTAAACCTCCTGTGCTCGCCAACACAGGTTTGGGCTCTCACCCAGCTCTATGCACCTTAGTGGTCTAACTGGACAGGATAGGCAGTATCCCCTAACAGAACCATTCGCGGTTCAGTTTGGCCCCCAAATCTGCACTGTCCAATTCACTCAAACCACTAATGTAGGCATTAACCTGGCGGGGAGGGATTTGTGGTGTGCCCTTCAGGTCAAGATGCTCTGCCTTGATGAGGGCATTACAATTAGACATCATTCTACCAAGAGACAGTTCTGGATCTATTGTGCACCCCAAATTATTGCCAAAGGATTTTACACCTCCTCTATGAGTCCCTGATCCCCATGTAACCCTTTTGCCATGATTTCATGGAGCCTCCACTGAGCTGGCAGCCACCTTTATCCCCTTCCTGGAGTCCGCTGTCACTGTTACAGTCACGGGACACACTGACGGGAAACAGGGATCCACCCTGTTAGCAGACACTCCTGCCCACCTCTGGAATCAACCAGGGTTGGTTTCTCCCCACATTGTATTCCCTGTTCACAGGTAAGGTAAAGCAAAGGCGCTGGGATTTTTAGCACACCAGTTACGCAGCAGTCAAACCACAGTATCACTAATCAGACCCAAATGCTGACCAATGAGCAGTTAACTTTTTTTCTCTAGCCCTTACACTGTGGCGGGTTTACTTCGCCACTATTAACCCTGACACGACCCATCAGAAGAATCCTTTCCCGACCTCTGATCAGCCTCTAAGCATGAAGTGAAGTGCACTCCTGTGGATCCTCTCAAGATCCAAATTACACCAGGAGCCGAACTGCCTTCAATACCCTCTAAGACCAGAAACCATAGAAGGGATATGAGCTTTGATAGACTTGTTCCTCCAACAAGTAGTTTAGTCCCCTGCCAATCGCCCTGTAACACCTTCATTCTACTGGTCCCGAAGCCAGGATGCCCAGATTGGAGGTTATTACAGCATCTCCGACAGAACGACAGTAGTGCAGCCTCTACACCTGGTTGTGCCGAACCCTGCAACAATTCTCAGCAATACCTCTGCCAGCACCTGTGTTTTCACCATAGGTGACCTGCAGCATGCCTTCTTTCCTCTCCCCCTGGCAGCGGAGTCTCAATATTCGTTTGCTTTCACCTTTAAGGGTCAGCAGTACCCATGGCCGCACTTGCCCCAGGAATCTGCCCATTCGCTCACTTTATTCTCCCAGGTACTGCACCGACAGCTGACGGTTCCACAGTCGTTCAGTATGTGGATGACTTACTCCGAGCTAGCCCCTCGGAATCTGCTAACATTGCAGATACCAACCATCTCCTAAACACCACCACTCTTGGGGATATGTTATACCATCCAACAAGGTTCAGCACGCCCAGCGCATTCAGCACATTCCAGGGACATTGCACAACGTTTCAGATCGGTAGTTGACCCTGGACTGCATCGTGTCCATCCCAGCAATCCCTTCCCCCATGAGCAAATGCGTGCCTATTTAGGTTTGGTAAACTACTGCCGGCATAAGCTCCCCAATGTTATGTTACTTACTAAGTAGCTAACCCCTTTAGCCTCTCATACACCCTCAAAGACTTTCACCTTAGTGGAAGCCCAGAAGTCAGCTTTCAATTAATTAAAAACATCCCAGGCTAGTGCTCTAGTCCTCGGAAGGTCATTGTGTGACAGACACTCCAGCTCTATGCCAGTATCCTAGCAGACCGCTGTTTTAGCCCAGACCTACGGAGCTCGCAAGAGGTCAGTGGCCTATTACTCAACATGCCTTGACCTCGTCGCCACAGGCTTTCCACTTTGCTCTCAAATTCTGCTGGCTACCTATTCCCTTGTGACAGCCGTGTCTAATATAACCCTCCAGAAACCCTTGACCGTCTATTCATCACCCGCGATTGTAGCCCTCCTGACTTCCCACCAAACCCAACACCTTACACAGGCTCGACTCAGCTATTAACAACCCCCTCATGACCTTCTCCTACTGCTCGATTGTTAACCAGGCGACTTTCCTCAGTGTCCCTCCAGATGAGCTTCCTGAGCAACCCCATGACTGCCTTTTGCACAACCACTCCTTGACAACCCCCTGACTAGACCTCTCAAGACACTCCATTGCCCACATCAGATTTAACTCACTTTGTAGATGGCAATTCATCATTATCACCCTTAGGAGTGCCTCTTTCAGGATATGCAATCGTAACCCTCACTGACACATGAGAAACAGCCTCCCTCAACCCCCCAGTTTCCACTCAGAAAACAGAACTCTTCACGCTGACACAAGCCTGTGTCCCAGCCACAGGGAAAACGGTCAATCTCTACACAGATTCACGATACACGTACGGAGTGGCCCACGACTTTGGCCAGCTTCGGTCCCAGTGAAGATTCTTGACCTCTTCAGGCACCCTTATTCACAACACAGTGTATGTCCAAAATCTCCTTAAAGCGATTCTCCTCCCCAAGCAATTGGCCATACTCAAATATGCTACCCATCTCTTGGACAGGTGTGCGCCATGGCATGCCAGAGCTGACCAAGCCTCCATGGAGGTGGCAAGGGCTCGCAATTCAATCGTGTCCACTATTAACTGGCAGGCATCCAAGTGAAAATCTGCTTCAAAAACAAAACGGCATTCAAGATGTTGTCATGGTGCAGCATTTACAGGGGGACGCCCCTGATTCAGCAAAGCAGATATGGAAGACACATGAGTGTTCGCACTCTGTCAGGAAGCCTTGACTAAGCTAACACATGAAATAGGCCTGGTTGAAGGTCTTACCTTTGGCCCTGTATCACATGAGGATTACCCCACACTCGACCACTGGGCTGTCGGCAGCTGAGATAATCTACGACAGACCCAGTTGGACCCCTTGGGATGCAGACACAAACCCACCCACCCGAATAGATCTAAATATTATGGGAGAGGAAATGCAGGCATTCTTTCGTCAGCTAACCTCGTCTCTAAAGTTCCTTCATTCACAGGTCAGGAATGCCTTTCAATCACCACCACAAGCAGTCAACCATGATTCAAACGATCTGAACGAACTTCCCATCCTACAGATAGGAGAGCTTATGCTGACCAAAACCAGGGACAGCCCCAAGCTCAGACACAGGTGGAAAGGACCGAACCAGGTGCTCCTACGAATGCAGACTATGCCAAAGTCCAAGGACAAAGCAAGTGGGTCCATTTAAGTGACTGCAAACAATGGTTCCCTCAAACAGCCTGATAACTGTACTCGCAGTCTATGGCACCATAGTTGCCATTGAAGCATACGGCCTAGAGGACAACTTGTTTTATAAGAATCATATTCGCGTTTGCATGGTAATCGGACTGTATGTTACCCACTCAGTCAGTAGATGCGTTGTTTGTTGCCATTCCTGGGTGGGATCCTCTTAACTTATACACAGTAGATACCTCAGACACCCCCTGTGTAGGCCAGAGCAGGAGGCTTAGAAGGATGGCTTCAGGTCGGTGAGTAAAGCTGATAAATTCAACACTCAGTCCCCCAACTCCTTGGGAGCCTGGGCAAGAGAAGGTACTATTCCTCATGATCCCACGAGATAATCCGCTTTGCTTCTCAGGACGGGGGTGAGGTTGTGCCTCTGCTTTGGTCCCCATGAATGCCTCTTGTGCCAAGCATCAATGTGCCCGCAGGCATTGCCAGGTCAGCCAAGGAATGTTCACCTGCACTTAGAATGAACAAAAGTGCTTAAATGTTATTCCAGGACAGCATTGCAACGGTATCCAGGTCAACTCAGCTTTAGTCATATCCTTTTTCTGATTACCAGCTGATCAGATTGGGGGAGACTCCAGCCAGAACAATAGCTGGCGGGACATGCAGTTTGCAGCTGACAGCCACACAGCAATTCAATGCCACCAGGCCAAAAGAGAGTTTGTGTTCGTTTTCAAAAGGACCTAACAACAGCCACTCCAATTCTCCCCGTCCTATTTGCTATAAGGACAGTCGGACCACTCACTGTCCTGTGCCCACAAAATGCCCTTACCTGCCGCAGGATAGCAGCCCTGGGGGAGAATCGGCAGAACGATCATGGCAAATATCAGAAATTACCTCATTTGTGGGTTGGCCATTCTCAGAAACAGTACCGTAAGAGGACTAAATGTAGTTAATCGCGAATTGGCAGAACTAAGGCTCTATGCACAACAGACCAGATATGCCGTTGACGATTTACTGGCCAAAAGAGGTGTCTGTCTAATTGTGGGGAATAAATGCATTACCCACATTATGGGCGAATCATACAACATAACACATGCCATTCAGTCCATTCAGCACCATTTAGATGATTTCAGACATAGCCCTCAATGTACAAGACTGGCTCGGTTGGCTGTTTGGGGGATCCTGGGAATTCTATTTGCTTCACGGGCTACTAACTTTTGCTGTCCTACTCACTTATGTAGCGTCTCAATGACTTGTTTAAACACTGGCTGTGGGATCATTATGAATGAGCTGCTAAGACCCTTCTCAGCTCCCATTTAGGAGAGTTATCATGGAATGATAAAAGGGAAGAATGTAATGTTGAAAGGTTAAACTGGAATATCTCTCTGAACATTAACATAATATTAATGGGTCAAACTGCACCAATTGAACATTCTGGAAAGTAGGTTGGGGACAACAGTCATGCAGGAATGCGGATGATTCCTACTCCATTTAGACAGTCATTTTCCACTACTCCCTCTACTATTATCTAAGTAAACTATCATTTAGCCCCTCCTATTCAGAAATACCTTCCTACCAACCCCCAGCCAATCAGGTTCACTTGCGCAATCTTCCCCAGTACTGAAGCCTATCTTGCCTGGGGAAGTCGCGGAGCCAGAATTCATTTGCAGGGCCATCCCAAAGCTAGGACATATCACACCTACATTGTCTTGGGGAATCACAGAGTCAGGAAATTGTCTGCATAACGATTCCACAGGACTAGGGCATTTACAGTTGCATTATCTCAGAGAATGATCTCATCCTACACCTGTACCTGGGGTCACGAGATTATGGGGGTGGAGTGGCCAGAGTATCGGTTAACATTACCAAATGACCTGTATAAAGGGGATGTGTTTTCTTTGTTCAAGGTCTCTCTTCTGACTCAACTTTGCATGCCTGCGAAGTGTGTCAGAAGGGTCACCTAGCTTGTACAAGCTTTAATAAACTTGAACTGCTTGCAGCAGTTGGTGTGTGCAAATTGCATCTCATGTATGAAACCTTGGGAAAAGAACCTAACAGCAGAACTCTGGAATGCAGAGGCAACCTAGTGTACGAACCTCAAGCAATTAATACACAAGTACAGCAAGAAATTAGGAATGCTAATAGTGTGAAGGGAAGTGAATGCCAAAATAGTAAGGTTATGTTCCAGTTATACAGTGCACTGAGGAGATCATATTTGGAGGCCTGTAACACAATACTGATCACCGATGGTCATATGGAAGGATTAAATGTATTGGAGACAATTCAGAGAAGCTTTACTACACCAATTGCTGGAATGGATAGGTTGTCTTATGAGGAAGGATTGAACAGGCAAGGCTTGTATCCATATGAGTTCAGAAAAGAAAGACATCTTGATTGATACATAAAAAAAACCTCAAGGGTCTCCAAAGTTAAAAATCACACAACACTAGGTTATAGTCCAACGGATTTATTTGGAAGTACTAGCATTCAGAGCGCTGCTCTTTCATCAGGTGGTTGTCAACTCAAACTCAAGGATCTCTTCAGGGTAGATTTGGAAAAGGAATTTCCTCATTTGGGAGAATTCAAAATGAAAGATTACTGTTTTGGGGTCACCAGATTGGGTGAAATCTTTTCACAGAGCTTTTTAAGTCTTGGAAACTCTCTTCCTGAAAGGGTGGTGCAGGCAGAGTCTTCGAACACAATAAAGGCAGAGCAGATACATTTTTATTAAGCAAGGAGTTGAAAGGTTATCAAGGGTGTGCAGGAGCATGGATTTGAAGTTACAATCAGATCAGCCTTGAACTTACTGAATGCCAGAGCAGGCTCGAGAACCAAATAGACCGTTCTTGTTCCTGAATTGTATATTTGTACTTTTCCAACAATTAAAAATGAACCTAATCATTGGTTTTAATCATACTTTATTCTATGCCTCAGTCAACAGAAGAGCAAGGAGATTATATTAGAACTGTATACACCGCCAGTTAGGCCACGGTGAGAGTCCAAAGTTTTGTTTGGTTCTCTCAATTCAAGGAATTAGGAAAATGGAGAGGATGCACAGGAAATATTCAAGAATGTCCCCAGAAATTGAGATTTTAAACTATGGGTAAATATCTAATAGGTTTGGATTATTTTCTTTGGAACAGAAAAACCTGGGAGATGATTGTTGACATCCATAAAACTCTGAAGGGTGTATTAAAAAATTCAGCTTCCCTTAACAGAGACAGCAACAACTGGAGGGCATGTATTGAAACAGAATTGGCAGAAGGATTAGAGGAGCTGTAAACAAGATATATTCAGCCAGGGCAATTGGGGTCGGAAACTCATTACCTGAAAGATCATAGAGAATGTCTAACTTGATGGCACAGGAACGGGCCCTTTGCCCACTATGTCTGTGTTAATCCTGATGCAATTCTAAACTAATCTCATCTACCTACACATGATCCATATCGATCTATTCCCCGCCTATATGCCTCTAAACAACACTCGTTGCATTTAAGAACTATTTGATAGCACTTGAAATGCTGTAACCTACCAGGCTGTGGACCAAAATTTTAAATGTAGGACTAGGATGTATTTTTTTTTAAACCAGTCGCCACAGATACAATGGGATGAAAATCTTCTTCATGCTGTAAATCAGGGGAGATAGTAGGGGTAATGGCAACATCACTGGACTAACAGAGGGGCTCAGGCTAATGCTAGTGGAACTTCGATTCAATTAATTGAGCTGGACTACTAAAATACTACGAGTGGTATCTCTAATCTGTACAGTTACCATTAGTTCTTGTAAAATCCAATAACCTTGAGGCAAATAAATCTATGATCTGTCATCCTGCCTCCATTTGGCCTATTTGTGACTCGAAATTCACAGTAAATGGTTGACTCTTGATATTGCTTTTGCCCCACCCCAAAATAGCCAAGCTAGCGTCTCAGTCCAAGGGCAATTAGGAATGAGACACTCATGCTGGCCTTCCCCATGGCACTCCTATCCCATAAAGATAAACAGTCCATGTTTCCATAATCTATTAAATAAGTTGAATATTTCTACAATGCATTCACAATTGACAGCAGCACTAATTACAAAGAATGGTGTACATTTTGGAAAAATCAGATAACAAAATGGAAGGAATATAGAAAAAATGCAAGATATTCTAGAAACACAAATAGCCAATGAATAATCACAATTTGCAAGGACGCAAAGTAGTATATAAAGATAGATAAATATACAGGTAAAGAGAGTGAAATGAAAGGTAAAATTCCCCCATTAGCTCTGTGAATTTGAACTCAGTATTAAAAATATGGCAATTAAGTGTGGCATCAGTAAAAATTACTCTTAATATGTTGAATAATCAGAGAAAACCCAAACAAAATTGCAGAAGTATCAGTTCAAGATTGGGGTTACAGACAATATTGATATTTTACTCCACACAGTAAGATTTAGTTATTTTGCAGAAACCAAAAGAATCTTCATAAAATTACTTTGTTTAAACTATGGTCATTTCCTGAAGTACAAACTTTGTGACAGCATATCATGCATAGAATTCCTGGTACGCTACTGTTTGTAACTGAATGCCAGTTTTCTTACCTCATCACCCATCTGTGGAACATACGGTGACCTGCGTGGTACAGTATCTGTGATCCACTTTGGGGGATGCCATTCCTCTAAAATTGTACCTTCTCCAGTTGGCACGGGATTTGGTCTCTATATTGCAACAGAGAAACAAAATTACGTAATGCACACAACAAAACTATTCTCTCCCCAACTTAAAAATGTTTATATGTTGAAAGCAGTTTTCACACGAATTATAACATACCATGCATTAGTATGGCATTACAAAGCAGGCGCTTGTTATGTCACTATTATCTGAGAAAGGATTTAGATGATCAAATTGAAGACTTTATGAATGCTAGCCATTTTCAGCTGTTGTATAACTCATTCCATCCAAATAGCCTCATTCAGAGGACAGGATAAGAAAATCAGAAGAACCTTTACCATGTGAGCAAATAAAAACAGAGGATCCCAAAGGTACCAAGCACACAAAGCATCTTCGTGCATAGAGAAACAGAGTGGGTTTTGAGAAGATTTGTAGCTCGCTTGAGGTTCTGGATGTAGGTTTGCTCGCTGAACTGGAAGTTTGTTTTCAGACGTTTTGTTGCCACACTAGGTAAATATCAGAGAGCCTCTGGATGAAGCACTGATGGCACCGCCTGACTTCTATTTGTGTGTTTAGGTTTCCTTGGATTGGTGATGCTATTTCCTGCAGTGAAGTTATTTCCTGTGGTGATGTCATTGCCAGTTGTTTTTCTCAGGACATGGTAAATGGGATCCAAGTCAATGAGTTTGTTGATAGAGTTCTGGTTGGAATGCCATGCTTCTAGCAATTCTCATACGTCTCTCTTTGGCTTGTCCTCGGATGGATATGTTGTCCCAGTCAAAGTAGTGTCCTTCCTCATCTGTATGTAAGCATATTAGTGAGAGTGGGTCATGTCTTTTTGTGGCTAGTTGATGTCCATGTATCCTGGTGGCTAGTTTTCTGCCTGTCTGTCCAATGTTGTGTTTGATACAGTCCTTGCAAGGTATTTTGTAAATGATGTTTGTTTTGCTTGTCGTCTGGATCAGATCTTTCAAGTTCATTAGCTGCTGTTTTAGCGTGTTGATGGATTTGTGGGCTACCACGAAACCAAGAGGTCTGAGTTGTCTGGCAGTCATTTCCAAGAGGTCTTTGATGTAGGGAAACAGTGGCTAGGGTTTCTGGACTTGTGGTCTGCTTGTTGGGGTTTGTTGCTGAGAAATCAATGGACTGTGTTCATTGGGTACCCGTTCTTTTTGAACACACTGTATAGGTGGATTTTTCTCTGCTGAGTAGTTCCTCTTTGCTGCAGTGTGTGGTGGCTTGTTAAAACAATGTTCTAATGCAGCTTCATTTCTGGATGTTGGGATGATTGCTTCTGTCGGCCAGTATTTGGTCAGCCACTCTCCCCTACATCAACGACATCTCAGAAATGACTGCTAGACAATTCAGACCTCTTATGGTAGCCCACAAACCCACCAACACGCTAAAACAGCTGCTAATGAACTTGAAAGACCTGATACAGACAACAAGCAAAACTAATATCATTTTAAAAATACCTTGCGAAAACTGTAACAAACATTATTTTTGACAAACAAGCAGAAAACTAGCCACCAGGATACATGAATATCAACTAGCCACAAAAAGATATGACCCTCTCTCACTAGTATCCTTACATATAGATGAGGAAGGACACCACTTTGACCGGGACAACACATCCCATCCTAGGATGAGCCAAACAGAGAGACACATGAGAATTGCTAGAATCATGGCATTCCAACCAAAACTCTATCAACAAACACATTGACTTGGATCCCATTTATCACTCCAAGAAAAAGAACTGGAAATGGCATCACAAGAAATTACGTCACCACCAGAAATGACATCACCAACCCAAGGAAACCTAAACACAAATAGAATGCAGGCCTTGCCACCAGTGCTTCATCCAGAGGCTCAATGATGATGTCACTCAGTATGGCGACGAAACGTCTGAAAAAAAAACTTCCAACTCAATCACAAACCTTCATCCATAGAGAAACAGAGTTTATGTTTCCGGGTGATGGTCTTCAGCAGAAATCTTTGTCTCAGCTCATTCTAATGAAGGGTCATTTACCTGAAATCCAAATAGGCTTTCCCTCTCCACAAATATGAAAACACCTGAGCATTTAAAATGTTTTGCACTTACTTCAGGTTTATAACATGTAATATTTCGCTCCTATAACATCAGTGCAGCTGTGTTCAAGTAAAGGCGGTGAACAAATCCTAAAAAATTGGATCTCTCAATGAAGATTCCAGGAGCATGATTGCACTTTGGAACCTTAACCAAGTTAATTATTTGTCATGCAAAATCTGAGCAAGTGTCAGGTGGCTAAGATTTATCACAGGCAAAAGTAGGGACTTGACTGTGATAGAATGCCCCAACACAAAACTAAAAAAAAATGTAAGTTACAACTACCTTCCGTGGTCTTCCTTTAGGTTTCTTCAACTTTTGATTCCATGATGCTTTAACTTTATCATCTTGTTCATCTTCTGAGCTGCTCATAATGAGTGGAACTCGCCGTCTGGTTGGTCTTTTCGGTGGCTGAAGATTAATTCCTGCATTTGCTGTCCAATCTGAATATTCACTTGAAGAATCACTAAACACAAATAAAAACTAATTAATCTCCCATTCATAGCTAGAACGGAAATTGCAAATAAGAACAAGTTCAACTTCCATCCACGTCAGAGAAGAAATAGTTTATTTCTTGTAATATCTTTTTGCTATAATGAAACACAAATTTCCTTGAACACTTACAAAACAGATGACTGTTCATATATAGGTGTATGTGTATATATCTTACACGTTCCTACTGATACATGTCTTCCAAGCTTCCTAGATTTACAAGTTCAAGATAAACCATGTAATTATTTGCGCATAGCAATGTGGTCAGAATGTTGCACATAAATTGTACTTGGACACCAATAAAGCCTCAGGATTTGCACTAATCTAATAGATTGTTTTGACCTGAACATAGTTAATAAGTCCAGCACAAAAACATGTTTTCAACAATAAGGGCTGGTTGGGTCAGTTGATGGATACTGTTATAAAGAGGATACATATTTTGAGAACAAGTCTGCATTCCAAGCATGTTATCTTCCACATTTCCAGCAAATACACTCTCCTCCAAGTATACCAGCAATGTGGATGAGGTATTATCTTCAAATCCACAGATATGCACTCTTAGTACTCTTTAGGTAGTAAAGACTACAGGTAAATCCAGATATGGGTATGGGTCCCGCACCTAACAAGATAGCTTTAATATTAGCAAATATATAGGTGGGTACAATGGCATACATATATTTAGAAAGTTGGACTCATAATTAAAAACTATTGAAAAGAACAGTCGTTTTGAATGAGACCTTTAACCAGGTCTCATTCAAAAGATCCCATGATACTATTCCACAGAATGAGTTATTACCATCAAAAAACATGAAGGGATGTTTCCTTCTGCGATACCTTGGTCCACTCCTCAGTAAACCCTGAACGCTCTATCCCTTTCCCCTGGCACTTTTCCGTGTAAACAAAGGAGATGCAACAGCTACCTTTTCACCTCCTCTCTTTGCATCATCTTTGGTCCAAAAGCCTTTCCAGGTAAAGCAGCAATTTACACAATTTGATTTATCTGGGGATAACAAGTGTCAACTAGCTGACTATGTGGAACACTTCCATTCTGTCTGCCAGCATAAATCACAGCTTCCAGTGGCTTATCATTTTAATTTTTCACCTTGCTTTCACTTTGATACTTGCCTTCAGTCTACAACACAGTAAGAATTCACTGTAAGAATTCACTGTAAGAATTCACTGTAAGAATTCACTGTAAGAATTCACTGTAAGAATTCACTGTAAGAATTCACTGTAAGAATTCACTGTAAGAATTCACTGTAAGAATTCACTGTAAGAATTCACTGTAAGAATTCACTGTAAGAATTCACTGTAAGAATTCACTGTAAGAATTCGGAAACCACCTAATTTCAGACAAACATATTTATTTCCTGTCTTTTGCTCGTTTAGGTTTGTTCTTTCAGTTATCAGCACACTGACTAATATCACATCATCTGTTTCTTTGTTGCCCCATCTCCATTCACTTCAGACCTGAAGGACTAACCTTTTAGAAACACAGACAAGAGTATGATATTTAGCCCATCAAGTCAGCTTGGCCAAATAAAACTGAATAATCAACTACTTCAGTATCTCTAACCAATACCATCTTTCGAACCCTTCATGCCATTATTAATCAGAAACATATTAGCCGCTATCTTAAACATTCTCTAAGGTGAAACTTCCACATCCTTCTTCGATAAAGAATCCCAAAGACTCTCAACTGTCAGAGTTAAAACAATTTCTCTTACTCTTAGTCCTAAATGGCATCCACTTTATGTTTAAATTATGACCCTTGGTTCTAGACTCCCCAAACAGGGGAAAACAGCTTAAATGCATTTATCCTACCTAAACCCTTCACGCATTTTATCGACTTCAATGAAATCACTTCTCAATCTTCAAAACTCTATAAAATACGACCTAGTTTGCCCAATCTGTCATAAACCAAGCTTCCTGTTATCCACCAAATTACAAACCTTCCTTTTATGATTTTCCCATCCATTCTTTGTTCAAAACTTATTACATCCTTACCTTTTCCCAATTCTTATGAGGTCATGTGCCTGAAATGTGAACACTCTCTGCACAAATGCTGCATAAGCTGTGAGAGCTTTCCAGCATTTTCTGCTTGAGTTATGCATAATTTCCTGGTTAATAGTTCACACTCAATCAACATTATCAAAACAAAAAGTCTACTGTTTATTATCAGATTTCCATTAGTGCGAGATTTTCATATGCAAATTCGCTGTCAACTTTCCTAGATTACAACAGAGACTGCATTTCAAAAGTGCTTAAGTGACTCTAAAGCATATGGGACATATTTGACGGTGAAAAACAATATAAATGCAAGTCTTCCTGTTTTACTTTAGTAGGCCAGCTGCCAAATGTCTTTGATTAATGCGAAGAGATTAAATAGAAAGCAAATAGGTATCAGGATTTATAACCATATGCCACAAACGTGGAGTTATTGAATCACTCTCGTAGCTTCCTATCTACTTTTCTCTGTAAATCAAAATGCTTTCAAATGTCTGCTACCAAATCTTATTTTCCACAAATGCACCCGTGTCTCCGCATCTCAATTTTAAAATCTTGTTCTTGTTTTCAAATTTCGCCATCGTTTTCCCATCTGTACTTTCGATACCTCATTCAGTACTACAGACGTTCAAGATCTTTGCGCAATTTGAATTCTGCCCTCTTGCACATCCCCAAATTTAATATGCCACCACTGCAGCTGTGCCATCAATTCCCTACAATTGAAGTTCTGGAATTTCCTCCCGAAACCTCTCCACCGCTTATCCTCCTTTAAGGTACTCTGTAGAAGCTGGCTATCTCTCATTAAATATTTGGCTGTATGTTCTAATATTACGAAGTTACTTAATGTGAACTTTATTTGCTAAATCTATTGAAGCAGAGCAGGTGTTTTACAATGTTAAACATATAATTTAATGCAAGATGTACGTGGTCACAAAGGATGTCCACATAAAGCAGCATTTTACAGAAGTAATCATGGTGCAAAAACTTTTTTTAATCCATCCTGTGTTTGGTGACATTACAGTACATTCTTGATTCCAATGCCAACCCGGAACATCTGAAACAGATGCAGTCAAGATCTGCAATAATGTGAGGCAGCAACTCACTGCCACCTTAAGGTCAACTATGGATGGACAATGTATGCTATTGTAGCCAGCAAAGCCCACAATTCCACAAAGAGACAAAAATATAATTGAAACAAAAACAGAAATTGCTGGTAAAACTCAGGACCTCTGGCAGCATCTGTGGTGAGACAGCAGACTTCACATTTCAAGTCCAGTGACCCTTCTTCAGCAGTTCACTTCTTTTGTAAATTTTGAAGTAGTTAATCCTGTTGTCAACACAAATAGATGCACAGGGGGACCTCAATTATCTGAATAACAAGTATCCAAAAATCAGATTATCTGAAGGAGATCTCAAGGTCCCGATAGAAACATTACATCAAAGACGCGTTTCCAAGTGATCGTGTCTTTTGTTTATTGTGATTAAACAGGCACAATCTCCAAATGACTGACCTCCTGCCCTCTCTCTCTCTCTCTCTCTCTTTCTCCCCCCACACTTTCACTGGAGTTGCACAGAGGGGTGTACCCTAACCCCACCCCGCTTCCTTCTCAGGAATAATCTCTCCAAAATTGTCCTGTGCAGGGCAAACATGGCACCTGTCAAAAATTTGCAGTAAGAAGTTGTGTTTGTGGCTATGGCTATGTTCGTGCGCTGTTTGGAGACTAACCCCACAAAGGCAGCTGCAGCAACAGCAATCTTGCTGTTGGTGTGCAGTCTGGATGCCCTGCCCCAGAGAGGGGCCTGGGATGGAAGTGTTTGTATTGGGGACAGGAACTCGCACGCTTTGTGCTGGAGAGGGGGCACGGGACGGGGTCGGTCCGGGGCAGGGACTTGCGAGTTTTGTTTTTTTGGGGGGAGGGGGGGTGGTGGTAACCAGGTTGGGGGCTGGATGGCTGGGCAGCAGCGGGGCTGTGTTGGGGTCAGGGCTTGCGCGCTTTGTACTGAGGGGAGGGGTTGGACCAAGTTAGGGGGCTTTGTTGGACGGGGGCGTGGGCAGCAGGGGGCAGAGTCTTGTCCATTGTGTGCTGCCTTGTCTCATGAATGGAGAGCAGACTTTAAAACTCCAAGCCCTAGAGGAAAGGCATTTAATCGATTTTCCGAATAATCGACTATCCGAACGAAATAGTGCCCACCCATCTCATTCGGATAATCGAGTTTCCACTGAACACCTAAAAGACAAAAGTGTACTTAAAAACTACAGCGAAGCAGTTGCCTTACCTTGAGCTGTTAGTTTCACTCTGCCATTCCTCTGAAGAGCCGCCACTGCCCTCTGCTGAATTGGTTTCCTATAATTCAAGAGACACATTTATAAATATTGCTTCATTATTTCAATGTAAATTTTAAAATTTGTTTAAATTTTATCACCTATATCTCCCAACATGCTAAAGCTCTAATAGGACCACAGAATTATAGAATCCCTACAGTGCAGATAGAGTCCACTCAGCCCAAAGTCTACACCAACACTCCAAAGAGCATCCCACTCTCCCCTATCCTATTACCATAATTCCGCATTTACCATAGCTAACCCACTGGCCCACACAACCCTGGACATTACAGACAAATTATGACCAATCCACCTAACCTGCACATCTTTGGTAAACAAGAAACCCAAAGAACTGCAGATGTTGGAAATCACAAACAACAGAAATTACTCTGCAAGTCTAGCAACATCTGAAGAGAAAGCAGAGTTAACATTTGCATCATCCTGGTCAATCTTTTCTGCACCCTCTCCAGTGCAGTCACATTCCTCCTATATGTGGATTCCAGCACTGCACACAGTACTCTAGCTGTGACCTAATCAACTTTTCATACAGTCCAACACAATTTCCCTGCTCTTAAGCTCTATTCTTTGGTTAATAAAAGTATGCTATTTTAACCACTTAACCTACCTGTGCCACTACCTTAAAGGGCCGGTGGGTACGCACATCAAGATCCCTCTGATCCTTGGTGCTTCCCAGGGTCCTTATGTTCATCATGCATTCCCTTGCCTAAGTATATCTTTTCACACTTATCCAGATTGAATTCTATTTGCCACTGATCAGATCATCTGATCTGTATCCTTCTCAACTTTATTACCCCCAAATTTACGGAACACCCACAAACTTACTGATTGGTTTCTTTGCTGTGAATGCCAGAGGTGAGATGAGAAGCACAGTCCTTGGCATCAAGGCCACATTTGACCAAGTGCGGCAACAAGGAGCTCTCACAAAACAGAAATCAATGGGACTCCAAACTCGCTGCAGGTTGGAGTCATACATGGCACCTAAGATGATGATTATGGGTATTGATGATCTTTCTGAATTAATTGAGGATTGGCTGTCTGGCAGAAGGCACAGAGTTGGGATAAAAGGTTCTTTCTCAAATGGCAGCTCGTGATAAGTGGTGTCTCATAGGGTTCAGTTTTGGGGCTGCAGCTGTTCATTTTATCTATTAATGATCTGGATGAGGAGACTGGGGGCAAAGTTTGTCGATAATACGGACAGGCAGGAAGTTCTCAGGTGGTGATTCTGTGATTCGTGCACAAGGACACCTAGATCCCTCTACATAGCAGCATGCTGCAACTTTTTACTATTCAAATAATAATCCTTTTTACTGTTACCAAAATGGATAACTTCACATTTATTAGCATTGCATTCCACCCGCCAGACATTGGCCCACTCAAAGTATTTATATTCCTCTGCAAAGTTTCGCAGACTTTGCTCGGCCACTCAGTGTCATTTGCAAACTTTGACACACTGCATGTGGTCCCCAACTCCAAATTATTTAAATAAATTGTGAATAATTGTGGTCTCAACACCGATCCATGCAGCACACCACTAAGTCACTGATTGCCAGCCAGAATAGCACTCATTTATCCCCACTCTTTGCTTCCTGTTAGTCACCTAATCCTCTAGTATGCTAATAATTTACCTGTAAAGCCATGCATCCTTATCTTATGCAGCAGCCTCTTGTGTGGCACCTTCTCGGAGGCCTTTTGGAAATCTAGGGACACCTCATCCACTGGGTCCCGTTGCCCATCTTGCTTGTCATGTCTTCATAGAATTCCAAAAGATTTGTTAAGCAAGACCTGCCCTTCATGAACCCATGCTGTGTCTGTCTAATGGGACAATTTTTATCAAGATGCCATGCTAATTCTTCCTTGATAATAGGCTCAAGCATTTTCCCCACTACAGAGGTTAAGCTAACCAGTCTATAATTCCCCATCATTTGTTTACCTCCCTTCTTAAACAGTGATGTTACATTTGCTGTTTTCCAATCTGCTGGGACTGCCCCGGAGTCCAACAAATTTTAGAAAATTACCACGAATACACTTGCTATTTCTCCCGCCATCTCTTTTAGTAGCCCAGGTTGCATTCCATCAGGGCCAGGAGACTTGTCTATCCTTAGTTCCATTAGCTTGCCCAACACTACCTCTTCCATAATAATGGTTGTTTCCAGGTCTTCACCTACCTTCGTCTCTCTGTCAATTACTGGCAAGTGATGAGTTTCCTCCACTGCGAAGACCAATCCTGTGATGTCAACAGTAGATGGGAAGAACCTTTTCCCCTTGAAGGGCCCAATGACCAAGGGGCAGGATGCTTCAAAGAGATAGGAGAAAAATTTCCTTCCACCCAGAGGAAATCCAGAACCCTTTGCCTGCCAGAATGGTGGAGGCAGAAACCCTCATAACCTTTAACAAGTATCTAGATGGACATTTGCAATGGCAAGGTATACAATGCTATAGACCAATCACAGGTAAATGTGATTAGAATAGTTAGAGGTGATTGGTTTTAACCAAGGCAGGTTTGATGGACCAAACAGCCTTTTCTCGTACAGACCTCTAAATTATAAGGAGTCGGTTAAGTACAAACTTGAGGTGTTGAGATAGGGGTGTTATTTCCCTTTCGTTCTGTGATGGAATGTTTTAGAAAACAATTTAAAATTTCCTTGTGCTACATATTCAGAGATCTTTCTAACTGTCTTTTATATTCCATTTTTCTCATTTCTTTTGTGACAAACTTCTGTTCTGATACTCAAGAAAACCTGCAGCTCTTACAAATGCGTTCTCAGTGACTAACTATCTTACTTAGGAAATGAAAATAAATTTTTCAATCCAGGTTTCACTTGATTTGACTTGTCCAGTCATAAACAAAAAAACAAGGAGATGGCGGCCATTCAGCCCATTGAGCCTATTCCATTATTCGATATGATATGGCTAATGATATTTCAATACCATATTCCTGTTTTCTTCCTATACCTCGATGCCTAAAGAATATACACATTTTAATCTCTTTCTTAAATATATTCAGTGACTTGGCCTCTAAAACTTTCTGGATTTGGCAATTCCACAGGTTCACTACCCTCTGAGTGCAGACATTTTTCTTCATCTCTGTCTTAAATGGTCTATCCCATATTCTGAGACTGTGATTCCTGATTCTAGGCTCCCCAAACAGGGAAAGCACTGTCTCTGCATCTTGTCTGTCAGCCCATTGAACTTCATATGTTTCAATCAGATCCCCTCTCATCCTTTTCAACTCTAATGAATAAAGGCCCAATTGAACCAACTTTTCTCATAGGACAGTCCTGCCCATCAGCACAGTGAACCCTCCACTGCACTCCCTCTGTAGCAAGTATACATTTTCTTACATAGGGTAACTAAAACCAGAAGCAGTTCTCAAGATGTGATATCTCAAAACCTTGCATTAAGACATCACTACTTCTAAATCAAATTCTCTTGCAGTGAAAGCCAATATACCATCGACTTTGCTAATTGCTTGTTGCACCTGTCAGTCTACTTTCATTGATTGGTATCAATAAAACCAAGGTCACCAAGATCACATTATCTTGGAATTTGGAATACAGTAAAATTTCAAAACATGCCAACAGTACCAAACTTGAGGAGCAGTTAACAGTGAGAACGACATGAATAACCTGCAATAAGTATAGTAAAGCTAGTAAAATGGGTGGCCAAGTGGTTGCTGTAATTTAATATGAAAATAGTACTGGAGAACAAGAAAATGGCAGAGGAACTGAGGAGATGCCGTGTATCAGTTTTCACAGAAGGCACAAGCAGCATACCAGAACTTAAAGAAACTCAAGGGCCAGAAGTGAGTGCAGTGGCCATCATGCATAAGGAGGTGGTGGGGAAGCTGAAAAGTCTGAAGGTTGATAAATCAACCAGACCAGATGCACTACAGTCCAGGTTTCTGAAGGAGATAGCTGAGGAAATTGTAGAGACATTGGTGGTGATGTATCAGGAATCACCAGGGAGGGTCCCAGAGGACTGGAAAATGGCTAAAGTAACACCCTCTTTTGGAAGGAAGGCAAATGACAGCAACTATAGTCAGGTCAGCCCAACCGTGGTCATTGGTAAGGTTTTAGAGTCCATTCTTAAGGATGATATTGCTGAGTACTCCGAAATCTATGGTAGAATAGAGCTGAATCAGCAAAACCTCTTGAAGGAGAGGTCATACCCGACAAATCTATTAGAATTCTTTGAGGAGGTAACAAGCAAGTTAGATAAAGGAGAGCCAGCGGACATAATCTATTAGGATTTCCAGAAAAACTTTGACAAGATGTTGCACAAAAGACTGCTAAATAAAGTAATGGCTTATGTTGTTAGGGGCATGTTACTGGCAAATTACAGAGGACTAGCTGATTGGCAGAAGGTAGAAAGTAGGGATAAAGTAACCTTGTTCAGTATAGCAGCTGGTGATCAGTGGAGTACCACAGGAGTCTGTGTTGGGACCACAGCTATTGACATTATACATTAGTGATCTGGACAAAGGAACTGAAAGGATAGTAGTAACAGGATAGGACAGAGTCAGCATGGATTTATGAAGGGGAAATCATGCTTGACTAATCTTCCGGAATTTTTTTGAGGATGTGACTCTGAAGATGGACGAGGGAGATCCAGTAGATGTAGTATACCTGGACTTTCAGAAAGCTTTTGATAAAGTCCCACACAGGAGGTTAGTGAGTAAAATTAGGGCGCATGGTATTGGGGGCAAAGTACTAGATTGGATTGAAAATTGGTTGGCTGATAGGAAACAAAGGGTAGTGATAAACGGCTCCATTTCGGAATGGCAGGCAGTGACCAGTGGGGTACCGCAGGGATCTGTGCTGGGACCGCAGCTTTTTACAATATATGTTAATGATATAGAAGAAGGTATCAGCAATAACATTAGCAAATTTGCTGATGATACAAAGCTGGGTGGCAGGGTGAAATGTGATGAGGATGTTAGGAGATTACAGGGTGACCTGGACAAGTTAGGTGAGTGGGCAGATGCAGTTTAATGTGGATAAATGTATGGTTATCCACTTTGGTGGCAAGAACAGGAAGGCAGATTACTACCTCAATGGAATCAATTTAGGTAAAGGGGCAGTACAGAGAGATCTGGGTGTTCTTGTACACCAGTCAATGAAGGCAAGCATGCAGGAACAGCAGGTAGTGAAGAAGGCTAATAGCATGCTGGCCTTCACAACAAGAGGAATTGAGTATAGAAGCAAAGAAGTGCTTCTGCAGCTGTACAGGGCTGGACCACACCTGGAGTACTGTGTGCAGTTCTAGTCTCCAAATTTGAGGAAAGACATTCTGGCTATTGAGGGAGTGCAGCGTAGGTTCACGAAGGTCAATTCCTGGAATGGCGGGATTACCTTACGCTGAAAGACTGAAGCAACTGGGCTTGTATACCCTTGAGTTTAGAAGACTGAGAGGGGATCTGATTGAGACATATAAGATTATGAAAGGATTGGACACTCTGGCAGCAGGAAACATGTTTCCGCTGATGGGTGAGTGCCGAACCAGAGGACACAGCTTAAAAATACGGGGTAGACCATTTAGGACAGAGATGAGGAGAAACTTCTTCACCCAGAGAGTGGTGGCTGTGTGGAATGCTCTGCCCCAGAGGGCGGTGGAGGCCCAGTCTCTGGATTCATTTAAGAAAGAGTTGGATAGAGCTCTCAAAGATAGTGGAATCAAGGGTTATGGAGATAAGGCAGGAAGAGGATACTGATTAGGAATGATCAGCCATGATCATATTGAATGGTGGTGCAGGCTCGAAGGGCTGAATGGCCGACTCCTGCACCTATTGTCTATTGTTGCTAAGTTTGCATATGACACAAAGATAGATGGTGGGACAAGTAATGTTGAAGAAACAGAGAAGCTTGTAGAGGACTTCAACAGGCTAGCAGTGTGGGCAAAGTAGTGGCAGGTAGAAAACAATGTGGCAAAGTGTGGGGTTATGCACTTTGGTAGGAAGAGAGAGACACATTATTTTCTAAATTAGGAAAGGCTTCAGAATCTGAAGCACAAATCCAAGTTCAGGATTTGCTGAAGGTTAACATGCTGGTCCAGTTGGCAGATTTGAAGTGCAACGTCAACATTCATTTTAAGAGGGTTCGAATGCAAGAGCAGAAATGTTCTGCTGAGACTGCATAATGCTCTTGTTAGACCGCATTTGGAATACTGTGAAGAGTTTTTGGGCGCTGTATCTAAAGAAGGATGTGCTGGCTTTGGAGTGGGTCCAGAAATGGTGTACAAGAATGATCCTGGGGATGAAGGTTTTGTCATATTAGTTGAGGATTCTGGTCTGTACGTATGGAGTTTAGAAGGATAAGGAGGGTGTCTGATTGAAACTTAGATTGCTAAGAAACCTGGACAGTTGAACGTGGAGATGATGTTTCCATTGGTAGAAGAGAGCAGGATCCAAGGGCACACCCTCAGAGTAAAGGGATGACCCTTTAGAACGGATATTAGGGTGAATTTCTTCAACTTATTGCCAAAGAGGCCTGTGGCGACCAAGTCCTTGAATGCATTTAAGGTAGAAAGATAGGTTCTTGATTGGTAAGAGGATTAAGGGTTACAGGCAAAAGACAGAAGAATGAGGTTAAGAGACTCATCAGCCATGATTGAATCACAAAGTAGATCCGATAGGTCAAAAGGCTTTCTTCTGTTCATATATCTTCTGGTCTTACAATGTGCCAAGTTTTAGTGGTTAGCTAGGGGATGGAAAAAGTTTTAAAAACCAAAAGACTATCAAAAAAATAAGAATGAGAATGAAAATAAACCTTGAGAGTAAACTTGTAAGTAATATAAAGATAGATAGCAAGAGCTTCTTTAAATATATAAAAAGGAAGAGAAGACAAAAACAAGCATAGACCCCTTACAGAGAGGGGTTGGGGAAATAATAATGGGGAACCAGGAAATGGTAGAGGGAGTTGAATATTTTATATCAGTTTTCATAATAGAGGAAATAAGTAGCATGTTGTGGTTCTGTTCGCCGTGCTGGGAATTTGTGTTGCAGACGTTTCGTCCCCTGTCTAGGTGACATCCTCAGTGCTTGGGAGCCTCCTGTGAAGCACTTATGTGTTGTTTCCTCCGGCATTTATAGTGGTTTGTCTCTGCCGCTTCCGGTTGTCCGTTCCAGCTGCCGGTATATTGGGTCCAGGTCGATGTGTTTGTTGATAGAATCTGTGGATGAGTGCCTTGCCTCTAGGAATTCCCTGGCTGTTCTCTGTTTGGCTTGCCCTATAATAGTAGTGGTGTCCCAGTCAAATTCATGTTGCTTGTCATCTTCCTGGAAGACAGGTCAAACAGGAAGACAGCTAACGATCCGTAGACATGAACACCAACTAGCCATGAAACGACACGACCAGCTATCTTAGTAGCCACACACACAGATGACAAGCAACATGAGTTCAATTGGGACAACACTACTATTATAGGACAAGCCAAACAGAGAACAGCCAGGGAATTCCTAGTGGCATAGCACTCATCCACAGATTCTATCAACAAACACATCAACTTGGACCCAATATACCGGCCACTGCAGCGGACAGCTCGAACTGACAACTGGAAGCGGCAGAGACAAACCACTATAAATGCCGGAGGGAACAACACAGAAGCACTTCACAGGAGGCTCCCAAGCACTGAGGATGTCACCTAGACAGGGGACGAAATACCTGCAACACAAATCCCCAGCTCGGCTAACAGAACCATAACAACGAGCACCCGAGCTACAAATCTTCTCACAAACTTTAAACAAGTAGCATTCCAAAAATTACTAAATACTCAAGGGGCAAAAGGGGAAGACAAAATAAATATAGTAACTGTCACAAAAGAAAATGTCCTGGGAAATGAGTCGGACCAAAGACTTATAGGTTCCCTGGATTAGATGGGAGGCATCCCAGGATAAAAGGAAGCAGCTGCAGTGTGTATGAATGCATTGGTTGTAATTTTCCAAAATGCTTAGCTTCTGGAAAAGTCACAGAAGAATTGAAACTAGCCAACATAGCAGTAGCATCTTTATTTAGAAAAAAGAGGAAGAGACAAAAAAAAGGTAACGGGAGGCCAATTATTATTTGGAAAATGTTTGAACCTATTATAAAGTATGCAATACAATAAACTCACCATAGTACTACTAGACCAAAGGGTAGCTCTCTCATTAGAGAGAGACAGCTGTTAGTGGCTTAACCAGAGTTACCATAGCTCAAGTGAGGAAAGGGGTTGAGATAGAGAGGTATCAGCCTGTGCAGAAATTGAATCAGCTCATTGGCATTAATCTATATCACAAATCAGCTGCCCAGCTAGCTAAGTTGACTGATCCTCACAGGGATGCTATGGCAGACCATTTAGACACATGTATCATCAGCATGGTTTCATGAAGGATAAACATGACTGCCAAATTTAATACAATTATTTGAAGAGGTAACAAACAGGATAGATATAAAGGGAAACAGTGAATGTATTAAGGTGGGATTTTCAGAAGGCATTTGTAAAGGTACCACACTAGGCTATTTAGTAAGCTAACAGCCCAAGATTTTGAAGTAGTATATTAACACGTATAGAGCATTGTCTAACATAGGAGACAGAGTTGGAATAACAGGGGGCATTTTTAGGATAGCAAGATCAGAGGTGTGTAACAGGGACCAGTGCTTGAGTCATAATTATTTACAATATATACACGACTTGAATGAGCTAAGTGAATGTACTAGAATCAAGATTAGAGTGATGCTGGAAAAGCACAGCAGGTTGGCAGCATCTGAGGAGCAAGAAAATTGATATTTTGGGCAAGAGCCATTCCTGCTGTGCTTTTCCAACATCACTGTAATCTTGACTCTAATAACCAGCATCTGCAGTCCTCACTTTCACCTAAACGTACTCGAGCCAAGTTTGCAGATGACAAAGAGAGGTGGGAAGGCAAATGCTGAAAACGTCAGAGTCTGTAGAGGGATACAGACAGGTTAAGCGAGGTGGATGAAAACTTGGAGTACAGTACAGTGAGGAAATGTGAGGTTATGCATTTTGGAAGAAGAACAGAACATTATTTAAATAGAGAAAGATTGTACCAAACTACAGAGGGGTTTGAGAGTGCTCTAACATGAATCATAAAAAGCTAGCATCCAAGTCCAGTGGGTAATAGGGAAGGCACATGAAATGTTGACTTTTATTTCAAAGGGAATGGAGTACGAAATAGGGAAGTTTTGCTGAAACTATACAATCAGACAACAGCAACAAGACTGAATGGTTTTGTGCCCTTATCTGAGGAAAGATTTACTGGCACTGGAGGCTGTTCAGAGACATAAAAGATTCTTAGGGACAGGATACATGAAGAAAGGTTGTTTCCCCTTATTGCAGAGTACAGGACCATGGACATAATCTCAGAATAAGGTTTTGCACATTTAAAACAGTGACGTGGAGGAATTTCTTCTTGCAGAGTTGTGTGTCTGTGGAATTCTTTACCACAGAAGACCATTAAAAAGACCATTCATATGTTTCAATAAAAGAAAGAATTGCACGTACAGAAGTTCTGGAACAAAAACAGAAATTGCTGGAGAAACTCAGTAAGTCTGGCAGTATCTGTATAGAGAAAGCAAAGTTCACATTTGAAGTCCAGTGACCCTTTTTCAGAAATGACTGGGATTCACTGCACTTCAAATGTTGATTTTGCTTTCTCTTCACAGATGCTGCCAGACCTGATGAGTTTCTCCAGGAATTCCTAGTTAAGGAATTTCAAGCTGAAGTAGACTGATTTTTTTTATCAGTAAGGGAGTCTGAGTTATGGGGAAAAGGTAGGAAAGTAGAGTTGAAGATGATCAGATCAGCCATGAATTCATTGAATTGGAGAACAGATTTCATAGGGTGACTGACTGTTTTATAGTGTAATTAGTAATCCACATAATCCCAATATTTTGGAAAATACTGTTCCATGTTACCTGTTTTTCAAAGGTTTTAAAAAACATTAGCTCTATAGTCTTATTAAATCAGACAAGCTAGAATGTGCAGAATTATGAAATGGATAATTGGCAGAGTGGGATTAAAAGGCAGCCATGCACAATGATAAAGGGTGTATAGTAGTATTCTACAGTGATCAGTGCCAGGTAAATGTTGTTCATAATTTATATTAAAAACAAAATTTTAAAATTTGTGAATGAAACCACCAAGTTGGGAGTGATAGCCAATCCCATGGAAGACTGCAACAAATTACAAGGCATTAAGTACATTGCAGAGAAATGTTAGGTAGGATATTTTGATAATAGGGATCTTATATTACTTGAAGCTTGGTTACAGGTATAATACAGAAAAATGGTCTCAAAGTGCAAATAAACTAATTGTTAACAATGCCCCACAAGTTAGCAAAGCCCTCAAAACACAGGTAAACCAATCACTAAGATTTATTCCTAGAGATGACAACTGACAAGGAAGGAAGAAAAGTTATGCTTAGTATGCTTCAAATCTTGGTTATACCAGAAAGAATACTGCATGCAGTTCTGGCTACCATATTATAAAAATGATACACAGGCACTAGAGTGTGTGCAGAAAAGCTTTACAAGGATGATAGCAGATAGCAGAAATATTCTTAATAGCAAAGTCTGAAAAGACTGGGTTTTTCAGAAGACTGTGGGCTAAGCCAATGAGGTAATTAAAATTGTGAAAGATTTTGATTGTGTTGTAAAGAGAATGCTTCCTTCTGAGGGGAAACAATTAACCAAAAGGCGAACAAATAACAGTCACCAAGAAATCTAATAGGTCATTCAGAAAAATACTTTAGCCAAAGAATAGTGGGAACAAAGAATGTATTATCACAGGAAGTGGGTGAAGCAAATTCTACTGATTTATTTAAGGAAACAAACAAATTAAGGGAGAAGAAAGTAGAGGGTGACAGTGATACATTAGATGAGGAAAAAAAAATGGGGCTGGCTCAAGCAGAACACAAGTGACAGCAGAGACAGATTGGGTCAATGGCCTACTTGGCTTTCTTCAACTCTCTGCCAAATATCCACTGACAAATAGCAGTATATTTTACATCTGCTTTCTTCTGTCTCAATAGATAGACTTGTTATTAATTCAATCAACTTCTATGTTACAAACATAGAGATACAGAAAATACAGTATGACATTTGGCCAGTTGAGCCAATAACTCAGTACCCTATTTCCACTTTCCCATACCTTTTGATCATTTTAGCCCTAAGAAATATACCTATCGCTTTCTTGAAAATATTGAATGTTTTGGCCTAAACTGCTTTCTGTGGCAGAGAATTCCACTGTTTGACTGAAGAAAGTTTTCCTCACCTCAATGCTGAATGGGCTATCGTATATTCTCTCACTGTGACCCCTGATCAACAGGAGCATCAGTTCCTTTGAGGAGCCCCACTGATTCTTCTAAACTCCCAAGAATATAGTCCTCACCGATTCAGTTTCTCTTCATACATAAGTTCCTGCCATCTCAGCAATCAGCCTGGCAAACTTTTGTTGCACTCCCTCCATAGCCAGAATATCCTTAATCAGATAAGGAGACCAAAATTGCATACAATACTCCAACTGTGGTCTCACCAAAGCCCTGTACAATTGCAGCAAGACATCCCTGCTCCTGTAGTCAAATCCTCTTGTTAGGAAGGCAAACACTCCATTAGCCTTCTTCACCTCCTGCTGCACCTGCATACTTACTTTCAGCAACATCTAGTTCTAGGTCTTGCTCCACCTTTCCTAATCCATGCCAGATAATCTGCCATCCCAAAGTGAGTAA
Organism: Chiloscyllium punctatum; assembly: GCF_047496795.1. Lineage (NCBI taxonomy): Eukaryota > Metazoa > Chordata > Chondrichthyes > Orectolobiformes > Hemiscylliidae > Chiloscyllium > Chiloscyllium punctatum. The sequence continues at coordinate 81,993,173 of NC_092753.1, read as the reverse complement.
CTTTATATTGACCCACATTATGTTTTTATCTGTCATGCATTTGACCACTCATTCAACTTGTATAGCCATAATGAAGGGATCTCTGCACCCCCCTCACAGATCACCCTCCTACTCAGCTTTGTTGTCTACAAACCACTTTTAGTTCCCTCATATACGTACTATATGTGAATAGTTGGGGTGTGAGTACTGATCTCGGTCATACCCCACTAGTCACTGCTTACCTCGGAAATACTCTACTTCATGTCTGCTAACCAGTTCTCTATCCATGTCAGTCTACTATCCACAATCCCATGGGCTTTTATTTTACATGCTAATCTCTCTTGTGGGATCTTGTTGAAAGCCTCCTAAAGTCCAAGCAAACCACATCCATTGACTCCCCCAATCAACTGTACAAGTTACATATTAAAGGATTCCAGAAGATTTGTCAAGCATGCTTTCTTTCTCGTAAATCCACGCTGACTCCATTTGATCCAGTCACCTTTTCCAAGATCTCTGCTGTTAAATGTTAAAATATATATAAATGGACTAACATTTTCCCCACTACCAACATTAGGTTAACCTGTCTATTTGTTTTCTTCCTCAATTTTCTCTCAACTCCCATTTTTAAATAATATGGTTACATTACCCACACTCCAATCCATAGAAACTGTTTCAGATTCTCTAGAATTTTGAAAGATGATCACCAATGTATCCCTTTCTAGGACCACTTCCTTAATTACTCTGGAACATAGATTATCAAGGCCTGGTTATTTTTTTGGCCTTTAATACCAATTTTCCCAACATAATTTCTCTCGCTCATTAGACCCTGTGTTTCCCGAAGGTTTGGAGTCATTATTTGTGTCCTCCTTTGTGAAAAAAAGAACCAAAATATGCTTGTAAATTGATCTGCCTACTCTTTGTTCCCCATTATAAGCTCCCAAGTCTGACTGTAAAGGACCTGACACTTGACTTAACCAACCATTTTTTCTTCAGACACCTATAGAAGCTTTTACCATCTGAATATATATTCTCTGCAAGCTTACTCTCTCACTCTGGTTTTTCTGTTGAATCAATCATACTGTTCTCCCTTGCTGAAAGCTAAACTGCGAGCAATCTTTAGGCCTGCTGCTTTCTTTGGCCAATTTGTGTGCCCCATTCCTCAGATCTGATACCATCCTAATTGTCCTTGTTTGCCTTGCTTGGGCCACCTTTCCAATTTTATTTTGGTGCCATAAGAACAAGGAACAAGGGTCGGCTACTCAGTCCTCAAAGCCTGCTCAGTCATTCAATAAGGTCCTGGGCTATCGGATTATCTTTCCTCCCTTTGACAAAGAATAATTTACTTCTGCCTTAAAAATGCTTAAAGCTTCTGCATCCACTGTCTCGAGACAGGAGATTCCAAACACACACAACCTTCAAAGAAAAAATGTTGACTCATCACAAATATTTCACATTTTACATGACAAATTACAATGCAAACTGTTTTTGACAGGTCAAATATGCATTCAAATATATATTACTTAACATTCATCACTATTGAATAAATTTTGCTTTATGCTCAATCTTCTTTCTTCTATCGTTTCCTGAATTTCAATATAGCCCTCCAGAATTTAGTACAAATCAAATTTTGCAATGACTTAAACATAAGCTACTGTATTATACTAAATCAGAGAGGCAAAGTATGACTTGTATCACTAACCTCTTCAGAACTAACTTCCTCTGCTTCTTCATGAAAAAACTGAGCTAGTTCCTCCACAGCAGCACGTGTTCTGTATTTGTGTTGCTCACGACGCTGCGCCCTCATTTTCCTTTTGGTGTGTTCAGACAGGTCAAAGGAGTCATTCTAAAATGAAAATACCAGAATGAAATCTTTTCAATCATAAATCAAACTACTTTTTAAAGGCTACTCGAATACCAGACCAAAGAGAATGGATCACACGAGGTATAATAAAACTATTTTTAAAAATTGCACACCGTATTAGGAATATAGGAACAATAGCAGTCTATTTGGCCCTTTGAGCCTGCTCCAACATTCAATAAAATCATGGCCAACATGGTTGTGGTCTCAGCTCCTACCAAAAAATAAATCAAAACTCTGCCTTGAGTAAGAACAAAAGAATAAGATTAAGATTATTGGGCCAGTGACAAATCAGCACATCAACAGAAAGGTCAGATAAAGATTAGAAAGCAGAACAGAAACAATTAGAGGTAATACAGACAACTGAAGAACTGGAAAAATGGGCAGGACATACCTGAACTATTCTCTACATTGTTGGGTAGTTACTAGCATTGTAACTATAATGAAACAACTTGATTAGGGAAGTAACTAGTTTTGGAGTGCAAGTCTTCATAAATATTGCCAAGATGTTGCCACGGTGCATAATCTTTGCAGTACCCAGTGCCTTCACCCATTTCTTTATATCATGGGAGTAAAGACCGGGCACATTAGGAAGCCAAGATAGATTGTCCATTTTTGATTGTAATGTTTGATTAGATTAGATTACTTACAGTGTGGAAACAGGCCCTTTGGCCCAACAAGTCCACACCAACCCTCCGAAGAGCAACCCACCCAGACCCATTCCCCTGCATTTACCCCTTACCTATGAGCAATTTAACACGGCCAATTCACCTAACCTGCACATTTTTGGACTGTGGGAGAAAACCAGAGCACCCAAAGGAAACCCATGCAGACACGGGGAGAATGTGCAAACTCCACACAGTTGCCTGAGGCGAGAATTGAACCCGGGTCTCTTGCGCTGTGAGGCAACAGTGCTAACCACTGTGCCAACAAGCCATGTGCAGAGCTCCACCGTGATTAACAATAGGGATATTTGTTGAGTCTCCTTCTGAGTTATTTAATTGTTCACCATCATGTGTGACTTGATGGAACAGGAAAGCAGAGCATACTTCTGATCTGTTGATTGTTAACATCACTTAATTATGTGCGACAGCATATTGCTTTTTGGTATGCTAGTAGTGTTGTCTTTCAGCTTCATTTTTAGATATGGCCACTGCTACTCTTGGTGCACTCTTCTGCACCATGGTTGATTTCCTGGCTTGATAGCAGCAGCAGATTGGAGGGTATGTTAGGTCTTGAACTTCTAGATTGTGTCTGAATACAATTTTGCTATTGCTGATGACCCGCAGCACCTCAAGGATGTCCAGCTGCCAGATTTATTTGAAACCTATCCCACTCAGCACTGTTGTAATGCCATATAACACAATGAAGGGTATCCTCAAATGTGAAGGCAGGACTTCAGCTCCACAAGGTTTGTGTTGTGGTCACTCCTCCTCGTACTGTCACAAACATCTGAAACAGATAGGTGGGTTTGGACAAAGTCATGCACATTTCTTTCTCTTGTTCACTCCCTCACCATCTGTCATAACCCTGGTCTAGAAGTTGTGTCCATCTTGATGATGGACAATGATGTCTGCATTGCAAAGTGTGTTATGTGCCCTCAGCACCCTCAATGTATCCTCCAAGGTGATTAACGGATAGGTGCACTGAATCAACTGCTGGGACGGTTGGGGGTGGTGAATATTAATCAAGAGAAGGTTACCTTTACAACATTTTACCTGATACTGTAAGTCGTCATGAGGTCTGAAGTTAATGCTGAGGACTTCCAAGACAACAAACAACTCCCTGACTGTCACTACAATACTGCAGCATTTTTGTAGTTCTGACCTGTCAGCGGGACATGACAAACTGAAGGATATTAATTGTGGTGTGTTGAAAATCCTTATTCTCAACCATACCTTACAATTTATGCCTGTTGCCCAACTAGTCGGTGGGATAGTTGTTTGAATTTTGGCACAGGTCCACAGAAGCAATTTGTAGGCTGCATATGCTATGATCGTTTCCAGTGCCTTGATCAATGCCAGCAGACTTGGTATAAGTTACATATAAATGAGTGGTTTGCTATGCCATTTCAATGAACATTTCAGGGCCAAACATATTGCTGTGGCTCCGGAGTCACACATAGATCAGACCAGCTGAGGATAGTGGAGTTTCCTCCCCTAAACGACATTAAGGAACTTCATATGCTTTAGTGACAATAGCCAATGATTTCATGGTCACTATTAGGCTAGATTTTAATTCCAGGCTTTTTTATGAATTGAACTCAAATTTCATCATCATCTGTGCTGAGATTCGAACTCCAATCACCTGACCATTGCCTCAATCTGAGTGTAACTGGAACAGTAAATAACCCTACATCACTATCTTTCCCCTGAACCCAGTTGATAGGACTCAAATTCATCACACAAAGTCTGCACATAATACTAAGATATGAGCAACAATAAGTTCTGAAGGTGGAAGTTATAAAATTATAAAAACAAACTAGTGCAGATGCTGGAAATTTGAACTAATGAACAGAAGATGCTAGAGAATCTCAGCAAGTGCGGCAACATTTGTGGGAGAGAGAGAAACAGAATTAACATCGAGTCTGATAATGACTCAACTCTTTTTTTTTCTCTCCACAGATACTTCTCGGCCTCCTCAGTTTCTACAACATTTTTCTTATTATAGACAGAATGTATGTGTGCGCGTGTTTGTGTGTGGGGGAGGGGGAATGATGGTTGAAACCGACAGATGGTGGTCACTATAAGCAAGCAGGAGGTGATCCACTTCAACTGCAACAAAGACATCAGAGTATTTTCTGAACAACACGTTGACAGAGATTTTAACACAAAGATATATTTTGTCAAGCTTTTCATCTTGGATTCATTAGGACATTTGCAAGAACAAATTTGAAGGAGAACTGCATTTCATACAGTATAAAAAGTGCACTGATTGCTTGGCAATGGAGCTTTCATTAGTAGAGGCATTGCCACGAATAATGCACCACTTAGATGACGACTGACAGCTAAATACCAACCTTGGCTTAAATTTAAAGCAGGTAGGTTGACTGTTTAGTTAAGGAGAAAGTGAGAACTGCAGATGCTGGAGACCAGAGTTGAAAAGTGTGGTGCTTGAAAAGCGCAGCAGGCCAGGCTGCATCCGAGGAGCAAGAGAATCGACATTATGGGCATAAGCCCTTCTTCAGGAATGAGGCTGGTGTGCCAAGCGGGCTGAGATAAAAGTGGGGGGGGGGGGGGGGGGGGGGGGGGGGGCACTGGGAATATGATAGGTGGAAGGAGGTGAGGGTGAGGGTGATAGGCCAGAGAGGGGGTGGGGGCGGAGGGGTCAGGAAGAAGATTGCAGGTCAAGAGGGTGGTGCTGAATCCGGGGGTTGGGACTGAGATAAGGTGGGGGGAGGGGAAATGAGGAAGCTGGAGAAATCTACATTCATCCCGTGTGTTTGGAGGGTTCCTAGGCGGAAAATGAGTTCAGGCACTGGTCCGAGGAATGAACTGAAAATGGCTATATTGTTAAGTTGAAACAGGTACAACATGTATATATGTTATTTCTGCCTGTAAAGAACAGGGCTGTATGTATTAACATATGTAGCTTCAACAATGTGCAAGGATATCATAATGCAAGCCAGACCAACAATCTTAAATTAGTTGTCAACATAATTTTTAGCACATTTGGAGGTATTTAGCAAACCCTGCCCAATCTCAGAATCACATCTAATGTTGGAGAACATGTACTGAGTTTTGCAAGTATAGGCTGATTGGGTATACAACTATGTATCCTCTTGCAACCAGCTGAAGTAAAATGTTTTGGGATGTAGGGCCAACATAGCTAGCATCAGACTTGAACTGAAATTTATATACTACATTACTCATTGCATGATAAACACAATATTGTACTGTCTTGACATCAATATACTGTTAGTGGCAAAAACATCATACATATTGCTACTGCATAATAGCAGAACAAAATTATTAGCATCATCAGTTTTTTTGAGATACCTCATCTTCCCAAGATAATCAGAGGTACACTGGGCCATAGGCCTCTATGAGAGTTTGTGCGATCTGAAACAAGAAATGATCAGATCGAGGTGGACATTATTTCACCAGATTAGATTAGACTCCCTACAGTATGGAAACAGGCCCTTCAGCCCAGCAAGCCCACAATGACCCTCCAAAGAGTAACCCACCCAGACCCATTTCCCTACCCTGTATTTACCCCGACTAATGCATCTAATACTATGGGCAATTTAGCATGGCCAATTCACCTGATCTGCAGGTCGTTGGATTATGGGAGGAAACTGGAGTACCCGGAGGAAACCCACGCAGACACAGGTAGAATGTGCAAACTCCACACAGACAGTTGCCCAATGAGCTACCAGCGGAAGTGGTTAAGGTGAGTACATTAATAAAAGGTATTTGGATAAATTCACAAATAGGAAAGCTTCAGAAGGATATGGGCCAAGTGCAGGGAAATGGGGTTAGCGTAGATGGACATTTTTATCAACATGGACCAGTTTGGTCTGAAGGGCCTGTCTCCATGCTGTAGCACTGTATGACATCCACGCAACAATCCCTAGACAGAAATGTTTCATTCCAGTCAGGGAACATTCAGCGGTCAAGGCCATTCAGCCTCCGATCTGTGGGTAAGCATCCTCCAAGGCAAACTTCGAGATACACAGCAATGCAGAATAACCAAGCAGAAACTGATAGTCAAGTTCCTACTGAAAACGACAGCCTCAACTGTGATCTTGGGTTCATGTCGCGCTATATGTGACCCCATCATACTGTTCTGTGAAATCTTCCTACTGTCCTGTTTTGACACCATCACCTTAATAAATTGTAATGATCTCTCTACCTTAATTAATTTTTGCAGTTTTGGATACAATTAGCTTGATGGTAGCAAGTATAGTTGGATCCTCAGCATATGACTCTTATACCTATCATGTATTCCTGTCATTTAGCTTGTCTCTAGAACCACATTATTTTGTAATTATCTCTCTGCCACATTTAATTGGATTATAAGTCATCCCTTCACTTGTTACTCAACTGTTGACACTTTACTTACACCGTCTGATACTCGGTCACCTGCAGAGATTTATTATTCAACACTCCACACATACCAGTTATATAATCTTTTGATCTCTCTACCCTTAAATTGTCTTCATGCTTTTCTCTCACTTCATCTGATCAAAGGGCTGCACTCCGAAAGCTTGTGATTTCAAATAAATTTGTTGGACTATAACCTGGTGTCATGTGACTTGTGACTTTGTCTACCCCAGTCCAAAACTGGCACCCCACATCAGAGTTACATGAGGCGGTGGGATAGACGGGGTAGATGACCAAAGGCTGAGATAAAAAGCAGGTTTAAAGGCCCATATTCAGAGAACAGAATGAGAGAGTAAGATGGAATTCCAGAGCTTAGCGGTTTGACAGGTGAACACACTGACTAATGCCGCAACTGTACAAACATAAAATTTGCAGGAGTAGGCTATTCAGCCCTCAACACTGCTCCACCATTCTAATGTGTGACTGATGTGTTTGTATTTTGAATTCCACATTCCCACCTATTCCCAATAACTTTGAATTTTGTTGCCTATCAAGAATCAATCCAAAATAAAAAACAAATTTCTGATACAACTTGGGAGGTCTGCAGCATCTGTGGAGAGAAAGCAGAGTTAACATTTTCAGTCCAATTACCCTTCAAGAATCTATCCACTTTTGCCTTAAAAATATTCAATGACCAAATCGACCACCTTCTGAGATAGTGTTCCAAAAGTTTCATGTCAAAAAATTTTCATCTCTTACCTAAAAGAGCAACCATTAATTTTAAAATATTGACCTTTGCTCTAGAAACAACCACAAGAGGAAACAGAGGAGAAAGTGAGGACTACAGATCTTGAGATCAGAGTCGAGTGTGGGGTGCTGGAAAAGCACAGCAGGTCAGGCAGCATCCGAGCAGCAGAAGGATTGACGTTTTGGGCAAGAGCCCTTGAAACTTCGATTCGCCTGCTGCTCGGATGCTGCCTGACCTGCTGCGCTTTTCCAGTACCCCACACACAACACAAGAGGAAATATCCTAATCATGTTTACCTCGTCAAGACCACTTAGGATCTTATACGCTTCAATCACCTAGACTTTACTCTTCTAAATTCCAGAGAAAATAAGCCCAGTCTGTCCAACTTTTCCTCGTGAAACAAACTGCTCAATCTGGTTAGCTAGTAAATCCCGTGTGAACTGCCTCCCTTAAATAAGGAGCTCAAAAATCACACAATATTCGAGATGTTATCTCAGCAATGTCTTTACAACTGCAGCATAAAAGCTTTACTTTTATGTTCAGTTCCTTTCAGATCACTCCACTCGCCTCTTTAATTAATTACTGTACCAACATGCCAACATTTTGTGGCTCAAGCACAAGAACACCTACATCCTTATGACCCACAGAATACTGTAGTCCTTCTCAGTTTAAGTAAACTCTGATTTTCCATTATTAGAATCATACAGTGCAGAAGAGGTCCTTCAGCCCAAGTCTGCACAGACATGTAAGAAACTAATCACATTTAACAGCGCTTTGCCCATAGCCTTGAATTTATGACTTGCCAAGTGCTCATCCAGGTTTTTTTTTACCTCTACCATCCTGCCAGGCAGCAAATTCCAGACCTGGCTATAAAGACTTTTGCTTTCACTCTACCTAAATCTCACCTTGAGCCTATATCCCCTTGAGACTGAATTCAATTGAATTTATTGTCACGTGTACTGAGGCACAGTGAAAAGCTTTGTTTTGCGAGCAATACAGGCAGATCACATAGTTCAATAGCACAGATAAGTAAATAGTAGGTAAACAGTGACAAAACAAAAACACAGGTATTGGCAAATGCTAAGAGTCTGAGAGTCCAATCAGTATTCTAACAACAGTAGGGTAGAAACCGTTTCGAAACTGGCTGGTGCATGTGTTCAGGCTTCCGTACCTTTTTGTACTGACCCTCTGTACTTCTGTACTGACCCTTCAACTAAGGGGAACAGCTGTTCCTTATCCACTCTGTCCAAAATCCTCAATCAGATCACCCCTTAATCTTCTCCGCTTCAATGAAAACAACCCAAGCCTATTCAACCTTTCCTCATAACTTAAAATTTCCAACCAAGGCATCATCCTGGTGAATCCCTGCACCCGCTTTGGTGCAATCACATTATTCCTGTAATGTGGCAATCAGAATTGCACACAGTACTCTAGCTGTGGTCTCACGAAAGTTATACATAACTCCCCTGTTTTTGTAATCTATGCCTTGACTGATAAAGGCAAGTGCTCTATTTGCCTTTTTTTAAACTAACATGCCTGTCTGCCTTCAGAGATCCATAGACAAGCATGCCAAGGTCCCTTTGTTCCAAAGAACTTCCCAGTGTCATGTCATTCATTGAATACTTTTGTCAAATTACCCCTTCCAAACTGTATCGTTTCACATTTTTTCAGGGCCAAATTCCATCTGCCACATACCTGCCCATTTGACAATCCCATTTAGATCTTTTTGTATCCTAAGACACTCAACCTCATTGTTAACCACCTGACCAATCTTTGTGTCATTCTCAAACTTAATAATCCATACTCCCCACCAACAGCCGCCAATATCATTTAAATAAACAGTAAACTATCGAGGACCCAGCAAGATCCCTTTGGTATTCCAGTCACTAAAGCGGCCTTCGATCATCACCTTCTGAATCCTACAACTAAATCAATTTTGAATCCACTTTATCAAATTACCCATATCCCATCCATGTGTATTTGGCTTCTTGATAAGCCTGGTCAAAGACTTTGCTGAAATTCACATGAACTACATCAACTGCACTAACCTCAAATTCACTTCCACAATGGAGGAGATGGATGTAATGTATTAGTTCAACACTCTATCAATGTCCTCAGCTGCACCTACAGACTGCTCCTTTGGTCCCTCCTCTTTCCCTGGTTATCCTCCTCTCATTAATATATTTAAAGAATTTTCCCAACTTTTACCAGCCAGAGCTTCTTTGTATCTGCTCTTTGCTTTCCTAATTGCTTTCTTAAGTTCCAGCCTGCACTAAAGTCCGCTAATTTGTTCCTCTTTTAAGTACTAAAAGCTTCTGTTTTCTTTACCCTATCCTGATTATTGCTGGTTTTTCCATGGTTCTCTGAGCTTATTACTATTGCCTATCATCCTAGAGGGACCATGCTAGTCTTGTACCCTCCCTATTTCCTTTTTGAACACACTGCACTACTCTTCTATAGATTGCCCCATTAGTAGCTGTTCCCAGTCTACCTTGGCTAGATCCTGCGTTACTTTACTAAAGTCCACGCTCACCACAAACCAAATCCATTTTTTGGAAACTTGTCTATTTATTTGTCCATAAGCAGCTTACATTGTACCATTTTATTCATGACAACACAAACAACTTTCCATTTCCCCACTCTATCTGCCATCTTTTGTCCATTAACTCAACCTATTGATATCCATCTGTAACCTCCCAGAGTTTTTTACGTTAGCTTACTTTCACATACCCATCTTTGTGTCATCTGCAAATTTAGATACCACGTTTTCGTTCCCCTCATCTAGTCACCGATGTATATCAAAAAAACTTGAAACCTGCAGCACACAGCCCTGTTGAACCCACTCATCACATACTTCCACTCAGAAACAGACGCATTTACATACACTGCTTTTCACTGGCCAGCTAATCTTGGAGCCACGCGAGCATATTACTCCCAATGTCATGAGCTCCTACTTTTCACAATAACCTTTAATGTGACATCTTTTGAATGCTTTTTGGAAATCCTCCAATGTCAACAGACTCCCCTTTATCCACAGTGAATATTGCTTCTTCAAATGCCAATAAATTGGTTAAACGTATTTCCCTTTCACAAAACCAGACTGACTCCTAATTAAAATGAGTTTGCCAAAGCACATAGAAATAAACTCCTTAATAGTTGATTCATCCTGACGACAGAAATCAAGCTTACTGGCCTATAGTTTTTTGATTTCTGCTTCCATCCTGCATGAATAGCAGGGTTATACAGAGGAACATCTATTATCCGAAGGCCACGGGCGAGGACTTCCGTTTGGTAATCACTTTAAGGTGAAGGGTGGAAGGTATAGGGGAGATGTCAGGGGTGGGTTCTTCACCCAGAGAGTGGTGGGGGCATGGAATGCGCTGCCCGTGGGAGTGGTAGAGTCAGATTCATTGGCGACCTTTAAGCGGCATTTGGATAGGTACATGGATGGGTGCTTAATCTAGGATAGAAGTTCGGCACAACATCGTGGGCCGAAGGGCCTGTTCTGTGCTGTATTGTTCTATGTTCTATGAATGCTGGATAACAGTTTAGCCATGTACTGGGGCCCTGCAATTTTGTTGAGATAATCTGAAGTTCAGATAGTCGAAGGCCAGACAAATCGAAGTTCCTCTGTATTTGCTATTTTCCCAATCTGACGCAACATTCCCAGTACTTTGTGAACTTAAAAAATTAACACTGCCATATCTACTCCATGTTCTGAAGTCACAGCAGACTCAAACTGTTAACTATTTGCTTTCCACAGACACTGCCAGACCTGCTGGAAGAATCAATCAGGATCCAAGGATGTATCAGTCCACAACCACTTGCTCAGCATGGTTTCCCTGATGAGTGGCACTTTTTAAATGCCAATAGAAACATTTACTATCCATTGTTCCATTTATAGCTGCAGCTTCTTCTCATTCTCTTACTTCGGTCTTCAATCTCTGTAGTTCTTGAATTGTGTACAGATCTTTGTACAATGAAATGCTTTTCCCACGAGTTTAGTACTTTCTTTAATCTCTCGTTAACCAGATGGTGAGTCCTCTCCTTGGAATATTTCTTTATAGTAGGAATATACTTATTCTGTGTATTCTGAAATAGCTATTTACATGGCTAGCACTACTTTTCCATTGATCTCTTTACCCAAAATGCTGCGCCAAAAAGCTCTTGAAAGCTTTTTACAAACTACTCACTCACGCTATGACTGCCAATCAGATTTCACTACTTCTTACATAGATTAAAATCACCCATATCCCTCAGCTACAAACATCCAATATTTCTTCTTGTATATACAAGTACCTTGATTATCCAAATATCCGATTATCTGAAGGAGATCTCTCAGTCCCAATAGAAACATTACATCAAAGAGGCGTTTCCAACACTGATCGTGCCTTTTGTTTACTATGGTTAAAAACAAAATTGGCTTAATGAAATGCTGCCGAGAACAGTCCTGCACTTCGATGGGAACCTAGGCACCATCTCCAAATGACTGACTGCCCGCCTGTTCTCTCACCACACTTGCCCTGGAATTCTACATTAGGGTGTACCCTGAACTCTCCTTCCCCAGATAATCTCTCTAACACTGTCCTGTACAGGGCAACGGTGGAACTTGACAAAAAGTTGCAGTAAGGTGTGTGTGTCTGTCTGCGTGCACGTGCTGCCCAAAGGCAGCAGTCATACTGTTGGTATCCAGTCTGGCTGCCGCGGGGGTAGGAGGTGGTGGCCAGAGTGCGCACGGGGGCGGAGGTGGGGGCACAGGTCAGGACGGGCAGGGGCTCACGTGCAGTGGTTGCTGCCTAGTCTCCTGAATGGGGAGCTGTGTCAGTCCCATTATACTGATTGGGGGCAGGGGTGGGTGGGGAGTGGGTGGGGGCAGAAAGGCTTTAGCAATGCTGGAGATCCCTTACACACAAGTGTGTGTCTGCTCAGAAACAATCCCTGAGACAGAGAGGGAGCAAGGCAGGCAAACCGAGGAAAAAGCAAACTTCAGTAAACTCCGAGCCCCAGAGGACAGGCATTGTATCAATTAACCAAATAATCAACTATCCGAACGAAACACTGCCCGCCCATCTCATTTGGATAATCGAGGTTCCTCTGTATTTTGTCCTACAACAAGTAATCCTATAGATTACATCAACTAAGAAAAGCTAAGTGATCGTACAAGCTAAGAGTAGGAGAAAACGGGTGAGCTACTGAAATCAATCTACATAAAATGAGAATTGACCTATAAGTAAATGAGAATGGGTGACTGTGCGATGTTATAATAGGACTAGGTGTGGGGTAGGTAAAGAAAACACGGAAGGATGGAATCGGGCTTTCAAGTTAGTGACCTTGATGTTGAGCCCAAGAAGCCGCAGGATCCTCAAGCAGAAAACGAGATGCTATTTTTCAAACTTTTGCTGAGGCTCACTCGAACACTGCAGAAAGCCGGTAACAGAAATGTTGGCATCGGATACGGTGGTGTGAAGTGGCAGGCAATTGGAAGATCAGGGTCATTTTTGCAGACAGAACATCATCACTCTGCAAAGCAGTCACCCAGTCAGTGCTTCATTTCCCTAATGTAAATAAGACCATACTGTGAACAGAGAATAGTGTAGACTAGATTGAATTAAGTACAGATAAATGACTGCTTCAACTAGAAGGTATGCCTGAAACCTCCTGAGGAGGGAGAGGTAAACAGCCATGTGTTATATCTTCTACAACTGCATGGGATGCTGCTGTGGGGGTGTGAGATGGTATTGATTAGATTACTTACAGTGTGGAAACAGGTCCTTCAGCCCAACAAGTCCACATCGACCGTCCGAAGAGCAACCCACCCAGACCCATTCCCATTCCCTTACATCTCCTTCAATTTAGCATGGCCAATTCACTTAACCTGTATATTTTGGACGGTGGAGGAAACCGGAGCACCCGGAGGAAACTCACGCAGACACAGGGAGAATGTGCAAACTCCATACAGACAGTGGCCTGAGGCGGGAATTGAACCCGGGTCTCTGGCACTGTGAGGCAGCAGTGCTAACCACTGTGCCATCCACTGTATTGAGGTGGTATTAGGGGGAATATACTAGAGTGACCCAGAAGGAACAGATCCTGAGGATTGCTGCTGGAGAGGGGGTAGTGGTGGTGTGTGGAGAAGATAGGAGGAGAGAGACAGGTGTCTGGTTGTGGCATCCTCTTGGAGATGCCAGAGATGTCAGTTTATAATCCTATATATTGCAGAGGCTGGTGGGGTGGTAAGTGAGGATAGGGGGAGCCCTATCATTGTTATGGGAGGAGAAAGGATGAGGATAGAAGTGTGGGAGCTGGGTTCAGCTTGCCTCGGGTGACTGTGTGGAGTTTGCACATTCTCCCCATGTCTGCATGGGTTTCCTTTAGGTACTCTTGTTTCATCCCATAATCCAAAGATGTGTAGATCAGTTGAATTGGTCATGCTAAATTGCCTAGCTTTCTATCCTTCTTCAGTGCCATACAACTGAATGCATGTATGAAAGAAAAGTCAAGGATGCTAACCATGTCAAAATTATGAGCCATACCGACAGTTTTGGGTCTGGAGCAGATTAGAGATAGGGAAAAATGAAACCATGAAAGAACTTGAAAATGATTAAATGCTGTTTTAACTCTGTGTCAGCACATAGGTGGTGATGTGAGCACTCCATAGGATCAAGTGATGGGTCCCGGGAGCAAATAAATAAAACTCAGCATAAATAAGCAGCACTCCAGTTAAATCACCCACCCTTTGTGCAGAGTGCACTGGTCGTCTTTTCTTCTCCCTTGTATATAAGGCAATTTCCTCTTCACTTTTCGCAATCCTAAAATCTTCCTGAATCCTGAGTAAAAAGGAACAAAAAAAAATCCGCATCAGTAAAAAAAAAGGAAAATTCCACAACAATTTCATCATAATGCAAAGGTAGGATGACAGAACGAGAACGTCAAAGCAAGAGTGACACTGCAAAACAAAATATTGCATTTATGCACCACCATAGACAAATATATAATACCCCAAAATCAGTTAAAACCAATGAGGAACTTGAGACTGCATTCCAGGAAATGAGGCACACACAAAAAAAAAATCAATATTCCAATCTTTTGGTACCTCCTACAAGAGGAAAGACAAAGATTGTGGCTAGTGCATCTACAATTTCCACTCTCATTTACTTCAGAATCTTGGCATTCATCTCTTCTGGTCCTACTGCATTGTCAACTTTGTACCAAACGTTCAGCAAAATACGTCCTCCATCATATTTGAACCCATCTCGTCCTCCACTGTCATTAAGACTTAAGCAGCATCTCTGTCTTTGGTGAAAACAGATGCAAAGTATTCATTTAACACCTCTAGCATGTTTTTTGCCTCCAGGTGTATACCACCTCTCTGGACTCTAACTAACCGTACTTCTTTTAACACACTTTTACTATTTATTCGGCCATAATGACCTTGGGAGACCTCTACTGGCTACCTGTCTTGCCTCAATTTCAAAATAGTTTTCATTTGCTTTTGGACCTTGCCACTAAACTTTCTATATTCCTCTTGGTTCTCAATTTTATTTTCTACTGGCCACTTGTCATAAGCACACTTCTTCATTATCTTAATTTCTATCTTCTTTATCATAAAGGAAGCTCCAGATTTTTGTTCTACTTTTCCCATTTGAAGGAATATATTGATGTCCCTGAATGATTTCCTCTTTAAAGGCAGTCCATTAGTCAGTTTACATGACCAGGAGCATCCAACATAAAATCTATCATACGAAGATGGACTCAAATCCATTTCTCAATACACTCTAACAGTCTTAAACGACAACTCAAGTAAGTTCAGTCCACATCTGATGACTACCCATAGCTCGAAAATTATTCTTATAATAAACACAACAAACACGCAACAGAAAATAATACACTATAAAAATCAAAAGAACTGTGGATGCTGTAAATCAGAAACAAAAATACAAATTGCTGGAAAAGCTCAGGAGGTCTGGAAGTATCTGTGGAGAGAAATCCGAACAAACATTTCAGATCAAGTGACACTTACTCAGAACTGAGGAATTGCTTTTCCAGCAAATCCTACTTTTGTTTCTGATAATACATTGTACCCTGGTTTATGTAAGCAAAGAAAGTGGAACAGGTCATACTGACACCACAAGAAAGCCCTTTTTAAGGCACTTTTTCTTCCTGCCAAGGCACAGAACAACTTACTATTACACTTGACTAGAAAATGAGCAAAATAATATTTAATAACAGTTTCAGATATTTGCTTTAAAACCATACCTGTTCACACTATGTTGTATTTCAGGTACTACTACTCTTCGTTTCCAGGCCATGATGTCACCCTCTGTGGCTATTTGGCTACGGGGAGCATTGTTATGCATCTGACGAACACCTTCAATCTGTCCACTACGGCGCAGTCCTACATTTGGTGGTGACAAAATATCGGAGCTGGGGATCCTTAAAACTTCAAGCAGAACAAAATATAAAAGTTAAGACAAAAAATCTTCAGCCTCTTAAAGGATCCAATTTTGACTATTTACTGTGTAATATATAATGGTAATCTTGCAATATCTGCCTTTTTGCTATTCAGTTGGCTGAAAATATATCAGAATATAAAGTAGGATCCAGAAATAGCCACTTCAAAGTTGAATAATGCAATCCAACTACTACTTTTAGTAATTACTTGTTTCATTGTGTAGCCCATCGCACCTTTTCCATGAAAATTAGGATTGGGGAAAAAACACCAGAAAAGATTGAGAAATAGCTGCAGATACAGGTGGACTTTCAAGGAAGAGTGCATATGCCCTAATTAATTTGCTAATGAAAAGCATATTCTTCAAACACTGGAAACAATAAGCAACCAGATCTAACATTACAAAATTTTATAAAAACACAGGTGGTCAGGTAAATCTATTTAGAGAAGAACAATTAACGTTTCATGTCAAAAATGTTTTATCAGAACTCATGCACTTAGCTTGTTTTAATAATTGCATGACCACTAGGGATAGACTGTGTGTGGTTGCTCTAGAAAATCAACACTTGAAAGCGCTGAAGCAGCTCGGCATGTCTGGCAGCATTTGTGGACATAGAAATAGTGTTACTATTACGAGTCTGATGTGACATTTTCATTTTCAGACTTCCGCACCTTAATTTATAGCTATTTAATGTTTATTTCTTTCACCCGAAAGAGCAACCTGTGTTTCACACAGGACCTCCATACCATCTGCTCCCCTTGTGCCTCCTCCACTTCTTTCAATAGTATAAAAACCGCTATTTTCCAATCCCTTTCAGTTCTGAAGAAATCTTACTGAACTTAAACATTTAACTCTATTTTTCTCTCCACACTAGCAGGCAGATCTGCTAAGCTTCTCCAGCATTCTGTGTATTTCAGAAGCCCAGGCAAAGTTTCTGGGGACATTGATTCAAATTCCACAACGACAGCTGGTAGAATTTAAACTTGGTTAATAAATCACAAATCAAAATCTCGCTTCAAAAATCATGACCATGACAATTGTTATTGATGATCATAAAAGCCTTTCAGAAAAGGAAAGAAAATTTGCCATCCTTATTTAGTCTGGGTTACATATCATTTCAGATCAAAAACAATGTGGTTGACTCTCAACTTCCCTCTGAAATGGCTTACAATACCACTCAGTTCGTTGACAAGTATGGATAGATAACAAATCATGTCCCTACCAGAGACGCCTAAATCATATGAAAAAAAATCAAAATACTGTGTATACTAGATATCTTAAATGGAAAAAGTGACGGAAAAACTCAGCCATTCTGGCAGCATCTGTGAAAAGAGAAACAGGGCTCATCTTCTCAGTCCAATGTTTCGTCTCTGGAACCTGAAGTGGGTTCAGCTTGTCAAGCCTCTTCTGACAGAAAAGTCAGTGGATTCAAAAGGTTAACCATTTTTCTCTCTCTTCAGATTCTGCCAGACCTGCTGAGTTTCCCCAACCCTATGTTAATCCCATGAAAAACTGATTACACTTGATGTTCTGGCTCCCTGCGTTTGGCAGAGGTTACAGTAAATAAAGAGAGAGTGTTTTTGAAAAAAAATTATCCAAGGCCAAAATAGAAAATTATCTATAACTAGGTCTGTAAAAAGAGTATTTTATTAAAACAGAAACCTATGCAAGTTGTTGTACACTGAGGAGAATGATGCGTCAACATTCATTTAACATTACCAATTGGTGCAGGCAACATGCAGGCATAATGTTTTGCAATATTATAAGTCAAGTTATGCTGACTGAGGTAAAACAAGAAATTCAACTAATGCTCAGTTCAGTCATTCCTGTAAAATCAAGCAAATTATCTCAGTGCCTATCAATGGCTCATTAGGTATACAGAAGCATCTGGCCATTCAGTCCATCAAGCATTCATCATTCTACACAATCATGACCAAATGGCCGCTTCAATGGCTTTATAACAATCTTAGAGCCATAGTCATTAACAGCACAGAAACGGACCCTTTGGTTCAACTGGTCAATGCTGAACAGATATCTTAAATCTAGACCCAATTGCCAGCACTTGGCCCATATCCCTCTCAACCCTTTCTATTCATATACCTATGCAGATGCCTTTTAAATGATGTAATTGTATCCTTCTCCACCACTTCCTATAACAGCTCATTCAATATATGCACCACCCTCTATGTGAAAAAGTTGTCCTTCAGGTCCCTTTTAAATCTCTCCCTTCTCACCTTAAACCTACATCCTCCAATTTTGGATTCCCCCAGCTCCAAGAAAAAGATACTAGGTAAAAACAAGGACTGCAGATGCTGGAAACCAGTGTCTAGATTAGAGTGGTGCTGGAAAAGCACAACAGGTCAGGCAGCATCTGAGGAGCAGGAAAATCAACATTTATGGCAAAAGCCCGTCCTGATGAAGGGAAAAGATAGTCTATTTATCCTATCTACGCCCCTCATGGTTTTACAAACCTCTATAAGGTCACCCCTCTGCTTCCAATGCTCCAGGGAAAACAGCCCCAGCCTACTCAGCCTTTTCCTATAGCTCAACCCCACCAAGCCTAGCAACATCCTTGCAAATCTTTTCTGAATCCTTTCAGGTTTCATAACATCTTTGCTATAACAGGTTCTACACTATCTCCTTATTTCTTTACATTATTGGTAGTTGGAAATGTGTCAAACTTGACTTTAAATATACTCAAATACTTAAGTTTCCTGTGAACTGAAGAAAGCCAGAGATTCACAACTCATGTCTCCTCTTCAGTCCAAAGTAGGTTCCCCCTCATTTTGTATTTCTCTTCCCTGACTGTAGGATTCCATGACCAGAGATCTATCTTACAGGATATTTAAAGACACAGGTATGTTCAATTAGATTGAGAGAACCAGAAGTCAAGAGTTTAGATATATTGTTGAAGCTGTATAAGGCTCTGGTCTGACCGCATTTGGAATACTGAGCAGTTATGGGCTCTGTATCTTAGGAAGAATGTGTCGGCATTAGAGGGGTCCAGAGGGAGGTTGACAAGAATGATCCCACGAATGAAGAACTTGTCTTGAGAGGTGGTTGAAGACTCTGGGCCTGTACTTGTTGGGAATGGAGGAGGATGAGGGGGTATCTGATTGAAATTTATGAAATACTAAGCAGCCTGGACAGCTTGTACATGGAGAAAATGTTTTCACCATTAAGAGAGACTAGAAACTGAGTGCACAGCCTCAGAATAAAGGGACAACCCTTTAGAACGGAAATGAGGAGGAATTTCTTCAGCCAAAAGGTGGTGAAACTGCAGAAATCATTGCCACAGAAGGAAGTGGAGGCAAATGATTGAGTGTATTTAAGACAGCGATAGAACAGAGGTAGATAGGTTCGTGATTAGTAAGGGGATCAATGGACATGGGGAGAAGGCGGGAGAATGGAGGTTGAGAAATAAATCTGCCATAATTGAATAGCAGAGTAAACTCGATAGGCCAAATGGCCTAATTCTGCTTCTGTCTCTCAATCTTCAAGCTCAAAAAAAAAACATCTACAGGCCTAGTTTGCCCAATTTTTCCACAAAGAGCAGTTCCACTATTGTGGAAACAAGTGTGGTGAACCTTAGTTGCTTTAATTCTTGGAAATAATATCCTGCCTGAGGTAAGATCACCAAAACTGATCACAACACTCCAGATGCAGTGAAACCCAGATTCTACACAATTGAAGAAAATCCTCATGTGATAAAAGCTAATATACAATTAGCCTTCCTAATTGTTTGCTGTACCTGCATTTTCATGTTTAGTGATTTATTCATAAAGACACCCAGATCTTTTTGTACATCTGCACTTTCTAATCTCTTAAAATTCACAAAATACTCCATATGGCTGCTCTGCCTACAAAAGTGAACAATCTCACACTATTCCACATTAATTTCCATCTGTCACGTACTTGTCCATTTACCAAGTCTGTCCAAATCTTCTTGAAGCTGATTACATTTCCTTCACCAGAATACAGTTGCGCCTAACTCTGTCTCAGCTACAAAATTAGAATTATTATATTTGACACTGAACATGGATATACAGTATATCACTGTCTGCCAACATGAAATTCCCTGGTCATTCCGTTAGCCCTTTTCTGCTTGTTTACTAATCCTTAAGACATCCAGTAGATTACCTCCAATCCCATGTGATTTAATTTTGCGAAGTAACCTCTTGTGAAGGACTTTATTAAAAGCCTTTTAAAAATTCAAGTATATTATGGCCACAAACTCTCATCAATTCTGTTTGTAAAATGCTGAAAAAGAAATTAACAGGCCTAACCGACATGATTTCCTATTCACAAGTCCACGCTGTGTCAAAGCAGATCATCAACCATTCTTTATTTTGCAATCAACATTTTTCCCACCAGTGCAGAGAGTTTTATTTTCTCTTGCCCTCTCTTCTGAATAGCAGGGAGGTAATTGCAAACTTTAATCTGTAGAAGCCATTCCAGACCATTAGAATTTTGGAAGGCGATCACCAATTCATCCAAAGCTACCTTTTTCAGCATTCTGGGACGTAGAATATCAGGTTCCAGGGACTTGCCAATATTCAATACAATTACCGTATGTACTCATGTAAAAGTCAAACGTTTTAGAGTTTTTTTAAAAGGTTAAATTTATGGGGTTGACTATTACCTGGATACTACTTTTGAGGGGCTGAAATTCATGCTATAGTCCAAAATACCATATCGTTTACCAGAAGCCCAATTGACCTCTCAATGAATAAGTGTGCTTGGATGCTACAGGGGAACTGAGCTCAGCTAAACTGCACACAAAGGGAGGTTGTCACTTGACTCTGCCCTGATGCATGTTAAACTTTTACGCCAAATTGATGAGAATTGTATATCGAAACACAAGAGCATTAAAAAAAAGTTTCCACATTGTAACATTTGTATACAGGATAATACTTTGACTCACAAATATTGATTTGTGAAGAACCAAGTTTGACTTTAACATGAAATACATGGAAAATCCAGATTTTTTGGCCAAAAGGGGTAAACGTTTACTCGAGTACATATGGTAATTTCCCCAACACAGCCTCCTTACTGGTGCAGGCAGAAGGGTGTCAAATTAGTCATAATTTTGGATCATTGGGATCTCTTCCAAGGCAGTTGGGATCTGTTAAAAAAAAGGGAGTGTTGCATCTTAACTAGAGGGGCACGAACATCCTGCTGGGGAGATTTACTCGTGAAACCCAGGTGGATTTAAAATAATAAGGCAGAGGGAACCAAAACAGTAAGTCAGATTGTGAGCAGAAGGTAGAGGTTAATAAGATAATCAGGTAGGGCTGGTCCAATAACCATGGTGAGGGAAGTAATCATAAAAGATCAAAATGTGAGTTGAAAGTTGAATTCAAAGATTGTGATGAGGCTCAGTATTATCAGGGATTAAGAAAAAAGGATGGAGTGTGTCAAAAGCTGTACTGCACAAGAAAATATTAAAAGAGAAATACAAATCAGTAGAACTTATTTAAAATCAAAACTAAAATAGAAATTGCTGGAAAAGCTCAGTACGTCTGGCAGCATATGTGGAGAGAAATCAGAGTTCACATTTCAGGTCCAGTGACCCTTCCTCAGAACTGCATTTTCAACAAACAGGTCAAGTGCAGGTAAAAGGCCAGAGGGAAGGGTTCAGGTGGAGGGAGTGTGTTGGAGGTGGGTGAAGGGATCTGTGGGATGGGAAGAGGACTCTTCTCCAAAGGATTGAGCACAGAGCTGAAGGAGGAAGAAAGTTCAACGTCATGTCGCACCCAAAATTCATTAAGGTGGGGGTGCAGAGGATTAAAATTGAGATCTTTGAGTCTGTTAACTCTGATTTCTCTCCATTGATGCTGCCAGACCTTGTGTTTTCCCAGCAATTTCTGTTTTAGTTTTTGTTTCTGATTTCCAGCATCAGCAGTTCTTTTGAGTTTTCTTTTTGAACTTATTTCAAGTCCTTGCACCTAAATGCATGTGGTATTCAAAATAAAGTTGATGAGTTAACAACAAAAATAGAAAAATAGGTATGACCTGGTGGCAGTTTCTGAAATGTGGCTACCAGAGGAGCAGAACTGGGAGTTAAATATCCAAGCATATCAGTATTCCAAAAGGAGAAGCAGGAGGTAACGTTGCTTTACTGGTTAAGGATGACAGCAAAGCTTCCAACGTAAAGTATAGCATAAGCCATGAAATAATGAGGGCTTGTCAGAATGGCACAACAGTAATTGTAGGTGATTCTAATGTGCATATTGACTGGATAAATGAGCTTGAGGGTAGCTTTGAGGAAAGGTTCATAGAGTGTATGAGAGATTGTTTCTTGCAGCAACATGGCATGGAATTAAGCAGAGAACTGACACTATCCAACAGGGAAGGATGAATAAATGGTCTTGTAATTAACGATCCTCTGAGAAGGAGTGATCAAAACATGCTAGAGTTCCAAATTCAGATTGAGTAAGTGAATACAGGCACATACAAGAGTTTTAATGTTGAGGAAGGAGTTGGCGCTAGTGGACTAGGCAAACAATCGAAGGGCAGGGCGACCAAATAACATTATCAAATGCTTCGGGAGACACTAAATACCTCTCTACTGAAGTATATTCCCTAGAGGAAGAGGAATTGTAAAAAGATGAAGAATCATTCATGTCTTAATAAGGAAGTCAAGGATAACAAAGGCAAGAATTTGGCAGATGGGGTTGAAAGTGAATAAGTATGAGGTTATGCATTTTGGCTGGGAAAATAAAAGGGAAAATTATTATTGAAATGGGAAGCAGTTCAAAGTGAGTCAGTGCAGAGGGATACGGGTGTCCTTGCGCATGAATCGTGTTAAGTGGCTCTGCGGGCGCAACCTATAACAAAACAGACAAATGGGATCCTTATAATCCAGTCCTTTTGCAATAAATGTAAAAGTGGTGTTGCAATTGTTTAAGATGTCATCGGGATGACACCTAGAGTTTTGTCTCCAATTTTGGTCTCCTTGCTTGAGCAAAGATGTGGTGGCACCAGATTGATTCCAGGATGAAATGGCTGTCGTATGAAGAGCTTTGAATTGGGCTTGTACTCACTGGAGTTCAGATGAATTAGGTAGGATCTGATTGATGTATGTACAAGGATGAGATCAGCCACGTTCATATCAAATGGCGGAGTGGGTTCAAAGGGTTGAATTGCCTACTCCTGCTCCTATGTTCGTAACTAAGATAATTTCTCAGAATTCCTTATTCTCTCTAGTCCTGTAGACCTCTATTACTGGATGATTTATTGTATCATCTTCATCATAAATATCATTTATCTCTAGTCCACATCAACTCTGCTTGCCATGGATCCCCATTTGTCCTGTTAAAAATTTTCTTTATACATATTTCTTGAAGCTCTGAACAGCTCATTTATGTTATTTTGCTAGTTTACAGTCCTATTCTATTCTCCCTTCCTTTATCAATTCCTTGGTCCACCTTTGCATATTCTAAAAACCTCCCAATCCTTAGGTATACTACTATTTCTGGCAACTTTATAGGCTTTTCTCTTTTCATTTCATACAGTTAGCTACAGTTGGCTGACATTTTTGAGGTTTGTGGACCTTGAAGAAATGTGAAGTTGCTGCAAATTGCAAATTATTTAAAGGCTATCCATTGCTTCCGTCTCTTCATACCTTTGATGTATTTTGCTAATCAACCTCAGGTAATTTGAATCCATTCCTTCAAAATTTCCTTCATTCAAATTTAACATTTTACCTTCAGAATGAATTACCCGGTTGTCAAACATATTGTAAAATTCTACTGTGCTATGGTCACTCATTCCTAAAGGTTGTCTTACAAGAGGGTTACTTCACCCTCTTTGGTGCATAATGTTAGGTCTCAAAATGCTTGTTCTGTAGTTCATATCTCCTTACATTGATCTAGAAAACCATCCTTAACTCACTCCAGAAACATTCTCTACAGTATTAGTGTTCGTCAGTGTATCGTGAAGTCAGCTGCAATTACAACTACCAATGCCTTTCTATCACCTGCTTAGTACTACGATCCACACCATCACTCCTGTTTGAAGTTACATAGAACATTACAGCGCAGTACAGGCCCTTCGGCCCTCTATGTTGTGCCGACCTGTCATACCAATCTGAAGCCCATCTAACCTACACTATTCCATGTACGTCCAATGACGACTTAAATGCACTTAAAGTTGGCTAATCTACTACCGTTGCAGGCAAAGCATTCCGTACCCTTACTACTCTGAGTAAAGAAACTACCTCTGACATTTGTCCTATATCGATTACCCCTCAATTTAAAGCTATGCCCCCTCAGGCTCGCCGTCACCATTCTTGGAAAAAGGCTCTCCCTGTCCACCCTATCTAACCCTCTGATTATATGTCTCTATTAAGTCACCTCTCAACCTTCTTCTCTCTAACAAAAACAGCCTCAACTCCCTCAGCCTTTCCTCATAAGCCCTTCCCTCCATACCAGACAACATCCTAGTAAATCTCCTCTGCACCCTTTCCAAAGCCACCACACCCTTCTTATAATGCTGTGACCAGAACTGTACACAATACTCCAAATGCGGCTGCACTAGAGTTTTGTACAGCTGTAGCATAACCTCACGGTTCCACAACTCGATCCCTCTATTAATAAAAGCTAAAACACTGTATGCCTTCTTCACAACCCTGTCAACCTGGGTGGCAACTTTCAAGGATCTGTGTACCTGGACACCGAGATCTCTCTGCTCATTTACACTACCAAGAATCTTACCATTAGGCCAGTACTTTGCATTCTGGTTACTCCGATCAAAGTGAATCACCTCACACTTGTCCACATTAAACTCCATTTGCCACCTCTCAGCCCAACTCTGCAGTTTATGTCTCTCTGAAACCTACAACACTTCATCACTATCCACAACTCCACCGACCTTAGTGTCGTCTGCAAATTTACTAACCCACCATTCTCAGCCTTCATCCAGGTCGTTTATAAAAATGACGAACAGCAGTGGACCCAACACCAACCCTTGCAGTACACCACTAGTAAGTGGACTCCAGGATGAACATTTCCCATTAACCACCACCCTGTCGTCTTTCAGCAAACCAATTATTGATCCAAACTGCTATATCTTCCACAATCCCATTCCTCTGCATTTTGATGAATAGACTACTGTGGGGAACCTTAATCGAACGCCATGCTGAAATCCATCAACTGGTTTACTCTCATCTACCTGTTTGGTCACCTTCTCAAATAACTCAATGTTTGTGAGGCACAACCTACCCTTCACAAAACTCCCCTGCAGTTTTCTTCCTCATCCGATGCTTCCTAAATCTTGCCTAATCACATTGTAATTGCCTTTCCCCCCAGCTGTAACTCTTGCCTAGTGGTATACACACCTATCCTTTCTATCACTAAAGTAAAGAAAGTTTAAGTCTTTGTCGCCCCACAGAGGGATTTACAGAATGGTCTAAGTAGAATATTGCATATATTGACCCATCCTCTCCCTCTCATTTCTTTTTAAATGCTCAACTTGCTGTGATCTGGTTTGGGGACCAGACACTCAAACTGAAACTTAACCTTTAATAGATAAAACTGTGCCACATTATTTCATTTTTTTTTTAAAATCAACAAGCTGCAAACTTGCTTTACTTTGCTCTGTATTGTTCTATATAAAGTAAACATGAGTTAAAACTAAAATTAATCAGTTAATATTTTATGCACTCAGGTTTGATCCCTAATTACGTCATCATTTCTGCTACAAGAATTGAATTTATTGTCACATTTATTGAGGCACAGTGAAAAGCTTTGTCTTGCAAGCAATACAGGAAAATCACTTGATTAAATAGCATAGTTAAGTAAATAACAGGTAAACAGCAGCAAAAACCAAAACACAGGTACAGGCGAATGCTAAGAGTTTATTTCTGAAGGACTATACACAAATATGCCTTCTGGATAATTTTCCTTCATTCCAGGTAATATCTTCGACTTTCATTTACGCTCTCGATTGTGAAGGCCTCAGTCCCTTGTGGTTACTTTTCCAATTCTTGGAAAATAATCTGCCAATTATTATCTTTTTGCGAGAAGGTACTGTGAGACTCACTGTAGATTCTCCCAATAGCTTCAAATTAGGCAACCTTCTATGTTCATGAACTTCAAACTCAGGTTAAGCCTTATCCGTCTTCCATGTAGTCAATGAGGTTTACAGAGCAGTCTCTGTCATTTATAACAACTAACTTCATTCAGCAAGCTGCAAACTACAAGGTCTAATATAGAAATAACCTGTCCAAACAAACACTCAGACACCAGAAAACTTGACTAAGTTCTAACCATGTCCAAGATAATACATCCGGTTTGGGGTATTCTAAAAACTTGATATTTTGCGTGATCATAGCAAATAAGCATACACCTCATCGGAGCAAGTTAACATTAGGTATTGCATTGTCAAACTATAGAATGTTGTAGCACCATACTGTTCAGTTATACAAACCAAAATTGCTCTCCATGTCCAGGTGATTAAATAGATAAGGCATACAATTTTTAACACTCAGTGCAATTAACATTTCTCTAACATTGCAGCTTGCTGATTGCAAACAAAACTCAAGGAGCAATTACTCAAAAACAAAATTAGTACCTCTTGAAGGTGTATTGATCCTGTGGGGAGGATTATTTGCCCCACGTTGCTCAGTTCCTAAACGTTGGTCTTGTTCCTGTTGTAAATTTCGGATTATGCCATCCAGCACACTCACTTCCATGTTTTGTTCATCTTGATCACTTGTTTGCTGCCCAATTACTTGTTCCACAACATTACCATCACCTATTAACAGATCAACATTAAGATGATATTTCAAACAATAGTTTTTCATAAGGCTGAGCTGTGACTGGGAAGAGGAAGGGGGCAGGGAGGAGCAAGTGGGCAAGGGAGGAGATGGAGCGAACAAGGGCAAGGGTGAGAGAAGAGGAGGGGGCAGGACAGGAGAGTGGGGGCATCAGGAGGGCAATGCAGGCGACGACCACTAGGCAGGGGAGCAGGGCAGGCATGAAACAGGACAAGGAGAGAGGGAATGCGAGCATGAAGATTTGGAACACAAGCATGAGTGAGCGAGAGAAAACAGGAGCGAGAGAGTGAGTGAATGAGAGGTATGAAGAATGGTGTAAAGATAGTTGTGATAATGGATCAAAGTGAACGTGGATTAGTAATGGCAGACATGTAAGCATATTTGGATTTTCAGAAGGCATTCAATGAGGTGGCATATAAAAGCTTGTTGCACAAGGCAGGATCATATAGCTTTGAGAGTAATATATTAGCACGAGTTGAGGATTGGTTAACATGGACAGTCAGGAGCTTTTTCATGTTAGAAAGGCATAACTAGTAAAGGGGTACAAGGACCAGCCTCAGTTCTCTACTGTCCATATCAATGATTTAGATGAGGGACAATGTGCCAATATA
Organism: Chiloscyllium punctatum; assembly: GCF_047496795.1. Taxonomy (NCBI): domain Eukaryota; kingdom Metazoa; phylum Chordata; class Chondrichthyes; order Orectolobiformes; family Hemiscylliidae; genus Chiloscyllium; species Chiloscyllium punctatum. The sequence goes on along the minus strand of NC_092753.1, from coordinate 81,965,702 downwards.
ATTGGAAGCGCATGTTATGAAGTAGATTAGAAGCACAGAAGCCCTCCAGCACAGAAGCAGACCATTCAGCCCATCGAGTCTGCAACAACTCTCCGAAGAGCATCCTACCCAGACTTATCCCCCTACCCTATCCCTATAACCCTATATTCCCCCTGGGTAATCTCGCTAGCCTGCATATCCCTGTACACTATTCAATTTATGCAAACTTCAGAGACAGTTGTCAGAGGCTGGTATCAAGCCTGGGTCCCTGGCATTGACAGGCAGCAGTGTTAACCACTGAGCCACTGTGTCATTCAAGTTCAGTGAGTGGGGAAAAATACTTGGCAGACAGAAATATAGTGCAATAACTCAGGAAGACTGACTGGAAAGGAACATCATTTATTGGTGAACACCAAAATGGAGCCGCTACTTGTGGCATTCATAGGCTAGTCCCAGCCCAGGGCAAGACAGTTCTGCAGACATCTTTTTAATATTCTTAAATGCTATTACACAAACTGAGCAACTTTGTTACCACTAAATCACCATAACTTATTTGTCCCCTTTTTCCCTTTTAACGATGGCGGATGTGTTTTTTTTAAACCCCTATTCAACTTGTTCAGAGTTATCACTACACATCTCTGAAGGAAGTAGGACTTGAACCTAAGCCTCTTGCCAGGGGCAGGGACACTATCACAATGCCACGAACATTCATATCTGCTTTTTGTTTCTCTCACCTACCCCCTGGACCAAAGGGTCTGTTTCCATGCTGTACATCTCTATGACTCTATGCTTTCTTTTTCCCCAAGAAATGTTATTACTCAACTGAGCAACACTCTTTCTTTTTTAGGTAACTACTTTTCTCATCAACCCAGTCAGTAATGTGACTAGACACCTCTGGAGCAAGTGGGACTTGACGTTCTGAAGTCTTGTTCTGAAGGGTCACCTGACCCCAAATGTCAACTTTGATTCTTCTCCACACATGCTGCCAGACCCGCTGATACTTTCCACCAATTTCTGTTTTTTTTTAATAAAAAGGTAGCATGACAGTGCAGCAAGTCATAAAAAAGGAAAACAAAATTATTGCTTGGCAGATCGAAGTTTAATATTTGCCAAGTCTCGTTACTACTGTACAGGGTGTTGGAGAGACTGCACTTGCAGTACTATGTATAGCTTTAGACTTTGCATTTTAAAAAATAATATAAAACTTACTATAGGGGAGTTTAAAAGACATTTAGATAAGCATATGAATATGCAAGGAATGGAGGGAGACGGACCAAGGTCATGAAGAAGGAATTAGTTAAATTTGGCATCATGTTAGTTATAAGGATCCATTCCTGAGCTATATTGTTCTATGTTCCACGATACACTGGGATTGGAGCTGTTCAAAACAAATTCACCACACTGATTCTTGGGATGAAGGCAGTGACATATCAATAATAGCTAAACAGGTTAGACATTTATTCACTGGAGTTTAGAAGAATGAGGATGATCTTACTGAAACAAAATTCTGAGAGGGATCTCAAATTTGGATATAATTACAGAATAAGGGGACTCTCATAAAAGATGCAGAGGTGTTTCTTCTCCTGGAAGGTAGGATCGTGGAGGCTAGATCACTGAAAATATTTATAAAGGATGTTAATAGACTTTAGAAAGAGCAGGGAGTGACATCAATACTCCTCTGGTACAAAAGAGAAGTTGATGCCTGGGGCAGACCAGGTTCAGATCTTACTGAATAGCAAGGCAGGCTTGATCAATCAAATGACCTATTCCTTTATTTCTTATATTTAAGGTATACAGGCTCTGAAATGCACTTACAACAAGTGTATATGACTGTTTCTAATTTCTAGCATCCACAGATCTTTTGTTCTTTTTTAATAATCAGGGAGCATGACGGTGCAGCAAGTCATAAAAAAGCAAGTTTCTAGTCAAACGCTCCATAACGATGCTGATGGCTGGCATTCATCAATAATAATTCCGTTGAGCATCAAGGAGAGGTCATTAGATTCTCTCTGAGAGAGCATGGTAACTTTGTGGCACAAATGTTACTTGCCATTAATCAGGTGCCAATCCAATCTTCTTGGAGTTCGATTGCTTCAGTATCTGAAGAGTCACATAGTACTGAACACTGCAATTATGAGACATCCCTGCTTCAGAACTTGTGGAAGAATCATCATTGATGAAGCAGTTGAAGACGGTTGAGCCGAAGGCATTTCAGAGGAACTTGGATTGAAATGATCACCAATATCAGTCACTGTTTCTTGATATTACATGATATGAACTGAATTAGTCAAAACCCAGCATCTGTGATGACATGGCCCTTAGGTGATGGTTGAAATGGATCAGTGAACCCTGCTGCTATCTTCTCCATTGAGGTTGGGAACGTTCATACAGTTTCCTTGTCCTCCCATGTGATGTTTAATTATCCAACTCCTTTCAGGCATAGATGTAGCAAGGCTACAGAATTTTCATTCTGACCTGCTAGTTTCGCTTTATCACATGCAACTTCCAAGATTTAACATGTCCAGAGGTCTATTATGTCACTTCACCAGGTTAGCATCCTATTTTAGTTATTCCTGGTGCTATTCCTATTGCGCTATACTGCATTCCTCATTGAAATTATATCATTTCAACTATAAGAAAGTGAGGACTGCACATGCTGGAGATCAGAGTCAAAAAGCATAGTGCTGGAAAAGCACAGCTGGTCAGGCAGGATCCGAAGAGCAGGAGAGTCAACGTTTTGAGCTTAAGCTCTTCATCAGGAAGGTGAGGCCCCCCCATTCCTGATGAAGAGCACTTGCTCGAAACATCAACTCTCCTGCTCCTCAGATGCGGCCTGACTGGCTATGGTTTTTCCAGCACCATACTTTTTGATGCTGATATAATTTCAAGACAGGATAACGATAGACTTCGAGGAGTGTTTTGGTGGTACTCGCATGCACTTGTTACACTTATTCTTCTAACTTAAAAGTCATTGGTTTTAATAATGTTTGTCATAAAACCCAGCGAAGTCTCTGCAGTCAATTCTGTAGGTGGTACATACCACGGCAATCATTTTATGTTCTTAATCATTTAGTTTTTAGAAACAATAGTGAAACACCATTTTTAAAGACCTTTATAAGATTTGGGTCTAAGCTAAGCCACTTACTTGTTGCCACATATCCAAGTTGTGGTATGAGCTGCTCATCCAGACATTTCTCACGACCCGGCACCAATCGCTGGTATTCCGTTCGATGAGGATTTCCATCCACATCCACTAGGAAAGGTGGCGGCATGAGATGGGGAGCCTGTTGAGTTTGCTCATCCAAGACAAAATTGTTCCCATCACGAATTAAGGGACGATAGTCAGTATGGAAAAACATTTGTTCCGGAATCTGCAAGCAAGCAAAGCACATTTTTACCTTTTGAAGAAAGGTCACTGGGCTCTAAATGTTAACTTTGCCTTCTCTCCACAGATGCTGCCAGACCGGAGTTACTCCAGCAGTTAAGTTTTATTTCATGTTTTTATGTATTTGTTTCTGTACAGAGCAAAGTATAGACTCTACTATTCAAGTCAAACACATGATGCTTTGATAAACAAAACACTTTGGTAAGTACTACAATCATTTTCCAATTGGTTTTTATTTTAATTATCCAGTTTTGCATTTCATGATCCTTTTAGGTTGAACAGAAGTGAGTGTATTTAAATATATGGCAATTCCCAAATATGTTGGAACAAAGTGTTGTCCAAACCAAATTACTTAATTCAATCAGCATTCATGTTATAAGTTATTGATAGCCATTTTCACATTAACTACAAAACTGCGATTGTCAAATTTTTATCTACCTTCTTCAGAGGAACTCATCAAGAAATATAATCAAATAAACATATCTAAGAGGCCATTCTTGGTTTATAAATCTAGACAAATTTCAACTTCCTCAAAACTATGCCACCTAAACCCCAGGATTTCATTTGTTCAGCAATTCTTTATGCAGCGCTGGCACCTTAAAGTAAAATTTCTTGCCTATAAATGCCTCCACAGCTCACACAGAGATTTTAACTATAAACTATGGATTCATGTGCAGTTCCTTCTGATATTATTGATTTGATATCAGAGCTTTGACCTATTTTAGCGCCAGAATCCTTTGGCCTCTTCATTGTAACTTACTTCCCTGCTTCTACAAAACTACAAGACCTACCTTTCTTCATGAAAGTCTTTTAAATCCTCTGATTCTTGTATAGTTAGTTCCTTCATGAAGCATTCTGTTATATTTAAAGTTTTAAACTTTGTACCAATGGAAGCTGTTATTGTAGATATATGCAAGTATAAAATTCGAGCAGAGCATCACAAGCAAGACTTATCTAGGTCTCACCAGAAATCAATGTACATGCATCTTCCAAATATGCTTAACAGTCAGCATTCAAAAACAAAAATACTAATTAGCGAGTTTTGAGAAGATTTGTAGCTCAGGTTGAGGTTCTGGATGGAGGTTTGCTCGTTGAGCTAGAAGGTTCATTTTCAGACATTTCGTCACCAAGCTAGGTAACATCTTCAGTGAGCCACGGACGAAGCACTGCTGTTTTTTTTTAAAGATGACATTACAGTGCGGAAACAGGCCCTTCGGCCCAACAAGTCCACACCGACCCGCTGAAGCGCAACCCACCCATACCCCTACATTTATCCCTTACCTAAAACGATGGGCAATTTAGCATGACTAATTTGGTGTTTCCTGTTTTCTATTTATATGTTTGAGTTTCCTTGGGTCGGTGACGTCATCTCCTGTGGTGATGTCATTTCCTATGGTGTTGTCATTTCCTGTCCTTTTTCTGGTGGTGGTGGTGGTTGGTTGGTAAATGGGATCTAAGTCAATGTATTTGTGGATAGAGTTCCATATGGCATGCCTTGCTTCTAGGAATTCTCGAGTGTCTCTCTGTTTGGCTTGTCCTAGGATGGATGTGTTGTCCCAGTCAAAGTAGTGTCCTTCCTTCATCTGTATGTAAGGTTACCACTGAGATAGGGTCATGTCGTTTTGTGGCTGGTTGATGTTCATGTATCCTGGTGGCTACTTTTCTGCCTGCTGGTCCAATGTCATGCTTGTTACAGTTCTTGCAAGGTATTCTGCAAATGACATTAGTTTTGCTTGTTGTTTACATGGGGTCTTTTAAGTTCATTAGTTGCTGTGTTGGTGGGTTTGTGGGCCACCATGATGCTAAGGGGTCTGAGTAGTCTGGCAGTCATTTCTGAAATGTCTGTCATGCAGGGGAGTGTGGCAAGGGTTGCTGGATGCGTTTTGTCTGCTTGTTTGGGTTTGTTGCTGAGAAATCGGCAGACTGTGTTCATTGGGTACCCGTTCTTTTTGAATACACTCTACAGGTGATTTTCCTCTGCTCTGCGTGATCCCTCTGTGTTGCAGTGTGTGGTGGCTTATTGAAATAATATTCTGATGCAGCTACGTTTGTGGGTGTTGGGATGATTGCTTCTGTAGTTCAATTTTTGGTCAGTATGTGTTATTTTCCTGTACACGCTGGTTTGTAATTCCTCATTGGCTCTTCGCTCTACTGCGACATCTAGGAATGGCAGTTTGTTGTTGTTTTCATCTTCTTTAGTGAATTTTATGCCAATAAGGGTATTATTGATGGCCTTGAAGGTTTCCTCTAATTTGTTTCATTTCGTGATGACCAAGTCATCCACATAGCGGACCCAAAGTTTGGGTTGGATGGTTGGCAGAGCTGTTTGTTCGAGTCTCTGCATTACTGTCTCTGACAAGAACCCTGATATCGGAGATCCCATGAATGTTCCATTGGTTTGTCTGTAGATTTAGTTGTTCAAGGTGAAGTGGGTAGTAAGGCATAGGTCTACTATGCTTGACGATACGGTCCTTGCTGATGAAGTTGGTGGTGTTTGGTGTGTGTGTGTGTCTTTAGGTCTTGTAATAGTGTAGTCAGTGTTTCCTTGGCCAGATTGATGTGAACAGGGCTGTTAAGTCAAAGGAGACCATTACTTCTTCCACTTCTATATTGGTGTCTTTGATAGTCTTCAGGAATCCTTGGGTGGAGTGGATGGAATGGCATGAGTCTTCTACTAAGTGTTTTAGTCTTTGGTGTAACTCTTTAGCCAATAGTTGGTATTCCAGGAAGCGAGACTATGGGTCTATGGCGGGAAATCCTGGTTTATGAATTTTGGGTAATCCGTATAGGCATGGTGTGTTGGATCTGTCTGGTTTCATTTTTGGAAGTCGGTCTTATTTACTTCTCCAGATTTCTGAATTTTTTTTTGAGTAGGGCTGCGATTCAGTTCTCCAGTTGTGGGATCAAGTCTATCGCCACTTGTTGCTAAGTGTTGGTATCTGCAAGTACTGCGTTCGCTTTTTCAATGTAATCTCTTTGATTTAAAATGACTGTCAAGTGTCCTTTGTCTGCAGGTAGGATAACAATTTTTTTAAGTCTTTCTAGTGCTTTCCTTTCTTGTGTATGGAGTGTGTTTCCTTCCATTTTCCTGTTTAATGTTGGTCTGATAGTTTACTGGGTTTCTTCTGAGAGTTGGTTGTCTTTTAATGTTGTTTCTAATGCTGCTAAAAAATCTTTGTCTACATTTTGGAAGTTGTAATTTGATTTACGTAACAGCCCTGCTTCAATCCATCAACATCAACCCAAGGAAATCCAAACATATAAATAGAACGCAGGGAGCACCAGCAATGCTTCATCTGGAGGCTCACTGATACTTAGTATGGTGATGAAACATCTGAAAATGAACCTTCCAGCTCAGTGAGCAAACCTCCAACCAGAAGAATACTAACTTCTTCCTTTGCTAATTGTAAAATTGATTGTCAATAGGCAATAAATGCAGGAGTAGGCCATTCTGCCCTTTGAGCCAGCACCACCATTCATTATGATCATGGCTGATCATCCTCAATCAGTATCTTGTTCCTGCCTTATCCCCAAACCCTTGATTCCACTATCTTTATGAGCTCTATCCAACTCTTTCTTGAAAGTATCCAGAGACTTGGCCTCCATAGCATTCTGGGGCAGAGCATTCTATACACCCACCACTCTCTGGGTGAAGAAGTTTCTCCTCAACGTTGTTCTAAGTGGCCTGCCCCTTATTTTTAAACTGTGTCCTCTGGTTTGGGACTCACTCATCAGCAGAAACATACTTCCTGCCTCCAGAGTGTCCAATCCTTTAATAATCTTATATATCTCAATCAGATCCCCCCTCAGCCTTCTAAACTCAAGTGTATACATGCCCAGTCGCTCTGATCTTTCAGCGTAAGATAGTCCGCCATTCCGGGAATTGACCTCGTGAACCTATGCTGCACTCCCTCAATAGCCAGAATGTCTTTCCTCAAATTTGGAGACCAAAACTGCACACAATATTCCAGGTGCAGTCTTAGCAGGTCTCTGAACAGCTGCAGAAGGACCTCTTTGCTTCTGTACTCAATTCCTCTTGTTATTAAGGCAAGCATGCTATTAGCTTTCTTCATTGCTTCCTGTACCTACATGCTTGCTTTCATTGACTGATGTACAAGAACACCTAGATCTCATTGTACTGCCCCTTTACCTAACTTGACTCCACTTAGGTAGTAATCTGCCTTCCTGTTCTTGCCACCGAAGTGGATAACCACACATTTATCCACACTAAATTGCATCTGCCATGCATCCGTCCACTCACCTAGTCTGTCAAGGTCATCCTGCATTCTAACATCCTCCTCACATTTCACCCTGCCACCCAGCTTTGTGTCATCAGCAAACTTGCTAATATTACTTTTAATACCTTCATCTGTATCATTAATGTACATTGTAAAAAGCTGCGGTCCCAGCACTGATCCCTGCGGCACACCACTGGTCACTGCCTGCCATTCCGAAAGGGAGTGGTTATAGAAAGAGCACTTGATTATGTTGCTTTTATATTAAATAAAGAAATGTTACTTCGCTTGCTTCATCTGACAGAGGGCAACTGCAGATTTTGCCAATTAAAATTAAAGAAATTGGAAGATTAAAAAACAGACCAACTCAAAATAGTACCTTTTCATACAGTTTACTGCATCCAAATCCAAATATAAGCAGATGTCCATGTGAATCTGTGCAAGCAAAGTGTTGGCCATCTGGTGAAAATTTGCAGTCAAATACAGCACCATGACCTTGGCCTTCAATCTATGAAGGAATCATACACAAGTAATTTAAACATTTATTTCAAAATTTATAAAACTAGAACAATCAAGAATAAGTTAGACAAATAGAGTATTGCCATTTTATAATAAGAATGGAATATGAAAATCAAAAGTTCTCCTGCAGATGTACCAAGTCTTAGTGAGAAGAAATTAGCATTTCATTGAATCTTAATCCCCTTGTTGACAAACATACAATTGTGTTAGAAATGGTTTAATGAAAGTTCACTCGACCCATTCTCATGATGACTATCTTATCTTATGAAGGTTGAATAGGTTGGGCAATACCAGTGGGACTTAGATAGGGTGAATACCAAGTGGATGTTTCCTGTAGTTAGGAACACTGGAACAAAGGGACACTGTTTAGGATTACAAGAACTCCTTAAGACAGTTGATCAAAAGATTTTCTCAGTGTCACCATGGAGACTCACTCACTGAAATTACTGAAGGTAGGGTTTGTTAGATTTTTGATAGACAAGGGAATCTAGAGTAAGAAAACCAGGGAGCAAAGTGAAGTTCAGACCACTAACAAATCAGCCATGACCTTACTGAATAGCAAGACTATTTAAAACATCCTACTCTTCATCTCATTTCCTATGCTCCTATTATCAAAAGAGATTCTACTTAGCAAAAAATAATCTCACTTAGATGAATAAATTCAAGTTCATCCAAACTGAATATAAATGCTGAACCCCTCCCGCATCTGCTTAACACACCTACCATGTTAAAGTAATTGTGAGATTTTATGCCTTTAGTGATGTCCCAAATGAAGATATTGCCATCATGGCCAGCAGACAAAATAATTCTGGAGTCAAATGGATGTGGCTCCAAAACAAACACCTCATCTTCATGACCCTAAAAATATGGAACAGAAGCTTATCAGCATATAATACCATTTAAAATGAAATCATTTATGACTGACAGCTTTTGCCAATCTTTATATTTCATAAAGACCCTGTGATACATCTTAGCTCAATTAAACTAGATTCTCCTCCTCTACCATCCAGATACACAATTGTTATAATTTTAGGGTTCTGACACAAGCAATATTGTTTTGTTGTATTTAAGGCATTTGCAGTTGTTGAACAAACTTCTTGCATGCCTACAATGCATGTGTTAAAAGTTTCTAGCACAACAATACTGAATGCTCAAGAGCAGATTTTCTCAGCATAAAAACCCATGATATTTAAATATTTATTTCTGTGAACATTTGTGTGCTAACTCTAGCTCAGGATGTTAGATCTAGAATTCATTCTAAATACTAAACTGCATCATGCACAACTGTCACAGCATATCACCACCTTTTGGTCAATCAGTATAAATAGAGTAAAATGGTAGAAATAAAAAGGTGTTCAAATACAGATGCAATGCAGAAATTAAAAACATGATTATTCATAAAAGTCCTGCTGCTTAGTTATTTGAAATAATCAGATGGGGAAGAGTGGGAGGTGCGGGCTGGGGTGGCACTGCTTTTCGAAAGACACCACAGAAATATAAAAGCAGTGTTTTAAGTATATCTAGCCAATATACAATGCTGCTGTAGTTACAATTTAGTTTTTTTGGATTATCTTAAGTTTTTTTAAAACACCTTTAGTAATTGTGCCTCAATTGTTTACACCCAGATTAGATATCCGAATGATCTTTCAGAATCTTAGTGAAGATATTTCATGTAAGGTGATTTAAATAGATGTGGAAATGAATTCGGAAGAGTGGATTCATAATGGGATTAAAATGGGAGATTTTGTGGAGGGAGGAGACATTAAACTTTAAGATTATAGATTCAATTATGTACATTTCCTGACTTAACTGCAAAATGAACCTTATACTGAAGATGCTGATTCTGCTGAACTTACCATAGCAAATTAAACTTTTTTTAAAAAACATTTTGTCCATTTCCAGTTTCATCCTGGGCATTTTAGAACTTTCAACTTAAACAAGGAAGACTTGTATTTTTCACATCCTCAGGACAACCAAAGTGCTTTACAACCAGTGACGTTCAATCATTGTTGAAAAGCAACTAAATTGACAGGAAATTCACAGCATGCTCCCAGAAATAGCAAAGAAACCACGATCAGATAATGGAGCCAAATTCAAAAGCCCTTTAAAATAAGCACTGAGATCACAATGTAATATTAACATGTCATCATGAACTCTGATTCAGGCAGCAAGCCAATTTTGTACAGCCTGGTGAATCTTTGACTCCTGCAACAGTCAACATAAATGTATTGTCAAGAAGCAATGCATCTCTGCTGAGCGATGTTACTTGGTTGATCAAATCAACCTTGAACATTTTTTCTTCATTCTTTCATGGGAAGAAAGTGTCACTTTTGCCTATTCTCAACATTTCTCTCGAAAAGGTCATGGTGAGCCACTTTCTCGAACCACTGCACTCCATCAGGTGCACATTCATCAACACTGTTGTTAGGAAACAACAGTTTTAGGTTTTTACATAGGAATAATGACCAAGTTGCAACTTAGCACCAAATCAGAATAATGTGTGGCTTGGAGGGGAGTCTGCAGATGATGTTCCCATGTGTGGTACACTTTCCCTTTCAGCTAGCTGGGATCACAGGATTGGAAGGTGCTTTCAAATAATGATGATTTGCTGCAGTGGATCTTGCACTGCTACTACTGTGTCTTAGTGGTGAAGGAAATGGGTATTTAAGATGGTTCATGGGATGATGATCAAGAGGGCTGCACTGGATGGTGTTAGACTTGTTGAATGTAGTCAAGTGGACAGTATTCCAGCATCTGCAGTCCTCACTTTTGCCTAGTTGATTTTAACCTTACTGCAAATCCCTCTTGTAAGGATGCCTACCTTGAAGAAGTTCTCCTTCTCTCTCCACAAGAATCTGAGAGTCTCTCGCTCACTGCAACCCCTAGGTCATCTCCTCTGCCCTGAAGCTCTTCAACCGTGTTCTGAAACCATACCAGCTTCCTCATTTCACCTGCACCTTACCTCAGTTCCAACCTTCCAGCATAACACCATCCTCATGACCTGTCCTACCTGCCAATCTTCCTTCCCACCAATCCACTCCACCCTCCTCTCTTACCTATCACCTTCAACCCCACCCCCATCCACCCACTGTACTCTTTGCTACCTTCTCCCACCCTCCGCTCTGACCTATCACCTTTATCTCCAGCCCCATCCCCCAGTGTACTCTTTTCTACTTTCTCCCCAGCCCCACCCCCCTCCCATTTATCTCTCTACCCTGGAGACTCCCTACCTTCATTCCTGATGAAGGGCTTTTGCCTGAAACGTCTATTTTCCTGTTCCTCGGATGCTGCCTGACCTGCTGTGCTTTTCCAGCACCACTCGAATCTAGACCCCAGTATTTAATAAAGCACTCATAGCATGAAGATCATTGATACATGTTTTTGGAAGGTGGCAATGGTGTGGGTCAGGACTGGTGTGATTCAATTGTGAAAACCCACTTCTGACCTGCTCTTGCATAGCATTTATACTATTGAACTAATTCAGTTAATGGCAATCCCATATTCTGATGGTGGGGATTCAATAAATCTGCCATTGAATGTCATGGGGAGACATCAGATCCTCACTTGTTGGACATGGTCAGCACCTGGAACTTGTACGGCATAAATGTTACTCTCCACTGTGAGCACAACCCTGAACCGTGTCCAGGTCTTGCTGCAAATGAACACTGCTTCAATCTCTAGAATCCTAGCAGTACTGAACACACTAAACATCCACACTTGGGATGAAGGAAATGTCAGCGATGAAACAGTTGAAGGATAGTTGTTGGTAGGATACTAGCCTAAAGGATCCCAACAGCCCCAATCCAGCAAGATAACTGGCCTCCAACAATAACAATCAACTTCCTTTGCACCAGATATGGCTCCAACAACTGAAGAGTTTTTCAAAATCATTAGTGAGTTTAAATTTGAGGCACCCCACACTCTATCAAATGTTAGTTGATGTCATGGGTCACTCACTTCCTGATTCAACTCTTTTGTCCATGTTCGCACCAAGACTTTAAAGAGGTTTAAAAAAAAACCAAGCAGGAAGAGCAGAAACAAATAGAGCATCGGTGAACAGATTATTGCTTTTTAAGTGCCACACGTGCCAATGCATTTTCCACCACTTCGCTAATGATGCATAAGGTGGTAATGGGATGGTTTCAATTTATTCTGCTTTTTGTGAACAGAGCAATACCAAGAAAATTTCCATTTTGTCATGGAGGTGGCAGTGCAATTAGCTTCGCTATAAGTGGAATTTCTTCTGTAGCATAAGTTTTCAACACTTGTGCCAGGATGTCCAAAAATATGTTGTCATGTTCCTTTGCTGGGTTCACTGCCTTCATTCCTTTCTCAATATCACACAGAATCTCATTTCAATGTATAAAGCTCTGACCAAGCCAGACAGACTGGATATAGCGATTTCCTCCAGCTTGGAAATTCAGAAAAAAAAGGGCTATGGTCTCATGATAGACAGTCGGCTATTTAGACCTTTCATGGGGAGAACTTTCTGCTTTCAAGAGCATGGTGAATCTGTACAATTTGCTATCGCAGAAGGCCATTAAAGGGAGGATTACTCAGTATATTCAAGAAAAAGAACTTTCAGACATTCAAGGCATTGCAGAGTTGGAGAAAAAGCAGCAATATGGTCTTGAGGTAAAGGATGAGCCATGATCAAGTAAAATGGTGGAGAAGGATGGAAGGGCTGAATTGCCTACTTGTAGCCATTGTTTTTCTATATTTCCAGAAACTATTGACTTGAATGGATATGGGAAGAGAATAGAAGTATAGCTTTGAGAAGCTCCAACAAGCTAATGTTGAACAGTGCAGTGGACTCAATTAACTGAATGGCTCACTGCTACTCCTATTCAAAAATACTGAGATACCTCCATTGTATTTATTCCCAACAGTATCGCTCTCCAGTTCCAGTAACATTGGGTTAATTAAACACTCACCCACTGTTCTAGCAAACCCACTCCCCGGCCAAGACTCAGACCCTTCCAGTCAACACTCGGACCCAGCACCCCTCCACCACTCCCTTCAATGAAGGCAGATGCCCTGCTCCCACTGGGACTTCAGGGGTAACCACTGACCAACGCCATCCCTTGCCCCAGCAAAAATTCGGACCCACAAAACCCCTCCCCCACTGACTGAAACTTGGATTCCTCAACATCTTTCACCCAACAAAACCTGGTTCCAGGAACCTATTGACCCCCTCCAGCTGAGAATTGGGCCAAGCACACACACGCACACACCCCCAAACTCCCCCAATTTGCATCCAGCACTCCCAACACCCTTCCTCCTTCAGCCAAAACTTCAGGTATGGTCATCACCTTATTCAGAATCACCACAAAAGCGAAAGGTCCCTTTTTTTAAAAAAAAGTTTACATTTTCTTTCCCCACAGTCACTCAGAGGATTTCTAACAATCGGTAATGATCAAAGTCTCCTGCATTATCAGTGAAACCATGAATAGATTGTCCAAACACAGGATCCTTTTCTCCTTCCCTTGTTACTCCTCCAATCTCAGATTTGGTAAAGACAGCATCTGCGACTAGAAATGAAGCTCCTCTCAGATTTTGTCTCTTTCACATACGGAGGTGAACTTTATCTGATCAGTCATCCAGTGACTGAATCCTCCCAGGTAATTTGAAGGGTTGAAAATGAATTTTCTCACCACCTCTGAAGTTTGAATGTCACATCTTACCCCCTCACACTGGGTATTGTTACTGACTTCAATATCCAAATTACACAGAGCTTGCATATACAGCCATTTATTCAAATCCATTAAAAGTCATCCAAACAGATCACATCACATTCTTTGGCACACTTCCCTCTCCCTTGTAGGGCTTGATGCTGTTAATTTATGTCCAACAGGTTGATGCACTGTGTTTAATGTATGGGTGAAGAGAAAAGGATTCTTGCTGCTTTCAGATACATTACTAGTTAGCAGCAATGCAAAACAGACAGTCAAATGTATACACAAGTCTCTCCCAGTCAGTCTAGAGTCAGAGTCAGCATGGAAACAGTCCTTCAGTCCAAATTGTCCACACCAACCAGATATCCTAAACTGATCTAGTCTCATTTCTCAGAATTTGGTGTTTATCCCTCTAAGCTTTTCTAATCCATGTACCTGTCTAAATGTCTTTTAAATGCTGTCATTATACTCACCTCTGGCAGCTCTTTCCACACACTGCATGGAAAATGTTGCCCCTTAGGACCCTTTTAAATCTTTCCCCTCTCACCTTAAACCTCTACCCTCTAGTTTTGGACTCTTCTACCCTTGGGAAAAGACCTTTGCTATTCACCTTATCTATACCCCTCATGATTTTATAGACCTCTCAGCTTCTTCGGCTCCAGAGAAAAAAGCCCCAGCCTATTCAGCCTCTTCCTATAGCTCACAACCTGCAGTCCTGTCAGCATCCTTGTAAATCTATTTCTGAACCCTTTCAAGTTTAATAACATCCTTCCTCTAGCAGGGAGACCAGAATTGAATGCAGTATTTCAAAAGTGGCGTCACCAATGTCCTGTACAGCCACAACATGACGTCGCAACTCCTGTACTCAATGCACTGACCAACTAAGACAACCATGTCAAATGCCTTCTTCATTACCTTGTCCACCTGTGACTCCACTTTCACTGCACCACTAGGTCTCTATTTGACAACACTCCCCAGGACCTTAGCATTAACTGTAAAAGTCCTGCCTTGGTTTGCCACACCAAAAAACAATATCTCACATTTATCTAAATTAAACTCCACCTACCACTCCTTGGCCCATCTGATCAAGGTCTCGTTATATTCTGAAGTAGCTTCCTTCACTGTCCACTGTACCACCAAATTTTGGTGTCATCTGCAACATACCAACTATACCTCCTATATTCACATCCAAATCATGTATATCAATGACAAATGGATCCAACACCAATCCTTGCAGTACAGCCCTGTTAAAAGGCCTCCAATCCGAAAAACAACCTTCCACCACTACCATCCTCTGTCTCCTACCTTCAAGCCAATTTTGTATTCATTTGGCTAGCTCTCCCTGTATCCATTTGATAAGCTTGCTAACCTGTCTTTCATTCAGAATCTTGTTGAAGTCCATATTGACAATGTCTACCACTCTGCCTTCATCAATCTTCTTGACTTTGAGAAGTCACAAGTCAATGTAAATGCCAAACACAATTGCCATTTTCAAAACAACTCAATTGGATTCTTCAGTATGGTGACATGCAGAAGCTGGGCCTGTGACTACAGGCTGAAGCTTCAGAAGAATTTTGTGGTGGCTTGGCCCCCTGAAATACAGTAAACGAATCCACTAGCACATGGACATATAGCCTGACAATCATGAACCAAATTTGTAATTCAGGACAAACACTATTTTTTGGGTACCTCAGAAGTTGACACGGTGCCACATAAAGGTTTACAATGTAGGATCACACAAGGCTGCAGTAACATTATTTTGGATGGAGGATTGAATAACAAAGTAGAATGTCTTTCTCTTGTTGGCAAGCTGTAACCAGCCGTGCCACAGGGTTCAGTCTTCGGGCCACAACTATTTACAATCTGTATTAATAACATTGGATAATGATATTGGATGCACGGATAGTGCTTGTGGCGCAGAGGTAGTGTCCTTACCTCTGACCCAAGAGGTCTAGATTCAAGTCCCACCTACTCCAGGGGTGTGCAATATTGATTGGAAAATACCTAAAAAGTAGAGTAGCCAGATTTACAGATGGTACTAAAATAGCTGATAACTAAGTTGCAATGAAGAAATAAGAAATTTACAAATACATATGGATAGGTTAGACAATAGGTGCAGGAGTAGCCCATTCTGCCCTTCGAGCCTGCACCACCATTCAATATGATCATCCTCAATCAGTATCCTGTTCCTGCCTTATCTCCATAACCCTTGATTCCACAATCCTTGAAAGCTCTATCCACCTCTTTCTTAAATGAATCCAAAAACTGGGCCTCTACTGCCCTCTGGGGCAGAGCATTCCACACAGCCACCACTCTCTGGGTGAAGAAGTTTCTTCTCATCTCTGTCCTAAATGGTCTACCCCGTATTTTTAAGCTGTGTCCTCTGGTTCGGCACTCACCCATCAGCGGAAACATGTTTCCTGCTGCCAGAGTGTCCAATCCTTTCATAATCTTATATGTCTCAATCAGATCCCCTCTCAGTCTTCTAAACTCAAGGGTATACAAGCCCAGTTGCTTCAGTCTTTCAGCGTAAGGTAATCCCGCCATTCCAGGAATTGACCTTCGTGAACCTACGCTGCACTCCCTCAATAGCCAGAATGTCTTTCCTCAAATTTGGAGACCAGAACTGTACACAATATTCCAGGTGCGGTCTCACCAGGGCCCTGTACCGCTGCAGAAGAACCTCTTTGCTTCTATACTCAATTCCTCTTGTTATGAAGGCGAGCATGCTATTAGCCTTCTTCACTACCTGTTGCACCTGATGCTTACCTTCATTGACTGGTGTACAAGAACACCCAAGATCCCTCTGTACTGCCCCTTTACCTAAATTGATTCCATTGAGGTAGTAATCTGCCTTCCTGTTCTTGCCAAAGTGGATAACCATACATTTATCCACATTAAACTGCATCTGCCATGCATCTGACCACTCACATAACTTGTCCAGGTCACCCGGTAATCTCCTAACATCCTCATCACATTTCACCATGCCACCCAGCTTAGTATCATCAGCAAATGTGCTAATGTTATTACTAATACCATCTTCTATATCATTAATATATATTGTAAAAAGCTGCGGTCCCAGCACTGATCCCTACGGCACCCCACTGAAATGGAGCTGTTTATCACTACTCTTTGTTCCCTATCAGCCAACCAACTTTCAATCCAAGTTAGTACTTTGCCCCCAATACCATGCGCCCTAATTTTGCTCACTAACCACCTATGTGGAACTTTATCAAAAGCTTTCTGCAAAGCAGACAGTCAAACGTATACACAAGTCTCTCCCAGTCAGTCTAGAGTCAGAGTCAGCACGGAGACATCTTTGCCTCCTGATAGCCTTTAACTTGGGTGGATGTGAACAACAAGCCATGGCCCTCCAGCCTCAAACATCAAGGATAAAGAATAAACAGATTTCTTAAGTTTTACTGCTACAAGATGGATAGAGCCAAATCCTTGTTTCAGAATAACTATGCTGGAGAGACATCTAAGATCGAGGTATTTGCAGCAGTTAAACCTGATCCTCACCAAAAGTAACTCTGAACAGTTTGCTCAATACATAACACTTACTATAATAAAGTTCACTCCCTGAAGGCCAGGGTTAAAAGAGAAACATTGAAACTTCGTCATTCAAAACAGAAATATCATCCTAGAATTGTCAGCCATACTTTGGGCCCAGATTAAAATAGAGAATACCTTAACTCAATTTACATGACACATTCTGACATTACCCTCAATGTGTAAAATCAAAGTGGAGCATACTTTGAGGCAGCGCTTACAATACCACGCTTTTAACATCTGGCAAGCAAGAGCAGTAAAATGCTGACTGGTTTAAGGCTAATATTAATGTGATGAAAACTCATTAAAGCCAAGCAATTGCTTCTCAAATTACAAGAGTGATCCAAGTGTGAATAATATATGCCTTATGCAGAGTCAACTCCAAGCACAAAAGTGTGTTCAACAGACTGATGGGTGGTGCACCAATGACTACTAGCTACAACATTTGCCAGAATATTCACGTGCCCTTTGATACAGGGCTCATACTAAGGACATGTAAAAAGGGTCGAAAAAGGCAACAGTTCAAAGTGAACAGATCTATGAAAACAAAGAAAGTCACCACAAACTACAATAAACAGTTGGACAGATGGGTGAATCACTACTGCAAATTGTAATCCATGGAGATTATCACAGAATGGAGGAATTTCTGGATATTTTCAAAAGCCTGCCTGTCACAGTTGAGCTGGATATCAAACCTACAGCTAAGGAGCTTAGCAAATATTGATTTGATTGTCGCAGGCATAGCTCCACGTGGTGATCACATAGAAGTTGAATAAATCGAAGGATTGCAGCAGGCTCATCTCAAGCAGGCAGAAATCTAATTGCATCACTCCCAAAAAGATGTTTACCTAGATACTGCATTTAAAAGCATTGGCCTTTGGAAATTGCAGAGCTTCAGTAGTTATCAAATTGCTTATCTGAAATAATTTACATACAATGATCAGAGTTAACCTCAAATGTTGTGCAGAACCATCAATGCAATGGAATATTGTGGCTTAAGCATTTCCAGATAAGATTTGTTTATTGGATTGTTACATTTATTCACTTATTCTCTGCAGTAGACAGTCAAGACATAACTGCAATTTCATTAAGTGGTCAAAATGCCATTGCATCACAGTGACTGATGAATTCTTTGAGTTGACATAGTCAGGGGACCTGTATACATTGTTATTGAGTCAGAGATTTACAGCATGGAAACAGACCTGTTTCCAGGCTGACCAGATATCCCAACCTAATCTAGCCCCACCTGCCAGCACCCAGCCCATATCCCTCCAAACTCTTCCTATTCATATACCCATCCAGATGCCACTTAAATGTTGCAATTTTATACAAAGAGGGTGTTCTTAGAAGATTTTCAATATCAAGCATAATTGATCCCTGCTCTGAAGCATCATCTATTCCAGCATCTTTTAACAGCAATGCATTGCTTGATTTCAAGTCACAACACTATTTACTCCTTTTTCTTTCCAGGCATAACAATCGCCACGATGTAAAATATCACCATCCTTCTTTTATCAATCAAGCTAACTGTTAAAACAGTTGCTCGATTGCTTGCAACTGTGTCTCCATTGTGACAGCATTCAGTACCACACTTCTTGCAAAGGCAGTCCCTTAAATAACTTCAGATTTTGGTCAAAGTGATGTAAAAAATCAATACTTGTCGCACTAAACATCAGATTTTTGTCTGAGTGAGTCAGCAAGGGGGTCGGTTAGCTCAGTGGCTGCTTGGCTGGTTTGTGATGCAGTAACAGTACCAACTGAGATTACTGAACTTTTCAAACTCTCACCCCACCTGAGATGTAGGTCTCACCTCTGTCTGAGACCAGCCCCAGAATGTGGTAGTACTATAGTGACTTCACTTTCATCTAACATAAGGAAACTCGATTGGCACAAGTCATCCAGAAATTGTTTCTGTAATGACCTAATTAATGCACTCTACAAATGTAAATTCTTGCTGTACCAGCTAAGTAATGGTGCACACTTTGCCACATAATCATGAAAGTTTTGCACAAAAATGCAGCAATGCATCAATCTTTACTCCAAGTATGGTATAAATTAGAACTGCTAGTAAATCAGAACTGGTCTTTTTGCTGAGAAGATGAAGAATCATGCAATCACCTGGTGGTTCAGTAAGCATTTGTAAAATTCCAAGCTGTTGTGGTAAACTAATAACGTAATATGCATGTCACTTTAGATAGCCCACTTCCAATCTTACCATGTCTTTTCCAGTGCTGAACTCACTTCTAACATTTCACAAAATAGTGCATAAGACATCAACTTTACAGCGAGTGAAAATCTCACTGATTTGTACTTTCTGTTTGTGTGTTGAAGGTCATGTGTGGTTTCAATGATCTCAGCAAAGTCATTTACATTTGAAGATTTCTTTAAGGTGTCTGAAGAATATTTTGCTTCCTTTTGGGCATAATTTAAACTTCTGATCAAGAAAACAAAGTTGAAAATCATCAAAGAAAAATTTAACCTACTACTTTGCATTTTGTCCTTCTGGAAAGGCTGCCTACTTCCTAGACCTCATGCTGCCTGATCACTACAAATTATAAAAGCTCCACTCCTAGTACTTTCAATTTTTGGTCTGGCCTCTTCCTCTGTCTTGAGCAAGGCTTAGCTCGGTTTAGAACATAGAACATTACAGCACAGTACAGGCCCTTCAGCCCTCAATGTTGCGCCGACCTGTCATTCCAATGTGAAGCCCATCTAACCTACACTATTCCATGTACGTCCATATGCTTGCCCAATGATGACTTAAAAGTATTTAAAGTTGGCGAATCTACGACCTTTGCAGGCAAAACATTCCATACCCTTACTACTCTGAGTAAAGAAACTACCTCTGACATCTGTCCTATATCTATCACCCCTCAATTTAAAGTTATGTCCCCTCGTGCTCGCCATCACCATACTTAGGAAAAAGGCTCTCCCTGTCCACCCTATCGAACCCTCTGATTATCTTATATGTCTCAATTAAGTCACTTCTCAACCTTCTCTCTAACAAAAATAGCCTAGCTCAGTTGGCTGGATGGTTGCTTTACAGAGCAATGTAATTCCAACAACATGGCTTCATTTCCTATTACCTGTCAAGGTTACCATGGTCATCTCCTTCTCAAGCTCTCCCCTCATGTGAAGTATGGCAGCCCTCAGGTAAAGTCACCATCGACTGTTTCTCCCTGAGAGAGCAGCCCTATGGGTCTGATAAGACTATGGTGGCTCAACAATATGAATATGGACAAACAAGAAGTGAAGACGACAGATGTTAACACTGACAACTGGGAAACGGTCACCAATGGCTGTGAGCAAGGGGCTCAGAAAAAGAGATAGTGAATTGTGCACCTTCTCCACCCAATATCTTCCTCTACAGCAAATAGAACAGACTTAGCCATTCCAGAGTTAATCACTCCTGAGCCAGATTACACAATGACAGGCATCTAGTTGACCACTACAGCAGAAACTATCATTTTGTGATACGTATGGCTACCAACATAGCGCAGAAAAGAAATGCATAATTTAAGACATGATCTAACCAGCTGTGAGCATGTTCTTGCCCCAGAAAACAGTGGTCAGCAGTGAAGCGACTAGTTAGGGTCTCTTCACCTATTCGGATGCTGCCTGACTTGCTGTGCTTTTCGTGCGCCGCACTTTTGACTCTCTTCAACTACAGCCTGCAAACTGGGTAAGCATGTACCTATTCCCTCCCATCACCATAATCTTGCTCATCTCTTCCTCATTTTGAATGCTGAAGGAACTCCAATCTGTCTAAGCAGTTGTAGAATGGTAAAAGGACTAGGAGGTGAAAGAGAAAAACACTGAAGAATCCTCATCACATACAATTTCAGCCAGCAGATCATATACTGACACCACACACACTTTAGAGGAAAATATTTAAGCAGGATCTGCGAAGTGTTAACTCGCAGCTTGCAGCCAGGGCAAAATGAAGGGTAGTATAGTGTCAGCTGGATGGAGGGCAAGATCACTGAGCATTCTGTTACAGTGAATTCAGATGAATACTTAATGTGGCAGGCCACAGAAACAAAATGATGGGTCTGTGCAATCAAATACAGACTTGCCATAAAATCTGGGTCTAAAACAAAAAACATGAAGGGTTTACACACCAACGTTTCACAGGGCTTTGAAGAGAGACTGACTGCTACGTTTTTCAGCTTTGAAATTGTGCTCAAATTCATTAACCCTGTCAGAATATATCTGATGGCTGGCACCTCATCTTCCATTGCAAAATGAGAAGAAGGCACCAGACACCCATGCTATAATGCAAGTAGAAACATAAGTTATACAAGATCAACTTACAGCCATGCAAGCTCAGACTGCAAAAAAAAACAGCACTCATTCTCATGTCACTACCACATACCATTTCTTGACACAAGTCATGAGCTGGGTGGAATATTCTGCAAGCTCAGCACCTTCCACTTGCCTGCAACTCATGCGACCAAGGTGTGTAAAAGCTGAACTTTCTAGGGCCAATTCAAAGGTAACTGTAGCCTCCCGTAAGGGAGAGGAGGACAAATGTCTTCACCCAAGTGTGGTGAGCCTGTGGGATTCTTTTCCACAAAAAACAATTGAGGCCAAACATTTATGGATAGCAAAACACACTGGCCTACACAACACTTACATCCAGTGAAATAACAAAGTAGGATACACAAGTTCCCCCTCCCCAGCACTACTCTTGTTAAGACCATCTCACACGTTTCAAATGTCTTGGAAATATCAGTCTGTTGATTGAAGAGATCACTGACAAATGCATCAAGCAGCACTTGCTCCGCAATAACCTGCTCATACATGCTCAGTTTGGATTTCACCAGGGCCACGGAGCTCCTGATGTCAATACACCAAAGAAAAGAAGTGAGATGAGAATGATAGCCCTGGACATCAAGGCAGCATTGACTGAGGGAATCAATT
Source organism: Chiloscyllium punctatum (assembly GCF_047496795.1). Lineage (NCBI taxonomy): Eukaryota > Metazoa > Chordata > Chondrichthyes > Orectolobiformes > Hemiscylliidae > Chiloscyllium > Chiloscyllium punctatum. Next base: position 81,943,434 of record NC_092753.1, on the reverse strand, counting down.
ATATCTAACAAAGTCAATGGAAAGTAGAAGGGAGGCCCTTCACAGTTTGGAGTCCTACATAGCCCAAAGGAAGATAGTTGTGGTTATTAAAGATCAATCAATTCAGTCCCAGGATATCACTGCAGGAGTGTCCTACGTCCAATGACCTTCAGGTGCATCAATGACCATCCTCCATCAGAAGGTCAGAAGTGGAGACATTCATTGATCACAATCACTATTTGTTACTCCTTAGACAATGAAGCAGTCCATGTTCATATCCATCTCGACCAAGAGAAAAGAGAGGCTTGGCTGATAAGTGGCACCAAACTGCCAAGCAATGACCATCTCCAACAAGAATCGAACAAATCCCCTCAATATTCAGCAGCATTAGCATAATTAAGTTCTATCAAAATCCTGGGATTACCATTGACTAGAAACCAGGATATAAACACTGTGGTTTCAACAGCAGCTCAGAGATGAGGAATCCTGCAGCAAGTAACTCACTTCCCTTCTGTCTAATGCCAGTCCATCAACTACAAGGCACAAGTCACGAGGGTGACAGCATATTTTTCTATTCCCTGGAAAGCAGTTCCAAAAACACCATCAAGAGCACAACAGCCCACTTGACTGACATCTGCTGCAACTGTAGGGGCATTTGTCAGAGCGCACTGAGCACTGTGCAGAGTTTTTGGTCTCCTTTTAAGAGGATGGATATTCTAGCTATTGAGGAGTGCGAAGAAGGTACACCAGACTGATTCCTGGGATTGCAGGACTCAGGTCTACATTTAATGGAGTTAAGGAGAAGGAGGGATCTCAGAAATCTGTAAAATTCTAACAAGATGTTTTGATATAGCAGATGCAGCAAAGATGGTCTCAATGACAGGGGTGTCTAAATCCAAGAATTACAATCCAAGGATAGGCCTTTCAGGACAGAAATTATATTTCCTTACCCGGAAAGGGATGAGTTTACAGAATTCTCTGCCACAGGAAACTACTGAGGCAAAAACATTGAAGACTTTCAGGAAAGATGAAGAACGTAGCTCCCATGGAGAAAGAGATCAAAGGAAATAATGAGAAAGCAGGAAATAATGAGAAAGCAGGAACTAAGTACTGAATTGGATGATCTGCCATGATGATATTAAATGGCAAGGCAGGTTTACAGGGCACTGAATGTTCTGCTCCTATTCCCATATTCTATGTTTCTATAACACCCAATCCATCAACTTAAAAATGGACCCCAACATTGGTACACAGTGGCAGCAGTTTGTAGAGTCTTCAAGAAGAATTGCAGCAACTCATCAAGGTTCCTTTGACAGCCTTTTTCAAATGAATGACTTTGACTATTCAGAGGGACAAGGGCAGCAAATTCATGGGATCACCCCTTCCTGCAAGTTCCCGTCCAAGCCACACACTATCCTGACTTGGTCCTATATTTAGGGTGTCGGTTTGCTCGCTGAGCTGTAGGTTTGATATCCAGACGTTTCATTACCTGGCGAGGTAACATCAGTGGCAACCTCCAAGTGAAACGAAGCTGTTGTCTCCTGCTTTCTATTTATATCTTTCTCCTGGATGGGGTTCTTGGGGTTTGTGGTGATATCATTTCCTGTTCGTTTTCTAAGGGGTTGATAGATGGCATCTAGAGCTATGTGTTTGTTTATGGCGTTGTGGTTGGAGTGCCAGGCCTCTAGGAATTCTCTGGCATGTCTTTGCTTAGCCTGTCCCAGGATCGATGTGTTGTCCCAGTCGAAATGGTGGGTTTTTTTCATCCGTGTGTAGGGCTATGAGGGAGAGACGGTCATGTCTTTTTGTGGCTAGCTGGTGTTCGTGTATCCTGGTGGCTAACTTTCTTCCGGTTTGTCCTACGTAGTGTTTGTGGCAGTCCTTGCATGGAATTTTGTAGATGATGTTGGTTTTGTCCATGGGTTGTATGGGTCTTTTAAGTTTGTTAGTTTTTGTTTGTTGCTGTTCCTTCCTGCTGTGGGTCAAAATCCTAGAACTCCTTTTCGAACAGCAATTCAGATGTACCTACACTCCACAACTGCACCAGGTTCCAAAGACAGCTGTCACATTCTCAAAGGCAATAAGGGATAGACAGTAACTGCTAGCCTTGCCAGCAATGCCCATATCTCATTACAAATAAGAAAATAGATCAAGATATCATGACTCCTGCCAGGATACCAGACACTAACCTGCATGACAGGCTGTGTATGGTTGCATACCCCAGCTGGATGTTGAGGGACAGGAATTCCTTTCAGTAGCAGTACATCTCAAAGTTGACAAACAGTGCACAGAAAGTGACCTATGTGCAGTAAATGGAACCTGCACATTTTTGTGAAGCCATATGCTTGTTCCCTTGCTTCTCTCTGACAATGGAGAATGAAATATATTCAAGTCACAAAACACAGGGGCTCAATTATGCAACAGTGGATCAGAAATGGGAAAGATGTTGCTTATATCATGTCTTCCAGCCTGAAAGGAGCCCAACGTTTTCATGTTCATAATCACATTCAACTTCACAGCCATCAAAAAGTTGTTTTCTCCCTGTTCTGTAGTTGTAACTGAAACAGTTGACAAATTTCATGTGATGGCAGAATACAACTCATTAAGGAGAGGAATCATTCCATGGATTGGTTTCCTGCTGAGATCTCTCTCTCACTCTCTAGCAGCTTGAGATGTGCGGTTTCACCCCTCTCTTTTCTCCACACCATATTGTAGTCCAAGGGAATTGGATACTGCTACAACTGTGCCTAGAACCGTAGAACTGAAATCAGGGCAAAGTCCTTCAGCATTTTTGTGGACTTCAGCAACTTTAAAAGAACTTGAGAAATCAAACACCTCTGCAATTGTAGCAAAAGCTAATGAAAATAAAACAGTTACTAAGTTGAAAAAGTGGTTCTTCAAATAACACTGGTGGGTTGGTCTTTCATGTTAGGATATGCTTATTGGGTTCAAGTAGTGTCAAGTTTGCATTATACACTGTTGAGTATATAATTTGCCAATTCTTATGTATTTCCTGTAGACTCTTCCTTCAAGCCCGCCAATCACTTACCAAAATGACATGCATCATAGATGCCAATTTTGAAGTCAAAACAGCTCGCAACTTTTAAAGTCTAGATGACAAGCAGCCAAACTTGTAACCAATCTGCCTTGTTGATAAATATTGGCTTGGTGTTGAGAAAACTCCCCGATCTTACTTGTACAGTGTCAGCTAAGCGTTTATCTTCTCCTGAGTTAGCAGACAGAGCTTGTGCTTAATATTTCAAATGACAGACAGCAGCTCTGATAGTGCCTGTGAAATGTTAGTTTCAATACGCTTAACAGTTTGAGGGAAATTTATGCCCTCAACCTAATGCTCACAGATGAATGCTATCAAGTAAGCCATTGCCAATATCTACTATTCAGTTGAAATGTTACATTAAACCCTGACTATGAAAAAAGTTACTTTCTGCAACTATTGGGGTGGTCGCATGAGAGAAATGCTTGAAAGTAAAAATTAACCCAGTCAAATCTGTATGGTTAATTAGATTAATCTTAAAACTTCTAATAATCAATTGAAGAACAAGCAAAAAGCTTCACTTTTTCAGGCTAATTTATTGTATGCTTCTCCCAACATCAGAATGAAAGCTTCATCAAGAAGGAAATATATTTTGAAGAGACAGAAAAAGAACTGTTACTAAAGAAACAGGTTAGATTAGAAATAAAGCAAAACCAAAAATTAAAAGCTTGAGGGAGAAAATGTGCAAGAAGAGATGGATAGAGAGACAGCAATAACAGTATTTCAGTATCCCTTGCTCAGGAGTATAGGATCATTAAAGCACTCAAATAACCTATCACAAGTGATGTAAGTCAAGATATTTACATCATTCATTGTGACAATATTCTAGGCTTTCCAAATAAGGTAATTTCAGGCACACATGTATAGGCTTGATCATAGTTTTTGTTCTGTGGTTTTTGAACACAGGCTGTGTTTCAGTTTCTCCTCAGGTTTACAAATCATGATTCCAAGGACGACGTCAATTAATTTGAACTGGCCATATAGAAATTACCAAATTACCATTGCTCTTGCAGTGAGACAGCAGGCCATCAGATTCCAACTATCCAACAGCAGAGCTAAGACTGCAACCTCAACATGTTTATATCTACTAAGTTGTAGAAGACCTCATGTTCTTGATCTTAAACCAAACTGAAAAGATTAAATTTAAACAAACAACCTAATAAAATGAAATAAAAACAAAGTATGGATAAACTCAGCATGTCATTTCTGTGGAGGAAGACACAAGAGTTTATATTTTGATCCTCTTATGACTCTTTCATTCAGAAGTGTTATATTGGGTTAAATTGTTAACATGGGTTTTCTCTCTCCACAGACCTGATCAGTTTCTCCAGTGTGCTGTTTTTATTTCACATCTTCAGCATCTGCAGTACTATGCTTTAGTTTATCTTAGGAACACAAGCCAACAAACGGGCTTTAGTTTCAAAGCTTCACAAAAGCATGGCAGCATTTATTCATTCCACTTTGGGTCAGTGATAGTAACTTCATATCTTAAATGATGCCATTGTCAGTTGTTGAAGAGTGTGGTACTGGAAAAGCACAGCATCCAAAAAGGAGAATTGACGTTTCAGGCATAAGCCTTTCTTAAGGCACACAGGCCTCAATCCTGATGAAGGGCTTATGCCTGAAACGTCGATTCTCCTGCTCTTCAGATACTGCCTGACCTGCTGTGCTTTTCCAGCAGCACATTCTTAGACTCTGATCTCCAGCATCTGCAGTCCTCACTTTCTCCTTGTCAGTTGTTGGATACCACTTACCATTAAGATGTGTAGCAACTGTCCAGTATATGAATTCCACACCTTTAGTGTATGGTTATTCACTGCAGTGATAACATTGTCATCAAGACGATCCCATGCAACCATTGTCACTTTAAGTTTTGTGACCTTATCATCCCCTGGACAGGAGCTGATTCTAAAGAACAGACAACAAGCAGTTGCACATTGAGAAAGGCAAAAATGAAACATTTTGGGGAAAAAGGTAACACACAATGACCAAAAATCAAAGAAAAATGGCAAATCTAGATATTAGATGAAAACAAAATTCAGAAAATAACAGTCACTCTCTTATCACAAGATAATCAACCTTTTTATGTTTTTGCCATTTGCTAAAGATCTGTACGAAAACCATATCTTCAAGATCTTCTACAGACCAGACGAAACCCCCTCAAAAATGTTAAAATAGTCGAGATCCTAACCTTTTCTTATTTTAAAGCAAGAGTAAGGTGTTGTGGTCCAGATGCAATTTGCTTGGTCAAGCTTCTTGATTTTAAGCAAAACACTTTTTACACTACAATTAAATTACAGATAAAATAAAAAGAAAATTGGTTGAATTGCAATTATATTAAAATGCCTAACAAAATAATATATATTAACTATTACAAATTAACTGTTCTAATATTATAACATCCTGTAAACACACACTTAGCAAAGACAAATTCAGTAAAATAGGTTGCCGCCCATACAATTATAGCAGCAGGAAGTGAACGCCAGCTTTTAGCTGAGAGAGAGAGAGAGAGAGGGAGGGAGGAATAAGAGCTTCCATCTTCAAAGCCCCAGCAACTGCAGAAAGTTAAACTAAAAATCCTGGTTCTGTGGGAACTTGACTCCACCCATTCAGGCTCTTCTATTATTCCAACTTTGTTTTTAAGCAGCTCAAGGGCCTCATAAGCTGTTTATTTTAATAGCTTTAAGCAGATTGCTCTGGCACCTCTGTCTCAAACTTTCTTCAAAACAAAAACCAGGACAAAATATACCTCAAAGCCACATGACATACTGTAAAACAAATCACCCAACATTAAAATATGAAACCATCTTTGTAAGACCTTTAGCTGGAAGCTATTAGTACACCACAATGCACATACATTACATTGCATGCTAGGAGTCAAACATGGAAAACTACAGTCCATTTTTTCTGCCACCGAACGCCTCATCGTCCTTTGAAGCCACAACAACGCATCAGCAATTATGTTCTCTTGTCCTGCCACGAGTATCATTTTCAAACTGAATGGCGGCAATAATAAGCTTCATCTAAAGAGTTTTGAATTTTATCCTTAAATTTTCCGAAAAACTTTCAAGTATTATGAACAGTATTTACACAACTGTCTCAGACACATTGCTGGCAATATAAATGTTGAAACGTTGTAACACCAGCATTAAACTCAAAGTCTCCTTCTCAATTGTGGGAATACTTCTGTTGATGATTATTCAATTTTCTGGAAAAATATCCAATAGGTCTATCTTCTCCTTGTCTTCTTGCAAGAGTACAGCACCGACACCCAAATCACTCAAATTGATAGTCACCTTGAATGGCTTTGCATAATTAGGTATTGCGCACACTGGGGCAGTGATTAACACAGCTTGCAGGCTATCAAACCCTTCTGACACCCCTCGGTCCACTGAAAATTTTCTGCACTTCAACAAGTCAGTGAAGCAACCACTGCAATATGAACTTCTGATAAAAATCACTCCAGAATCATCGTACTTTCCTCTTCATCGATGCAATGTGAAACTCCCCAATAATCTTTGTTTTCACATCCCATGTGGCCATTTATCCAAGTCCATGACATGGCCCAGGAATGTGACTTGGGCTTTTGTGAATTCACTCTTAGCCAGGCTGATCACCAATGCCAGTTCCCGAAGTTGATCGAACAATTCTTGTAGATTCGCCAATGTTCCTTCCACTTGTGACTAAAAATCACCAGATCGTCATGTACACAACACAATTGGGTAATCCTAAAAGGACTTTGTTAGTTAGTGTTGGAAATGTGGCTGGTACATTTTTCATATTTTAAAGTGGCATAACTGGGCGGCACGGTGGCACAGTGGTTAGCACTGCTGTCTCACAGCGCCTGAGACCCGGGTTCAATTCCCGCCTCAGGCGACTGACTGTGTGGAGTTTGCACGTTCTCCCTGTGTCTGCGTGGGTTTCCTCCGGGTGCTCCGGTTTCCTCCCACAGTCCAAAGATGTGCAGGTCAGGTGAATTGGCCATGCTAAATTGCCCGTAGTGTTAGGTAAGGGGTAGATGTAGATGTATGGGGTAGGGGTAGGGGTATGGGTGGGTTACGCTTCGGCGGGGCGGTGTGGACTTGTTGGGCCGAAGGGCCTGTTTCCACACTGTAAGTAATCTAATCTAATCTAATCTAATCTAATCTAAACTGCTACAGTCCATTCGATGTCATCAAAGACAAAATTTCCTTCACTCTTTTGGACAAAGGTACCTGCCAGTATCCTCTGAGTAAGTCCAATTTTGAAATACAAGTTGCTTGTCCCACCTTTTCAAAACAAACATTGAATAGAATACAAATCAGATTTTCTAATGGCATTGACTTTGCAATAGTCCACACATAATTGTTGGGTACTATCTGATTTTGGCACCATTACTATGGGTGAGCTCCAGTCGCTGCAACTCACTTCAATTAAGTTGTCTTTGAGCATACATTCAATATCTTTTTGAACTTGTACCAACTTTAGGGGCTTAAGTTACCTAACTGGAACACCATTTCCTCTATCTACCTTATGCATAATCAGAGTAGTACTTCCCAGCGTATTCCCATATATCTCTACATGTGATTCTAATAACTCTTTCAAGTCATCTCTATGTTCTTCTGGAAGGTAACTCAATCACTTATTCCAATTTTTAACAAGTTCCACATTGACGAAATCAATTTGAGGAATGTCCAATTCAGAATCTAAACTTGGTTCTTCACTCTGTGTTATAACCATTCTTATGCAGTCCAGGCCAAAAAAATGTTTTTGTATTTTGGTCGAATAGCAATTCACATGCTACCAGCAACACCACCTTTCCACAACCATCACTCAGATTCATCTTTGGTTTTAATACAACTGCTTCAGCTTTGTACCTTTGTTGTAACTCAGCAAATTTCTCTCAATTAAAAATATCCACTATGCCCTTCACCTGTTCTCATCTTTTCTCAACCATTCAATCAAACATGGTCTCTGATCATTCCACTTCCAACTTTGTTAGCTTTATTCTTTGACTTCTCCTCATTTCCACCTGTGGCTTTGTGAACTTTGTTATCACAGAGTTAGGAAAAAAATCCCAGGATGTTCATCTTTTAACACCACAGTTGCTTAATTTTCCACTGGCTTCACTCCCACCTGTGATCCAGCTGTATCATTATCAAGGATAAACCATCACTTCACTTTTCAGCAGACTGCCCAACCTCACTTTACATGTTCTTCTCACCATGAATTCCATATGATTTTTTTTCTGGCAATACACCTTCTGAATTACATATCCTCTCATCTCTTACCATTAAATATTGACTTACTCCCATATCGTAAAACACCTGATCTTTTTTACTTCTCTTTTCCATATCATGGGTTTCTTTTTTACCCTGTGGTAAACTATCTTCAATGGGCTCTCCTTTTCCCTTCTCACCCAAGAACTTCTCTTTTCCCCAATTTTTATCCCTTACAAATTAAAAGTGACATTGGAAGCAAAACTTTGATTTATGAACCAACTCAAATATCTGCGATTTCCATTGCTAATCTTGCGGTCTGAACTCTCTTCTCTTCCACAAGTTCTCACATCAGGAAGTGAATTTTTGAACTCCTTCAAAATAATCATCTCTCTAAGAGCATCATATGTTTGATATACTTTCTATGCCCTTATCCACCTATCAAAATTACTTTGTTTGATCCTTCAAACTCAATGCATTTTTGACCAGATTTCCTCCTTCGATTCCAAAAATGTTATCTGTAGGCTACTGGTAATAGTTCATATGCACTTAAGATGTTTTTTTTTAACACTTTATCATACTCCCCAGCTACCTCCTCTGATAGCGAATACCTTACTATCTCTATCTACCGATTTTGTTTGGATCACCAATACTCACATGGTCACCAGCCATTTTCTCAAATGAGATGAAAAAGGCTTCTAAATCCTTCTCAAACTTTGTCAACACTTGGACATAATTAAACAGATCCACACCAGACCTTTGGCTACATTGGCATTGCTCTCCAACAATGTCCTCATCACAACTATTCCCTTTCACCTCTACCTCTGCCATTTTAAGTCAACTTTGAGCTCTCAATGCCAACCTCCACAAGATCAAAATTTCTTTTTCCCTCTCCTCTGCCAGGGCTTTTCTCTTTTTCCTCTGCTAGTGCTATTCTCTCTCCCTGCTTTTCTTCTACTTTCAATCCTAATTCAAACTGCTTCATTTCCTTTTGATGTTCAAGCTGTTTCATTTGCAATTGAATTTTAGCCATCTCCAATAATTCCATTGGCATTTCCTGCAATCATAAACGGTGCGCTATTGCTGCAATTACCTCTCCTTTCTGCACAGACAAAGGAAACCAATTGCCAATTCCAAAAAGCTTTGCCTTGCCCATTTTCTGTAAAATTTCTGAAGAGACTTCCTCCACCCCAGGAAACACTTGTTGAAAGAGCCATTACTACAGAACGCACACAATATTTAAACCAACCAAATGCAACACCTGAAACAAACACCAAAACGCACCACTCAGTGCCTTAGAGTCCAATAATCTTAAACGCAACCTGGAAGTGGAGATTTTGATCCTGAAAAGAGCTTCTAATTTGTTCTTAACATGACCAAACCTCTTCAAAGCATATTTTAAAGTTATATCATTAATAAGAAAAGGTTAGCCTAGATACTAAGTGTAAGGTGTTGCATTCCAGATGCAATTCAATTGCTTAAGCTAGTCTTTAAGCAAAACACTTTTTTTTACACTATAATTAAAATAGAGAAAAATAAAAAGAATTGGCTTAACTGTAACTCTATTGAAATACCTAAGGAAATAACATAGCAACTGCTACCTATTAACTGTTCAATACAGTAACATCCCATAAACACACCCTTGATAAAAGCCAATTCAGAAAAACAGATGGTCTCACATGCAATTCTAGCAACAGGAAGAGAACTCCAACCTATCGCTAAAATGGAGATTACTAACAGCTTCCACAGCCAACTTCAAGACTCCAGCAAATTGCAGAAAGCTAAAGCTAAAAATCCTGGTTCTGTGGGAGCTTCACCCCACCCATTCAGCTGCTTCAGTTATTTCAAATTTAAAAAGCCCAAGGCTTCACAAGCTGTTTGCATTATTAGCTTTAAGCAGAGTACACCTCTGTCTCAACCTTTCTTCATAAAACAATGACAAAATAAATCTCTTAAAGCCATAATACCATCACACTGTACAATAGAAGTAACAAACTACTTATCACAGCATCAATTTTTTTGGAGAAGAATCAATTCAAATTTGTTACCACCAGTGAAAGACAGCAGCTTTTGAAGGGTTTAAGTCTGAGATTGAGATTTGTAACAAAGACAATTTCCTTGCATTTTCCTTCTACTTTTCAATCATTTGCAAATCTCCTTGAAGCTTCACCAAGTCCCTTTCTTCAAAACGGAACTATAAATCACTGCACAGTTACATTCTACACAAGATACAAATCTAAATATCTGGTCATTTCAGCTATGTACTTTAAAAGCACTTGCAAATAAGTTAACACATAGCAACAGTGGACAGAAATAGCACAAAACCCAAGCTTACCCTGGCAACTGAGCACCCATGTCCAGCAAGATACTTTTCCACTCCTGATACTGATATTGCCAGATCCGTGCTGTTCCATCTCTGCTACCACTGACCAATCTGTTTCATACAAAAAGAATACTAACATTAATAATATACAGGATAAGCCTCTTGAATAAATAAGATTTTAATTTTTAAAATGACACTTGTTGAAAAAGAATCTTACAAAATTTAACGCCTGAAAATCTTAGCAACTAGTTTATTTCAAAGAACAATTAAACAATTCAAAATCCACATGTACAAAACAACCGTAAAATTCAAAGCAGTGAATATATTTAGTTCCTGGGGAACTAGGGACTGCACGAGTCAATGAATGATTTCACTGCACCATTTGAAAATAGAGGTGACTGACTTAATGGAGCAAATGGCTACCTTAAATTAAAGTAACTAATTCCAAACAATACTATTAAATAAATCTCATTCACTATTGTACATGATAATTTCTCAATCGACTTTTTAAATCAAATTTGTTGATTGTTAAGTTCTAAGGACCCCTCTAAGTGATATCTTTGAAAATAATGGCTGAAATGCAAAACTTTATACATCTATTCGAATAGAGACATTTCTAACTTAATTATTTATAGATGACATGACGGTCTTATTTCAAGTTTAACCATTGCTCTTTTGAAATTAAACAACAAAGTAGCAGGCATGAAAAATACCATTTTGTTTGATTAATAAATAACAGTAATCAAAGCTCTCTAATAGAGATGTTTTGAAGACAGTTAAGAAATCTTAAATTTTAACTGACAGAAAAGAAATAAGTTTCGCTCATGCTCTTCTCTTAAAAGGAACAGCCAGTCTGAGAATTCACAGAGAGATGACAGCTATGGAGCATGCTTTGAAACTGCAGCAGAACCTGACCACAAAGCTCATGAATGACAGTTATTCTGATCAGGTAGGTAAAAACAATGACTGCAGATGCTGGAAACCAGATTCTGGATTAGTGGTGCTGGAAGAGCACAGCAGTTCAGGCAGCATCCAAGTAGCTTCGAAATCGACGTTTCGGACAAAAGCCCTTCATCAGGACTAAAGGCAGTGAGCCTGAAGCGTGGAGAGATAAGCTAGAGGAGGGTGGGGGTGGGGAGAAAGTAGCACAGAGTACAATGGGTGAGTGAGGGAGGGGATTAAGGTGATAGGTCAAGGAGGAGAGGGTGGAGTGGATAGGTGGAAAAGAAGATAGGCAGGTAGGACAAGTCCGGACAAGTCATGGAGACAGTTACTGAGCTGGAAGTTTAGAACTAGGGTGAGGTGGGAGAAGGGGAAATGAGGAAACTGTTGAAGTCCACATTGATGTCCTGGGGTTGAAGTGTTCCGAGGCAGAAGATGAGGCATTCTTCCTCCAGGTGTCTGGTGGTGAGGGAGCGGCGGTGAAGGAGGCCCAGGACCTCCATGTCCTCGGAAGAGTGGGAGGGGGGAGTTGAAATGTTGGGCCACGGGGTGGTGTGGTTGATTGGTGCGGGTGTCCTGGAGATGTTCCCTAAAGCGCTCTGCTAGGAGGTGCCCTGTCTCCCCAATGTAGAGGAGACCGCATCAGGAGCAACGGATACAATAAATGATATTAGTGGATGTGCAAGTAAAACTTTGATGGATGTGGAAGGCTCCTTTAGGGCCTTGGATAGAGGTGAGGGAGGTGGTGTGGGAGCAGGTTTTACAGTTCCTGCGGTGGCAGGGGAAAGTGCCAGGATTGGAGGGTGGGTTGTTTGGGGCGTGGACCTGACCAGGTAGTCGCGGACGGAACGGTCTTTGCGGAAGGCGGAAAGGGGTGGGAGGGAAATATATCCCTGGTAGTGGGGTCTGTTTGGAGGTGGCGGAAATGTCGGCGGATGATTTGGTTTATGCGTAGGTTGGTAGGGTGGAGGGTGAGCACCAGGGGCGTTCTGTCCTTGTTACGGTTGGAGGGGTGGGGTCTGAGGGCGGAGGTGCGGGATGTAGACGAGATGCGTTGGAGGGCATCTTTAACCATGTGGGAAGGGAAATTGCAGTCTCTAAAGGAGGCGGCCAGATTCACCAGCAGGACAAAGTTAATTTGCAACTGTTGTTAAATTTAAATTTGCCCTACATACGACATTTCTGACTTTTAACTCCACATCTATTAAAAAAAAGTGATAAACGGTTTCAGCTAGTATTTAACTGTAAATATTTAGAAATTGACATGTTTAGTGCACAGACAGTTAATATAATCAAAAAACCAAAAAGACCAGATGTTTACATGGATATATTTACATGGATATATTAAGGGTTTCCAAAGTCAGGTTATAAAACAGACTGCTTTAATATTATATTCATAACATTCACATGTTAATAATCCCAAGTCAATATTTACCTGTCACCATTGTTGGAGAACTGAATACTGTCTACTTTGTCCTGAAAGGGTGAAATTAAATATAAATGCAAGAAAATACCAAAACAGTACAAAAATTAATTGTTAAGTTTGTTTTAAAAATAGTATGCCACCTGCCATTCTCTTTTTACATACTGCCAAACATTCATTGTTTCATGTACTCACCATACATTGTCACCCTTAAACAACAGTTAATAAAGATTTTTTAAAAATGCAAGACTAACAGCAAATTTTTTGAAATATTTGTCAATACCTGGCAAAAGAATCTGTTCACCCATTTTCCAATCAGTCATTAGTTGACTCGCTTTGCACTTCAAGGATTTTGAACAATGGCTTAAAGGTCACATTTACACCCAAGCCAGAACATTATGGATTTCAGCATTATGGACTGCAGACAACCCTTGATAGCACAGGAAACGGTTATAAAATGTCTGGTTTACATCCAGCAAGGCACTAGCATTTCTCATCTTTACTTGTCCTCACCAATATATGACTCTTGAGTCACAATATTGTGGAACTCTCATAACTGCCTGCTGAAAGGACCAGGAAGCCACTTAATTCAAAGATATTTAGAAAAGGACAATCAATACTGATCTCTTGCTACTGACATTCCACGCAATAATGAAGAACAAAAACCTTGATAACGTGATCTCCCAACACATGCACTGGTCCACTCTGATAAGGTGAATGATCCTCCCACATTTTTTTTTTGGATATATGAAACAACCCAGATCACAATCTGCTGGATCTAAAATCTGGGATGAATTGGGCCTGTTTATGTGCCATGAGACATGGAACAGACGACCAAGCGCAGACATGCTCTGGCTATTTCATCACTGTTCTATATAGACAAGACACTAGGGTCTTTGCTTACAACTCCTTAATTAATAAATGCACTATTAGCTAGCATATACTTTAACATAATAAAAAAAGTCACATCACATTTATGTAAAACGATACAAACTATTTTTAAACAGAAAATCTACACGGTAATAAGATTTCTATTCAAACCAGATCTATTACAACAGCTTAAATGGTGAAACTGCATCTTGAATTTGAAATAGCCAAGTTTTTTCCTCCCCTTTTCTAGGGATCATTTCACTCTGCTCAACAGATAGAGATGAAATGTTAAATGTCAACTCAAACATCTAAGAATATCTCACCTCCTGAGACCATGAATATAGTGTAATCTAATTTAAGCAATGAAACTGAAATATTTTATAAAATATTCATTACTTTTATACTTGTGTCTGAAAACAATCTTAAATTTATTAGAATGACCATAGCTAATAAATGTGTGCACAGGCAATCCTCATGTTGCGAACAGGGTCATTCTCGAGTCCATTCGCAAGTTGATCTGTATGCAAATCGAAATACAATTCAGGACAATATAAAAAGAGTCATTCGCAATTAGAGGACATGTTCGTTTGATAAGGGTTGATTCATGGAATTCTGGCACCAGTACATTGAAAAGTTGCGAGATATACCGCCAAGACAGTTTTTACCTGAACCATGCTGGCACCAGTATGTTGATGAGTTGTATAACTAGGGCAATAGAGAAGGTAGCAAACTATAGAGTGTGGATGAGGGATCAAGTGCAGGAATATCTTATACATTAAAATAAGACAAGAGAGAAAAGCAACAATAAGGGAAATGCTAATCAGAGCATGACAAGAAGGGACACATAATAGAAACCTAAGAGTACACGAGCAGATAAGGCCAGAAACTGCAAAAAATGAGAAAATAACAGAGTTAAAGGCTCTGCATCGGAGTAAACCTAGCATTCACAACAAAACAGAAAAGCAGACAGGCCAAATGGAAATAATATATATGACCTGTCTGTCATTGTGAAACATGGCTGCAAGATTACAAAGACTAGAAACTGAATACTTAAGGGAACATGGTATTTCGGAAGAATTTTTTTTTTGCTTGGCTCCATAACACATGGAATTTGAGTTCAAGATAGTCTGGTTAAGAAGAAAGCAAAACCCAAGAACTGTCTTCATACTCAGACTTCAAAAGGAAGGCATTTTTTGTACATTAATACAAATTAGTGTCATACATAATAATCGTAACTACTCCAAACTCTGATCTTCGAGTTAGGAGGTAAGGACAAAATATTATTTTCCTGCATTGATCTCCATGTGCTCTCTCAATCTTTCTAATCTAGATTATTTGAACTCTGCCCATTCTTGGTTATTTCAGTCATGTGCCATCCCATGATTATGGTTAATAGATTTCTGTAGGATCCTGGCACCTTCACACAACAGTCAGGAAGCTAGGAACAGACACAAACGTTGCTCTGTCAATGAAGATTGACATTAGTGAAACAGAGAGAAATAAACTTAGAATCAGTTTGTGTAAAAATAAGAAAAGTAAAGCACGGAAGTAACTTGTGGTATTAACTTTGAATTCCTGAACAGTAATTACCTGGTAGGAAGGGCTACACAAGAAGAAATAATGGAAACTTCAGAGAAAGGTACAGCAACAATTATGAGTGGTTTTAAGTTACATATATAGGACGAATAAGATGTTTTGGGGTGGGGGGGCGATGGGTGGAGGGGGGAGTGGGTGGGGGGGGGGGGGGAGAGAGGGCGGGTGGGCGGATGGAGGGGGGGTGCGTGGATGGAGGGGGGGTGCGCGTGGAGGGGGTAAGCTGTCTCCTAGAACATCAGTAGCTCTTTTGATGTAGAGACACCCAAGGTGCTGTTGGAATGGACTTCTGGTAATTTGGCCTAGTGACAATGAAGGAACAGCAATATAATTCCAAGTCAGAATGGCGTGAAAATGAGGCAAACATGTAGGCAATGGTGTTCCCATGAATCTGTTGCCCTTAACCTTCTAGGTAGTAGAAGTTACAGGTTTGAACAGTACTAGAGAGATGAAATGAGTTTAGCAAAGTTAGCCTGGAATATGAATTCATAGACTGCATTCAGAACAGTACCTTAGAACACCACTTGCAAGAACCAAATTCTGGAACCAAATTCTGGATCCAATTGTACAACAAGACAGGATTAGCTCAGGACTTCATAGCAAGGGCATCCCTAGGTAACATTGGTCATAACATAACTGAACACTTAGTTTGAAAGAGAATTGAATTGAATTTATTGTCACGTGCAGCGAAGCACAATGAAAAGCTTTGTTTTGCGAGAACAGTGAACTGAAGATGAGTGCTTTAAAGTTAAGTGGAAGCAAGTATGAGCACAGGATTAAAGAACTGGTTAATATAATCTGGGAATTTAGATTAATGAACAGGTTCAATAAAAATGCAGTGACTGACACTTAAGGCAATATTTCATAACACTTAGCACTGGTACATCCCAGTGAGGAATAAAGGTTCTCGGCAAAGGTGATACCATCCATGGCTAACTAAAAAAGTTGAAGATGTATTAATTTGAAAGATAAAGCTGGCAATTTCACGAAAGTTAGTAACACGTCAGAAGAATATAGTCTTTTAGTCATTCGTTGCTTTGTTTTTAAATAAGAGGGAATCTAAAATACAGAAAGCTATTTAGGGATATAATAACAGACATTAAAACAATTTTATTCAAGTATAAAAAAGTTAGTGACTGTTGGTGCTATGGTGTGCAATCCAGGGAATTAATCATGGAAAGTTACAAAGATAAATCAGATGAACTGAACAGATATTTTGTATCTGTTTTGCCGTAGAGGATACAACCAACGTACCTGAAATAGGTTTTAAATGTGTCTTTTCCTTTCAACTACGATTACAGGGAATGGGTACCAAGGAAAATATTAGAATCAAAAGCTGATAAGTCCACAGATCCTAATGGACTTCATCCTAAGATAGTAAAAGAAGTGACTACTGAGATAGCAGATGCATTGGTTTTATTTCTTTAAAATTGTCTGTTCGACAAAGATGCCGTCGGATTGGAAAGTGAATGTGACTCTACTATTCAAGAAAGGAGGGAGACATAACCAAGAAACAATAGTAGTTATGGCTTAACATCTATCATAGGAAAAATGCTGAAATCTATTATTGAGATTGACTAATTGAGACACTAAGAAATTAGCAATGCAATCAGACGTAATCAACATGGGCTTTATGAAAGTGAAATCAGGCTTGACTAATTTAGTTCTGAGAAAGTAAAATATGTAGTTAAAAGGGAACCCATGATGTGTGTACTTACCATTTTCAAAAAGGCATTTGGTAAGGTGCCACATCACAGGTAACTACTAGAATAAGAGCTCATAAGTTTATAAAGAGATCTGTCAAAGTGAACAAAAATTTGGTAGATGAAGTATAGTGTAGGAAATGTGAACTTTTCCACTTGTAAGAAAAGATAACCACCTTATTCTCTATCTGGAGAGAGATTACAGATGAGGTATGAAGGTATCTGCATGCCTGAGTACATGAATACATAAATTAATAAGCAGGTTCAGAAGGCAAGTAGCACCTTGTTGCTTATTGCAAGGGGCATAGAACATAAGAGAGAGATGTTCTGCTAGAGTTGTACAGGGCAATGGTGAAGCTACATCAAGAAAGCTGTACAGTTTTGAATTTCTTAAGGAATAATGTAATTTGTACCCTGGGATAAAGGATTTAACTGATGAGGGAGGATGGATAGCCTGGGCCTGTATTGATTAGAGTTTAGAACAAAAGGCAATCTATTTAAAACATAAGATCCTGTGTGAAAATGATACAGTGGATGCTGAAAGGATGTTTCCTGTTGTGGGAGAGACTAGACTAGGGGAGATAGTTTAAAATCAATAGCACTCACATTTAAGACTGAGATGAGGGGAATTTATTTTTCTTTGAGGATCACAAATCTGTGAAACTCTATTCCCAAACAGCAGTGGGACATAGCATCACTGAATATTTTTTAAGACAAGAGGTGGATAGATTCTTGACTAAAATGGGAGTCAAAGGTTATCAGAAATAGGTAGGAAAATGAATTAAGGCCATAATCTGTTCAGCCACAATCTTATCAAATGGCAGAGCAGGCTTGAAGTGTCAAGTGGCCTACTCCTGCCCTTCATTCATATTCACAAATGTCTGATAAAACTGGTTTTGAGACTTTAATAACATCTTTACCAGATGCGATTCTAATTCAGAAATCTTCTCAGGGGTTCCAGATCCAATGTAATATATTCTGATCATATGATCACTGCTGCCAGCTGCTAGAAACATGCCACCTTTTAAAGACAAAACATCATTCTTCAGATCAAAATTGTATTCAGGAACAACAATTAACTGCAATGATTAAAAAAAAGCAAAACATCTTTATAAATATAACCACTCCAGCTCAAACAATACAGAAGTATACTAATCTCAAAACTGTAACAAAAAACTTAGCATCAAAACTGAACATCCTAAGACAACAGTTGACTATGCAGCATAGAAAATTACTAACAAAACTGAGAAACCACTACTTACAGAGCATGTGGAAATTAAAACAAATTAACATATACCCAATACAAGTAAATTTCAATGGCTATCTTTTCAGAAGATGGAAACTGACACCCAGATGAATTTCAGGTCCTGACATTGCAGCCAAACAAATATCCTTTAAATAGTTTAATTAGCCAAGAAGCACCAAATGCTCCTGGAAGGTGGGAGCTGTCTGCCTGAACAAGTGACAAAAGCAGATGAAAGCTTATATAAAGGCTTCTTTTCAGAGGAGGCAGCTCATCAGAAGGCCAGGAGGTGAAAAGCGAAGTGAAATGGATTCCAGCAAATTTGAGGTACAGTGCTAGATCTGGCACTAGCTGGCCCATTATAACTTATTTTGTAAAAAAAAAGTAAACATCACTGCAATAAATCTAACAGTATTAAATACAGTGACAAAGCAGTATTTTCAGAGTCATAGAGATGGACAGGACTGATACAGACCCTTTAGTCCAACTCGTTCATGCTGACTAGATATCCCAACCCACCTGTCAGCATAGCACCCACCTTATATCCCTCCAAACCCTTCCTATTCATATATCCAGCCAGATGCATTTTAAATGTTGCAATTGTACTAGCCTCCACCACTTCCTCTGGCAGCTCATTCCATACATGCACCACCCTCTGCGTGAAAAAGTTGCCTGTTACGTCTCTTTTATACCTTTCCCCTCTTACCCTAAACCTATGCCCTCTAGTTCTGGACACCCCCAACCCCAGGGAACAGACTTGGACTATTTATCAATCCATGCCCCTCATGATTTTATACATCGCGAAAAGGTCACACTCAGCCTCCAACACTCCTGAGAAAATAGCCCCAGCCTATTCAAACTCTGCATATAGCTCAAATCCTCCAACCCTAGCAACATTCTTGAAAGGGTTCAGAAAAGATTTACAAGTTTCACAACATCCTTCCAATAGGAAGGAAGCCAGAATTGCACGCAATATTCCAAAAGTGGCCTAACCAATATCTGTACAGCCACAACATAACCTCCCAACTCCTGTACTCAATACTCTGACCAATAAAGGAAAGCATACTAAACACCTTCTTCTCTATCCTATCTACCTGCGACTCCACTTTCAAGGAGCAATGAACCTGCACTCCAAGCTCTCTTTGTTCAACAACACTCCTTAGGACTTTACCATTAAGTGTATGAGCCCTGCTAAGATTTGCTTTCCCAAAATGCAGCACATCACATTTATCTAAATTAAACTCCATCTGCCACTTCTCAGCCCATTGGCCCACAGGTCCTATTCTCTCCCTAATTACCTTTTGTCATTAATGTATTTGTAAAAACCCTTTGGATTCTCCTTAACTCTACCTGTCAAAGCTATCACATGTCCCTTTTTTTTTGCCCTACTGATTTCTCTCTTAAGTATACTCCTACAGCCTTTGTACTCTAAGGGTTCATTATATCTATCTTGTCGATACCTGGCATATGCTTCCTTCTTTTTCTTAACCAAACCCTCAATTTCTTTAGTCATCCAGCATTCCCTAACAGCCTTTCCTTTCACCGTAACAGGAATATGCTGTCTCTGGACTCTTGGTATCTCATTTCTGAAGGCTTCCCGTTTTCCAGCCGTCCCTTTACCTTCGAACATCTGCCCCCAATCAGCTTTCAAAAGTTCTTGCCTAATACTGACAAAATTAGCCTTCCTCCAATTTAGAACTTCAACTTATAGATCTGGTCTATGCTTTTCCATCACTATTTTAAAATGAATAGAATTATGGTCGCTGGCCGTGCTCTTTTATCTCGCTTTTCACTTGTTAAAGCAGTTATTAGGAGCATATGAGTTAGAATCAGGAGTAAATCATTTGGCCCTTGATCTGCCATTCAATATGGTTATGGCTGATTTGTTACTTGAACTCCACATTCCTTCCTAACCCTGATAACTTGAGACTCTTTTAATACTGGGAGAGGTCTTTACAACAGGAGCCATCCAGTGTCTGTCTCAGTGCGCCCTTTGTGTAAATGTTGACAATAAAAAATGTCAAGAAATTAATCAAGATATTTCCATATGTAGTTTCATACAGACAGACAGACAGACTTTGCTAATAGAACACTGTTTAATGATTAGATCAGGGAATTTTAGCAATTTCTTCCCTTGTCCAGACTCTCAAAGTATCAATTTATGCTTGTATCCCAAGAAAATCTCTGCAAAGTCAATTCCAAAGAAATTCAGCAACTTATTTACTTGTCTGTGGTACTTTTTATAAACTTAATTTAAATTAGCAAAAAAAAACAGAAAGACTTTGTCACTTACCAACACTGAATGAGGAACAAATCATTGGAGAACATGGTCTTGAGCGCTCCGTAAACTTCAACGGCTGATTCCTTATACAAAGGCAGGTGATATTGAGTAACGCATTAAAACAATAAGAAATTGCTTTAAAGAGAACAGACTTGCTCACTGACTAAATTCTACCACTACTTTGTTTTCAAGTTAATTACACGAATGATTTATATGCCAATGAGACAATCCAAGTTTGAATATTCAATGGTCAGCTGCATTACTGTGAATATTTGTGGGAACCACACTATTGAAAAGATATGAATACATTGCAAAGAATCATAAATGATTTGATTGTGGTTCCATGGATGAGAAACTTCAGTTCTGAGGATAAATTAAAATAGTTGGCATTCAAAGGAAGGTGGCTAAGAGGAGATCTAACACAGGGTTTCAAAATCACACGCAGGATAGAGTTAATAGGGAGAAACCGTTGCCTCTCATAAAATGAAGTATAATAGGGCAGAGATTTAAAGTGATCCACAAAAGAACTAAGGGTGAAATGAAAAAAAAATCTTTTTTACACAGCCAATAGTTAGGATATGGAATGCACTGCCTGGAAGCATGGGGAGGCAAGTTCAATTGAGCCATTCAAGAGGGCATTGGATTATTACTTGGATAATAGTTAACATGTACAGGGAAAAAGCACGGGATTGATGCTCATTCCACAAGCCATTGCAGACACTGTGGGCTGAATGGCCTCCTTCTGGGCAATAGCAATTCAATAATTCAGAGGTAATAGTGAAAGAATTTACATTATTCACAATTACTCCAACTCTTATTGAGTTTAGGAACCTGCTAATATGAATAATAATGCAGAAACCCAGAAGGTGCTGTAGAGAGAGGACACCCCTCCAAAGGGCACACTGTTGAACAATCACTCCAAACTACAATTAATTAGAAATTATCAAATTAGAAAGAATTTCCACTCGTACACTCAGACTTAGTGTAAAAATGCTCTCAGTATACAAAATTCACAATTCCTGCTAAACACCCTCAGCAACCCAGTAAAATTAATTTTGTGTTTATGGAATGTCGATCTTCTCCATATTCCAAATTTTATTTATTTTGTTGAAATATATTCATTTTAAGCTATCATATAAATCCAATCAGTCACATGTTCCATCACCTTAATAAAAGTGAAGCAATTCAATGCTTTCAAATTGTCAATGTACTGCCTGCAAGATGACTTCAACGGGTTACTTGCTAACAGCACTGCAGCTGATGCCTGGAAATACCACTGACATGACATTAGTTTTAAATTGCCTCAGGAATATTGAGAATCATGCTGCTGAAAACATAAAACCTTTTTAAAAAGCTTTCGTCAAGGTTGGCTGTAAATGACAATACTTCATACTGATTGCAAAATGTCGCCCAATGCATTGACACCAACATGTTCATGACAAGTTACATTAGTATGTGCTCAGACATAATTTTTTTTTAAGCATTCGATTTAGCAAAGCTACCACTACAAAGCTCACAGATGTCATCCTATACCTTAGTTATGAAGATGAATGGAAATCATCTTTTCAAACATAACATTTAAAATCCTAACTTCAAAATATAACTATTTGAAACAGAACATTTTTACAAGTTAGGCCACTAAATACGAAGCTTTAAAAAAGGACTGGAAAGTCCACATTCTCAAATAGCAAAAATTAAACTTTTAAAGAAATTCAAGTAGAACTTGATTCACAAACGTTATTTCTGCATGCTTAATGGAACAAGTCTGCATTCTGAAAACAGTACTTTGCAATTTTATTTCTGTACTTAAAGAATTGGCAAAAAGCAACTGTAAATATAGTTTCACTCAAGTGTTTAAATCACTGAGCAATATTTATGAAAACTTACTTAAACTTCAGGGTATTTGGATCCCATTGCCAAAAACAAACACTCCCATCAGATCCTGTGGAAGCCATGTACCGGACTGAACCTTTACCCATAGGACTAAACTAAAATAAATGGAGAGAGAGGCAAAATACCGGTACCATTACATTTTCAATCAGGTTTTAAAAATCTACATTAGAAATTGATCTATCAGCTCAAAATAAATTTCCTTCCATTATTTATTGAACAAGAGATTCATATAAATATTCTTAACCACACTAGTTCACAAGTCTCAAATAAAACAGTTAACTAAATTTCTAATTTTGAGAGAAGATAGCTGCATTCAATAACATGTATATACAGAAAAATTGAGTTTAAGCACAAATAAGACCTGGTCTTAAAAATAGTTATGGTAACAATTATACAGAGCAGTAGAGTCAGAGACCAGAAAAAAAAATAAAGTGTGCACACATGCAGAAGCCTACATTTAAAATACATGCATAATGTTCAGGCTCCTTCACTATCAATTAGCTTTCTAAATTTATTCAGCAGAAACAATAGTATTTAAAACATATCAAAGTTTTAAACATAAATAATGCACTCTTTGTATCACTGCATGGCAGAACTTAACTCTTTCAGAGGTCAAATATTTGTGCTAACTTGCTAAAATCAGTATGTATGAGCTCAGGTCAATAAAGCAACATTGTTCCACAACTCTGCTAAAATCTAACAACAGAAGTGCAATAGTAGGATTCAAGACAGAGTTAAAATCTGTAAGAACATGAATGAACACAGATTACACATACAGCCGGGCCCTGATTTTCGAAGATCTTACTCATGAACTCCTCATTGTTCTGAATGAGATCCCATGAAGGGGTGTATTATTATTAGTTTTAAAGATTTGACATGTGAACGTTTGTCTGTACTTATGAACAGCCATTTCATACCATACAGTATCATGTTTGACTTGTGTACAAATCAACTTAGAAACATACTCAATAACAGAAACCATTTGTAACCTGGGGACTGCCTGTATAAGCAAGAAAGTTTACACCTGTTGAAGTTGCATAATTTTAACAATATAACATTTACCTGCAGAGAAGTAATGGATCCTGTGTGCCCTTGCAGCACAGCTACTGGAGCACATGTTCTCAAGCACCAAACCCGAATCAGTTTATCACAGCTGCCAGCAGCTAGCATAGTGTTCTCATAATTTACAGCCATGTCAGAAATCTCAGTGGAGTGGCCACGTAGGGTGGACAGTAATCGACCAGTATGTGTGGCCCAAATTTTCACCAGACAGTCATCAGAGCCCTGGAGCATAAACAAATTTTTATTACATATTTTATAATCTAAATACTTTTGAGTTTTCTAACTCTCCTGAATATAACATCACTAAATTTTCCATCCTTGTAATTTTGAACAATTTTAATCTACTGCAGTAATCTAAATTATTGAAATAATATTTGAATATTACACCTTACAAGGTAAAACCTGAAGCAGGGCATGAAACATTTGAAAAAAATAAATACTTCAAAATTCAATGTATTTATAATATGGTGTTCAAATCAAACCTTAGCTGAGGAAGTAGCGATGGTGTAGTGGTATTACTGCTCGGCTATTAACCTGGAGACTAGATGATGTTCTGGGATCTGAGTTCAAATCCCACCATGGCAAATTGTCTAATTTGAATGCAATAAAAATCTGGAAGAGTTTAATGACAACAATGAAACCATTGCTAATTATCAGAAAATCCCTTCTGGTTCATTTTATGAAAACTTCTTTCAAAAGACGAAATTATTGTTTATACAAATGTCCAAAAACAAGTTTGGAGGGAAATATTAAAAGATGACTTCAGTTAACAAGAAATCTCTATCAGAATTACCATGACTGGAACTCAAATTAAAAGGGACTGGACTTGTATGTCTCTTTCCAATTAAAGGGTGGAGGGGTTTGCTTGTTAATCAACAACTTGT
This sequence comes from Chiloscyllium punctatum, assembly GCF_047496795.1. Taxonomy (NCBI): domain Eukaryota; kingdom Metazoa; phylum Chordata; class Chondrichthyes; order Orectolobiformes; family Hemiscylliidae; genus Chiloscyllium; species Chiloscyllium punctatum. The sequence continues at coordinate 81,918,985 of NC_092753.1, read as the reverse complement.
GGTGCACGGGCATGGCAACCCTGGGCAGTCATTGCTCCCCAAACCTTGAATTTCTCACCACCAAATGCCGCCCCTTCTATCTATCACGGGAATTTACCACTACTATACTAACTGCTGTGTACATACCGCAAGCAAAGGTTGAGAAAGCTCTGGATGTGCTATACTCCACCACTAACAGCCTGGAGACGGAACACCCCGAGCCCCTGTTCATTGCAACTGGTGACTTCAAACAAGCCAATCTAAGGAAGATGTTGCCCAAGTACTACCAGAACATGACGTGCCCCACCAGGGGCCCGAACATTTTAGACCACTGCTATACCACTGTGAAAGATGCCGACCGCTCCATCCCCCACCCTCATATCGGGAACTCCGATCACAATGCCTTGTTTCTTCTCCGCGCCAACAGGCAAAAGCTCAAGCAGGAGACCCCCCTCACAGATATAGGTCCAGTGCTGGTCGAAGGAGGCAGAGGATCAATCCGGTGCTGTCTGGAATCAGCTGACTGGACCATGTTCAAACAGTCCGCAGGTACCTTGGACGAATTTGCCACCACCGTCACAGACTTTACCAGCAATTGTGTGGAGGACTGCATACCGAGGAAGTCAATCCAGTTGCTCCCAACAGGAAACCCTGGATGAACCGGGACATACAGAACCTGCTAAAAGCCAGACATAAGACCTTCAGATCAGGAGACCCACTCAACTATAAGGAATCCAAGTATGACCGAGAGAGCCAAGGACCAATACCGACTCAAACTAGAGACCCAGACAGACACCCAGGCAAGGTCCGAATGACATCACAGGTTCTCAAGAGAGACAGTGCAAGATAGCAGACGATGACACAGCCCTCCCAAGATCGACTCAATGCCTTCTATGCAGAGAGATAACACCTATTCCGACAAGCCCTGACAAACCTATCCCAACAGTCACTGTATCAGAGGTCAGATCAGTTTTCCTTCGTGTGAATCCAAGCAAAGTGATGGAACCAGATGGAGTACCAGGCCGTGCAATCAGAGCATGCGCAGATCAACTGGCAGAGGTCTCCTTGGACATGATCAACCACTCCCTGCAGCAGGCCACTGTCCCTGCCTGTTTCAAGAGGGCCAACATTAGCCCTGTGCCTAAGAAAGTTCACACAGCATGTCTCAATCACTACCACCCAGTGGCCCTAACTTCGATGGTCATGAAGTGCTTTGAAAGGTTGGTCATGGTATTAAATCAACTCCAGCCTCCCCACTACTCTTGATCCACTTCAATTTGCCTATCAGACTAACAGAGTCATGTCAGATGCCATAATCACTTGCCCTTCACTCCTCCCAAGAACATCTTGACACCAAGAACAGCTATGTAAGAATCCTACTCTGACTACAATTCAGCCTTCAACATTATCATCCCCTTGAGACTAATTACTAAACTTTGTGATCTCGGACTAAGCCCCCCTCTCTGCAACGGAGTCCTCTGTTTCCTGACCCACAGGCCACAATCAGTGAAGATTAGGCACAATATTTCATCTGCACTAACACTCAACAGTGGAGCCCCTGGGGGTACATACTCAGCTCCCTACTGTACTCGCTGTATACCCATGACTGCGTCACCAAATACCAGACTAATGCCATTTACAAGTTCGCAGGTGACACCACCATAATCAGTCGAATCTCAGCTAGTGACTAAACAGGCTACAGACGAAAGGTGGAAGACCTGGAAAAATGGTGCACTGAGAACAACCTAGCTCTCAATGTTAACAAAACCAAAGAACTCATCATTAACTTTCAGCGCGATGTTACTCATGCCCCCCCCCTACACATTAACAGCACAGAGGTGGAACAAGTTGAGTGTGTCAAGATCCTGGGAGTGGTCATCAACAAGCAGCTTTCTTGGACTCATCATGTGGATGCAGTGGTTACAATGGCCCAACAATGTCTCTTCTTCCTCAGGCAGCTGAGAAAATTTGGCATGTCTGGATGTATCACTAATCTATCATTCAAGATTGGAGACACTTAGAGTGGTGAATTCTGCTGGCAATTACAAAGGCCAATCTCCCATCTATAGAATCCATCTACTAGGCCTGCTGTCAAGGAAAGGCTGCCAGCATTCTCAAAGCCATCCCATCCTGGCAATGCTTTTCTACAATTTCTATTATTGGGGAGAAGGTACAGAAGCCTGAACACATGCACCAACCAGTTTCGAAACAGTTTCTACTCTACTGTTACTGGAATACTGAATGGACTCAAACTCTTAGCATTTGCCTGTATCTGTATTTTTGTTTTGCCGCTGCTTACTTATTATTTACTTATCTATGCTATTTAACTAGGTGATCTGTCTGTATTGCTTGGAAGGCAAAGCTTTCCACTCTGCCTCGGTACACATGACAATAAATTCAATTCAATTCAATTCAATTCAGATGTTCAGACATTCTTGTTATTAGATACTGGGAACATATCTTCTAAAATACTCTCCCAAACAACAATCAGCAGAGAAATCAGGCAGAGTTCAGATGTTAACTTAAGGATTCAGGAAATGCAGCTATTTAAAGCAAAAATGAGACAAGGTTCAGGCCAACCATTCAAATTTAAATATAAATTCCATCAACTAAATTATAGAATTAACTTAAAACAAATAGCATTCAGTTCCTTGTATCAATGCAAGTTCTCCATAGGAACGACTCAGTTGGCCCCACTCAAACAGTTTTCTTAAGAACTTGCGGTGCAGGGATACTGGGAAAAGGCAGGAGATGGTCATTAGGTAATAGAACCAGTGCAGATGTGAGGGGCAAAATGGTCTCCTTCTGCACAGTAATAATTCTGTGATTCTACGAATCAAACACACAAGTCGGTCATCTGGCTCTCAATCCAAACGTGATATTCTCATCACCCAAGTTTCATTAATTTGATGTGCATTTTGTCTGACAGATTCACAATTAGTAGACATCTTCTATATAGCTCTCAGTTATATAGACGCAGTTCTGGTTTTACATTTATTTCAACCTTTAGCCCCATTTTACTTTTGTCTCCATAAGAAATATCATGCTAATTTTAAGTTGATTGACAGTTCAACATTTGAGCAACTAATTTTTCTCATTTGCTAGAGAAATTGAAAATACATTTTAATTTCTTTATGTGTTTCACACTATAGTGTCTACATCAGTTTCTTTAAAATTCATTTATGGATGCAAGTATGAAATGGTTTTCCATCTCCCCAATTACTCTTAAGGTGGTGATCACGAGGCATATTCTTCAACCTCTGCACATATGGTGCAGGGACACCCACAGTGCTGTAAGGAAGATGCAGGGAATTTCAGAGTTTAAACCCAACAACTGTAAAAGGAAAGGCAAGAAAATTCAAATTCAGGGTAGCATGTTAAATGGAGGGGAAATTGTTCTGAGTGACAGATGTTGCAAATTTGGAAGGGGTTGTTGAAGGTGGCTTGGCGTGTTACAGTACTGAATCATGCACTAGCACTTGTGTAGTGTGAATGTTACCCATCACTTCATCACAAATTTAAATGTTGCTGGCATTGCTACACACAGCATAGAACATTTTGCTGTTTAAGGACGTGCAACTGGTCAAACATCATCTCTGGTTCTGATCTTATGAAGACGACAGATGAAGCAGGTGAAGATGGTTGAGGCTAGGATGCTACTGAGGAACGCTCACAGCAATGTCGAGGCTGAGATGATTGGCATTCAGTAGTCACAGCCATCAACGTTAGTGCTAGGTAACTATAACTCCAATCAGTGGAAAGAGTTTTACACGAATTCTAACGGACATGAATTTTGTTAAGAATTCTTGATGCTACAAATGGTCAAATGCTCCCTTAATGTCAAGCAAGTCACTAACTTTGCCTTTGGATTTCAGCTCTTTTATTCATGTTTGGAACAAGGGTGCACCTTAATGAGCACCACAGAGTAAATCCCTTTGGATAGAACGGTCAATGATACTTCCATTACTCTTCTGATTATTTTGCTTTTATTCACTCACGGAGTCTGAGCATTGCTGCATAAAGTATTCATTGCACATCCCTAAAAAGGGAGAGTAAGGTTGTGGTGAGCTGCCTTCTTGAATGCAGCAGTCCATGTGCTGTAGATGCATGCAGTGTCGTAAGGGAGGGATTCCCAGAATTCTGACGTAATGACAGCGATAAAAAAAAAATACAGCAATATAGTTCCAATTCAGGATGATGCATGGTTTGGAGGGGAACTTGCAGATGTTCTCAAGTATGTGCCATTCTTGTTTTTCTACATGGAAGTGGTCACAGGTTTGGAAGACATCACAGGAGCTTTGATAAGTTGTGTTTATCTCGTAGATGGTACACATTGGTGCCACTGTGTTGATGCTAGAGGGAGTGAATGCAAGACAATCGTGCAAGTTGCTTTGTCCTGGATGGTTTTGAGTTTCTTGAATGTTTTTGATGTGACACCTATCCAGATTGATGGGTCAGAAATTGGCCTAACTGGATTTGTCCAGTTTCTTGTGAAAATTAGATGTCTGGTATAAATTTACAGGATCCCAACAGCATGGAAGCAGGCCATTTGGCCCATCGAGTCCACAGATCCAAACCCCCCACCCTATCCCAATAATCCTGTATTTCCCATGGCTAATGCACCGAGACTGCACATTTTTTGACTAGATCAAAAGGCACATGACACCAGATGATAGTCCAACAAGTTTATTTGAAATCACAAGCTTTCATAGCGCTACCCCTTCATCAGGTGAATGAAGAGAGCACCCAGGCACGGAGTTTATCAGAGAGATCAAAAGATCACACAAATGGTGTGAGTGCAATGTCAACAGGTTGAATAATATATCTCTGCAGGTGATCAAGAATATCACACGGTGAGAAAAGTGTCAACAGCTGACTAACAAGTGAAGGGATGACCTATAATCCGATCAAATGAGGCAGAGAGATAATTATAAAAAATTCAAAATAAGGTGGAAACAAACCAAATGACTGAAATAACATGCTAGGTATGAGAGTTGCATGCTGAAGACCTAACCAAAGTAATCCAAAACTGTACAAACTAATTAAGGTAGAGAGAGATCATACATTATCAAGGTGATGACGTCAAAACACAATAGTAAGGAAGATTTTACAGAACAGTATGGTGGGGTCAGACGTAGTGCGACATGAACCCAAGATCACAGTTGAGGCTGTCTTCATAGGTATGGAACTTGGCTGTCAGTTTCTGCTCACCAAATCTGCATTGTCTCTCGAAGTACACCTTAGAGTATACTTAACCACATAGGAGATTTCTAATACTCCAAAGATACATAAAGTTATAAAAGACAGAGAGAGGTGATGGAAGACTACTTTTCGGATTGGCGATCAGTAACTAAATGGTATTCAGCAGGGAAGAGTGCTGAGATCTTTGTTCTTTCTAACATATATCAATGATCCGGAGGAAAACGCAGGTGGCCTGATTAGTAAGTTTGCGGATGACACCAAAATTGGCAGAGTTGCAGCGTGAGGATTGTCAAAAGGATAGTGGGATACAGATAGATTGCAGATTTGGGCAGAGAACTGACAGACGGAATTTAATCCTAACAAATGTGTGGTGATGCATTTTAGAAGATCAAATTCAGGTCCAAATTATACAATAAATAGTAGAACCCTTTGGAGCATTGACCTAGAGGGATCTGTGCGTACATGCCCACAGATCCTTGAAAGTGGCAACACAACTGGATAAGATGGTCAAGAAGCATTCAGCACACTTGCCTTCATTGGCTGGAGATCGAAAACAAGAGTTGGCAAATTATGTTAAAGTTGTACAAAACTTTAGTTCAGCCACATTTGGAATATTGAGGGCAGTTCTGGCCACTCCAACAGAAGGACAAGAATGCTTTGGAGAGGATACAAAGAAGGTTTACTAGGACGTTGCCTGGTCTGGAGGGTTTTAGTTATAAGCAAAGTTTGATAAACTCTGATTGCTTTCACTGGAAAGATGGTGCTGAGTGGCAGCCAAACAGACGTCTACAAAATTATGAGGGACATAGATAGGGTGGATAGTCAGAAGATTTTTCCCAGGGTGGAAACATCAACTACAAGAGGGCACAGGTTCAAGATGAGAGGGGGAACACTGAGGAAAGTAGTGCAACGAAAATTTCTCACACAGAGGGTGGGAGTGCCTGGAATGCACTACCAGTGGAAGCAGTGAAAGCAGGCATGTTAGCACTGTTTAAGGCACACCTTGATAGACACATGAATGGCAGTCAAACAGAAGTACAGAAACCATAGCAGATCTAAATAAGGATTATGAATTGGCACAGGCTTGGTGGTCCGAAGGGCCTGTTCTTGTGGTATATTGCATTAGATTCATTGCCCAAAATGAATTCACCATCTACAAGGCTATCATTAAATCATTTACTAATACCTAGTATTCAATCATTTGTCGATTTACTTTTATGAGAACTATACTTCACCTTTGACAATGCATTAATTTGAACAATTCCAAAAATGGTTTGGTTGTAAAGACTTCTCTGTCCAAATCTGTTAGCAATCTTACAGAAGTGATTGATGATTAACTGTAATTTGTAGGTCACATGTACAATATCGAGTGACAAAATGCAAAAATGGTAATTATTTGTATCGATCCCAAATGGTACTTCTGCAAGATTTTGGGTAGCAGAAAATGCCCATTTAAGACATACTCAAAGTTTATAAACTGGCTAAGGAGGAGACCAGAGTTTAAACTGGCATGGACAAAGTGATTGACTTACTAAGTCAGGTGGCCAATAGGATGTAATTATGTAAGGACTGTAAAAGGTCAGGTACATAAGCAGATGAAAAGACAACTGGGTAGTGCCAGTAACACTGATCTTTGCTCAATTCTTCCAATAACCCCAAAAGCAGTCAAATTCCAGATGTCACAGCCACCAGCAACTGTCTTCGAGCTATCAGTGCCACAACCTTCATATATTAATTAAAGGTGCCTCTGTAGTGGAGGGAAGGGCACCCAGGATGTCACAGCAAAGGCTAGTAAACAGTACAGATCATCGTGTGACAAACATAACCAAACCAACATAGATATCATTGTCTTGGTAATATATACACGCTGATGTTTCGGAAGCTTCTCGAATTCTGGATTTGTGGCCAAGTGATGGCAAGGATACATCCTAGTCAGAGAAGATGGAAAACTACTCAGCCTTTTCTCCTTCCTTCATGTGAGACCCAGGCAACACTAGTACAAAGGTGTGCATTGAGGGCACACACTTGGAAAACTCTCAACTTACTATTTTCAGGCAGATTACTGTTACTGCATATTGTTATTCAGCTTGGATAGAACAGCTTGTACAATTCATGTGGCAATTTCAGAATCAAATGAAAGATTACTGGCAGCATATTGCCAATGCTGATGAATGAGGGTATTACAACTTTGACATCTGACCTTCTGCTGCTGACAGTCAAACTGTTTATGTTTGTAACTCCATCCATTTATCTTTGGATGGTCCATTAACAATTAGTATAGCATCAGCGTGAACTCTCAAAACAGAACTTGTTATACATTGATCGTGGATCTCAGGACCTCACATATAGTATGTCTAGAGATACCCTCTGTCGATGGAACAACGCACATGACAGCAAAGATAATAATATACCAATTTGTGTTTGTGACAGATCACAAATTTGTTTGGTCTCACTGCAAATCTCAAAAGGCTCCATAATGAACCATCATTGCTAATCCTGCCCATCATGTTGTAATGGAAAGAGGAGATCACATTGAACAACTTCAACAGGCAGCCAGATTTCTTCACCCACACGGTCCAATGTTTGGTGAAATTGATGAAAGCAAGATATGGATATCATCTGTATTCACTGCATTTTTCTTGTAGCTGCCAAGCTATCAAAATTGCGCCAACTTTAACACTTCTAGTTGTGAAACTCTGTTGCATGTGAAGAGGAAGATGACACAGGGCAGGGTAACACTAGGCACACGGACACACAAGATGGTCGCTGAGCCATCACTTGGTCAACCTGACACATAAGATGACCACCGGACCACAATATGGAGAGAAACAGCAAAGCAGATACAGACACTGCCTGAGGCCACAGAATGCCAGCACAATGCACTTGCTTCGTTTAAGGTAGATGGGGGAGAGAAAATACACATTAGTAATGAACACTGCCTGCCGAAGTGTCTGGGTCCAGCCTGCACCTCTTATAAAAATGCTAAAAACTTGATACAGATTCAATATGAAATGTTAATGACCAGGGCTGCAGTAAATACCCTTCTCAGGAAGAGAGATTAGCACCCATTACTATAGCAAAGAATTTCCATGCAGGCATTGAAACTGACGTTGTTTACACTGGAACTGACAATGACCGCACGAAAATTAACAAAGGCTGCGCTGGGACTGACAAAGACTGTATCAAAGCCATCAATAATTCTGTAACGGTTACTATAAACAAAGACAATCTCATCACTGACCTACTGTATCACAAGACGTAGAAAACCTTCTCGACATGTGCTCCAGGTTGAGAAGACTCGCAGCTGACTTGTGCGCTGTCGGTGTCTCTCTCTCTCTCTCTCTCTCTCTCTCTCTCTCCCCGGACCTCCGGTATTTCCTTGTGCAATAAATTCTGTCACGAGACTGGTGATTTTCCCCACAACACATGCCATACTATTTCATATGTCATAAATATTTCTAGTCTTCAAATGAAGAAAGTGAGAAGCAGAACGGGAACTAGATATGTCCTCATTTTGTCACATGTGGATGTCGCTGGCTGGCCAACATTTATTTCCTGTCAGTTGTTGCCTTTCAAAAGGTGATGGTGAGCTGCCTTCTTGAACTGCTGCAGTATATCTGCAGTGGACTGACTCACAATGTCACTAGGGAAGGAATTCCAGGATTTTGACCCAGCGGCAGTGATGGAATGGCAATATATTTCAACTTGGAGGGGAACTTGAAGGTGGTATTCCCATTTAACTGCTATCCTTATCCTTCTAGATGGAAGTAGTCATGGGTTTGGAAGGTGCTGCCTGAGGATTTGAGAGTGAATTTCTGCAATCCATCTTGTCGATAGTACACACTGATGCTACTGGATGTTTGTGGATGTAGTACCAATCAAGTAGGCTGCTTTGTCCTGGATGGTGTCAAGCTTCTTGCTGTTGTTGGGGCTGCACTCATCTAGGCAAGCTGGGAGTATTCCTGACTTGTGCCTTGTAGATGTGGACAGGCTTTGAGGAGTAAGGAGGGGAGTTATTCACCGGTGTATTCTTAGCTTCAGACCTGCTCTGCAGCCACTCTGCTTACATGCTGAGCCCATTTGAGTTTCTGATCAATGATACTCCCCAGGATGTCGACATATAGGTATTTCAGTGATGGTAACACCATTAAATACCATGGGGTGGTGGTTAGATTGTCTCTTACTTGTGATGGCTATAGCCTGACAGTTATGTGGCTGTTACTTATCACTTGTCAGCCCAAGCCTGGATATTGTCCAGGTCTTATTGCATTTGAACACGGACTGCTTCAGTATCTGAGTCGTCCCGAGTGGTGGTGAATATTGCGCAATCATCGGCGAACATTTCACTTCTGACCTTATGGAGGGAAGGTCATTGATGAACCATCTGAAGGTTGTTGGGCTGAGGACACTATCCTGATGAACCCCTGCAGAAATGCCCTGGAGTTGAGATGACTGACCTCTAGCAGCTACAATCATCTTCCTCTATGTCAGGTATGACTCCAACCACCAGAGAGAGTTTGCCTCAGATATCCATAGATTTGCTCAGGCTCCTTCATACCACACTCTGCCAAATGCAGCCATGATGTCAAGGTCGATCACTCTCACCTCACCTCTCGAATTCAGCTCTTTTGTCCTTGTTTGAACCAAGACTGTAATGAGGTCAGGAGCTGAATAACCCTGGTGTAACACAAACTGGGCATCACTGAGCAGGTTATTGCAGAGCAGATGCTGCTTGATAGAACTATTGATGACACCTTCCATCACTTTACTGATGATCAAGAGCAAACTGATGGGGCGGTAATTGCCAGGTTGGATTTGTCCTGCTTTTTATGAACAGGACAAACTTGGACAATCTTCCACATTGTTGCTTCAATATCAGTGTTGCGACCGTACTAGAACAGCTTGGCTAGGGGTGCTGCAAGTTCTGCAGCACTAGTCTTCAGTACTACTGCCATAAGGCTGTCAGACCCCATAGCCTTTGCAGAATCTAGTGTCTCCAACCGCTTCTTGATATTACATGGAGTGAATCAAACTGGCAGAAGACTGCTATATGCAACGTTGGCAACCACTGGAGGAGAGTGGGGTGGACCATCCACTCGTCACTTCTAGCTGAAAATTGCTCGAAAGCTTCAGCCTTACCTTTTGCACTGATGTGCTGGGCTCTTCAATCACTGATGTTGGGGATATTTGTGCAGCCGCTTCCTCCAGTGAGTTGCTTAATTATCCACCACTATTCATGGCTGGATGTGGCAAGATCACAGGACTTAGATTTGATCTGTTATGGGATTGCTTAGCTCTACCACTTGCTGCTTATGCAGTTTGGCATGCAATTAGTCCTGTTTAGTGGCTTCACTCGGTTGACACCTCATGGCAGATATGCCTAGTGCTGTTCCTGGCATGCCCTCTTGCACGCTCCATGGTAATGGTTGAGTGTAAGATATGCCGGGCCACGAGGTTACAGATTGTGCCGGAGTACAATTCTGCTGTTCTTGATGGCCCACAGCACCTCATGGATGCCCACTATTGAGTTGCTAGGTCCGATCAAAGTCTGTCCCATTTACCACGGTGATAGCGCCAAACGACATGGAGGTTATTCTCAATGTGAAGGCAAGACTTTATCTCCACAAAGACTATGCAGTGGTCACTCTTACCGATATTGTCCTGGACAGGTGCATCTGTAGCTAACAGAATGGTAAGGATGAGGTCAAGTATGTTTTTCCCTCACAACCTGCCGCAGACCCAGTCTCGCAGTTATGCCCTTTAGGAGCCAACCAACTTGATCTGTATTATTGCTGCCAAGCCACTCTTGATGAACTTTGAAATCCCTCACCAGAGTACATTTTCTGCCCTCGCCACCCTCAGTGCTTCCTCTAAGTGTTGTTCAACATGGAGGAGTACAGATTCATCAGCTGATGGAGGATGGTAGGTGGTTATCAGCAGGAGGTTTCTTTGCCCATGTTTAACATGAAACCACAAGACTTCATGGGGTCCAGAGTCAGAGTCAATGTTGAGGACTCAAAGGGCAACTCCCTCAACTGTATACCACTGTGCTGCTACCTCTGCCAGGTCTGGCCTGCTGGTGGGACAAAATGTACCCAAGGACGGTGATGGTGGTGTCTGGGACATTGCCTGTAAGCTATGACTCAGAGTATGATAGTCAGTCTGTTGCTTGACTAGTCTGTGAGACAGCTCTCCCAGTTTTGGACTAGCACCCAGATGTTAGAAAAGAGGACCCTGCAGGGTCGATAGGGCTGCATCTGCCGTTGTCTTTTCTGATGCCTAGGACAATGCCTAGTGATCCGTCCAGTTTCATTGCTTTGAAGCTTTGTAGTGATTGGTACAACTGAGTGGTTTGTTAGGCTATTTCAGAGGGCAAATGAGAGTTAACCACATTGCTGTGGTTCTGGAGTCATGATGGCCAGACCAGGAGAGGATGGCATATTTCCTTTCCTGAAGGACATTAATGAACCAGATGGATTTTTCCAACAATCAATAATGATTGAATAGTCATCAGTAGATTCTTAAATCCATATTTTTTTTTAATGAATTCAAATTCCACTGTTTGAACCCAGGTCCTCAGAATATTAGCTGAGTTTCTGGATTAATAACCTAGCCACTAGGATATCGCCTACCTGAAAATCATTACTTACAGTAAATATCCTGTGCCCTGTACGATCAAAAGCAACACAATAAACTGACGACAGATGTCCAAGAATTCTGCGGTGCATCTTTATGTGCTGGTATGCACAGGTTGGAAAAATCGAGCCAAAATGTCCACTTCCTGTCAATTGTCTGCCACGGACAATCTCTACTGCAATAATAATTTTACCAATTTTTAATTATCTGAGATATTTCAGGCACAAGCATGCAGCATTATCACAGCAAAACTGCTCTGATCTCACACTTACCAACACTAGGTGAACTCCCATAGGTTATGGGCATTTCTGGTGGCCTTCCTCTATGAAGGGCCGCAAAAGCAGAGCCTCTCCATACTACCTGTTTACAATCTGAAATGAAACATGACTTCATTATTCATAAAACTATAATTTATATAACAGTACAAAGTCATTTACAAGTTTTGCATTCCTTTTGTTCAAAGTACATTTAAGTATTCAAATGAAAATAATTACTTTTAATATAGATTGCAAACATTGTTCTCAACTAATTGTTATACTGGTTAAAATAATCAAATCATGATATATGCTGCAAGAGGGCAAACAGGCCAAAACAAGAGTAAAACTTTGGATCTTGACTAGTTAATTGCAAACTGACAAGAACAATTAAATATAAATGCAGTTTACCTTCACTTTAACAAGGACCAGTCGACACAAGTTACCAAGTTATCACATATCAAAGATATGAAGTCATATAAAATTCAAGACTACCAAGCCAATACTAAACAAATAAGAATATACTTTTTCAATATTATAAACAATTAATATTCAGAAGTGTAATACAAAACAGTGGCACGAAATTTAACATAAAATTGTTTAAGCAGAAAAACCAGCCTAGAGGTTGTTTGCTAATGAGGGAAAGGAATAAAATTTAGAACATGGTATTTGAGGAGTAAAGGATGTATTTCAAGCAGAATTAATTATTCCAGGATAAGCGATCAATTGAAGGAGCTCAGTGGCTGAACAACAGAAAGCACGACATTACAGATTTTAAACAACATGGTGTCTACCTAAGATGATGGCAGCAAGGCAGGGAATGGAGAATAGCATACCAATTGCTCCCATCATAGTAACAGAAACAGGACATAGAATCATAGAATCCCTACATTGTGGAAACAGGCCTGGCAGGTCCACACTGACCCTCCCAAGAGTAACCCACCCAAACTCATTCCACTACCCTTTTACTCTACACTTACCCCTGACTAATGCACCTAACCTGCATATCTGTGAACACTATGGACAATTTGGCATGGCCAACTCACCTGACCTGCATAAATTTGGATTGTAGGAGGAAACCCATACAGACATAGGGAGAATGTGCAAATTCCACACAATCAGTTGCCTGAGGCTGTTATCAAACCCAGGTCTCTGGCGTTGTGAGGCAGCAGTGCTAACCACCAGGTCATCATGCCACCAATACATCACCTGCAATCACACTTTCCATATAGCGCTTTTTTTTGAGATGTTGATAACTTAAAAGGAGTTAAAATAGTGCGGAAAGGGACCATTGGCCCAACTGGTCATTGCTGGCTCTACTACCTAGTCCAGACCTCCTACCTTTTCCCCTATTCCTGCACACCATTACTATCTGAAAGAAAATTCAATGCCTTCTCAAATGCCTCAATTGAACTTGCTTCCACCATATTTCCAGGCAATGCATTTTATCATCTAACAACTCTGTCCAAGCAAGTTTTTCTCACATAACCATTGCTTTGCCTGCACATCATTTTAAACATATACCCTCTCATTCTTGTTTCTTTTACAAGGAGAAACAGCATTAACTGCCCATCCAATTTGTGATTTTGCAAACCTCTATCAGATCTCTTCTTATCTTTCTTCTCTCCAGAGAACAGCCCCAACTTCTTCAATCTATCTTCACAGACAAAGTTTCTCATACCTGGAACCATTAGTAAATCAAATCTGCACTCTCTCCAATGCATTTACATCTTTCCTATAATGTGGCAATTAGAACTGCATACAACATTCCAGGGGTCTAACAAGCTTTTTCCACAAGTTCAATATCACCTCCTTGCTCTTGCACACTCTACCCTTTTTAACTGAGCTGACAACACAATGCTTTATTTTGGGCTCTCGCCACTTGCCACCTTCCATGATCTGGACACATACCCCCAGATTCCTTTGCCCTGCACACCCTATAAAATTATTTTTACATTTTCCTTGTGCTGTCTGACCAAAGCATAACATCTCATACCTCTCTGCATTGAATTTCATATGCCATCATATCTGACCATTCCACCAACTTGTCAATTTCCTTGGAATTTCACAAAGTCATAGAGATGTACAGCATGGAAATAGACCCTTCGGTCCAACCCGTCCATGCCGACCAGATATCCCAACCGCCAGCACCCGGCCCACATCCCTCCAAAACCTTCCTATTCATATATCCATCCAAATGCCTCTTAAATGTTGCAATTGTACCAGCCTCCACGACTTCCTCTGGCAGCTCATTCCAAACACCCTCTGCGTGAAAAATTTGCCCCTTAGGTCTCTTTTATATCTTTCCCCTCTCACCCTAAACCTATGCCCTCTAGTTCTGGCATCAAGTGCCTTCTGGAAGTCCATGCATATCACATAAGTATTATCCTCACCAACCTATTCAGTTTCCTCCTTAAAAAAACAAACTCTTAACAAGTCAGCACGGCTTTGAGGGGCGTCAGGTCATGTCACACAAGCCTTCCTGAATTTTTTGAGGATGTGACAAAACACATCAATGAAGGGCAAGCAGTGGACATGGTGCACATGGATTTTATAAGGTTCCCCATGGTAGGGTCATTCAGAAAGTAAGAAGGCATAGGATACAGGGAAATTTGGCTGTCTGAATACAGAATTGACTGGCCCATAGAAGACAGGTGGTGGTAGTACATGGAAATTATTCAGCCTGGAGCTCAGTGACCAGTGGTGTTCTGCAGGGATCAGTTCTGCGATCTCTGCTCTGTGATTTTTATAAAGGACTTGGATAAGGAAATGGAAGGGAGGGTTAGTAAGTTTCCTGTTGTCACATAGGTTGGAGGAGTTGTGCAAAGTGTGGATCGCTGTTGTAGGTTCAACGGGACATTGACATGATGCAGAAGTGGGTTGAGAAGTGGCAGATGGAGTTCAACCTGGAAAAGTGTGAAGTGATTCATTTTGCAAGGTCGAATTTGAATGCAGATTACAGGGTTACCGGCAGAATTTGTGGCAGTGTGGGGGAACACAGGGATCTTGGGATCCATGTCCATAGATCCCTCAAGTTGCCACCAAATTGATAGGGTTGTCAAGGAGGCATATGGTGTGTTGGCTTTCATTAGCAGGGGATTGAGTTTAAGAGCTGGGAGGCTATGCTGCAGCTCTCTAGAGCCCTGGTTAGACCACACTTGGAATACTGTGTTCTGTTCTGGTCATATTATAGGAAGGATATGGAAACTTTGGATAGAAATCAGAGATTTACCAAGATGCTGCATGGGCTAGAGGGCAAGTCTTATGAAGAAACAGTGAGGGAGTTTGGGCATTTCTCAATGGAGCAAAGGAGGATGAGAGGTGACTTCATAGAGGTATACAAGATGTTGAGAGGCATTGATAGATTGGATAGACAGAGACATTTTTCCAGGGCGGAAGGGGTATAATTTTAAGGTGATTGGAGGAAGGTTTAGGGAAGATGTCAGAGGTAGATTCGTTAGTGTGGTGGGTGCCTGGAATGCACTATTAGCAGTGGTAGTAGAATCAGATACATTAGGGACATTTAAGTGACTCTCTTGCATAGGCACATGGATGATAGTAAAATGAAGGGTAAGTTAGTTTGATCGTAACGTAGGATAAAAGGTCAGCACAACATCGAGGGACAAAGAGCCTTTGCTGTGCTGTTCTATGCTCTAAGTCAGTCAGACACAATTTATTCTTTAGAAATCCATGCCAATTCTTCCTAATCAACTTTTTCAAAGCAACTACTTAGTCTGTTAGGAATAATTGCTTCCAAAGAATCCCACTACCAAAGTTAAACTAATTAACTAATGTAGTTCCTGAACAGCTAACGCTCCCCAGTTCAAGGGAAATAGGGACAATTCAGGAAACCTCGGATCATCAAATCGCACATCGGTAGCTGGGAAGCTATTGGAGAGAATTCTTGGAGGTATGATTTACACTTATTTGGAAAAGCATAGCCTAATTAGGGACAGCCAGCATGGCTTTGTGCAGGGGAGATCATGTCTCACTAACCTAATTGAATTTTCTTTGAGGTGACAAAGGTGTTTGACGAGGCTCAAGGAATAAATTTGCCTCCATTGATTTTAGTAAGGCTTTCACCAAGGTCCCTCACGGTCAGCTCATCCAGAAGATTGAGATGCACAGGATCCACCGTGACTTGGCAGCACGGATTCAGAATTGGCTTGCCCATAGAAGGCAGAGGGTAGTGGTGGAAGGGTGTTTTTCAGGCTGGAGGCCCATGACTAGTGGTGTTCCACAGGGATCCAACTGGGACCTCTGCTGTTTGTGACTATATATAAATGACTTGGATGAAAATGTAGAGGGGTGGGTTAGTACATTTGCAGATGATATAAAGACCAGTAGAGTTGTGGATAGTGGAGAAGGTTGGCAAAGAATACAGTGGGATTAACATCAGTTGCAGATATGGGAGGAGAAATGGCAGATGGAGATTTATCTGGGCAAGTGTGAGGTGCTGCACTTTGGGAGATCAAATGTTAAGGAAAAGTATACAGTTAATGGCAGAACCCTGAACAGTATTGATGTGCAGGGTTCTTAGGGTTCAAGTCCATAGCTCCCTGAAAGAGGACACACATGTAGTTCAGATGGTAAGGTGCATGGCATGTTTGCCTTTATTCGTCAGGGAATTGAGTACAAGAGTCAGGATGTCATATTGTAAATTTATAAAGCTTTGGTTATGCCACACTTAGAGTATTGTTTCCAATGATGGTCACATTACAGAAAGGATGCGGTGGCTTTGAAGAGGGCAAAGAAGAGGTTGACCAGGATTCTGCCTGATTTAAAGGGTATGAGCTATAAGGCAAGGCCAACTCATGAATCGTTTCATAGAACATCTCTGGGACACCCGTACCAACCACCCCTACCGCCCCGTGGTCGAACACTTCAACTCCTCCTCCCACTCCGCCATGGGCATGCAGGTCCTGGGCCGCCTCCATTGCCAAACCCTCACCACTTGGCACCTGGAGGAAGAACATCTCATCTTCTGCCTTGGGACCCTGCAACCATACGGGATCAATGTGGATTTTCCCAGTTTCCTCATCTCCCCTCCCCTGACATTATCCCAGTCCCAAGTCTCCAACTTGGCACCACCCTGACCTGTCCATCACCTTTACCATCTATCCACTCCACCTTCCTCTCTGACCTATTACCACCTTTTCCATCTTCACCTATCACCTTCTGAACTACCTTCCCCACCCCCCACAAGCCCACCCCCCCCATCCCATTTATCTCTCAGCTCCTTCAGGCCACAAGCCTCATTCCTGATTCTCCTGCTCCTCGGATGCTGTCTGACCTCCTGTGCTTTTCCAGGATCTCACACCACTCTGAACTCCAGCATCTGTAGTCCTCACTTTCTCCTAAACACTCTCGTCCAATCAACTTTTGAAAGTTCTTGTCTCATACCATTAAATTTGCCTTACTCCAATTAAGAGCTTTAATTTTTATGGAAGACTTATCATTCTTCATAACAATTTTGAAACTAATAGCATTACGATTAGATTAGATTCCGTACAGTGCGGAAACAGGCCCTTCTATGGTTACAGCAATGTAACATCAAAGTATCCCCCTCCCCCGGGCATCCTTACCTGTCTTTTCTATAGAATCTAAAATCCAGAACATGGAGCTGCCAGTCTTGTCCATTTCTCAGCCAAGTTTCTGTAATAGCTATGACATCCCAACCCTATGTTCTTAATCATACCTGGAGTTCATCAGTTTTTTTTTAACTTTTAAGACCCCTTGTATTGACATAAATGTAATATAGTTCTTCAAAGTTACTATATATTCTGACTTTTAAACTCAAATTGACAAGTATTTCTTATTTTAATTTTGGTCATTAACAAGCAATAAGTGATCTTTAACATTTAGAACATCATGTTTCTGCTGTTTCAAGCTTTGTTTTAGGGCATATTCTTTTGGGTGATTTATCCCAGTGCATGAAATTCTGTGACATGTACACTTGACAAAAACTAATCACCAACAAAATGATCTAAATAATGACTGCATCGGGAGGGACGGATACAATAAATGATGTGTGGAAGTGCAGGTGAAACTTTGATGGATGTGAAAGGCTCCTCTGGGGCCTTGGACAGAGGTGGGGGGGGTGGGGAGGGTGGGGGCGCAGGTTTTGCAACTCCTGCAGTGGCAGAGGAAGGTGCCTGGAGTGGGGGGGGTGGGGGGGGGCGTGGACCTGACCAGCTCGTCACGGAGGGAACGGTCTTTGCGGAAAGCGGATAGGAGTGGGGAGGGAAATATGTCTCTGGTGCTGCGGTCCATTTGTAGGTGGCAGAAATATCGGCGGATGATGCGATGTGTGCAGAGTTTGGTGAGGTGGAAGGTCCTTGTTGCAATTGGAGGAGTGGGGTTCAAGGACCAGGGGGATTCAGTCCTTGTTGCAATTGGAAGAGTGGGGTTCGAGGGCGGAGGTGCGGGACATGGATGAGATGCATTGGAGGGCAACTTCAACCATGTGGAAGGGGAAACTTTGGTCTAAAGAAGGAGCCCATCTGTTAGGTTTTGTGGTGGAACTGGCCTCTCTTGGGAGCAGATGCGGTGGAGGCAGAGGATTTGGGAATACGGGATTTTTGCAGGAGGTAGGGTGGGAGGTGTAATCCAGGTAGGAGTCGGTGGGTTTGTAAAGAAAAATGTCTGTGTTGAGTCAGATTCGTGGATTCTGGATTAGTGGTGCTGGAAGAGCACAACAGTTCAGGCAGCATCCAAGTAGCTTCGAAATCGACGTTTCAGGCAAAAGCCCTTCATCAGGAAGCTCTCAGATTCGTGGATGGCAGTAGACAGGTCTAGGAATGGGAGGGAGGTGTCAGAAATGGTCCAGGTAAATTTAAGTTCGGGGTGGAATGTGTTGGTGAAGTTGATGCACTGTTCGACTTCCTCGTGGAAGCACGAGGTGGCGCCAATGCAATCATCAGGGTAGCGGAGGAAAGGGTGGGGGCTGGTGCCGGCGTGACTCTGGAAGACAAACTATTCTACATAGCTGACAGAGACAGGCATAGCTGGGCCCCACGCAGATGCTCTTGGCTACCCCTTTCGTCTAGAGGAAGTGGGAGGATTGGAAGGAGAAATTGTTGAGAGTGAGGACCATTCAGCCGAACTATTGAGTGTCAGTGGAAGGGTTCTGATAGGAACATCAGGAGAGGAAAAAACGGAGGGCTTGGAGGCTCGGTCCTTGGTGCTTTGGGAAGTGAGGGAAGGTGGAGGTGCGGGAATTGGAGGTGATGCGCTGGAGGGCATCAGCAGCCGTTTGGGAACGGAAATTGAACTCTTGGAAAACAGAGGCCATCTGGGATTTTCTACGGTGGAATCAGTCATTCTGGGAACAGATGCGTTGGAGGCAGAGGAATTGGGAATAAGGGATGGCATTTACACAGGAAGTAGGGTGAGAAGAGGAGTAATCTAGGCAGCTGTGGGAGCCATGGGCTTGTAGTAGATGTCCGTGGTTAATCGATGTTAGTGAAATTGATGAACTGTTCAACCTCCTCGTGGGAGCATGAGTTAGTGCCGATACAGTCATACAGTCATACAGTGGACGAGTGTGTTTGCAGGTAAAAGGACGTTTGATAAGTGGGAGGCATTCAAGAGTGTAAGGATGAGAGTTCAAAGGTACTATGTTCCTGTCAGAGTGAAGGGTGTGAGTAGTAAGATTAACTAACAATGGATGAATAAAGATATTGAAGTTCTAGTTGAGAATAAAAGAGAATCTTATTTTAGAAATAGACAACTTGGTTCAAATGAATCTGTTAATTCAATATAAAGAATATAGTGGCATTCTTAAATCAGGAAGGCAAAGAGGGAACGTGAGATAGCATTGGCAGATAAAATTAAGGATAACCCAAACAGATTCTACAAATACATTATGAGCAAGAGGGTAACTAGAGAGAGGTTACAGCCTCTTAAAAATCAAGGAGGTCATCTTTGTGTTGAGCCTGAGATGGGAGGGACACAATGAATACTTTGCATTAGTTTTTACTGCAGAGAAAGAAATGGAGCCTAGAGAATGCAGAGAAGTAAACTTTGATGTTTAAAACAGTTCACATTACAGAAGAGGAAGGTCAGGAGGTCTCAGAGAATATAAAAGGTGGATAAGACCTCCTGGACTTGATCTAATCTAAGCCAGAACGGTGTGTGAACAAAGAAAGAAAATTGTGAAATCCTGCAGAAATATTTGCATCACCTATAACTAGGGTGAGGTGTCTGATGATTGGCTAACGTTGTACCTTTGTTTAAGAAAGGTTGTAAGGATAAACTATGGAAGTTTCTTCCTTGACAGTCTGACTTCAGTTGTGCGTAAATTATTGGAGGTGATCATAAAAAGTAGAATTTATAGTCATTAGAGGGGCAAAAATTGATTAGGGACTGTCAGCATGGTTTTATGCAAGGAAAATCACATCTCACAAACTTGATTGGGTTTTTGAGGAAGTTACCAAAAAATTTTGATGGCAGACCAATAGACATTGTTTGTTTAGATTTTAGTAAAGGCTTTTACATGATAGGACATGGGATTCAGGATGAGCTTGTCAATTGGATACCTAATTGGCTTCACGGCAGAAGACAGCAAGTGATGGTAGAAGGTTGTTTTTCAGACTGGAGGCCTGTGACTAACAGTGTTCCACAGGGATCAGTTCTGGGTCTTCTTTTGTTTGTCATTTGGATGAGAACACAGAAGTCGTGGTTAGTAAGTTTACGGACTGCATCAAAATTGGTGACATAGTTGACAGTGAAGAAAGTTTTCTAAGATTACAAAGGGATCTTGATCAAAGGGGTGAATGATCTGAAAAATGGCAGATGGAATTCCATCTTTATAAATGCAAGGTATCGTATTTTGGTACATCAAACAAGGATAGGGCCTTGCACAGTGTTGAAGAACAGAGGGCCCGAGGGGTGCAGGTACATAATTCTTTGAAGTTTACGTCACGTATAGATAGATTGGCTAAAAAAAGTTTTGTAGTCTTGCCTTCATTGCTCAATCCTTTGAGCATAGGCATTGGGATGTTATGTTAATACTGTACAGGACATTGGTGAGGTCTCTTCTGAAATACTGTGTCCAGTTCTGGTCATCCAGTTGTAGAAAAGATATCATTAAGCTGGAGAGAGTTCAGAAGAGATTTACCAGAATGTTGCCACGTATGGAATTTTTTTTATGGGTTACTTACAGTGTGGAAACAGGCCCTTCGGCCCAACAAGTCCACACCGACCCGCCGAAGCGCAACCCACCCATTCCCCTACATTTACCCTTTTTACCTAACACTACGTGCAATTTAGCATGGCCAATTCACCTGACCTGCACATCTTTGGACTGTGGGAGGAAACCGAAGCACCCGGAGGAAACCCACGCAGACACGGGGAGAATGTGCAAACTCCACACAGTCAGTCGCCTGAGTTGGGAATTGAACCCAGGTCTCTGGCGCTGTGAGGCAGTAGTGCTAACCACTGTGCCACCGTGCCGCCCTTAATGTTTGAGTTATAAGGCTGGATAGGCTGGGACATTGTTCACCTGGAGCATAGGAGGTTCAGAGATGAACTGATTGAAGTTTATGAAATAACAAGAGGTATAGATAGAGTTAATGGTAATTATCTTTTCCCTAAAATGGGGAATTTCGAGACCAGAAGGCACATTTTTAAGGTGAGAAGAGAGATTTTAAAAAGACATGAGAGGCTAATTTTTTTGTTTACACAGAGAGTGATTCACTTTGGAATGAACTTCTTGAGAAAGTAGTGGATGTGGGTACAATTACAACCTTTAAAATACATTTGGATAAGTACATTAATAGGAATGGTTTGGATGGATATGGGTCAGGAATAGGCAAGTGGGATTGGTTTAGTTTGGGATTATGATCATCATGGACTGGCTGGACCAAAGGGCCTGTTTCCTTGCTGTATGACTGTGACATACCTAACAGCAACAAGCAAGCAAACAAAACAATTTAGTATTTTGGTAAAAACGACACAACAGAAAAGAAAATACATCATTTAGAAGTTACAAAAGGTTGGTATGAGAGAAATGAAATTTTAAACCACATTGCATGTGCATGCAAATAATTGTGCATTGTTAATCTCTAAGAACAAGATGCAGCTATAAGTATTGTATGCCTCTTTTAATTTTGATGAGTGGAACACTATATTAAGCAGCTAAACACCTGAGCCAGGAGTAAAGTCAACTGCAAAAGCAGTCCCATTTGTGAAGGAAGAGTCCCAGAAAACCTAAGCCTACTTTATTTTGGTTCAAATGTACAATTTAAAAATACACTCATTATAAGAACCAAAGAATAGAGAAGGTCTGTTCATTTTTGATCATCCAATGAAGGAATATAATTGATATTTTTGATAGCATAACAAGAGTTTGAGAGTTTCCAACCCTTCTCAGAAACAATGACTTATAAAGTGCATCATCTGTTTCAGACGTTGAGTACATAACTTAGTATGGCACTGGACAAACCATTTAAGTGTCAGATTGCAACCATAGCTTACCCTAGTCTATTTTGCTGGGAAAATAGCATAGTACAAAATAGGCCATTTGATCTCTTATAAACGTGCAGCCTCTTTGAAAGAGCTGCACAATTAATCTCGCTCTCCTGCTCTTTCCCATAGTACTACAATTTATTTTCACAAGTACTTAGTTGATTAAGCTTTGATATTGAATTAGTTTCCACCAATCTCAAACACAAAATTAAACCAACCCAGACCAAACAACTCAGGCTCCTTTAACATTAGTTTAATATTCTGTTCTTGATATACTATCCATTCCATGAATAGCACCACTCATTTGTTTTTTATTCTCAACACTAACACTGGCCATCACCTTAACGCAGGATTCTACATACATGTCCAGGTAGGTTTTAAACCAACAGATTGTTTGTGAAGAGTGACAGGCCATAAACAACACTGGGAATGAAGCAGTAGTAGCTTCCTCGACATAGGAGAGACTGATCCTTGCCATAATTGGTGTTAAAGTTACCATAGAACTTTGAGCCACACCAACCTCTCAGAATTAAGAAAACCAAACAAACAAAATGAACCCCAACAGTTCCAAGGCAGCTGCAAAGACCCCAGGAAGCAATTACTCAACTACGTGTACCAGTAGCAGCGTTGCAGCAATATTCCAAGGGGCCTCCACACACGAAAAGCAACTATCCAAAGTGGCCCCATGCTACACCAGCAACAGAGGGCCCCCAGACAGCAACTAAAGCAGTAACAGTTGAAGGGGACCCAGGCAGCACACAGCAATTCCCATTCAGACCCAGGTAACACCGCCAACCTTAACTCCAGGATGCAACACAGGTCCCTGTTTCCAAGTTTCAGCCTTCAGGCACATCTCCATGCTCTTCCCTCTCTTCAGTCTCCACTCTGGGCTCTCGCCTCAGGCAATAGACACCATTTTCCAATCTCCAAGCAGTAGCAGCCAACTCCACTTCCTCCACAGCAATGTATGGTCTAAACTCTCAAGCCTTCTGGGTCTAAATACTGGGACACTACACTGTGCCACAACCCTTTATTTACATTCAAAATACTTTGCAGTTTACACATTGTACACACCTCTGGAGCAGGTTGGACTTGAACCTGTGTCTCCTGGTTCAGAGATAAGGACACTATCAGTGTGCCACAAGAACATTTATTTGTTCTCAACAAAACCTTTCAATATTTTCAACACCTGCATCAAATCTTCCCTTAACCTCTTCAGTCTCACCACAATTTAAATCTTGCATAATCAATCATTTTGGAAATCTTCTTTACACCCCCTCAACAACCTTGACATCTTTTGTAGCATGATGTCCAGAATTTTCCACAATCTTCCAACTGAGGCATAACCACTGATTTATAAGTGATATGGCAAGTCTCTATGAAGCCAAAGAGTCCTTATGTGGTTACATTTACAAATTCTCCAGATTTTATTCTCCCTTGTAATACTACACTATTGATTTGATAATGCCTTTGCTCATGCTTCCTACAGAAACTAATCATTTCAGTGTCTTCAATTTAATATGCCTGTTTCAGCACTGCCAATAATTTCCTGACACATCAAGAATGGCATATTTCATATTATCTTCAAACTTTGAAATTATGTCCTGGTTGCTAATATATTTTAAAAATAGTAGTGGTCTCAATACCAACCCGAGGAACCGATGTACTACAAATGATATTTATATAGCATATTAATGAATAAAATACCCCAAGGTGCTTTGCAGACGCATGATGAGACCCCTGTGGAAGACATAACTAAACACTTCCCTCCAGGGTTAAAATCATTATTCTCTAACCTCGTTTTAATCCTTAGACAATTTGAAGCATAGATAAAAAAAAAGAGAAAGCCACAAAACAGAAGTCTACTGCTTAAAATTTTTTCCACCTTTAGTTACTAAATCACAATATGCATCAAGTTAGCAGCTCAGATTATTATTTTGTCTGGCATATTAAAAATGTAACTATTCAGCACCAATCAAATGGAACTGGGCAGAGCCAAAGCTATCCAGCACAATGTGTCAAGTGCCCTCTTACCCAAGTGAAAAGGGACTCCAAACATTTGTATACAGTAAAAGACCTGTGCAATTAAGTTTTATGAAATGGACGGGTTGGACCGAAAGGTCTGTTTTCATTCTGTACATTTCTATGACTATGACTCTATAATGGTTAAACCACCAGCAGTTCAAATCAGTTTTTCATTAAGAAACATACTGACACCTGGTTACTGTGTACTTAACCCTTGTTCAGTCCTCAAACAGCCAAGCATCTAGGCTGTGCATTGTACTCAAGGTAATAAAACTTGCCCCACTAAAACATGGATTCTGACAGAAAAATGTTCCATTAATATTATTCAACAACTTTTATAGAACTCCATAATGTCTTTAACAAAGCAAAAGAACTCATTGGCTTTACAGAATAATTATGAAACTAAAGTTTGCCACCGAATCACAAAAGCTTGGTCCAAACAAGCATTTAAAGGGGATTTAGACATTTCCATGGCACAGAAATGAGGCAGTTTAAGTTACTACTGCCAAAGGTGGAACAATTAAAACTGGTGATGCACAACAGGCAAAAATTGGAAGACGACATATCTTGGAGGGTTATAGGGTTGGAACTGTTTACAGAGAAACAAGCTGAGGGATTGAAAATCAATGTTTTTTTTAAGATCTTGTAACAACTGGATGCAAAGTTTATTACTTTATGAAGAACCACATCCCGTGTTTCTATGCCAATTCTTCTATCCAACAATTGTTGTTCAAAATATCTGTATGGTGTCACCTTTAAATGTCCTGCCAAATAGACTGCTAAAATTCTCAAAATGGCAACTATTTGGGCATTGCACAAAATCCATGAACATGATACTGGAAAGAGCATGTGATATTTTAACAGCCAAACATAAAGCCATACACAATAATTCCCATCTCTTACAGACTTGCTAAGTAGTACAATGCTATCAAAATGACAATGAATGGCTGCAGCTAACCAGCTAATTAACTAAACAACATTCATACTTCATGGCAATAATATCCAAAAGTAATATTCTGTATATGGAAGTTAACCAGATTATATACCTTTTGCAGTTCGAAGTAGGGACTGTCTGCCTGCACCAAGTAGGGACTGTACTCCAGATACACTTGAAGGAAGCTCCTTATCCAGCAACATGCCAATTCGCTGGCATATCCGTAAGAGATAATCAGGGGGCACATGCTGATTTGATGAAACCTGGAACAGCACAAAATAAACATTCACAATTAAGTTAAACAAAAAGAGGATGCAACGCATTGGAGTAGTCAATCAAAATTGTACATTTAGCCTTATCTGTCCTTCAGAATCTAACTTTCTATTTCAGAAGAATTATGTGCAGTGTAGTGGGCCCAAAGTCAGATAAATGACAAAGAAGAGACAGCAAAAGATATACCACAAACATGCTGAGTCTAACTTTAGTGTCTTGATTAGCACAATATTTAAGTAACTGGCGATATATGAATGAATGCAGATGGTGAAGGAAAGAGAGGACAACTAGATAAAATCTAACCTTGTTTCAACTTTTCTCACCTTTAGAATAGGTAATAAACATGTTAAGTCCAAAATCTGAATACCAATTTCAACAAGGTTGCTAATAATTTTAAAATACAGCATTTTGCACATTAACCAGAAGCAAGAGCATCTTAGATGTTCAGCATGCAATGTGTTGATTATTGAAGAATCTTATAACAATCACAAAAATGTCCCAATGCACTTTGTAAAAGTATTATAAAATAAAGATCACACCAAACTACGCATGATTTCAGTGCAAATGATGACAATCATGATAATAACACCTAGGGACTTGTGCCAGTTTCAAGATGGGGTAGCAGAGTTTTGGACAGCACAAATTTTACAGCATAAAACGTAAGGCAATGACCAAAGGATCACTGCAGTAGTCAAATCTCTGGGTAACAAAAACAACTATTTGTTTCAACAGCAGAATACTGTCAATTTGAAATTGGGGTGATATTCTTGCTTTGCAAGAATCTAAGCACACCGTGACTAACATGATTCTTAATATTGTGCTAACATGTCCCATTTCATTTTCACAACTTCTTCTAATCAACCTGCTGAGATGTGGAAAGAAGTCAGAGTCCAGTGATTCAAGGTCCTGAAAAAGGATCACTGGACCAGAAATGTTAACTGATTTTTCATATATGCTGCAAGACCAGCTAAACTTTTCCAGCAATTTCTATTTTTATTTCTGATTTACAGTATCCTTTCAATTTTTATTTTGTTATTACAAACCTCTGGAACAAGTTGGACTTGACCTCGGGTCTATAGGTAGGGGCACTATTACTACACAAGTGCCATTTCATTTTCAAAACTGCTCCCATTTGAAAAACACAATGATACGAAGACCCATCTGACAAAGCAAGCTGACGAGTCAGAAGGGTGCGCTTCGTTACAAACGCCATTCCCCTCTCCAAAGTTGATTGATTGGCTTGTTGTGAATTTCCAGCTTTGACATTTTTGTTTAACACTTTGAATTTCCGGCATAATCAAACCTATCTGACAGCATTTCTCTCCCAAAAAAGGAGCCAAATGACGCTCGGTGCATGCGCAACTTTAGAGGGCAGGGTTCTTTTCCTCTGAACCAATCCGCGATGATTTCACTAAAGCTGGGCTTCTCTCTCCCTCTTGCCGATGAAAGCGGAATTGTGATTTGAGCAGCAGCCTAATTATGCAAAGTAGTTGCATGGGGCTGCCTCCGAAAGCCGCGCCCCCTTCGAGAGAAAACGCAATTTATCATTTTTAACACCTTTTACCCCAAAAATAACCATCAAAATAAAAAAAATTCGGGAAACGCAGAAGTTACACAATCTATTCCTACTTATCAATTTTTTTAAAAAAGTATCACCATATAAAATTCTGGATTAAAACTTTTCTTCCAGCTTAACAATTATCTCATTAATTTTTTTATTATAAAATTACTTACAAAGTTTTCATAGCTTCTGTGATGTTCATTGCCCTCCCAGTCTAGACGCTTCGGGAGCAGCTGAAAGAAAAAAAAGGGAGGTGAGAACGGGGCAGGAAATATTACTAAAAGGGGTAAAATGCGTTAAGTCTTTAAATTTCTAGCTCAGGTGAGTTTTTTTTATTAATGCGGAGAGGGGGGAGAAAAAAAGAACCGTCAAATCAGATAGCATTAGAGTGACATAAGAGGCCGAACAGGAGCAGCAAACGGAGTAAAGGACAGAGAGGACGAGTTGAGCGGTCGCTGGCGTCTGCCTATACGTACCTCTTTCTCCTCAAGCTCGTTCACAAGTATCTGTCAGACAAGGAAGGAAAAAAAACAAGTTTAATCTCCGACATAATCACCGAAGACCGTTTGTGTTTTACTAAAGCAACTTTTTTTTATTATTATTGTTGTTGTTGTTTCGAATACTCCACTCACCTCCGCGGACTTTTGGCACGGACCGGCCGAGAGAAAGCGAGCGATTAGGAAGTAGAGTTCTGAGGGGAACGAAAAAGAATACAAACCTCGTTTTTAACGTTGCTTTTTTGTTTGTAGAATAAAACAATTTAGGTCGCCTTTTCCTGTTGTCCTTACCTGATTCTAATGGAGAGACTTTAGGAGAGGTAGCGGTTGTCTCGGCCATTTTTTTCCTTAATTTTGTTTAATTATATGCTTGGATTTCAATGATGGATTTTTTAATATATTATGTTCTTGTTTGTAATTTATATATGTATATTTTCTTTAGAATTTTTTTGTGTGTGTGCTTTTGTTTTTGAAAAAGAATGTTGTCCCCGCCGCTGTTTGTCTGAGCCCCGGGCCCGGCCGCCTCCGGTCTCTTTAATCAAGATTTTCGGTCGCCATTGAGTGAGTGCTAAGGCCGACCTCGAATCAAATGTACACATGCGCGGAAGGAAAAGAGTTCCAGCTTGTGGGTAGAAAGTGGGGGAGGGGGGATTGCTGGCAAGTTGATTAAGTTTAAGTAATTCCAAGTTATTTCACCTTTTGGACAAGGTGCTAGTTATAGAGAAAAGAATAGAAAAAGTGAAAGACGTGTGTTCATTCAGAGATAGTTTGACTTCTCTCCTTCACCCTTCCTACCGCGCAGACAGGTACAGCGTGTGATGGGTTGACTATAAAATGGAGTCGTGTTTATATTGATCCGCCCAAGATGGCGTCAATGGGTTAGTGGTTGTTTAAGGAATCGTTTTTAAACAAAACCGTTCGATTTTTGCTCTGCTTTCTATGTACTTTTTAAAAAAAGACTTTAAATGGATAACCAAGTGGCTAGTATTAAAATATTTTATATCCGGGACGCTGTCTTTATCGTGTGATTGTTTCTGATTGGACTTCCTAGCAACCTTTCAGACAACTGGAATGTTTCTAAATGTCTTCGTTTAGTGTTAGCTTCACAATGAAATACCTTAAAATGGGAAAAACACATGTGATTTTATATCCTGCGTAACACTTCCCGATTTCATATAATGTATGTATAGTTCGTAATCTTTTATTAATGATCAACATTGCATGCTCCTTTTGTTATTTTCCAGTGCTTTCGCCCTGCGAACAACTTTAGTAATCCTCGCGTACTTTTAACATTTCAACAATTAACCCTCGGGAAAAGACACCTGTCATTCACCTTATCTAAACTCCTCAAGATTTTAAGACCCTCCCTCAACTTCTCACCCCGAGTGTAGGACTAATTCCTATGCTGTATGAGTGACTCATCTGTTTTAAATCTGCCACCCCTTAGCCTAAAACCATGACCTCTTATTCTAGAACTGTGGTGGAGGCTGGTACAATTGCAACATTTTAAGAGTCATTTGGAAGGGTATATGAATAGGAAGGGTTTGAAGGGATATGGGCCAGTTGCTAGCAGGTGGGACCAGATTGGGTTGGGATATGAGGTTGGTATGGATGGGTTGGACCAAAGGATCTGTTTCCATGCTGTACATCTCTCTCTCTTTCTCTCTCTCTCTCTCTCTCTCTCTTTCTTATAAATCGTCATGGGTATATTATGAACTGCTCATAATATCTCGTCATAAGATAAGTACATATCCTATCTAGTGAACTGCTGTGTAAATTCAACTTTATGCTTTTTTGAGACTATTAGCAGTGATAATAAATGAGGAAAAAATGGAATGCACTGCCTGTTTGGTAGGGGCAGGTTCTGCTGAGGCATTCAAGAAGGCATTGGATAGATAATTTGGATTAAAAGAATGTGTGACACGGGGGAGATAAAAAGATTGAACATTACCTAATGCCATGTAACAAGCAGTTACAGTCACAATGGGGCTGAAGAACCTCTTGTGCCAAAACACTTCTGTGATTCAGTGAAAAAATGGTTGTAATTCCATGTTGATATTCTTTAAAGGGGTCATTCAGTCAACATAGTCAAACCGTATTAAATACAATCTACTTCTAATTAACAATAGCTACAAAACTGATTCATTATATTTATCAATATATTTGATATCCTGTAACCAGACATTTATAAACCTGTAGTGGAATTATTGCTATTTCTTTATGCCAACCGAAGTACAGAAACATTGATCTCACCTTAGAATTGACAATTTTATGTATCTTTAATGTAATTAAATGTATAAAGGCACTTTACAGGCTTGTTTGAAAACCAGCCTTAAACCATCTTTTTAAAATTTCTCATCATAGCTGTTCTGCTTTTTGAGTGAGACTACCAATTTTACAGAATTATGAATAGACATCTCCTACTGTTTCAGTTAACTTTTTATTTCATGTATTTAATCTTCGTAGCCTGGATTAAATGCCTCCAATGCAACATTTTTTTTCTCAGGAAATGGGACCAAAATTGTACACAGTACTTCTAGGGAGGAATCATGAATGCTAATACAGTTACAGCAACACTTGCCTATTTTTTACTTTATTCCTTGAGCAATAAATGTCAAAGTTCCATTTACCATCCTCGTTACCTGCTGTAGCTGCAGTTTGGTTTGCTGCGATTCATGCATGAGGACACCCAACTCCCTTTGCACTGAAGGAATCTGAAGTTTGTCTTCATTTAGATAATACGTTGCCATTCTATTTCTCCAAACAAAATGGAAAATCTCACACTTTTCAACATGAAACTTCATCGCCAAATTGTGGCCAATTTGCCTAACCTGTCTATATCCATTTCTATTTCTTTAATTTACAGTCATAGAGCTGTACAGCATGGAAAGAGACCTTTTGGTTCAAACTCTATGTCAACCATAATATCAAACTAAACTAGTTCCACCTGCCTGTGCCTGGCCCATATCCTTCCAAATATTTTTTATTCATGTACTTATTATCCACATTACTTATGCAAATATGTTGTAAACATTGTAACTGTACCTGTATTCACCACTTCCTCTGGAAGATCTTTCTACAAACAAAGCACTATGTTTTTAAAAAATTGTTTCCTCATGTCTTTTTAAAATCTTTCTCCTCTTACCTTAAAAATACCTCCCCTGGCCTTGAGGTCCTCCATATCTGAACTCCTCGAGATTTTATACACTTGTATAAGGTAACCCCTCAACCTCCTATGCTTGAGTGAAAAATATCCCAGCCTGTACAGCCTCTTCTAACTCAAACCCACCATTCCTGGCAATATTCTGGTAAATCTCTTCTGAACCCTTTCCAGCTTAATAATATACTTCCTGTAACAGGGCAACCAGAACTGGACACAGTACTTCAGAAGAAGCATCACCAACATCCTGTACAACCTCAACATAATGTCCCAGCTGTTGAACTCAAAAGGTCTGAGCAATGAAGACAAACATGCTAAATGCCTTCTTAACCACCCTGTCTGAATGTGATGCATACTTCAAAGAATTTTGTAACTGAACTCCTGTGTCTCTGTTCTATAACACTACTCAAGGCCCTACTTTGAATTGTATAATGTATAAGTCCTGCCTTGTGTTTTTTTTACCAAAATGCAAACAAATGCTGTTAGGTTTTAAACTAATGTGGCAGGGGGATGGGAACCAAATGAGAAGGTTAGTGGGCAGTAAGGAGATAGTAACTAAAGCCTCTAAAGAACTAATAAGGAAGTCAGTGTGACTAAGGGGAAGAGGAGGCAGGGAACAGATTGTGAATGCAAAGGGATAGGTGTTCTGAGGTGCATTTGTTTTAATGTGAGAAGTGTAGTAGGTAAGGTAGATGAACTTAGGGCTTGGATTAGTACCTGGGAGTATGATGTTATTGCTATTACTGAGACTTGGTTGAGGGAAGGGCATGATTGGCTACTAGATATCCCTGAATATAGATGCTTCAGGTGGGATAGAAAGGGAGGTAACAGTGGTGAATGAGTTGCATTATTGATCAGAGGATATCACAGCTGTGCTGAAGGAGGGCACTATGGAGGACTCGAGCAGTGAGGAATTTTGGGCAGAGCTCAGAAATAATAAGAGTGCAGTAACAATGTTGGGGCTGTACCACAGGCCTCCCAACAGCAAGCATGAAATAGAAGTACAAATATGTAAACAGATTATGGAAAGATGTAGGAGCAACAGGGTGATGGTGTTGTGTTAGAGGTCTAGACTGTGCAGAATTTGTAAAGACCATCCAGGGGGTTTTACAGAGCAGTATGTAAATGGCCCAACTCAGGAAGGGACCATGCTGGATTTGATGTTGGGGAATGAGCCTGGCCAGGTGATTGAAGTTTCAGTAGGGGATTACTTTGGGAATAGTGATCACAATGCTGTAGGTTTTTAAATTCTCATGGACAAAGACAAGAGTGAAGATTAGAGTGGTGCTGGAACAACACAGCAGGTCAGGCAGCATCCGAGGAGCAGGAAAATCAACATTTCGGGCAAACGTCCTTAATCAGGAAGGGCTTTTGCCCGAAACGTCGTTTTTTCTTTTCCTTCCCCTGCTCCTCTGATGCTTCCTGACTTGCTGTGCTTTTCTAGCACCTCTCTAAACTCCAGCTTCTGCAGTACCCACTTCCACAAAGACAAGAGTGATCCTAAATGAAGAGTGCTAAATTGGGGGAAGGCAAACTAGTGAAATTGAGCAGGTGCTGGGAAATATGTATTGGGAGCAGCTGTTTGAAGGTAAATCCACATTTGATATGTGGGAGGCTTTTATTAGTGTGCAGAACAGACATGTCCCTGTGAAAATGAGGGATAGAAATGGCAAGATTAAGAAACCACAGATGATAGGTGAAATTGTGAGACGAGCTCAGAGGAAAAAGGAAGCGCACAAGGTCTGGATGACTGAAAACAGATAAAGCTTTGGAAGAATATCGGGGAAGTAAGACTGAAACAAGGAATTAAGAGAGCTAAAATGGGTCATGATATATCTTTAGCAAACACAGTTGAGGAAAATCCCAAAGCCTTATATTCATATATAAGGAGCAAAAGGGTAACTAGAGAAAGGGTTGGCCCACTCAAGGACAAAGGAGGAAAGTAATGCATAGAGTCAGAGAAAATGACCTTCTTAAGAGTACTTTGCATCAGTATTCACTGAGGAGAGGGACACAAAGGATGTTTAGGTGAGGGATAGATATATGATTACTCGAGGTCAAGTTGACGTAAGGAATTGTTCGGTATTCTAAAAGGCATTAAAGTGGACAAGTCCCCAGGTCTGAATGGGATCTATCCCAGGTCACTGAGTGAAGCAAGAGGGGAAATAGCTGGGACCTTAACAGATATCTTTGCATCATCCTTGGACATGGATGAGGTCCCAGAGGATTGGAGAATTGCTAGTATTGTCCCCTTGTTTAAGAAATGTAGCAAGGATAATCCAAGTATTTACAGACTGGTGACCCTGATGTCGGTAGTAGGGAAGCTACTGGAAAAGATAAAAGGGATAGGATCTATTTACATTTGGAAGAAATGGGCTTCTCAGTGATAAGCAACATGGCTTTGTGCAGGGAAGATCATGTCTTACCAACTTAATAGAATTCTTTGAGGAAGTGGCAAAGTTGATGAGGGAAGGGCTGTAGATGTCATATACATGGACAGTAAGTGTTTGATAAGGTTCCCTATGCTAGGCTGATAGAGAAAGTGAAGTCGCTTGGGGTCCAGGTTGTACGAACTAGATGGATAGAGAACTGGCTGGGCAGCAAGAGACAGAATAGTAGTGAAAAGGACTTTCTCAAAATGGAGAACTGTGACCAGTGGTGTGCCACAGGGATCCGTGTTGGGACATTTGTTGGTTTTGATATACATAAATGAT
Source organism: Chiloscyllium punctatum (assembly GCF_047496795.1). Classification (NCBI taxonomy): domain Eukaryota; kingdom Metazoa; phylum Chordata; class Chondrichthyes; order Orectolobiformes; family Hemiscylliidae; genus Chiloscyllium; species Chiloscyllium punctatum. The sequence continues at coordinate 81,885,280 of NC_092753.1, read as the reverse complement.
CTGGAGAAAGGTATAAGTGGTCTGATTAGCAAATTTGCAATGACACTGAGGTTGGTGGAGTAGCAGATAGTGAAGGGACTGTCCGAGAATGCTACAGAATATAGATAGATTTGAGAGTTGGGCAGAGAAATGGCAGATGGAGTTCAATCTGGGCAAATGCAAGGTAATGCATTTTAGAAGATCCAATTCAAGAGTGGATTATAAGGTAAATGAAAAAGCCCTGGGGAAAATTGATGTGTGGAGAGATCTGGGTATTCAGGTCCATTGTACCTTGAAGGTGGCAACACAGGTCGATAGAGCGGTTGAGAACGCATATGGCATGCTTTCCTCCATCAGACGGGATATTGAGTACAAGACTGGACAGGTTATATTACAGTTGTATAAGACTTTGGTTTGGCCACATTTGGATTACTGCATACAATTCTGGATGCCATTTACCAAAAGGATGTGGATGCTTTGGAGAGGTGGTTCGCCAGGATGTTGCCTGTTATGGAGGACACTAGCTATGAAAAGAGGTTGAGTAGATTAGATTCATTAGAAAGAGGTTGAGGGGGACCTGATTGAGGTCTACAAAATGAGGGGTATAGACAGGGTGGACAGCAAGAAGCTTTTTCCCAGATCATAGGACTCAATTACTAGGGGTCATGAGTTCAAGGTGAGAGGGAAAAAGTTTGGAAAGGAGAAATGCGTGGAAAGTTATACAGAGGGTGGTGGGTTTCTGGAATGCATTGCCAGCAGAGGTGGTAGAGGCAGGCACAATAGCATCATTTAAGATGTATCTGGACAAATACATGAATGGGCAGGGAGAAGAAGAATACACGTCCTTAGAAAATAGGCAAGAGGTTTAGATATTAGATCTGTATTGGCGCAGGCTTGGAGGGCCGAAGGGCCTGTTCCTGTGCTGTAACTTTCTTTGTTCTTGTTCTTTGTTCAATACCTAGCATTTATCTAAATTAAACTCAGTCTGCCATTCTTCAACCCATTGACCGAATTAATCTCTTTGTAATCTTAGATAACCTTCTTCCCTGTACACTATACCACCAATTTTGGTGTATTCCACAAATTTACTAACACTGCTGTCTATATTCTCATCTAAATCACTTATATAAATGACAAACCAAAGTGGAGCCAGTATCAATTCCCGTGGAATACTACTAGTCACAGGCCTCCTTTCTCAAAAACAAAACCATTACTCTCTGTCTCCTGCCATTAAGCCAATTTTGTGTCCAGTTGGCAAGTTCACTCTGAATCCCATGTGATCTAACTTTACTAATTAGTCTACCACGTGGAACCTTGTCAAAGACTTTACTAAAGTCCAAGTAAACAATGTCTACTGCTCTGCCCTCATCAATCTTCTTGGTTACTTCCTTTGCACTAGTTTTCTTTCAAAATTTACCTGAGCTCTTTTTATTATCTTTTTAGTCACCCTTTGTTGATCTTCAAAAGTTTCCCAGTCTTTTAGCCTGCCTCTGGCTTTTGCAATATAGAACATAGAACATAGAAGAATACAGCGCAGTACAGGTCCTTCGGCCCTCGATGTTGCGCCGATCAAAGCCCACCTAACCTACACTAACCCACTATCCTCCATATACCTATCCAATGCCCGCTTAAATACCCATAAAGAGGGAGAGTCCACCACTGCTACTGGCAGGGCATTCCATGAACTTACGACTCGCTGAGTGAAGAACCTACCCCTAACATCAGTCCTATATCTACCCCCCCTTAATTTAAAGCTATGCCCCCTTGTAATAGCTGACTCCATACGTGGAAAAAGGTTCTCACTGTCAACCCTATCTAACCCCCTAATCATCTTGTACACCTCTATCGAGTCACCCCTAAACCTTCTTTTCTCCAATGAAAACAACCCCAAGTGCCTCAGCCTTTCCTCATAGGATCTTCCTACCATACCAGGCAACATCCTGGTAAACTTCCTCTGCACCCGTTCCAGTGCCTCCACATCCTTCCTATAGTATGGCGACCAAAACTGCACACAATATTCCAGATGCGGCCGCACCAGAGTCTTATACAACTGCAGCATGACCTCAGGACTCCGGAACTCAATTCCTCTACCAATAAAAGCCAGTACACCATATGCCTTCTTCACTGCACTATTTACCTGGGTGGCAACTTTCAGAGATCTGTGTACATGGACACCAAGACCCCTCTGCTCTTCCACACTACCAAGTATCCAACCATTAGCCCAGTACCACATCTTTTTGTTACTCCTACCAAAGTGAATCACCTCACACTTAGCTACATTGAACTCCATTTGCCACCTTTCTGCCCAGCTCTGCAGCTTCTCTATATCCCGCTGTAACCTGCCACATCCTTCCTCACTGTCTACAACTCCTCCGACTTTCGTATCATCCGCAAACTTGCTCACCCAACCTTCTAACCCTTTCCCCAGGTCATTTATAAAAATGACAAACAGCAATGGTCCCAAAACAGATCCTTGCGGAACACCGCTAGTGACGGCACTCCAAGATGAACCTTTGCCATCAACTACTACCCTCTGTCTTCTTCCAGCCAGCCAATTCCTAATCCAAACCTCCAACTCACCCTTAATGCCATATCTCTGTATTTTCTGCAGTAGCCTACCATGGGGGACCTTATCAAACGCCTTACTAAAATCCATATATACCACATCTACCGCTTTCCCCTCATCTACCTCCTTAGTCACCTTCTCAAAGAATTGTTATGCCTTGGTTTTATCTTTATATTGTCCTAAACTTCCTTGCTTAGACCCACCTCTGATAATCTTTCTTCCTTTTCTGGAATTTATTTTAGTATGGAGCAATTGTCACAAAGCTGGTCCTTTTTTCTAAAAGCTGTTCCTTTTCTCAAGAATACTGTGTCCTTGGTTTTTTCAGAGAGGTCGTAAACAGTCCGGTCTCTGAAGCGATTAGTTTGGTTCAGAGATGAAAGGATTTACTGAGAGGCCTTTTTCTATATACCTAAACAGATGAGACCTTAGGCCAAAGCTTTCATGTTTTAGAAGTAACCTGTATAATGAAAGGGGAGTGGTTAGTCCTGGAAGCTGAAATCTTGTTTGAGGCAGTGCAGCAGGAGCTGTGTGTGAAACAGGCTGCTGAACTCTCTCTCCTTTTGCCCTTCTAACTTCGACCTGTAAGCCTGTGTTTCAGTTTTACTCTGTTTAAGGGCTTGTTTATTGGGACTGTTGTGTATTTTTAGTACAGCATAATTAAGTCTAGTTTGGATAGACTGAGTTCTGTGGGTATTCTTTATTCTGTTCTTGGTGTTTCATTCCATAATTTTATGAATAAATTTTTGTCTCTTTTAAAACCTGGCAGTCAACGTAGCCAACTTACTCCATGTAATTTTCACTGTACACTTACTGAAACAAATAGCAAAGTTACGGTCTGGGCTGCCTGCTTAAGTTTTGAGTGGTCTGGCCTAGTCCATAATACAATTGAGTATTACGTTAAACATCAGTGAATCATCAATTACCCTATCTTGTTGTCTTCTTGCCCAGTCCACTAAGGCCAAATCTGTCCTCAATGTGGATGATGTAATTACCTTTTTGTAACTCCAGGACACCAATATGGGAATCCAGTTTCTTGTCTTTTAACTGAATTTGGAATTCTAGCACGCTATGATCATTCCTCACTAGAGGATCCTTTTATTATGAGATCATTAATTAACCCCACCTCATTACACAATGCCAAATCCAGAATGCCTGTTGTTTAGTTCCACAGCATATTGCTCCAAGAAACAATCTGTAAATTATTCATTGAAATCTCCCTTGGGGCTTTCCTTGCCAATTTGAGTAATCCAGTTTATATGTGTATTAAAATCACTTATAATTATTGTTTTACCTTTGCTGCAAACCCTCAGTAATTTCCTGGTTGATACTGTGCCCCACTGCAATACTACTGTCGGGGGACCTGTAGGCTAGTTCCACTAGGGATTTCTTTCAAATTCCCTACTTTTGTACAATTCCTTAGTGCATTTACACATTCTGCCCCTTCCTTTTATTTTCTAGTAACAATCAGCATCATCACTAACTTGCACTCCAGAATTCTTCTTTAACTTTTAATTTTCTAATTTTCCATGCAACTGAATATACCCTACCCACTTACCCATGAATAAAAAAAAATCTCAAGCAATCAGGACTCACGCCTATTATTTACCCACTCCACCTCACCTTCACACACCCACCAATGTTTTTCAGGTTGTACATGCTTGCAGGTGTTTAGCTTTCGTTTCATATTCTTAAGCTCATGGCAGCAATGATGTTAAATCTTATTGACACATCCATCACTGAGCCTGTGCCAACTGGCATAATAAAAGCCATCTAGAATAACAATATCTTCCCAATATGTGAACCTCCTTAAATCACCTTTGTTCCATTTTCTAATATGGTGTACAAATTCCATATTGTGTGAACCACAGATCTCATTCTTTACACCCAAATTCTCTTATTCGTGTTTGCTGTCAAATCCAAGAATTCCTGCTGGCCATCTGGGGAGAAAATAGAATTTGAATTGGTGCTGAGAGCCACCAGCTCAAATAATGGCATAAAAAACGCTGGAAAATGTTGAGAAACTCAGTGTGTCTAACGTCCTTGCGAAGAGCAGACTGCACTGTCCTTTATTTCCAAAGGTTCTGAAGAAATCATATTAAACTAAAAAGTTTATATCTGTTTCTCTGTTCACAGATGCCACCAGACCTGCTGAGTTTTCCCAGAACATTCTGTTTTCATTGCACATCCACAGTGCTTTGTTTTCATTTCAGACAATGACATCTTCTGTAACTTAGAATTCATTGTGGAGGTGGAATTTTTCATGGCTTCAGTCAAGCAAGGAATAAGAATGGTGCCAACTCCACTGGAGGGGAAAGATGTAGATGAGTTCTGCAATTGAAAACTCAGATGAGGAATTTCTGGTGGTGCACAGAAAGAAGCTGAAGTACTTACAAATTGAAATTCTTTATGCACTGGTAGGCGTGCTAGAAGGCATTAACAAGCAGCATAGGGGAATCCAGTTCTAATTTGGCATAGGATTTCTCACAGAGCTTGGAGTTCAAGCTTTGTGGAGTTAAAATGGTTGCCAACTCCATATAATAGAAGCCACTTGGTATCTGAGTGCTACAATGGTACCTTAGACAAAAGTAATGACATCTCAGCTTGCTGCCTGCAAGCTTAGCTTGTCACGTGGTCTCAGACTGCTTCCATCACAAATGGGGTTAGCGCTGTTCGAAAGAACTTGAATGGTTAACAGATTATGAAATTGTCCTCTAGCGAATTACTAGAATTGGTGAGGCATAGCTGTAAAGACTTTCTGAGTAGGCAGTGAATTCATGGTGCACAAAACTGCTCTCCTCTTTCAGTATTACAATATCACGATTCCATATTGTGGAATATGGAATCCAGCTAGCCTAGATTGCCACTGCCCATGCCTAGGTGGTACAATTCAAAGGCAAGTCCTCAAGACACAGTGTTGCTTGAGGTCCAGAAAGACATCTGCGATCTCCTAGATTGAAAGTCAGCAGCCATCTACCAGTAATTGCTATAGCCATTGGAATATCAATATTTAGGAATACGAGGCCAGTCAAAGCCACCTGCAAAACTGTACTGTGGGAAAATACAGGATGATTAGATGACTGATGTACAAATCTGCTGTAGTGTTGTTGAATAACATTGTTTTAAAAATTGTTATTGTTTTGGACAAAGCGGTCTGGCAGACTGGAACACAGGGATGGTAAGGTGAAAAGTTAAAAGCTGATACAAATTTAGCAGTGAATGAGACTAAGCTTTATTTAACAAAAGCTTTTGGGAGAAACTAGGCACCTAAACACGGTTCCACCAGGCTTCTCATCGGTACAGATTACAGTCGCCTTTTATACCCTTGATTGTATGTTATGTCACATTCGCCTTCCTCTGGAAAGAACACAGAGCATTCCGGACCATTGTCCATCACAAGATGTGTCCGTTGTTGCAGGTGTGTTGTTTCGTTAGGTAGCACACCACGATTATACTTTGCACAATAACACGAATAGCCTTTCTCCAGTTGCTTGCAGAATTTAGTTTTGCACAGTAACAGAAACATCTTTTCTGCAGTAGTTTGCAAAATCTCAAGGTCACTCTACAGTTAGCAAAGCATTTGTCCATTTAACGCTTTAATTTCATGCCTTCAGTCCCCCTTGTGGTCCAAGGTGTCCGTGAGCATGTGGATGAGACCACCTCCATGCAGTAGTCCTCAGTAGGACCACCATGGGGGCCAGCTCCCAGGTCACTGAATGTAGAGGCTAGCTCCCAGCATAATACACGAAGTTAAAGTCTTACAATAGGAATTAAAAACAGCCATTACAACGCAACAGGTGATAACAATCATAATAAAGTACAATCAAAGCGTACAAAAGGAATGAGCTCTAAAACCGCCTTGTAATCATTCAAACCAATTGTCCCCTTTCTTGGGGCCTTGCCTGAAGTCATCAAATTGCTTTCTTATATCAATAATGGCTTGGGTGATGTTATAAGATTCCTCCATAATGTGTGTTATACACTTGTCCCCTACTATTGTGCACACTCCGCCCTGCTAGGCTAACTGGTAATCGATGGTATAGCAGGTTTGCTGTGCATAGAGTCTTAACTCAGCAAGCTCTCAATTTATAGCATCTAACCCTTTTGCCGTGCTATTTCCCAGGATGGTCAGGCCACAGATAAAGTAGATCCTGTTCTTGGCACTAATTACTCCCGCCACTTTCCCCAGGGACAGGGACCCAAAGAACCCGTAGCCAAGTGAGGACCTGAGTATTATCAGATCCTTCTAGTCCTCACTGAATTCTTCGCTAATGGCTCAGACCACTGTCTTCCTACGGGTGTGTCCTTTCTGGGGGCATGGGATGGTAAGCGGCCCTATTGTCCCTACTGCAAAGAGGGCTGGTAGAGTTGGTGTGGCTCTTGTAAAGGTGTCATTAAGGAGGAACACAAAGCCATCTTTGGCTCCATAGCACTTGACTTTCCAGTTATTTTTTGCATGAACTGCTTATATTACCAATTCCTCAGCTGGCTGAAGTTCCTGCCTGACCCCACCTGGTTATTGTTTTGGACAAAGCAGTCTGGCAGACTGGAACACAGGGATGGTAAGGTGAAATGTTTAGAGCTGATACAAATTTAGCGGTGAATCAGACTAAGCTTTATTTACCAAAGGTTTTTGGGAGAAGCTAAGTGCCTAGCTCGTAAATATCAAATGGATATGTCCATTTGGCTGAACTAACATATGCCATTGCATTGTCCACAAACAACCTGTGTACCTGCAGTTACGTGTAGGCATCTTTGCTCATTACCAGTTCACAGATACAGGCTGTTATTCACTTGGCAATGCTGACAGGAGCACTGTGTCTGCACACAGGAGGCATTCTTGGGCACTAGAGAGTGTGTGCATCCCCATCCCTGTCCTGAGAAGCAAAGCAGGTAACTTAGCAAGTTTGAATACGCTGTGCCATTCTTTCCCTGAGTTTCTGTACAGTTGGGGCACTGTATCCTATTTGAGTTTATCAGCTGTACACATCTCTCTTGTATACCTCGTTAGTACGTACTAGTTCAGCCCACACAGCGTGCATCTAAAGTATCCACCATATATTGGTCTAAGGTGTTCCTCCTAGGTTTGGCTACAAACAATGCCTCAACTGACTGGGCAAGTGGGTAGCACATGGTCCAATTACAGCGTAGATGCGTGTGCGTCTTGTAAAACAAGTTATCCTCTAATTCTGACACCCCTGCAACCAAGACAATACACAACACCGTGATCACATACGGCATCTTAAACATGTTTACACTCAAGTGGCAAAAACTGTATCTTATTCTACGTTAGCAATGTTCCAAAGGCTATACTGCCCACTCGCAACTTCCTGCGCTCCTGGTCCACGCACCACAACCTGCGTGTATGCAAATGATGTCAGCAGGTTCCAAGAACAATCAATCTGAAAAGAAAGCAGAGGGTGGGGATCCTCAGTTGGTGCCCATATAATCATTAAGTTGAGACCAGTGTTTCCAGACCCCCTCCCTCGCATGTCAATACAAGCGCACGTGTCACTGCTAATGATAACCTCATCAGGACCTTTCCACTTTGGGGCAAAACCAGATTTACCAGGTAGAATTTTATCCATAACTTTCCTGAAGAAGGGCTTATGCCCGAAACGTCGATTCTCCTGTTCCTTGGATGCTACCTGACCTGCTGCGCTTTTCCAGCAACACATTTTCAGCTCTAACCACTGATGGGACCTGGGGACAATCCTCAACAAAGGTGATAAGCAAAGGATCTCGAGGGCTGACAGAGCAGCCTTGTCAGCAGCTTGGTTCCCCTTAAAAATGTGCCGGTCGGGATTCTGTTTGACTGGTTCCCTCTGGTGGGCCTTGACCTTCAACATCACAGCCTCTAATGGGAGCTCGCTGGCCTCCAGTAAGGTCTCTGTTATATGCCCATGTTTGACAGGGGTGCACCCCATGATGACAAATCCCTATCTTCCCCAAATGGCCATGTAATTGTGGACAATCCCAAAGACATATCAACTATCAGTGTAAATGTTAACCCACTTACCCGTCGCCTCTGTGAAGGCCTGGGTGAGGGCCACTAACTCTGCCATCTATGCCAACAGGCCTCCATCTGTTCAACCTGCTCAGACAATTCGTAGGTCCAGATTCACTACTGCCCATTCTGTTTGTGGCAAGCCATCTACATACTTCCGTAAGCTATCCACAAAAGGTGTCTCATGGAGTGCCTCCAAGGGCACACCCTTTATCCTACCTTCCTCTACCTCATCGTCTACCTTCCCACATTCATGTGGTTCACCATCGCCTAACATCCCTTCAGCTGGGTTTTATCTCATACAATGGTAATGAATTTGGTGGGTGGCAAAAGAACAGCCTTCCATTTTGCCCTTCTCATGTTAGAGAAAAGTGTAATTTCCCCATATTTAACATTTCTACAAGGGTGTGATTGATATGTAAAATAATATTTCATGTCATCACAACAGGCTCACTGACCCTCATAGCCCATGCGGCACAATCTAAGGTAATGCATCTGGGCAAGCCATTCACTATGGACCCCTCCTCAGTGGAGTCATACCCTATAGGTTGGTGTTTGTCATCATGGATCTACTGCTGAGTAGACCCCTCCCTCATTATTGCAGAAAATGTGGAAGTCTTTACTAGCGTCAGGTAGTTCCAGTCCTGTCGCTGACATTAACACCGCCTTTAGTTTTGTATAAGATTCATCTTGTTCTGGCCCCAAATCCATGGCATCGTTGGCTGGTTTCCCCCTTTTACCAATTGTTATATTGGTTCTACCAATTTAGTAAATTCAGGGATAAAATTCCTTCAATAATTAAACAGCCCAAACCTTTCTCACACCATGGACTGTCACGTGGAATTTGTTGTATCGTGATTTTCCTATCTCCTTGCATTTCTTTTGTTTTTTTGAGCGATCAGATGTCCCAGGTACAGGACCTTAGTATTCCCTATCTGGGGTTTCTTTGGACCCCCTTTCAGACTTCTGTCCTGCAGGTGTTTCAGGACTAGGTACAGTGCCTCTTGGTGGCCAGGTTTGAACTGCGAGGACAGTAAGATATCACGGTATATTGAAGTATCGTACTGTCATGGAGAAGATCGATTTCCCTGAGTATATCGCTCATTGCCCGGTGAAAGATGGCTGGGCTGTTTTGGAATCCTTGGAAGTGTCTAGACCATATATACTGTCTATCCCCAACGGTAAATGCAAACTTATCTTGGGAATCACAATGGAGTGGGACGGACCAGAATCCATTGGCAATATGCAACAAAGTAAAACTTTTGTGGGTCGGGTAGAGCCCATTTAAGATTGTGGATGGACTGGCTACAATGAGGTGTAGTTTAGAAGTGATCTTTATCAGGGCCATTTAATCAATCGTGAGACGGTAATTCTCATCAGGTTTACCGACTGACCAGGTCGGGGAATTAGAGGTACTCGTAGTCTCTTGGAAAATTTCCCTCTCCACCAGTCCTTCCACAATTTCCATAACCGCCCTTCTGGCTTCAGGTTTTATGGGGTATTGGCAGCACGGTTTGTGTTCCGGACCCTCTACGTCTATGGGGTTGATTTTAATTAGGCCTGTATCTAATTTTGTTTCTGCCCATACCCCCAGGATGGAGGCACAAGTGACACCGAAGCCATTGTCGTCTAGTTGCCAAATGCATCCTGTGGCAGATGCGACTTGGACAATGCCCAAGTGGTTCGCATACGTTCCCATTTTTTCTTTCCTCCCATCGGGATGGGGACAGACTAATTCACCCTTCCCACAATCTGTAAGGACTTCATATTCTTTCATTAAATCATTCCCCATAATAGTTCCTTCATCACTTTTACGCACACAAAATCGCATCGGTATATACAGATTATTGATTTCTACGAGAGTGATCTTGTTCAAGTATGCAGGTGTTCATTGTCCGATAATCCCCTTCATTTAGATCATTTTGTTGGTTGTGGGCAGGGGTAGGTCAGTAATGGATTTGGAGGCTCCTGTGTCCACTAGCATATCACGCTGTCTACACCCAACCAGTGCAGACATGTAATCCTACTCTCCTTATTACCTATATCCATGGGGGCTATCAACGTCAGTCCGACTTGTTCTAGGCTATTCTTGGTTTGCTGTGTTTCTCCCACACGTGTCTTCAGAGTGGCCTTTCTTGCCACGGTGTTGGCAAACCCACCCAGACCTCCCTTTGTTCTGTTTTGGGCACCTGGCAAAGTGAGCTGTCTTGCCACAGTTGTGACAAGTAGATTTTGGTTTTGGTTTTGTTACGGCACCTAAGTTTTCTTGTTTTATTTGGACAGAAATTTCTCTCCCATGCCCTCTTTCATTCCAGACTCCCATTCTCCCAAGGCATCATAATCTTGGGTGGCGATTACTCCCATTTTGAGGAGCGCCTGATGGGCAGGTGACATAATCTTTTAAAGGCTTGTATAAATGCCCTATCCAATCTTTTGTCATAGGCGTACCTGAAATTCCTGGTATATCTTAAACAGTCTTTCTTCGTATTCGATTCCCCTTCACTGTTTTGTTGTTTTGTGTTCGTGATATTTAACCAATTTGTAGGGATGTTTCACAGGACCCGTTGGACCTTGGCCATAAAGTGACCTGTTGGTTCTTGCTGGCCATCTATTTTGGTTCTCACACCAACACCTTGGGTCCACTGACCACCCCTGCAGTCATGCTTTGCCTGACTGCCAGGACCATCCTCATGAGAACTATTACCCATCCCCCACCACTTTTCTTGTGGGCAGGCTGCCTGGACAAGTTGGTGTATATCGGCCACAGAGGTGGCCCACCCAGACAGTGTCTAATTCTGCTCAAAATTTTGCATTCGAACTTTGGGTCGCCCCAGTGATGCCACAATTTGGTGGCGCTCACCCAGGGTAAAGGGTTTGTGATGGGCCATTGGGTTTTCCTAAGATCCCCTTCTTATTGGGGCGGCACTTACTTCCTCTGGGGAATTGTCTGGCGGTGGCGGAGGGGCCTTGGGGCCCTCCCTTGGATTATATGAGAGCAGCGGACCCCACTGAGAATCTTCTAATTCACTTAACTTTGTTCGGTATCCTCTCCCAGCGTCCATGCCATGGCCATGTTCCTGGACCCGTGGACAGGACCCTCTTCGCTACGCCAATTTGTTGGAGGTAAAAAAAACCAAAATATGAATTTGGCAGTAAATCAGACTAAGCTTTATTTAACAAAAGCTTTTGGGAGAAGCTAGGCACCTAAACATGGTTCCACCAGGCTTCTCGTTCGGTAGATTACAGTCGCCTTTTATACCCTTCATTGCATGTCGTGTCACGTTCGTCTTCCTCTGAAAGGACCACAGTGCATTCCAGGCTATTGTCCGTCGCAAGATGTTTCTGCTATTGCTGGCTGTATTGTTTTGTTAGGTAGCACATTATGATGATACTTTGCACAATAATAGGAACAGCCTTTACCATAACAGGAATAGCCTCTCTGCAGTTGCTTGCAGAATCTAGTTTTGCACAGAAACAAAAACAGCCCTTCTCCAGTCATTTGCAAAATCTAAAGGTCACTCTACAGTTAGCCCAGCATTTGTCCATTTAACCTTTTAATTTCACGCCTTCAAGAGCAATGGCTTGGAACTATGAGTCAAACTTCAAACAGCTGCTTTCTGTAAAAGAGAAGCAAACAAAAGAGGATATTATCTGTTGGGAACTGGCCTGGAATAATACAAGTTAGATAGAACATAAAAAAGTACAGCAGAGGATCGAGCCCTTTGGCCCATCATGTCTGTGCTAACCATGATGCCATTTTAAACTAATGCCATCTGCCTGCACAAGGTCCATATCCCTGTATCACTGCCTGTTCATGTGCCTGTCTAAATGCCTCTTTAACATTGCCATTGTCTCTGCTTCTACCACCTCCCTGCTCTTCCAGCTCTCAAATACCTATCTTCCCCTGGACCATGACCCGACCACAGGATACCAGGCCATTGTGTCCACAACGATCACTGGTCTTGTTTCATCCAGTGGTCTCCCCCCATTGCCTCCAAGTTCACAGTCCCCCAACCCAGCACAGCCTGCTTCTACCTCCTTCCCAAAATCCACAAACAGGACTGCTGGGCAGACCCATCGTCTTTGCCTACTCCTGTGCCTCAGTACTCATCGCTTCCTACCTTACCTCTACTTTCTCTCCTCCTGTCCAGTCCCTTCCCATTATATTCACGATTCTTCTGACGCTTTAAATCAGTTTCAGAATGTTCAGGTATAGACATGTACAGCACGGAAACAGACCCTTTGATCCAACTCATCCATGCCAACCAGATATCCTAACCTACTGTAGGCCTATTTGCCAGCACTTGACCCACATCCCTCTAAACCTTCCTATTCATATACCCATCCAGATACCTTTTAAAAGCTGTAATTCTACTAGTCTGCACCACTTCCTCTGGCAACTCATTCCATACATGCACCACCTTCTGCATAAAAATGTTGCCCCTCTCACCCTAAACCTATGCCCTCTAGTTCTGGATTCATCCTTTATAAATCCATTCCCCCATTAGGATGGTCTCAGGACTCTGTTCCTTCCTGGAAAATAGGCCTGAATCAGCCCCATCCACCACCATCCTTGTCCGCCTGGCCAAACTCATTCTCACTGAATAAATTCTCCTTCAAATCTTCTCACTATCTTCAGGTCAAAGGAGTTGTCATGGTAACCAGCATAGGCTCCAGTTATGCCTGTCCCTTTGAGGGATATGTGGAACATGTCTTGTTCCAGTCCTACTCTGGCCCATTTCCACAACTCCTTCTCCAGTACATCGATGACGCTGTCAATGCTGCTTCCCTCTCAGAGTCAAAATTGGAAAAATTCATCAGTTTTGCTTCCAATTTCCACCACACACTCACCTTTACTTGGTCCATCTCTGTCTCCTCCCTTCCCTACCTCAACATCTGTTTCCACTTCAGAGAATAGACTGGCCACCAATATCCACTTCCAACCCACTGACTCCCACAGTTATCTTGACTCTAAATCCTCACAGTGTACTTCCTGTAAAGGCTCTCCTCCATTCTCCCAGTTCCTCCATCTCTGTTGCATCTGTGCCAATGATGCCAGCTTCAACAAAGGGGCCTCTGAAAACTCCACCTTCTTCCTCAGCCAAAGATTCACCACCACCGTGGTTGACAGGGCCCTCAGACGTGTCCAACTATCTCTTGCACTTCAGCCCTCATCCCCTCCCTTTCCTCCAACAACTACATTAGGGTGCCCCTCATCCTCGCCTACCATCCCATTAGAAGCAACATCCAAAGGATCATTAGCTGCCATTTCTGTCACCTCCACCAATGCCACCACCAGAAACATAGTCTCCTCCCCTCCTTTGTCAGTCATAGCTAGGATGATTCCCTCTGGGACACCCTGGTCCACACCTCCTCCACTACACACCCTCTTGGCACTTGCTTACTCAATCACAGAAGGTATGATAGCTGCCGTTTATTTCCTCCCCCTTCACTATCCAAGGCTCCTGACACCTTCCAGTGAAGCAGCAACTTACCTGAACTTGGAATAAAAGACTATCAGAATAAAACCATTTTGCCAGTTCTGTGGTTTTTCTGCCTACATGAAAATTAAGAAAAGCAGATCTTTATGATAGGACATATCAGGATATTAGAACATGATATTTAGCTATCCCATGTGTTTCCCTCAGTCATTGTAATCTACCTAAACTACACATTGTACAGTCCAAGCATTGAATACTGTTTAGAAAGAGAAGTTACTTACACATGTCAGTGTAATTTTCAGATTCATAGGGAAGCAGCTTAATGTTTTGTATCAGACCAGAAAACATCCATGCGAAGTATGATTGTCCAGAATGGAAATAATGTCATTTACCATGGATTCCCATGAACAGTGATATGGAGGAGAGTTATTCCCCACTAAAAGATCCACCTTTTGTTTTAAGCCAAGCTTGATCTTCTGAATAGCAAGTCATCTTTTGTTCCTGCACCAATTCATAGGGCGGCATGGTGGCTCAGTGGTGAATACTGCTGCCTCACAGTGCTAGGGACCTGGGATCAATCCCAACCTTGAGCGACTGTCTGTGTGGAGTTTGCACATTTTCCCCATGTCTGTATGCAATTCCTTTGGGTGCTCCAGTTTCCTCCCATAGGCCAGGTGATTTGGTCATGCTAAATCACCCACGGTGGCACAGTGGTTAGCACTGCTGCCTCACAGCGCCAGGGACCCGGGTTCAATTCCCACCTCGGCCGATTGACTGTGTGGAGTTTGCACATTCTCCCCGTGTCTGCGTGGGTTTCCTCCGGGTGCTCTGGTTTCCTCCCACAGTCCAAAGATGTGCAGGTCAGGTGAATTGGCTATGCTAAATTGCCCGTAGTGTTAGGTGTAGGGGTCTGGGTGAGTTGCACTTCGTTGGGTCGGTGTGGACTTGTTGGGCCGAAGGGCCTGTTTCCACACTGTAGGTAATCTAATCTAATGTATAGTATTCAAGGATGTATAGACTAGGTGCATTAGTTGGGGGAAATGTAGAGTAAGAAGGTAGGAGAATGGGTCTGATTAGGGTACTCACCGGAGGATTGGTGTGGATTTGTTGGGCCAAGTGGCCTGTTTCCGCTCTGTGGCGATTCTATTATATCATTGAGTTAAGGGTCAACTTTTTAATAGTGGACAAGGTGCTTAAAGCAATGGAAGAGTTTGGATACCCTACACCTTCTTTAGAAATTAAGTCTGAAATCTGCAGGAGTGTCTGTGATGACCTCCCAACAGCACTTCATCAAAATGAATCAGGATTATGAGCAAAGAGACAATAGGATAAGGAATTAGGGGCAAAATGACACCAGGCAGTAGGTGTCTTGATCGGTAAATTGAATAAACAAGTTAATAACTCAAAACTTTCATTAATCAATAGAAATTATTAATTATTGAGTGATCAGTAAATGTACTTCACCCTTAAAGTCGAGAACCTTGTGGAAAAATCCTATCTTGCACTTTGTAGAGTTTGCTGTATTAGCACAGTAGGGAGTTCCCTAAGAATTCTGGGTGACTTTTAAAAGTGAGTCGTTAACACCAATTGCACTGACAAATCCACATGTTTAACTTAGAATTCCAAGAACCCAAACTCACAGTAAATAGTATTAAAATAGGTATACATACACATACATAAATCTCAGTTTCATCACACATCCTCCACCCCCCCCCCCTCCCAAAACATAATGAAATGTATCTGAAAGAGGACTGCAATGGTTCAAGAAACTAGCTCACTGTCACCTTCTCAGCGAAGGCAATAAATACTGGTCCAGCTCATTCCATTAGTGAACTAAAAAAAAATTATGTATCAAAATTATTTGTCATACTTACAATAATAATATATTAGCATTAAATATACAATGACTGGTGCAGCAAACATTTTCACGTGCACTCTCAACAATGCAATAACATTCTGTATTGCAGGAAAAATTTTCAAATTATATGGTTAGAGAATTAAACACTGATGAATAGCTTTAAGCTTCTGTCCTGAAATCTTTTCAAGAAAAGAGTGGCACGGTGGCTCAGTGGTTAGCACTGCGGCCTCATAGCACTAAGGACTCTGGTTTGATCCCAGCCTCGGGTGTGTGGAGTTTGCACATTCTCTCCATTTCTGTGTGGGTTTCCTCTCACAGTCCAAAGATATGCAGATTAGGTGAATTGGCCATGCTAAGTTGCGCATAGTATTCAGGGATGTGTAGGTTAGGTGCATTACTGGGGGTAAATTTCAGGGAATGGGTCTAGAGGAGTTATTCTTTAGAGGGTTGGTGTAGAC
Source organism: Chiloscyllium punctatum (assembly GCF_047496795.1). Lineage (NCBI taxonomy): Eukaryota > Metazoa > Chordata > Chondrichthyes > Orectolobiformes > Hemiscylliidae > Chiloscyllium > Chiloscyllium punctatum. The sequence continues at coordinate 81,868,974 of NC_092753.1, read as the reverse complement.
TTGTTGGGCCGAAGGGCCTGTTTCCACACAGTAGGAATTCTGTGAAAATCAAAGGATTTTGTTCCTTATAAATGATAGTTCCTTCCATGTTATTACAGGTTATTCTGCTATAATGTGCATTTTGTTAATGCAAATTCGCTGTAACATGTTTGACAAATTGGAGACACTGCTTCCAAAGCACAAACGTTTAAAATGTGTGTTGGCTGTAATGCACTTATATCTCCAACACCTCAAGCACTATATAGAAAAATCATGCTTTGGAAAATGTGGGGTTGCACAAGAACGCAACCATCGCATTATATAAGAACTACCTGTACATGAAAATGTGAATATAAAAATGATGTGGAGTCAACACAAGTCCCAAAGTCTCTTTTTTTTTAAGTTGAATATTTCTTTTGGCAGTGTTGTTCCTTTGAAAAGTAACTGACAAGTCATTCCATTCTCAACTCATCATCTTGTGTAAAACAGTTTCCACACCAAGGTCATTGGTATCAAAAGTCAGTTTGAAAGGTTTTGCATCATTTGAAACATCTATGTCTGGTGTTAATATCAGTCTAGCTTTCTAATTCTTAAAGCCAATTCTTGTGTCCATTTAAATCTTTTACTTATTTTCAACATGTTTGTTAACTGTGCAACAACAGTACTTAAGTTTGAAACAAACTTTTGATAGAACATAAATTTTGGTCTTCAATATTGGATTGTCCAAAGTATCATGCATCATAACCCACAGAGTCTGTACCAACCCTCCAAAGAGCATCCCACCCTAACCCCATAACCCTACATTTACCATAGTTAACCCACCTAGCCTGCAAACTTCGGGACAATCTAGCCTGACCAATCTGCCTAACCTGCACATCTTTAGACTTTGGGAGGAAACTGGAGCACCTAGAGGAAATTCACACAGGTATGGGAAGAACGTGCAAATTCCACACAGACAGTCACCCGAGCTGGAATCAAATCCCGGACTCTGGCACTGTGAGGCAACAATGTTTGCCACTGTGCCACCCTAAAATTTTGTTTAACTTGATGCTACTTGGTCTTGTGCCACAGTATTGGCCAACTAAATCCTTTTGATGTTGGCAAATGTTACGAAACTTGGAAAGATTGTCCTCATCACGGTTTACAATGTGGAATTCCAAGAAAAGTTTGACAACTTGTTGGGGGTGGGGAGATAGGTGTCAGAGTAGGTTCAATGCAGTAAAGTATGAAGTGTAGGAGGAACATTGAAAGGTAACATAAATAGGGGTTTAATTCTAAAATGGCTGCAGGAGCAAAAGGACCTGAATGTATATGTGTACAGATCATTGAAAGTGGCAAGATAGATGGAAGGAGCAGTTAATAAAGTAAACAGTGTCCTTGGTGTAATTAATTGAATGCAAGAACAAGGAAGATGTTTGAATTTGGAAAAGACACAGTTTAGACCTCAATTGGTGTCTTGTGTACTGTTGATGGCATCAGATTATAGGAAAGATGTAAATGCAGTAGAGTGCAGAAGCAATTTACAAGAATGCTTCCAGTAATGGACAACTTATAGACTGAAGAAGTTGGCACTGTTTTCCTCGGAGAGAAGAAGGCTGAGAGGAGATTTTTCAAAATTGAGTGGCTGGATAGAGTAGATAGTGAGAAACAATTCCTAATTATATAAGGAACAAGAGTGAGAGTGCGTAGATTTAAAGTGATCTGCAAAAGAAGCAAGTGTGATCTGTGGAAAAAACTTTTTCATACAGGGAGTAGTCAGGGTGTAGAATATACTGCCTGGAAATATGGTGGACGCAGTTTCAGTTGAAGCATTCAAGAGAGAATTTGGTGATTATGTGGATAGAAATTGAGTCCAAGGCTAGGGTTAAAAAGCAGAAGATTGATGCTAGGTAATGATGCTCATTTCGAGAGTGGTGCTGGAAAAACACAGCACGTCAGGCAGCATCAGAGGAACAGAAGAATCATCGTTTTGGGCATAAGCCTTTCATCAGGAATGCGGCTGTGGACTAGTGGGGCTGAGATAAATGGGAGGATGGTGGGGCTGGGGGGGAAGGTAGCTGTGAATGTGATAGGTAGATGTGAAAGTGATAGGTCGGCAAGGAGGGTGGAATGGATAGGTGGGAAGGAAGATGGACAGGTCAAGAGGGCGGTGCCAAATTGGAGGCTTGGGACTGGGATAATGTGGGGTAGGGGAAATGAAATTGGTGCTCATTTGAAGAGTTGGTACTGTTGATGTCCTCCCTCTGTGCCATAACAATTCTATGATTTAGTGAGTTAATCTTTTGCAACATTAAGTGATTTGAATTGGTAATTCATAAATGACTATCTTAAGATAGGTTCAAGCTATCAGTGCCTGCCTGCTGAATCTTCGACTTATGTGCAGGGTCTCAGCTGACATGAAGAATAGTTACAGCAAGTTAGCAAAAGACTACTAGCCCAGAAGAATTAAACTTTAAGAAGACACAGCGATACTTGGTGTAGAGAAAAAGGGAAGAGAAATAGGATGACATAGTAAACACCTTTTGTGAAACTGGGGTCATATCAACTCTTCAGGAAATATGGAACCACAAATGATCTGGTCTTTGTCTACAGAGTAACAAAAATACACAGCTGACTCAGGACTAAGCTTTACATTAATGTGTATTAATAGAGAATTTGTCATAACTTTGGCTTTTTCCACATGAGCAAGTATAGCCTGTCCACCTGTTCCAATGCTCATCTATACTAATCTTTCATAGAAGATTAAGACTTTTATCATACAGAAACACAGAAATTAAGAGCAAGAGTAGGCCAGTCAGCCCATTAAACCCATTAATTATGAACAGGGCACTGATAATCAAGCCTATCTATTCCACAAGCCACTACTGATGTGTACTAATCTAACGAAACCACAAAAATCAGTTTATCTGACTGACTGACTGTAATTCGTAACCAGATGTAAAGGCACAATGGGTTTCATGATGATCAGGAAAAGTAACTATTATAAAGACTTTATGCTTTAACAGAAATGAAAAAAGAATCACTAGTTACTTCTGTCAAGATGTACCTTCGAACTCTGTGGGAAGCTAAGGGAAGTGATTGCTGGGCCTCTTACTGAGATATTTGTATAATCAATTGTCACAGGTGAGGTGCTGGAAGACTGGAGGTTGGCTTACATGGTGCCACTGTTTAAGAAAGGTGGTAAGGACAAGCCAGGGAACTATAGATCAGTGAGCCTGACGTCGGTGGTGGGCAAGTTGTTGGAGGGAATCCTGAGGGACAGGATGTGCGTGTATATGGAAAGGCAAGGACTGATTAGGGATAGTCAACATGGTTTTATGTGTGGGAAATCATGTCTCTCAAACTTCGAGTTTTTTGAAAAAGCAACAAAGAGGATCGATGAGGGCGGAGTGGGACTCAGTAAGGTGTTTGACAAGGTTCCCCATAGGAGACTGGTTAGCAAAGTTAGATTTCATGGAATACAGGGAGAATCTCCATTTGGATACAGAACTAGCTCAAAGGTAGGAGACAGAGGGTGGTGGTGGAGGGATGTTTTTCAGACTGAAGGCCTGTGACCAGTGGAGTGCCATGAGGATCGGTGCTGGGTCCACTACTCTTCATCATTGATATGAATGATTCGGATGTGAACATAAGAGGTACAGTTAGTAAGTTTGCAGATGACACCAAAATTGGAGGTGTAGTGGACAGCGAAGAAGGTTTCCTTCGATTAGAAAGGGATCTTGATCACATGAGCCACTGGGCTGAGAAGTGGCAGATGGAGTATAATTTAGATAAATTTGAGGTGCTACATTTTGGGAAAGTAAATCTTAGCAGGACATATACACTTAATTGTAAGGTCCTTCGGAGTGTTACTGAACAAAGAGACTTTGGAGTGCAGGTTCATAATTCCTTGAAAGTGGAGTTGCAGGTAAATAGAATAGTGAAGAAGGCATTTGGTATGCTTTCCTTTATTGGTCAGAGTATTGAGTACAGGAGTTGAGAGGTCATGTTGCAGCTGTACAGGACATTGGTTAGGCCACTGCTGGAATATTGCATGCAATTCTGGTCTCCTTCCTATCGGAAAGATGCTGCGAAACCTGAAAGGATTGAGAAAAGATTGACAAGGATGTTGCCAGCATTGGAGGATTTGAGCTATAGGGAGAGGTTGAATAGGCTAGGGCTGTTTCCCCCAGAGTGTTGACGGTTGAGGGGTGACCTTATAGAGGTTTATAAAATCGTGAGGGACATGGATAGGATAAATAGACAAAGTCTTTTCGGTGGGGTGGGGGAGTCCAGAACTAGAGGGCATATGTTTAGGGTGAGAGGGGAAAGATATAAGAGACCTAAGGGGCAACATTTTCACGCAGAAGGTGGTACGTATATGGAATGTGCTGCCAGAGGAAGCGGTGGAGGCTAGTACAATTAGCATTTAAAAGGCATCTGGATGGTTATATGAATAGAAAGGGTTTGGAGGGATATGGGCCAAGTTGGACTAGATTGTGTTGGGATATCTGGTCAGCATTGATGAGTTGAACCGAAGGGTCTTTTTCCATGCTGTACATCTCTATGACTCAATAACTTAAGCCATATCTACTTTACCCAAAATACTCACTCATTCATGAATGTCATAAAAAAAAAACCGCTTGATACAAATATTAAAAATAGAGACAACATAAAGTTATGGAAAACAATTCTATATCACATGTCCTGACCGCATATATAGGATCAGTTGTTTTCAAAGTCTTCATAATTTTTATTTATGATAACATAATATTTTCTTTTGTTTTTCATCATTCACAAAATGTGGGCATCACTAGCTAAGCCAGCATTTATTGCCCATCTCTATTTGCCTGGTAGGCAGTTAAGAGTCAACTACATTGCTGTGAATCAGGAGTCACATCTAGGCCAGACGAGATAAGGAAGGCAGATTTCCTTTCCTGAAGGACATTAGTGAACCTGATGGGTTTTTCCTGACAATCAGCACCAGTTTCATGGTCGTCACTGGACTCTTAATTCCAGGTTGTGAATTGAGTCCAAATTTCATCATATGCCATGATGGGATTCGAAACATGATGGTCAGTCTTTAATTTACTGATTGCTTGGTTGGACCCAGGGCCTTTCCTTTTCCTTTACTCTTTAGAATTCTTTCAGTGTTGCTGAATGTAGATTTTCCTACTCTTTGGACAGGGAGAGGGAGGCCCATGCAGCCAGAAAGAAAATTAGATGGCTATCTGGTTATGAGTTAGTTTTTAGTACTGCATTGACTTTTCTATCATCTATACAGAATTTAGTTGAACCATGTGGATTAGGAAATAATGCCAAGGATGAAGTTCGCCTGCTCGATTAAGTCAGGTATTCTTTATTGCATCTGTTTCCACTTGAATTTGATTTTATGGCTTAACTACGAAGGATGTTTTATTGACACCACTTCTCTTACTAGGCAAAAGTGAGGACTGCAGATGCTGGAGGTCAGAGTCGAGATTAGAGTGGTGCTGCCTGACCTGCTGTGATTTTCCAGCATCTACACACCAATTCTCTTATGTCCAAATCATGTCTAGCTAACATAGAGATGTACATCTGGATGTACTATGACTCTACACATAGAACATAGAATAATACAGCGCAGAACAGGCCCTTCGGCCCTTGATGTTGTGCCGACCTGTGAACTATTCTCAGCTCGTCACCCTACACTATCCCAAAATCATCCATGTGCTTATCTAAGGATTGTTTAAATCTCCCTAATGTGGCTGAGTTGACTACCTTCGCAGGTAGGGTTTTCCTGCCCTGACGACTCTTTGCGTAAAAAAACTTGCCTCTGAAATCTGTCTTAAATCTATCACCCCTCAATTTGTAGTTGTGCCCTCTCGTACAAGCTGACGTCATCATCCTAGGAAAAAGTCTTTCTCTGACTACCCTATCTAATACCCTATCTAATCCTCTGATCATCTTGTATGTCTCTATCAAATCCCCCTTAGCCTTCTTCTTCCCAGTGAGAACAGACCCAAGTCTCTCAGCCTTTCCTCATAAGACCTTCCCTCCAGACCAGGCAACATCCTGGTAAATCTCCTCTGCACCTTTTCCAATGTTTCCATATCCTTTCTGTAATGGGGTGACCAGAACTTACATAATATTCCAAGTGTGGCCGCACCAGTGTTTTGTATAGTTACAGTATAATATTGCAGTTCCGAACTCAATCCCTCTACCAATGAAACCTAACACACCGTATGCCTTCTTAACAGCACTATCCACCTGGGTGGCAACTTTCAGGGATCTATGCACATGGACTCCAAGATCCCTCTGCACCTCCACACTACCAAGAACCTTTCCATTGACCCAGTACTCTGCCATCCTGTTATTCTTCCCAAAGTACATCAGCTTACATTTAGCTGCATTGAACTCCATTTGCCACCTCTCAGCCCAATTCTGCAGTTTCTCCAAGTCCCCCTGCAACCTGTAACATTCTTCCAAACTGTCCGCTACTCCACCGACTTTAGTGTCGTCTGCAAATTTACTAATCCATCCACCTATGTCTGTGTCTAAGTCATTTATAAAAATGACAAACAGCAGTGGTCCCAAACAGATCCCTGTGGCACACTAGTAACTGGAGTCTAGGCTAAGTATTTTCCATCAACCACCACTCGCTGCCTTCTTCCAGAAAGCCAGTTTCTAATCCAAACTACTAAATCACCCTCAATTCCATGCCTCTGCATTTTCTCCATCAGCCTACACATGGAACCTTATCAAAGGCTTTACTGAAGTCCAAGTATACCACGTCAACTGCCCTACCCTCATCTACATGCTTGGTCACCTTCTCAAAAAATTCAATGAGGTTTATGAGACACGACCTGCCCTTGGCGAAACCATGTTGACTATCTGAAGTCAAATTGTTGCTTGCTAGATGATTATAAATGTTATCTCTCACAATCCCTTCCAAAACCTTTCCTACAACAGAAGTAACACTCACTGGTCTATAATTACCTGAGTCATCACTGCTGCCCTTTTTGAACAAGGGCACAATATTTGCAATTCTCCAGTCCTCAGGTACTCAACCTCAGTCCTCAGGTAGACAATGACGACTCAAATATCAAAGTCAAAGGCTCTGCTATCTCCTCCCTAGCTTCCTAGAGAATCCTCAGATAAATCCCATCCGGCCCAGAGGACTTGTCTACATTCCTTCCAGAATTGATAACACCTGTGCGTAACTAAAATCAATTCTCAGACATCTCTGTTGCCTTATTTAATTGTGACTTCTACTACCTGTCGTCTTTCCTCTAAGTATGAAAATACTTGTCTAACTATCCCAGTACATCCATACTGGCTTGTCCAATGGGCCTATGAACTGCCCACCTCTCCCATCTCATTCTTGCTGTCACTGTCATCCTCCATTATCCTACCATGTGATCCACTTTCTTTTCCTTTCTTCCTATGATGAGGGTCACCCTGCTAGAAGAAGGATGTTATTAAAGGAAAGGTTGCAAAAAATATTTTCAAGGATGTTACTGACATTGGAGGGTTTGAGTTATAAGGAAAATTTGAATAGACAAGGACTTTTTCTCCCTGGAGTGTGGGAGGCTGAGGGATGACCTTAGTGAGGTTTATAAAATGATGGGGGGGGGGGGGCATGGATCAGGTAAATAGTCGAGTTTTTGTTCCCCTAGGATAGAGGTTTCAGGTGAGAGGGGAAAGAGTTAAAAGGGACCTGAGGTGCATCTGTGGAGTTTGGGGCATTTCCTGCTATCTGTTGTTTATTCTGGCCACTTACCTCCTTTTACTCATTCACATCCTTTAAGAGTCATAGAGTCTTAGAGATGAACAGCATGGAAACAGACCCTTCAGTCCAACCCATCCATGCAGACCAGATATCCCAACCCAATCTAGTCCCACCTGCCAGCACCCGGCTCATATCCCTCCAAACCCTTTCTATTCATATACACATCCAAATGCCTCTTAAACGTTGTAATTGTACCAGCCTCCACCACTTCCTCTGGCAGTTCCTTCCATACACGTACCACCCTGTGTGTGAAAAAGTTGCCCCATAGGTCTCTTTTATATTTTTCCCCTCTCACCCTAAACCTATGCCCTCTACTTCTGGACTCCCCGACCCCAGGGAAAAGACTTTGCCTATTTACCCTATCCATGCCCTCATAATTTTGTAAACCTCTATAAGGTCACCCCTCAGCCTCCACCGCTCCAGGGAAAACAGCCCCAGTCTGTTCAGCCTTTCTCTATGGCTCAAATCCTCCAACCCTGGCAACATCCTTGTAAATCTTTTCTGAACCCTTTCAAGTTTCACAACATCTTTCCGATAGGAAGGAGACCAGAATTGCACATAATATTCCAACAGTGGCCTAACCAATGTCCTGTACAGCCGCAACATGACCTCCCAACTCCTGTACTCAATACTCTGACCAATAAAGGAAAGCGTACTAAACGCCGCCTTCACTATCCTATCTACCTGCGGCTCCACTTTCAAGGACTGCCACAAACGCTACTTAGGACAAACAGGAAGAAAGTTAGCCACCAGGATACACGAACACCAGCGAGCCACAAAAAGACACGACCCTCTCTCCCTCGTAGCCCTGCACACGGATGAAAAAAAAAACACCATTTCGACTGGGACAACACATCTATCCTGGGACAGGCTAAGCAAAGACATGCCAGAGAATTCTTAGAGGCCTGGCACTCCAACCACAATGCCATAAACAAACACATAGCTCCAGATGCCATCTATCAACCCCTCAGAAAGCGAACATGAAATGACATCACCACAAACCCCAGGAACCCCATCCAGGAGAAAGATATAAATAGAAAGCAGGAGACAACAGCTTCGCTTCACTTGGAGGTCGCCACTAATGATGTTACCTAATGAAATGTCTGGATATCAAACCTACAGCTCAACGAGCAAACCTACACCCTAAACCAGGTTATAGTCCAACAAATTTATTTGAAAGTACAATTGTTCACAGCGCTGGTCCTTTATCAGGTAGCTAGTGGGGCAAGATCATAGGACACAGAATTTAAAGATCATTGTGTCATACAACTTAGGTGATACATTGAACAAACCTAAGTTGCTGTTAAGTCTTTCCTCTTTTAGAATGGGTTGCAGGTTACAATTCATTAATATGTAAATCCCAGAACTTTTTTCATGCCACATTCATAGAACATTACAGCGCAGTACAGGCCCTTTGGCCCTCGATGTTGCACTGCCCTGTCATACTAATCTGAAGCCCATCCCACCTACACTATTCCATGTACGGCCATTTGCCTGTCCAATGATGACTTAAATGCCCTTAAACTTGGCAAATCTATTACTGATGCAGGCAAAGCATTCCATACCCTGACTACTCTCTGAGTAAAGAAACTACCTCTGACATCTGTCTGACACCTATCTCCCCTCACTTTAAAGTTGTGTCCCCTCATGTTTGCCATCTCCATACTTGGTGAAAGGCTTTCCCTGTCCACTCTATCTAACCCTCTGATTATCTTATATGTCTCTATTAAGTCACCTCTCAAGCTTCTTCTCTCTAATGAGAACAGCATCAAGGCCCTCAGCCTTTCCTCGTAAGGCATTCCTTCCATACCAGGCAACATCCTAGTACATCTCCTCTGCACCCTTTCCAAAGCTTCCACATCCTTCTGAGAATGCGGTGACCAGAACTATACACAATACTCCAAGTGTGGCCATACCAGAGCTTTGTACAGCTGCAGCATAACCTCCTGGTTCTGGAACTCAATCCCTCTATTAATAAAGGCCAAAACACTGTATGCCTTCTTCACAACCCTGTCAATCTGGGTGGCAACTTTCAGGGATCTGTGTACATGGACACCAGATCTCTCTGCTCATTTGCACTCGCAGGAATCCTACCATTAGCCCAGTACTTTGCATTCCGATTACTCCGGCTAAAGTGTATCACCTCACACTTGTCCACATTAAACTCCATTTGCCACCTCTCGGTCCAGCTCTGCATCCTATCTATGTCTCTCTGCAACCTACTACATCCTTCGTCACTATCCACAACTCCACCGACCTTAGTGTCGTCCGTAAATTTACTAACCCACCCTTCTAAGCCCTCATCCAGGTCACTTATTAAAATGACGAACAGCAGTGGACTCAACACCGACCCTTGTGGTACGCCGCTAGTAACTGGATACCAAGATGAACATGTTCCATCAACTACAACCCTCTTGTTTTCTTTCAGCAAGCCAATTACTGATCCAAACTGCTATGTCTCCCACAATCCCATTCCTCCGGATTTTGTATAATAGCCTACTGTGGGGAACCTTATCGAACGCCTTGCTGAAATCCATATACACCACATCAACTGGTTTACTCTCATCTACTTGTTTGGTCACTTTGTCAAAAAACTCAATAAGATTCGTTAGGCACTACCTACCCTTCACAAAACCGTGCTGACTGTCCCTGATCAGATTATTCTTTTCTAGATGGTTATAAATCCTATCTCTTATAATCTTTTCCAACACTTTTCCAACAACTGAAGTGAGACTCACTGATCTGTAATTACCAGGGTTGTCTCTACTACCCTTTTTGAACAAGGGAACCACATTTGCTATCCTCCAGTCCTCAGGCACTATTCCTGTAGACAATGATGATTTGAAGATCAATGCCAAAGGCTCGGCAATCTCTTCCCTTGCTTCCCAAGATAGATCCCATCTGGCCCAGGGGACCTGTCTATTTTCACACTCTGCAGTATTTCTAATACCTCTTCCTTGTGAATCTCAATCTCTTCTAGTCTAGATGCAAGTATCTCTGTGTCTTCCTCGCCAACATTTTCATTTTCTATAGCGAACACTGTCGAAAAATATTTATTTAGTGCTTCCCCTATCTCCTCTGACTCCACACACAACTTCCCACTATTATCCTTGATCGGCCCTAATTTAACCCTCATCATTCTTTTATTCCTGACATACCTATGGAAAGCCTTAGCGTTAACCCTGATCCTATCCGCCAACAACTTCTCATGTCCCCTCCTGGCTCTTCCGACTTCCTCGTAACCCTCAAGTGCCCTGAGTTTTCACATTTTGTCTTAACATAAGTCTTCTTCTTCTTCTTGACCAGGGATTCCACTTCCTTAGTAAACCACGGCTCACACATTCTATATCTTCCTCCCTGCCTGACAGGTACACACTTATCTAGGACACACAGGAGCTTTTCCTTGAATAAGCTCCACATTTTTAATGTGCTCATCCCCTGCAGTTTCCTTCCCCATTCTACGCTTCCTAAATCTTTCCTAATTGCATCATAATTTCCCTTCCCCCAGCTGTAATAACTCTTGCTTGGTAGAGTACACCTATCCTTTTCCATCACCTAAAGTAAACCTGACAGAATTGTGATCGCTGTCTCCAAAGTGCTCACCTACTTCCAAATCTAATCCCTGGCCAGGCTCGTTACCTAGTACTAAATCTAAAGTGGCTTCGCCCCTTGTAGGCTTGTCTACTTGGTGTGTGTCAGGAAGCCCTCCTGCACACACTGGACAAAAACCAACCCATCTATAGTACTCGTACTATAGTGATCCCAGTCAATATTTGTATAGTTGAAGTCCCCCATGACAACTACCCTGCCTCTCTCACTCCTATCGAGAATTATCTTTGCTATCCTTTCCTCTACATCTCTGGGACTATTCTGAGGCCTATAAAAAGAACTCCCAGCATGGTGACTTCTCCTTTTCCTGTTTCTAACCTCAGCCCATACGACCTCAGTTATCGAGTCCCCAAACATCCTTTCTACAACTGTAATATTGTCCCTGATCAACAATGCCACACCTCCCCCTCTTTTACCATCTTCTTTGTTCTTACTGAAACACCTGAATCCCGGAACCTGCAACAGTCATTCCTGTCCCTGCTCTATCCATGTCTCTGTAATGGCCATAACATCGAAGTCCCAGGTACCAAGCCACGCTGCCAGTTCACCCACTTTATTTCGGATGCTCCTCACGTTGAAGTACACACACTTCAAACCAGGTTCTCGCTTGCCAGTGTACGATACTTGATTTGGGAACTCCCTACTCTCATCCTCTTCCATACCTGTCCTACAATTTTGGTTCCCATCCCCCTGCTGTATTAGTTTAAATCCAGCTTAATAGCTTTAGTGAATTTCCCACCCAGGATATTGGTAGCCCTCTGGTTTAGATGAAGACCATCCTGTTTGTAGAGTTCCCACCTACTCCAGAAAGAGCTCCGAATTATCCAAAAACCCGAAACCCTCCCTCCTGCACCATCCCTGTAGCCACGTGTTCAACTCCTTTCTCTCCCTATTCCTCACCTCACTAGCACGTGGCACGGGCAGCAAATCAGAGAAAACAATTCTGTTTGTCCTAGCTCTAAGCTCCCATCCTAGCTCCCTGAATTTCTGCCTCAAGTCCCCATCTCTCTTCCAACCTATGTCGTTGGTGCCAACGTGGACCACGACTTGGGGCTGCTCTCCCTCCCCGCGAAGGATCCCAAAAACACGATCAGAGACATCACTGACCCTGGCACCCGGGAGGCAACACACCAACCATGAGTCTCTCTCGTCCCCACAGAACCTCCTATCTGTCCCCCTAACTATCGAGTCCCCAATGACGACTGCTCTGCTCCTCTTCCCCCTTCCCTTCTGAGCAGCAGGTGCCCCACTGCTTTCCCCTGGTAAGTCATCCCCCCCAACAGTATCCAAAATGGTATACTTATTGTTGAGGGGAATGGCCACAGGGGATCCCTGCACTGCCTGCTGGTTCCCTTTCTGTCCCCTAACTGTCACCCATCTGTCTTTTTCTTTTATCTGGGGAGTGACTACCTCTCTGTAAATCCTGTCATTAACCCCCTCTGCCTCTCGAATGATCCGTAATTCATCCAACTCCAGTTCCAGTTCCCTAATGCGGTTTTCGAGGAGCTGGTGTTGGGTGCACTTCCCACGGATATAGTCAGCAGGGATACTAGTGGTGACCCTTACTTCCCACATTTTGCAGGAGGAACATTCCACTGCCCTACACTCCATTCCTACTGTTCTAACTCCCGAAGTGACTACTAAGAAAAAAGGATTAGGAAATAAACTATTTACCTTACCTTGTCAATCTGGCTCCCACAACTACTTTTTAGGTTAGAGGAGGAGGATGGGTGGGAGACACTATCCGAGTAGTTATCCTGAGATAACTTAAGTTTTTTTTAAATAAAGGTGACATCTCAGCTCAGACAATGCATTAAAGGAGTGAGGTTAGAGTCTATCTGTATCCTAATCTTGAGTCAGACTGGTTCTGTTTCCAAAGTAGAATTTGTAAAATGTCACTTGGATTGACTGCCTGTAGATTGTGTGCCTTCTAAGCAAAATAGAATGAATCTGCAAATGTAAGTTCACCCCATAAACATTTATGTTTGTGTACATGCATGCGAAGGAGTGAGTGAGTGAGTGTGTGTGTGTGAGAGAAAAGGAGAGAGGGTGTGCGCTGTGTATGCTTGATAGAGTGCGTGAGTGTTACGGAGTATATGCCTGTGAGGGGGTCTGGGTGTGGTTGTGAGTGTGGGGTGGTGTATATGTGTCTGAGAGTGTGTGTATACGAGAGGATTGCGTGAGTGTTTAAGTGTGTGTGTGTGTGTGAGAATGTATAGTGTAGTGCAGTCACTTGTAGTGTGACATAAACTGTGACACTTCAGTGATCAGGGACATTCAGCCTCTGATCTTAAGGTGACCATCCTCCAAGGCAGACTTCAGGATATGCAACAATGCAGAATGACAAGCAGAGGCTGATAGCGGAGTTCGGTATCCATGAGGATGGCCTCAACTGGGACCTTGGGTTCATGTCACTACAGGTGACCCCATTACATTATATACTCTCTCTCACACACATACACACACACACACACACGAGAACACATACTCACACATTCACGCAGACCCTCTCTCAGACACACACGCCTCCCCACACTCTCACTACACTATACACTTACACATCCTCTCACAGGCATGTACTCCGTCACACTCGCGCACACTCTATCAAGCACACACGCACTCTCACATGCGCGCGCGCACACGCACACACACACACACACACACACACAGTCTTTCACTCTTTCCCCCCCTTATGCACAGACACACACAAGTAGGTCTATGGAGTGAATGTGTATTTGCAGATACATTATATTTTGTTCAAAAAGTTTACAATCTGTAGGCAATCTTACACTGACGCATTCAAAATATCCCAGCAAAAAGTACCTAAATGCTCTGATCTTAACGTGACCATGCTTACTGACAATCAAGTCCCACAATTCCACAGGCCGTGCCAGATATATGTATGAATCTAATTAAACCACAGAAATCAATTTACCAAACTGACTGCAATTCAGCATTCAAAAGCAGGACACACCAAAACTCATCATGAACATGAAAAGTAATTCTACTTCTTACAAAAAACATTTATCAACAGTTATGCTTGAACAAAAATGAGTAAAAGATGGATTTTTAATTACTGGCATGAATGTAAGCTATACCACCTTTACCCCCTTTTACATACATTTACAAATAACAAAAGACAGACATTTTGACTCATATACTAAGGACTAAAAAAGTAAAAGAAAACAGTGTGAATCCTCCCAACTCCTGAATGTTGGCATCAGGGGTAAAGTTGGGGAAATTGTATGAGATGGCCAGTGAGAAGCTCCTTGATGTCAAGAACAAAAAGTGTTATATTCCAATCAAGAACTGTGAGATGCGGTTCTCACGAGTGAGTGTCAAGAGGCCTATTTGCATGTATTATCAGATTATTATTATTATTAATGATATCACTAATTAATATACAGTTGCCCATTCTTCTATCTGCTGAATTGACACTGGACAGCAACAATTCCTGACATGAAATTCAGAGTGGTTACCTAGCAACTTTAGCTTACTGCTTGTCTTCTGGACACTGGACACCAAAACATACCAGACTCACCACATCAGGAGGGTACAAGTTACAGTACCCACATCTGACTTGTCATGATTGATGCAGCAGGACGTTCAGATTTATTTGCTATACTTTTACTGCAGAGTTATGCAGTCGCAATTTAAATAATATACTGCTTTGACCCATTTTGATTTAATTGAAAATAAACATTGACAACAAGAAAAATTAGTCTTAGCATCCAATTGAGTCACATCCACGGCCATTTTGAGACAAGGCCATTTGGTTATAGAGATGTACAGTACGGAAACAGACCCTTCGGTCCAACTCGTCCATAACGACCAGATATTCCAACCTAATCTAATTCCATCTGCCAGCACCCGACCCATATCCCTCCAAACCCTTCCTATTCATATATCTATCCAGATGCTTTTTAAAATGCAATTGTACTTGCCTCCACCACTTCCTCTGTCAACTCATTCCATACATGTACCACCCTCAGAGTAAAAAGTTGCCTCTTAGGTCTCTTTTATACCTTTCTCCTGTCACCCTAAAGCAATACTCTCTAGTTCTGGACTCCCCCACCCCAGAGAAAAGACTTTGTCTACTTATCCTATCCATGCCCCTCATGATTTTATAAACCTCTGTAAGGTTACCCCTCAGCCTCCAATGCTTCAGGGAAAACAGCCCTAGCCTATTCAACCTATTCAAATCCTCCAACCCTGGCAACATGCTTGTAAATCTTTTCTGAATCCTTTCAAGTTTCACAACATCTTTCCGATAGGAAGGAGGCCAGAATTGCATGCAATATTCCAACAGTGGCCTAACCAATGTCCTGTACAGCCGCAACATGACATCCCAACTCCTGTACTCA
Source organism: Chiloscyllium punctatum (assembly GCF_047496795.1). NCBI lineage: Eukaryota > Metazoa > Chordata > Chondrichthyes > Orectolobiformes > Hemiscylliidae > Chiloscyllium > Chiloscyllium punctatum. The sequence goes on along the minus strand of NC_092753.1, from coordinate 81,853,272 downwards.
ATACTCTGTCCAATAAAGGAAAGCATACCAAACGCCTTCTTCACGACACTCCCTAGGACCTTACCATTAAGTGTATAAGTCCAGCTAAGATTTGCTTTCCCAAAATGCAGCACCTTGCACTTATTTGAATTAAACTCGATCTGCCACTTCTCAGCCCGTTGGCCCATCTGGACCAGATCCTGTTGTAATCTGAGGTAACCCTCTTCGCTGTCCGCTACACCTCCAACTTTGGTGTCATCTGCAAACTTACTAACTGTACCTCTTATGCTCGCATCCAAATCATTTATGTAAATGACAAAAAGTAGAGGACCCAGCACCGATCCTTGTGGCACTCCACTGGTCACAGGCCTCCAGTCTGAAAAACAACCCTCCACCACCACCCTCTGTCTTCGACCTTTGAGCCAGTTCTGTATCCAAATGGCTAGTTCTCCCTGTATTCCATGAGATCTTACCTTGCTCATCAGTCTCCCATGGGGAACCTTGTTGAACGCCTTACTGAAATCCATATAGATCACATCTACTGCTCTGCCCTCATCATTCTTCTTTGTTATTTCTTCAAAAAACTCAACCAAGTTTGTGAGACATGATTTCCCACGCACAAAGCCATGTTGACTATCCCTAATCGGTCCTTGCCTTTCCAAATACATGTACATCCTGTCCCTCAGGATTACCTCCAAAAACTTGCCCACCACTGAGGTCAGGCTCACTGATCTATAGTTCCCTGGCTTGTCTTTACTGCCTTTCTTAAACAGTGGCACCACATTTGCCAACCTCCGGTCTTCTGGCACGTCACCTGTGACTATCGATGGTACAAATATCTCAGCAAGAGGCCCAGCAATCACTTCTCTAGCTTCCCACAGAGTTCTCTGGTACATCTGATCATGTCATGGGGATTTATCCACCTTTAACTGTTTCAAGACATCCAGCACTTCCTCCTCTGTAATCTGGACATTTTGCAAGATGTCACCATCTATTTCCCTACATTCTATATCTTCCATATCCTTTTCCACAGTAAATACTGATGCAAAATATTCATTTACTATCTCCCCCTATTTTCTGTGGCTCCACACAAAGACCACTTTGCTGATCTTTGAGGGGCCCTATTCTCTCCCTAGTTACCCTTTTGTCCTTAATATATTTGTAAAAACCCTTTGGATTCTCCTTAATTCTATTTACCAAAGCTATCTCATGTCCTCTTTTTGCCCTCCTGATTTCCCTCTTAAATATACTCCTACTTCCTTTATACTCTTCTGAGGACTCACTCGATCTTCCTGTCTATACCTGACATATGCTTCCTTTTTCTTAGCTAAACCCTCAATTTCTTTAGTCATCCAGCGTTCCCTATACCTACCAGCTTTCCCTCGCCCTGACAGGAACATACTTTGTCTGGATTCTTGTTATCTCATTTCTGAAGGCTTAGCATTTTCCAGTCGTCCCTTTATCTGCGAACATCTACCTCCAATCAGCTTTCAAAAGTTCTTGCCTAATACCGTCAAAGACAAGTCAATACCATAAAGATAGAATGTGTTGTTCTCGTGTTACAATGTTGACTGTAAATTGTGATCAGTCTTTAATTCATCGTTTAATCAATTGGATTGGGTCTTTCCTTTTCCTTTGTTTTAGATTATTTTCTTTCATCGTCTTTGAATGTAGTTTCACCTGTTCTAGAGAGAGAGAGAGATAGAGAGAGAGAGTGCGCGAGTGAGTGAGCGAGCGAGCGCAAGATATGTCAGTTTCTGGCGGTTTCTCCCATCCTCTCAACATATTTGAAGACTGTCTATTGTAAAGGCAAATCTGGGCAGCGTTCCTCTGAACAAACAAAAGGTGGTGCCAGTTTGTCTGGTCACAGTATTGAATCTGTTTCAAGAGAATACAATATTGTGTTATACACACACCACTCCTTGCCATTTCAAAAGAATAAAAGCAGCGTCCATTTTACCATTTATAGTCCACATTGCAAAGTGAAAAATTGTGATCATTTTCTCATAGCTGATCCTGTCTCAATGGCATGCTTCTGCTGTCATCCTATACACCCCAACAACTTTAGCTTCCAGCAATCTTTGACTTAAGTAAGTAATTGTCCTAGGATATTAGCAGGGGTTTCTGCTAAGAATTGAACATTTGTCTGGAGCTTGCTGATCATCTTGATATGTTTAATTCCAAATTTACCAAGGGTCTTTTTCCATGCTGTACATCTCTATGACACAAGTTCTATGTAAATGAAGCAGCACCTTATAATGTATCTGCAGCACAGCACCTGACTGAAGTGACATTGCAGTGAAAAAATGTCATTAATTTATCCAGATTGAGGGCAGAGGATGTATAAAAGACTGTCAGTCACAACAAGGGGCACAACATAGTAAGATAAAAAGAGGTGTCAAGAGCTTATAGTTTATTATTTATTCTTTATTGGTCTGATTGTTTAACACTTAAGGTTTGTTTCAGCAACATTTTAAAATAAAATTATTTTAAAAGTGTTTTAATACTTTAAGTTGCTTTTGACAGCATTTTAACACATGAAATTGTTAACCTAAAGTTCATTGTGCCTGGTCAAGCATCAGCAGTCCAGATTTGCTTTTCACCTTGCACTCCAAGGCAGCAATCTGATGCTGATAGAACCCACTTCATTTCACGTACAACTGAACATTCACACAGCTATCTATAGAATTCTGTACAGTTTGTTTACTGGGTGAATGGGCATAGAAGCGCTAGGAACTGGTGCGAGGTTCTGATGGGGTCACTGATGGAGGCATGCATAAGTGCTTTTGAAATTACTCAGAACACTGGTTCACAGCTCCTCTGAGGGGAACTATCTGCTCCGATGTTGCTTTGCAGAAGGGAACATTGTTAGGAAATACCGAACCCCACAGGTCAGGAATGTGAACCCGTCCTTTTCTCCCATACTAGTGTAAATTGGAAGGAGTCAGGAACTGGATGGGAATCCCAGAACTGGGTCCTTTCTGCCATTCAGAAAAGTCTGTGGAATCACCATAACTGTAGGCCAAAATGGTAAATCTTCCCAGATAACTGTTGGGGTTCTGAACATAGATTCTTGTCGTCTTCACATGAAGATATTACAGGATATTGTGTTACACCCTTTACATCTATTATATCTTTGCGAATTTGAAAATACTGAAGATTCAGTTAATATTCCTCATTGGCATGAATTTAATGATGTAACAAAACACAGTTTTACCCAAGCAATGCAGGGGGATATAAATACTAATTTAAAATTATGCGATTGCATGAATGCATGTTATCTTGACTGCTTATCATAGCTTTGGAAAGACCAGAGATTCCTAAGAACTCTTAACGTGATTTTTATGCTTAATTATATAGGACAGATAGGGTACCATATGTCATGTTCTGTCTGTATGCTATTGACACTTAAAACTAATTTAGTACTAAATTTGTTGTGCATCCTTTAGAAATCTGTTTATCACACTCTGGGCATTTCAGACAGGTGGACATTATTTCACCTCATCTATTCCCACTACGTCCATAGGCCTAATCACGTTCCATATTCTTGACAGATTTACTAGAACAAATTACCAGACTGATTCTTTGTATGGCCAGTCCTGCCATCTCAAGAAAGACTACACCCATTAGGACTAAATTAATTTAAAAGTTTAGAAGAATGAAGGGGACAGGTCATAGAAACCTTCAAAAATTTTAACGGGACTAACAGGATAAACTCGAGTGTTCCAGATGACCAGGGAGACCAAAACCAAGGTCACAGTCTAATGATATGGAGTAGGTCATTTAGGACTGAAATATAGAATAATTTCTTCACCCATAGATTGGTGAGCCTTTGGAATTCTCTGCCATATGAAGCCGTTAAGGCCAAAACTTTAAATGTTTAAAGGAGATATAGTTCTTGGAGCTAAAGGTGAAAGCAGGAACAGGGTACTGAGTAGAATGATCAGCAATCATATTGAATAGTGGAGCAGGCTTAATGGGCTGAATGGCCTAGTTTTGTACCTATTTTCTACATTTCTATATTCCTTAGCTCTTCTCATTAATGGTTAATCCTGTGTATACTTCCAGCCTGATACTGTATTATCCTTGCAGGAGTGAATACTTTTATGCCAGTATGTTTTTCAAAAGCTTCCCCTTGCTATTCTATTTCCTTTGTATATATACTGGCCTGTGCTGAGCTGCTACTTAATCACTTTGATTGGAAAGTGAAAGTGTTTAAATGTTGCTTAGGATCTAGTTCAGTGACATCTGCAATAGACAATCATAATTAAAAGCTGTGAGTCTCTGAAACTATACTATCATTATTCGTTCCTTTAGTGAAGATGGAGATAATGACTTTAGCAGTGACAGATCGGATATCTGTACTATTTACTTGCCAAGAACTTTGCAGTTATATTTCTTAGTCTTGACTTTGTAGTTAGTCTCCGAAGGCTAGCAAATTTCCTCAGTGCTGACCTAATTAATTATGGTTTCTACTGTATTTGCAGCAACATTCTGCTGGCAGACCTGGAATTCCTTGACCAAAGTGTAGTCATAAGGTAAAATTGAGTTAGAGAATGAGAGCTAATTTGGAATACAGATTCAAAGTGAAGACTTACATTTATATGGCTTTTTCACGACAGCAGGACCTCTCAAAGCACTTTATAGTCAACGGAGTACTTCAGGAAGTGTGGACATGAAACTCAGGAGTCGATACACACTCCATAAACTTCCACAATACATAATGTGATAATACCAGATAATTATTTTTTAAAGCACTGGCCAAGACATCAGGAATAATCTCTTCATCCCACTTCTTTAAAATAGCAGATGGGATCTTTATATGCAACAAAGTACATAGATGGTGCCTCAGCTTAATGTCTGATCTAAAAAATGGTACTTCCAACAGTGTAGCATCCCATTAGTAGTACATGAATGTGTTAGCCTGTTTTCAATTAAAAACTATTAATGTTTTCTTGTATTTGTATTTATCCACTTCTTCCCATTTATTTCTCTTGATGTATGAAATTTTATATTGTAAGCAATCAGTGTTTACTATTTCTGTAAACAAAAACATAGATGACACAAATACATTTTTTATTGAAAATATTAAAATAATGAGGAGAAAATGTGTTAATGTCCATATACTCATGATCTCCACTTAATACAACTAGAGAAATGCTGGCTGATGTGTGGTACACATATGCCAGTTTTCAAGTATAAACACATTCCACACCAAGCCTTTAAAAAAAAAATCAATTGTCTCAATAAAATTTGAAAATATCTCCTCTTGATTTGAAGAATTAATGAGTAAAAAAATGCTAGAAAAAAATATAATAGCAGTAGTGCTGAATAACTGATAACATTCTGGAAACTTAAGTACAGTCGAAACATTCATATTAAACACAATCCAAATTCAGCATGCAGTCACAGCTTTATACAAACTGCAAATAACAATGCAGTCACAGCTTTATACAAACTGCAAATAACAATGTGTGTGTAAAATATGTGTGTGTATATATATACACACACCCCTTTAATAAAGTCCCACAATATGCTTCACAGGAGCAAATGTCAAACATAATTTGACAAGCCACATAAATAGTTGAGTATGATTAATTACTGGGGCAGCATGGTAGCTCACTGGTTAGCACTGCTGCCTCACAGTGGCAGGGACTCTGGTTCAATTCCAGCCTCGGGCAACTGTCTATGTGGGGTTTGCACATTCTCCCCACGTCTGCGTTCCCTCTGGGTAGTCCAGTTTCCTCCCACAGTCCAAAGATGTGCAAGTCAGGTGAATTGGCTATGATAAATTGCCCATACTGTTAGATACAGGGGTAAATGTAGGGGAGTGAGTCGGTGTGGACCTGTTGGGCCGAATGGCCTGTTTCCATACAGTAGGGAATCTAATCTAATCTAATTACTTAATTATTAGTGAGAATAATTGACCAAAGAGATAGATTTTAGTGTCTTAAGTGATGAAAAATAAGATTGTGCAAGGATTGTGGCCAGAAGAGTATTGGAATAGTCGAGTTTCGGGGGTAACAAAAACAGAGACAAATGGTTCAACAACAAATGGTACAGGGAGAATCAAAGTTTCAAACAATTTTCAGACACAATCAGTGGCCAAAGAAAAGTTCATTTACTCACTGCCTGGAGAACAGGCAGGAATCAAAAAGAGAGTGAATGCTATTTTACACAGAGCTTACAAGCACGTGTCATATGACTAATTAGCAGTCTCCGTATACTGAAGGAGTGAAAATATGTAACATTTGGCTGTGAAATAGATACCCGAGTTGGTTGCTGTTTTGACAACAATTCAAAACTTAACCAGTTTAAAATTTCGCTTCAGGATACAAACACCCAGTCAAGCTTGAATTTATTGTTTTGCCAACCTCTAACCAATGAAACGATCTGATGCTAGGGGTATTAAAATAAACAGGCATTTTGAAAGTCAAACAGAGAGAAACTGCTATCAAGAAAGACTGTCATTCAAAACATTCTTTATCAAAAGGTACCTTTCTCATATGAAACATCTTTGCAGTAAAAGACAGATGTTGACCCAGCGAGATCTTCAACTGAAAGGTGGTGGACACCTGTGACAACAGCCACTGTGTGGTTTTAAAATTAAGTTGATATAATTTTAAAATAGGTTCTTATCGAAACAGTATATTGTTAAGAGTTGGAGGCAGATAACAAGCAGTTAAGACAAAGGGGGGCTTAGAGGTGTGAATATTTGTTAATGTTCACTTTTAGAGTTAAGAAATAAATTGATATTATTCTCTTTAAATAGTGGAATTTGGGAGTTCTGTCACTCAATATATTTTAACAGATTACAAGAGGTGAGCTGTGTGTCTGGTTTAGTTAACAGAAGGGTCACTGCCGTGTTGTGACAATCGTTAACAAATGTCTTGGGAGAAACAAAGTTTCTTTGAAAAATAAAATTGAATTTAATTTTTGCATTTATCATTGAGCAAAATAAAAATGTTAATGAATGGGCCACCAGTTATCTCTTTCACCCAATTATGAAAAAGAAAACTGAGCAAAGCATAAAATGGAGGCATTTATTATCCAGAGGGAAAGGAGAAAATTCACCTCAAATTGTTTGTAATTTTAATGTGTTAGCTGTATAGAATTCAAATTCCTTATCTTATGCCAGAAATCTTTTAGGAAATCTAATCACTTGTTAGATGAAGTAAATCTGGTGTCATTATTTCGGCTTCAGACATTGCCTGGTACTTGTGTGAATACAAGTCATTTCCAATGAAAGAATTTTTAGCTTATAGTCAAAAGTCTTACAATTAATGCACCCTCCTTATTAAAATCCTGGATGTCATTATCAACCAAAAAACTCACCTGGAATAGCTAGATAAACACTGTGGCCAAAAGAGCTCAGAAATCAGGAAGTACAATCCAATTGGAATATAGAGTACAGCACAAGAACGGGCCCATCAGTCCATGATGTTGTGCCAAACATGGTCCCAAATTAAGCTAATCACTTCTCCCTGCCTTTGGTCCAAATCCCTCCATTCCTTGTGTATTCATGTGCATATCTAAAAGTCCCTTAAATGCCCTATCATGTCTGCCTCCATCACCATCCCCTGCAGCACATTTCAGACTCTGAAAAACTTGCCCTTCATGTCTCCTTTTAACTTTGCCCCTCTCATCTTAAATACATGTCCCCCAGTATTAGATTTTCAACTCTGGTAAAAAGATTCTGACTGTCAACCCGATCTATGCATCTCGTAATTTTATAAACTTCTATCAAGTCTCTCCTCAGCCTTCACTGCTCTAAAGAAAACAAACTGAATTTTTCTAGCCTCTCCTTTAGCTTATACCCTGTAATCCAGGCAGCATCCTGATAAAACCTCTTTTGCACCCTGTCCAAAGCCTTCCTATCCTTCCTGTGATGTGACGACTAGAATTTAATGTAATACTCTTAAGTCGTGGCCTAACCAAAGCCATATAAAGCTGCAACGTGACATCCTGACTCTTTTACTCAATTCCCCGACCAATAAAGGTAAGCATGCCATACACCTTATTTACCACCGTATGTACTTGCGTTACCACTTCCAGGGATCTATGGACTTGATCCCTGTACATCAATGCTGTTCAGGGCCCTGCTATTGACTTTTGCATTTAATCATCCAAAGTGCAACATCTTACACTTACCCAGATTAAACCCTGTCTGCCATTTCTGCAACTAGAGCTACATCCTTTCAACTATCTACACTATCCACAATTCCACCAAACTTTGTATTGTCTGCAAACTTACTAATTCCCCAAAGCTTTTCTACCAGGAGAGCAAGGATATACTCTCTACTTGTAGCCCTGACAACTCAAGCCTGAACATCCAAGGCAAAACAAGCTTTTTTTAAAATAACTGCTTTTATCACTTATGCAACATGGCTACAATGTGAATTATTTCATACGTGATCTCTACTGGTGAGATAGACAAGGGCATCAAGCAAGGTTCCCTCCACGGTAATGCATTTTAGGTGGAATAACACGGACAGACAGGAGTACAATGCTCAAGAGCATGTAGGAGCTCAGGGAACTAGGTGTGTACATGCACATATGGTTGAACAGAATAGGTGGAGAGAGCAGTTAAAACAGCATACAGTATCCCAGGCTTTATTCTTAAAAGCATACAAGAGCAAGGAGACTTGTTCAACCTTATCTGGAGTATGGAGCGCCAGTGTGGGTGCCACATTATAAGAAGAATTTGAGTGTATTGGGCACAGTGTACAAGTGATTTACAAGAATAGTTCCAGGGAAGAGGATAGATTGGAGAGAAAATAAAGAGATCTGTAAGAAGTTTGCAAAATCATGAGGGGGCTGGACAAAAAGATAAGCTATTCCTGCTCAAAATAAAACATCATTTGACAAAAAAAGGGCACAGATTTGAAATGATTCACAAAAGTTGAAAATGTGATGAGAAAAAAAAATTCACAAGAACTTTATTCCGACTGGAAAGCACTGCATGGAAATATGGTGGAGGCAGGTTCAAGTGAAGCATTAGAGAGGACATTAGATGATTATTTAACTAGAAATGACATGTATGGTATGGAGAGCAAGACAGGATAATGACACTAAATCATTATGCTTATTGAGAGAGCTGGTGCAGATACAGTGGGCTAAATGGCCTCCTGCTATGCCATAATACTTCAGTGAAGTCCCACACCATCCAAACTTCAATCCATATTTAAAAATCACAACACCCACACACCCCCTCACTACTCACACACATCCCCCACCCCAGACAGACAGACACACACAGACAAAGACCCACATGCACACATATTTTGTGTGGTGAATTTGTACTTACAGAGTTACATTGCACTTTTCTACATGAGTGTATGCAGTTTTTGAGCTCAAACACTGCATGAATTTATGTAAAACTCTGTTATCTCACTTTTTAGATTAGAAATCAATCTAAACATCAGGTCATAGACAGAGAACACAGGGCTAACACCTTCAACATATTGTCTAGCTATTGTTAACAGCTGACCAGAGAATGCAACTTTAAAAAAAAGGGTTTTGTGATTTACACATGAGTGAAACTATCACTGTATTCTAACAGATAAAAGGCTTAACAGACAATCAATTTTTCAATGTATACTTTCAGTTACATCGAACTGCAAATTTTTGCTATAAATTCTGTGTTACGATCAAGCCCTCCACAATCACCTGATGAAGGAGCTTCGCTCCGAAAGCTAGAGTGCTTCCAATTAAACATGTTGGACTATAACCTGGTGTTGTGTGATTTTTAACCTTGTACACCCCAGTCCAACACCTGCATCTCCAAATCAATCCATATTGACATTCTTTCACCATTGCTTTTCAAAACTCTTCATCTTCTCCCAACATTATGGGAGGACTATCCAAAATATGAACTGCAGTGGTTTACAACCAGCTTCTTAGGCAATGAGGAATTAACAGTGTTGAACATCTACACAGCATAACTAAAAACAAATAACTTTGAGCACAAGTGAAACACTGTCTCTTTTCGGGAAGGAAAATAAGTTGATGAGCCACATTCTGTGATCTACTATATTATGGATATAATGAGCCAAACAGCTACAAAAGTACTTCAAGACATATGCTTGTAAATTAAAAGACAAACCAGATTCAAGTGTATAAATTGTCGATGTCATTGCTCATGGCAGGTTAGAGAATATTCTGCTTTACAACGTGACAATGGGCCTTCTGTTATATACAATACATATCAGAACTACCAGACTGTTCAGCAATATTATTAGTAGCAATGATGTTACAGTCTTGGCTATATTCATGGATGGACTGACCCAGCATGGATAATAATAAAGGCCAGCACTTGAGTTTGTAAATGCTGAGAGGCATGTGGAATTATTAAAAGTGGAACTTAGAGAGAATTGTAAGGGGTAGGATTTATGAACAGCTGGAGAGGAATAATGTGATCAAGGATAGTCAGCATGGTTTTGTGAAGGGCAGGTCGTGCCTTACAAACCTTATTGAGTTCTTTGAGGTGACCAAGGAAGTGGATGAGGGTAAAGCAGTAGATGTGGTGTATATGGATTTTAGCAAGGCATTCGATAAAGTACCCCATGGAAGGCTACTGCAAAGATTACGGAGGTATGGCATTGAGGGTGCATTAGAGGTTTGGATTAGGAATTGGCTGGCTGAAAGGAGACAGAGGGTAGTAGTTGATGGTAAAGGTTCATCTTGGAGTGCAGTTACCAGCAGTGTTCCACAAGGATCTGTTTTGGGACCATTGCTGTTTGTCAGTTTTATAAATGACCTGGAGGAGGGGCTTGAATGCTGGGTGAGCAAGTTTGTGGATGATACGAAAGTCGGTGGAGTGGTGGACAGCGAAGAAGGATGTGGCAGGTTACAGTGGGATATAGATAAGTTGCAGAGCTGGGCAGAAAGGTGGCAAATGGAGTTCAATGTAGCGAAGTGTGAAGTCATTCACTTTGGTAGGAGTAACAAGAAGATGGATTACTGGGCTAATGGTAGGCTACTTGGTAGTGTGGATGAGCAGAGGGATCTTGGTGTCCATGTACACAGATCTCTGAAGGTTGCCACCCAGGTAAATAGTGCTGTGAAGAAGGCATATGGCATGCTGGGCTTTATTGGTAGAGGAATTGAGTTCCGGAGTCCTGAGGTCATGTTGCAGTTGTAGAAGACTCTGGTGCGGCCTTATCTGGAGTATTGTGTACAGTTTTGGTCGCCATACTATAGGAAGGATGTGGAGGCACTGGAACGGGTGCAGAGGAGGTTTACCAGGATGTTGTCTGGCATGGTAGGAAGATCGTATGAGGAAAGGCTGAGGCACTTGGGGCTGTTCTCATTGGAGAAAAGAAGGTTTAGGGGAGATTTGATAGAGGTGTACAAGATGATTAGGGGTTTAGATAGGGTTGACATTGAGAACCTTTTTCCGCGTATGGAGTCAGCTGTTACTAGGGGACACAGCTTTAAATTAAGGGGAGGTTGGTATAGGACAGGTGTTAGGGGTAGATTCTTTACTCAGCAGGTTGTGAGTTCATGGAATGCCCTGCCAGTATCAGTGGTGGACTCTCCCTCTTTATGGTCATTCAAGCGGGCATTGGATAAGCATATGGAGGTTATTGGGCTAGTGTAGGTTAGGTAGGCTTCGGTTGGCACAACAGTGAGGGCCGAAGGGCCTGTACTGCACTGTATTTTTCTATGTTCTATTAATCTTTTGCATGGACAATAGTGGCTGCTACTGGATTAATAAGCTTCAGACTAAGTGAGAGCGATACAATAGCTCAGTGATTAGCACAACAGCCTCAGTGTCAGGGACCCAGGTTTGATTCTCGCCTCAGGTGACTATGTGGACTTTTCACATTCTCCCAGTGTCTGTGTGGGTTTCTTCCCGGTGCTCTGGTTCCCTCCCAATATCCAAAAACATGTAGGTTACATGGATTGACTATGCTAAATTGCCCCATAGTGTGCAGGGTCAGTGGATTAGCCATGGGAAACGCAGGGTTAAAAGGGATAGCATAGAGGAGTGGGGGTGAGATGCTCTTCAAAGGTCGGTGGGGACTCAGTAGGCTGAATGATCTACTTCCACACTGTAAAGATTCTATGGATCCCATCAGGAGTTAAACTTTCAATTGTGGCACAGTGGTTAGCACTGCTGCCTCACAGCGCCAGAGACCCGGGTTCAATTCCCGCCTCAGGCGACTGACTGTGTGGAGTTTGCACGTTCTCCCCGTGTCTGCGTGGGTTTCCTCCGGGTGCTCCGATTTCCTCCCACAGTCCAAAGATGTGCAGGTCAGGTGAATTGGCCATGCTAAATTGCCCATAGTGTGAGTTAAGGGGTAACTGTAGATGTAGAAGTAGGGGTATGGGTGGGTTACGCTTCGGCGGGGCGGTGTGGACTTGTTGGGCCGAAGGACCTGTTTCCACACTGTAAGTAATCTAATCTAATCTAATCTTATACAGAAAAAAAACCTACAAAAATCATGGGACAGTTGTGCAAAAACCTAGTGGTTCTCCAGTGTTTGGACCAGTCCTATACCAATATGTGATTCTTAACTGCTTTTCAAAGTGGCCTAATAAAATCACAGCTGCAGCACATGGGCCTCTTAATGCTCTCTGGGCTACAAAATAGATAATAAAGGAAAAGGGATTTACATTAGAGGACAAGATGCATTGTTTGGCTGATTTGGCAGATCCCCATGGACTGTCATCAGTGGAAAGTTGTAAAAAGGTAAATGTGTAATATTATGGGATGGTGATATCTTTGCTGACGAAAACAAGTTTTTTTTAAAAAAAAACTATCTTTGCAAATGTTGATTGAAATATGCAGTTATGTACTCAAGTAATTGCCTGACTTTCCAGAGTAACAAACATATCTACTTCATTGAATATCTTTCTGAAACAGATGAGAATTTAATGACTACTGAAAATTCTGCCTAACTGAAAAATCATCAAATCTGATTTTTTTTTTGAAAGTTTGAAACTAGTGGTTAAGTCTTGATTGTCACACAGTGGTAGCATGCTTAACTCTGAACCTGGAGGCTCAGGTTCAAGTAATACCTGCTACAGAGGTATATCATAACATCCCCAACAAGTTGATATAAAAATATATGTTTTCAAACTTGCAGAGGTAACTAACGAATTCATTTTAAATCTCATTCACTTTGGTCTCCGTTCCAATGGTCGCCAATGGTCCCTTTAAAGAACGATTTCATTTATCATTTTCATAGCCAGATGTCATAAGCAATTAGCAGACAAAGAAGATTTCTAAAATGTGCAGTTATTAAAATTGAGAATGACGTTCAGGAAAAAGTCTAGGCAATTGTAAGGCACTGCCAATTGTTAGATTCAGTGAATTCAAAGGTAAGAGGACTGTTGACACAAATACAACCATATCCCTAACATTAGTAAATGCTTTAAAACAAAATAGGTTTCACCATCGATATGAAAAATACTTGAACATTCTACTCAAAACTCAGTATTCTAATCAGATATCAAAAATCAGGATAAATTCAATTCAAAAGTACAAACACAGCACATGTACATTCAGATTTAAGTGAACTGTAAGATTAAACTCCAGACCATTGTCTGTGGACCCTGCTGCAAAATTTACAAAGTAATCAAATTGGAAGATTTACCACTAAAAATATCAAAAGCCATCTATTGCTTTTGTATTATACGAACATTAAATCCATCACTCACAATATGGTCTCCTCTATGCTGGGGAGATGGAAGTGCAGACAAAGCAGAGACTGGGCAAACACTTTGCACAACACCCATGTTCTGTCCACAAAAATACCCCTCAGCTTCCCATTGCCTGCCATTTCAACATTGCATGTTGCCCAGCCAGCATCAGTGTCTCAGGCTTGCTAGTGTTCTACTGAAGTTCAATGCAAGCTGGAAAAACCTCGTTTTCCACTTGAGAACTCTGCAACCTTCTGGACTCAGTATTGAATTCAATAATTTTAGGACTTAAGCACCTTCTCCCATGTCTTTACTCCAACCACTACATATCACACCCTATTATTACATTGGCTGCTACCACACACAACCCATTGCCAGCCACTAATGTTTTCCATTAGCAACTATTCATTCTCCCAGGCTGACCTTTGCTCATTCCTTTGTCTGCCCAAACTGTTTTTTCTCTCTTGCTCTGGGCTCCATCTCCACCTACTCCTGTCTCTATCATCAACTTTTTCCTGGCTACAATCTAGGCTGAAGGGTCACTGGACCCAAAACGTTAGCTCTTCCTTCTCTCCATGGATGCTGACAGACCTGAGTTTTTCCAGCAATTTCTGATTTTGTTCCATCATTAAATCTTGAAGATTTCACAACACAACTTGTACCAAAACGTACTAGACAGATGTTGGAATTTGCATGTCGTTATCACCATAAGTTGGAAAGTTACGTTCTTCTGATCTCAGATAGCACAAAAGTAAGAAGTTTATTTTAGCCAAGCAGAAGTATCCTTCCTACATGACTAATATTCTTTGCAGAATCCAAACTTTCAATCAGATATTTACGTACTTATTCCCTCAGGTTAAACTTTGCCCTCCCACTATAAGCATTCTCCATTAATCCTAGCTCATTCAAAACTGTTCTTGAACCCAACTTGACACTAAGTCCTATTCATTCATCACCCACACTTCTGGCATACATTGACTCCCAATTAAAAATATTTTGATTTAAAAATCCTCAGTGTTCAAATGCACTTATGGACATGTCCCTTACCAACTCTGTAACATAGGCTTATAGAATGATGTACCCTTTCCATTGTACAGATTCCAATTACCCTCAGAGTTTAGAGGGATGCTGGAAAAGCACAGCAGGTCAGGAAGCATCCGAGGAGCATGAAGAATCGAAGTTTCGGGCCTTCATCAGGAATAGAGGTAGGAAGCCTTCAGAGTGGAGAGATAAATGGCGGGGGCAGCTGGGGAGAAGGTACCAAAGAGTACAATAGATGAATGGGGGTGGGGATGGAGGTGATAGGTCAGAGAGGAGAGTGGAGCAGATAGGTGGGAAGGGAGATTGGCAAGTAGATCAGGTCATGAGGACAGTACTGAGCTGGAAGAATTGAACTGGGGTAAGTTGGGGGGGGGGGGGGGGGGGAAGAGAAAGAGATTGGAGGGGAAGTGAGGAAACTGGTGAAGTCCACATTGATGCCCTGGGGTTGAAGTGTTCAGAGGTGGCTTTTGCCCGAAACATCAATTTTCCTGCTCCTCGGATGCTGCCTGACCTGCTGTGCTTTTCCAGCACCACTCTAATCTAAACTCTGGTTTCCAGCATTTGCAGTCCTCACTTTTGTCCAATTACCTTCACCCTATCTGAACAGCTATGCCTCCAGCAAGCCAAGCCCTGAACTATCCAGTTTCTTCCTCCAATCAAATCTCCTCCATCCTCTTCTAAGAATCATTTTCAAACTTACCTCTTTGACTAAATTTTGGGTCAACTGTCTCAATATTTCTTCATGTAGTTCAGTGGCAAACATTCCCTGACAAAGTTCAAGGTGCCTTGGAATTGTTTTAATCACTTTAATGATACATTGTTCCAAGAAGGCTTTGTGAATAATTATTTTTCTTAAAAATTAATGTTTCTCAACACCATTTTTTTCCAAAAAAAATCAGCCCATTTCTATGACCTAAAAATCCACAAAGTCCACACTTAAGCCATGTATTTTATTGATTTTTTTTAAATTCACCATTACACAGATACAGCTATGAACAGTCTGTACAATCCTACACAGAACCTGTACCGAAATAGGAAGAAATGTTTCAAAATACTTGTAGTTAAAAATGTTAATACCATAATTCCAAAGTTTCAGTGACCTTTCAGCATGATGTTTTGAAAACTTAAGTAACTATGGGAACATTGACCAAATATGTATTACATTGGTTATGCACGCATGGCAGTCAGAACTTTCTGAAGGTAATTAACCTATTCATACTGCTGACATATCACACTATAAACCCCCAAAGCTATCTTACTGAACCCATTCACAGCAGTTTCACAGAAGAAAAAAGGAAGTCCAAGAAATACTATCACAGATATTGTCCAGACAATATTGCCACACAGTCTATGAGGGAAATCCATGACTAAAGCAGATTTGGAGGCAAAAGTTATCTATTAAAATTTCAAACAATGGGCATACAAGTTACCTAACCTTTGTTGTTTAACATACAAATAAGCCTAAAATATTTTGAGAAAAGCCAGTTTTTTTTCAGTTCTTTTAAAATGTCCACGACAGTCAGGATAATAAACTGTCCCACCCTTGGCCATGGAATGTTACATTATATCTGGATTAAAAACTGACTTTCAAACTCACTAACATCTCTCACCAGTGTGTTTGTGGATTTCATGGCAAAATTCCTGTAACATCCAAGTACACAATTATTTTATCTTTAATATAAAAAAAATTAACATTTACACACATTAGCTTCTTTAGATGGAAAACAGGTGGCAGGGAAGAAAGAACGGTATAATTGTGTTGGGATTCCCTCCTATTTCAAAATGGCGTTGCCCATTTTTTAACTACTAAAACCTTGCATTTACAAAATAGTTGATAAAAATATTCCTCTGAATTGTACAAGAGGTACATCGACCAATGATAAGGGGCAAGACAGATGTTATTCTGACTTGGCTTCATTCTCTCCAGCAATGGGTGCCTGAAAAATATGAATCTGCATTAATATCCAAAGTAAACAAAAATTCATATGATCATTTTGATTAATCTATTTACCTCATTGTTTTTCCGTTCACCATTTTCTGCAGGTACAGAATCATCAGTGGCTTCTTGATTAGCTTGTGGTGGATTTGCTTTGGCTGCTCTGGCCTTGGTTTTTTTCTGCAGAAGAAAGGCAGTTCTAGGGAATATTTCAGGGGAAAAAAAAATTCAGAATTGATAACGAACTGAAACTCACTTGAGGAGTCGCTTTCTTTTTTGGGTTTTCTTTGGGTGGTTTTATACTTCTCTGAGAAGGTAGAAGGTTAAAAAGTCAATCATATTTTACAAAAGTATTTCACTTGAATAAAAATTAAAAATTAGTTTTATGCCTTACCTTCCTCAATTGCATATAACCTGGTGCTGGTAGTGACTAAAAGAGAACAAATAATTAGTCAGTTTATACAATAAAAATGCAGACCTTCTCCACACATTGACATCTTGCATTCAACTCCTATATGTTGCAGACATACTTCAACATAAATATCTCTGTAATGAAGCTCAGCTTCTTAAAATTCAAAGAAAAAGAGGTTGCCAAAAAATTATTCTGATAACTTGAGAGCAAGGCAGCATAACTTGGCTTCACTAGAAACAAATCTAGTCATCAATTTGCATTTTCAGTAGTGTAGTGCGATATAGAGAGGAACAATGACACATTGCTTCGAGATAAAACAGAATTTCAAACTACGTTTATAATATTTAGACAATTTCAATAATCTTAATAGTGATTCATAATCAGCAATTAGTGTGCACTTTTCCAAATAATGTTTTAACATCTTTTGTAAAATTTGCGATTTAAATCAGATTTGTAACTCTAGACTATAGTCGTAAACAAAGTTGACAGCAATATTAATGAAAATGCATCTTACTTTGTCTATTACTGTATCAGCGGCCTGTTAATTAAAAAAAAATACAGCAGTTACAAAAATAACTAATTTAATAGCGCAAGCAACAACGTCATGGAGAAAAAAAAAGCCTTGAACCAGGACGATACTGCCGAAATGTTTGCAAACATAGTAATCCGGAAGATCGAGGAAACATGCGTAAGGGGGATGATGCAGAGCGCAATAAGGGACGTAATGCAAATCCTTCCCGCCTATTTGTAACCTGCTGGACAAACTTCAGAACTCCGTACTGCATTCTCACCCCTCCAAAGGGTTACAGAATATTCCAGATTCTGAATGGAGCTGCCCAGTTTGCAGAATGAACAACAGCAACCTAAATCAACATGGCTCTTTACCATTTCGCGCCCACCCCCACACACCTTTGTCTCCTGGAAAAGCCCGTTTGTAAAGATAAATGTTTGTAAAGATAAATACGCGAAGAAGGAAACATTTTCAACACTTTTATGCACGTGCGGTTGTGTGTGGAACAATGTACTATACTTTAATTTACCGACAAGATTTTGACCTTTCACAGAATTAGTGGAAGCGCAATTTTCCAGTCTGCTTTTGGAAAGGGTTTGCTCCAGTTTTAGAAACATTCTGGTACACTTCGTCGCAACAGAATTTTTAAAAGGGTATTTTTTAAAGCCAAACGTTGCAGAATTCTGAATACAATTCCATTAAAAAGTCAAACATTTAATACACTCGCAATATCTTTCGCCACCCTTTTTACAAATCCATTTGTTCCTCCTCGAAAAAAAATCAAAATTAAAAACTACTCACCGCCTTCTTAGGCATGTTTGGAGGATTTGTATAAAATATTTTTCTGCGTAATGGAAAAAAAATTGAGATGCAAGATAACAAATACACAAGCAGATTGCACTCCTACAACATCAAGTTGCGCTGCCAAACCCCGGATCCTATACAACTACCTTGTTACAATACAAGTATGGAACGTTAATACATCCAAACCAACTAGTTCGAACCAGATTCGTTCCTTCACTCAATATCACCGAACATGATGGCAAGTCCCGGGCGCCGATTGGCTGTCGTATCGTATTAACATGTATTCAAAACATAGACAGCGAGCTGATTGGTGCAGCATGGCTGTCAATCACACAGCCCCGCGCTGTACGGCCTGTTTGATGTTTGGTTTGTTTGGTTTGTTTGGGGGGGGGGCGCGCGGGAAGCGTGTAGAGCAGCAATGCTGATTGGAAGCTGTCTCGCTCTCTGGTTTCTACACGTTTTGCTGTTTTCAACAAAGGCGTAGTGAAACCCATCTGTGATTGCAAATTTCAAATCCAAGCGATTATTTCCAACGTGCATGCATTAAATCATTTATAACCCTCCCCTGTAGCTTTTTAAAAAAATTGTTGTGCTTCACTCAAATTGCCTTACTGATGAAATTCGTTATTAGTGGAGGGTACCATTTGCGAGGAATGACTGGAGTTTAACTGCATTTGCGGCTGTAACCGTGAGCTTTTTTTTGGGTGGGGTTAAATGATAGCAACATGGCGGAGAGCTGTGCGTGGTTGTTAGTGCTTGGCTCAGTTTTGTTATGTAGTCTGTTCAAGATGTTACTGCCAACCCTTTCCTCACTTGTAAGTATTTGTTTGTAAGTCTAGACTAACAATGATAGTTGAGTACTTTTGTAAAAAAATGCAGTATATATATTTCACACTTTAATGTTTTTTTCTGTACAGATATTGCAAGGAGGAAAAATGTTTAATTAGGTGTGTAAAACGCAGTAAAATTTTGTAAGGTATCTTGTATAATTTAGATACGTTGCTGTCCTTATATGAACATAAAACGCATTTAAAGCAAACGTTCTCAGTAGCGGTTCCTTTTCAACAATGTTAAGTCTCTTGTACTTTATACTGTATTTACAAATGGAGCCAGAGTTATTTAAATCTGTGGATTAAATTGTGTCATAAACTGCAATGAATGATGCTTGTGTCTTATTAAATTAAGATCACTGGACCTGACGCTAAACTCTGATTTCTCTCCATAGATGCTGCCGGACCTGCTGAGTTTTTTTCCAGCAGTTTCTTGTTTCTGATTTATATCAACCGCAGTTCTTATCTAAATGGTGGGGGGTCTCGCTTGTAATTGCCAACAGCTTGGGGAAATATGTACAGTACGTTTATGGAAGCCTGTGGTTTTTATTTGCCTTTTTGTAGACTGAAACTTTCTGATCTGTGACTTTATTATGTGTTTTAAAGAAAATGAATAAAGCTGATCATAAACAAAATTTACAATGATTTATTTTTAAAAATCCAGATTGTGATTACAAAAAAAACAGTAAATTGGGTATTATGTTAAACATAGCTACTAATACCTTCAGAAACTAAGACTTTAAATGGTGGTTATAGGCAATGTTACAACAAAAATGTTTTCATAGTTTAATTTTATTGTCTATGGGTTCAGTGTTCGTGAAATTAATATGTTCAATATTTGTCATGTGAAAGCACATTGAATGAGTTGACGGTTCAGAAATTAATTTCTTCAAATTTGAAATGTTTCTGGCAACTTGATGCTTAATTAAAATTGACATTGCTGAATTAAATATTGCTAATTGAAGAGCAAGTTCAGTAGATCAATGTTTAAAAATAAATAAGTTTCTTTTTGACTTTAACCATTTTTGAGATTGAAATGGAAGGGCAAACTACCAATTTTTCCTCTGTATCCTCTCCCAGAAATATTTCCAGGATGAAATGAAGGCTCACAACGTGCTGTATATTTTTTATTTGAAACTGTGTCAAACTATTTATTACCAATTCTGTTGGGTACAATCATCAGATCCAAAAGAGATGAAGTGGGCTAATTTTTTTGGCTAAGGATTATTCATAATTTAAAATATACTAGCAAAATGGATAACAAAAATTGCATGGTGGCATGCTTCCTTTTTCTCAGAGCATGCTGACCGATTTATACTGCTATGATTTGTTCCTTCACTTTGTTTTTGCCACGACTTGAACTTCATTGAGAAAGTGTGAGGACACAAAATTGCAGTTCACAGTCACTGAAATGCAGAAGTTGCACTTTGGGATCAAAACGTTAGTGTGTGTGTGCGTGTGTGTTAACTTCATTCGGAGACCTTTTTGAACCCTTTTTACATTTTTGAAATTAATTGCTGTATTATACAATACAGCACAAGAACAGGCCTTTCGGCCCACCAAGTCTGCGACAAAAACTAATAGTGCAAGTGGCAATGGTGGGATAAGAATCCATGCCTCCATTTAGACTGGAGCCTAAATCCTAAATAGTACTGAAATATGAAATCTCTAATCAGAATTGAGATTTGAGATTCTTTTTAAGGAAATCATGTTGTCAGAGAAAATGTAGATTCTGAGGAGGAAAGCAAATTAGTTACAACAGTTTTCTCTATTGGCACATAGGAAGGAATGGGGTAAGTCACACCATACGTATGGTCACGTTAGTGGGGATACATAGCTTGCAATCATCTGTTGTAATATGTCGGGATCTCCAATGGCCATTGCTTTGGACTTGACTAAATGTTTATTTAGTGAGGTGAGCATTTTAGTATTTGTTGGAGGGTGTAGTCTGAAAAATCGTTAAATTATTTGTGAAGAATGTAAATTTATTAAAGATGTTGTGCTTGAGCCTTAACATTGTTTTAAGGTTTGCACATTCTAAATGAAAATGCTCAGGAATAGTTTAGTGGTTTTAATTTTTGACCAATGCATCAATGTGACAGGTGTAATTGTGAGTCAACTGCATTCCTTCAGAGTTCCATGTACAGTACTACCTGGTTTGCAGCATTATTTTACAGTCATGCCCTTGCATTTAGTTGTTTAAAGGAGCAATGTTACAAATGCTGACTTAACAGGGCAACAGGAATGTAAATCTACTGGGGTTTTTAAGTTGAACAGTCATTTTCATTCTATTGAAAAATGTGCAATATTGATTCTGCTTTCAAAATTCTTTTTCTTTGATACCTGGACAATTATTTTCATATTCTGGACCAGGAAAACATGACATAATATTTAGTTTCTTATGAAATTCAACTGGTTGAAGCAAGCACACTTAAATTCTAATCAGAATTGCGCTGATTAAAATGTAACTAAATCAACTGTGGATGCTACCAGTTTTAAACTTGCTGAGATCTAATAAGAGATCTTGCTTTTTTTTAATCAGAAAATCAAATTCTGATCATTATATTACTAGTTCAACACGCACATCTGATCATATCTAAAGCTTGATATATTTAACCTGCCTAAAGCAATAAATTAGCAGACAACTGTCATTTATATTAAGTTAAAAATGGGCAAAATCTAAATTCTGAGGAAGGGTCACCAAACCCAAAACGTTAACTTTGTCTATTCGCAGATGCTGCCAGACCTGCTGAGCTGTTCCAGCAACTTCTTATGTCATTTATATTGTCTGTGTTTATGATTCCATAATACCTTTTGAAGCTTTATGTGCTGACCCCATCCTTTTGGCTTATTTCATACCTGTGGAACAACCAGTCATTCATTTAATGATCTCTTGAGAAGCAAAGGTTAGAGACCTAAGCAGCTAACACAAATCATAGAGATGTACAGCACGGAAGCAGACCCTTCAGTTCAACTTGTCCATGCTGACAAGATATCCCAAGCCAAATCTAGTCCCACCTGCCACCACCCAGCGCATATCACTCCAAACCCTTCCTATGCATATACCCATCCAGATGCCTTTTAAATGTTGCAATTGTACTCTACTCCACCACTGCCATCCTGTGGCAGCTCGTTCCATACACGTACCACCTTCTGTGTGAAAAAGTTGCCCTTTTAGGTCTCTTTTATATCTTTCCCCTGTCACCCTAAAACCTATGTCCTCTAGTTCTGGACTCCCCGACCCCAAGGACAAGACTTTGCCTATTTACCCTATTCATGTCCCACCAGGATGAACGGCTTCTGCCTGAAACATCGATTCTCTTGCTCCTCAAATGCTGCATGACCTGCTGTGATTTTCCAGCACCGCACACTCTCTCAACTCTGATCTCCGGCATCTGCAGTCTTCACTTTCTCCCAGGTTAGGCCGTGATAGAACCTACCAAATCAGTGCTGGCTTTTTCTTTTGAAATGCAGTCTTTTTTTTTTATTATCTAGTCGGGTCTGGCATGGATGCATGAGGCCCAGTGGAATTGGGTAAAAACAAGGACTGCAGATGCTGGAAACCAGATTCTAAATTAGTGGTGCTGGAAAAGCACAGCAGTTCAGGCAGCATCCGAGGAGCAGGAAAATCGATGTTTCAGGCAAAAGCCCTGTGGAATTGGGGTATAGGTAATGGCTACATGCTAATTAAGTGATACCTTGTCTCTCTGTGTGTGTGTGTGTGTGTGGGTGTGTATATATTGTTGTTATAAACTGTAAATGATATGGGAATTGTCATCAGTGAGGTTGGAGTTGTGGTGAGTGTTGGATAATCTGAAAAGTACTTGCCTGCATTCCTTCTAAACATTTTGTAATCTTCGGTGTTTAGCAGTCCAGTTAGTCACACTGTATCTGTTTTCTCAAAACAATGCAATATTTTTCTCTTTCAAATATTTATGTATTAAGTAGTTTCCATGACTCATAAGGTAGTGCATTGAAAATCCGAAAAAAAAAGTCTGTCATCTTTTTGTTACCTTTACCAAATGCATCAAATTTGTACTGTCCTCTATCTTTCTGCAGTTTGAAACAATTTAGTCTCGGATTCTCTCCGGTAAACTTGCAGGTTGAGCCACCAGTTCGGAAGGCAGTGATGGCATTTATTTTAAGAGGATTTTGAATGTAAAAGCAGGGATGTGAGGCTCTGGTCAGACCACCTTTGGAGCAATGTGTGCAGTTTTGGGCCCATTTCTCAGGAAGGATGAACTGGCCCTCGAGGTGCATGAGAATGGTCCCAGGGAAAGCTGAACATATGAGGAATGTTTGAGGACTCTGGGTTTATACTCAATGGAGTTTAGAAGGATATGGGGGGGATCTAATTGAAACATAGAGAAATCTGAATGGCCTGGACAGAGTAGATGTTGGGAAGATGTTTCCATTGGTAGGAGAGACTAGGACCCGAGGGCACAGCCTTGCAGTAAAGGGAAGACCTTTTGAGGATGGCGATAAGGGGAAACCTCTTCAGCCAGAGAATGGTGAATCTACAGAATTCGTTGCCACAGAAGGCTGTGGAGGACAAGTCATTGAGTATATTTAAGACTGAGATAGAGAAGTTCTTGAGTATCAAAGGTTATGGGGACAAAGTGGGGGAATGGGGTTAACAAACATATCAGTCATGATTGAATGACTGGCCTAATTTCAGCTCCTAGTCTTATGGTTTTATATTGATGTAAACTGTGAAGTATATTAAAATCAGTTATTGTATGTTTAATTTTTTTTGTGTCAAAGTTAATAACTATGTACTTCTGACTCATGGTGATTTAAGAATAGATTTTGAAGCTTAACTTTAGAATTAAGAGTTAAGGAGAATCCAAAGAACTAGGGAGAGAAGAAATCAGAGTGGCTATCTACATGAGGAACCAAAGGAGACTGGTGAGGTACTAAACAAATATTTTGTCAGTATTTACTGTGGAGAAGGACTTGGAAGCTAGGGAACTTAGGGAAATGTCTTGAAAAGATTTCATATTAGTGAAGAAATGCTGAAGGTCTTAAAAGGCATAATGATAGATAAATCCCTGAGACTTGATCAGGTGTTTCCCAGAGCTTTGTGGGAAGCTAGGGAAGGGAATATACGACCCCTTGCTGAAATATTTGTATCATTGATAGTCACGCTGAGGTGCTAAGGAAAAGCAAGGGAAATGTAGACTGGTAAGCCTGACGTTGGTGGTGGGCAAGCTGTTGGAGGGGATTCTAAGGGACAGGATTTATATGCATTTGGAAAGACAAGGATTGAATTAGGGATAATCAGCATGGCTTTGTGCATGGGAAATTGTCTGTCTAACTTGATTGAGTTTGTTGAAGCGCCAACAGAGAAGCGTGATGTAGGCAGAGTAGTAGATGTTATCTATGTGGACTTCAGCAAAGCATTCAACAAGATTCTGCATGGTAGACTGATTAGTGAGATTAGATCACGTGGAAACAGGGGGATCTAGCCAATTGGATACAAAATTGACTTGAAGGTAGAAGACAGAGGGTGGTGATTGTAGAGGGTTGCTTTTTGGCCTGGAGGACTGATCAGCAATGTGCCACAATGATTGGTGCCGTGTCTACTGCTTTTCATCATTCTTTTTTATTATAAATTATTTGGATGTCAATATAGAAGGTATGGTTAGTAAGTTTGCAGATGATGCCAAAATTGGAGGTGTAGTGGCCAGTAAAGAAGATTATCTCAAAACACAACAGGATCATAGTTGGATGAGCCAATGGGCTGAGTGGCAGATGGAGTTTAATTTAGGTAAATGTAAGGTGTTGCATTTTGGGTACGGCAAACCAGGGCAGGACTTGTACAGTTAACAATGGGGCCCTGGGGAGTGTTGCTGAACAGAGGCCTCGTAGTGCAGATGCGTAGGTCCTTGAAAGTGGATTCATAGGTTGACAAGGTGATGAAGAAGGCACACTTACCTTCAAAACAGAGTGTAGAAGTGGGGATGTCATGTTATGGCTGTTCAGGACATGGATGAGGCCACATTTGGAATACTGTACAAAATTGTGGTCATCCTCCTGTAGGAAGGATGTTGTTAAACTTGAGAGGGTGGTGAAAAGATTTTGAAGGATCCTGCTGGGATTTGAGCTATGGAGAGAGGCTGAATGGGCTGGGACTTTTTTCCCTGGAGCGTCAGAAGCTGAGGAGTGACCTTCTAGAGGTTTGTAAAATCGTGAGGGGCATGGATCGGGTGAATAGAAAGGTCTTTCTCCAGGTTAGATGAGTCCAAAACTCGGGGGCATGGGTTTAAGGTGAGAGGGAACTAGCTGCTACAGGAGGTGGTGGAGATGGGTTCAATTACAACACTTTTTTTAAAAAAAGTATCTGGATGGGTACATGAATAGGAAGGGATTAGAGGGATATGGGCCAATTGCTGGCAAATGGGGCTAAGTCTGATTGCAAGGCTACATCTGACATCACCAGTATCCTCTTTGTTCTAAATGCCCACATGTCACCTTATGTTTCTGTAACTGGTGTGCTCTGTAGAATCAACTGTCTTATCAAAATTGATGTTTGACTTGATACTGATCCAATTTAGACTAGCTGTCTGTTTATCCTTGCATGATACAGTCCTCCAAGCATAGACTCTTGTAGATGCAGTGCAAAAACGGTCAATTGTCTTGTGTTTGTGACTTGGGAGATTGCAATAGTTTCATACTTGTATTTAAAATTGGGTAATGTTCTTGTGGAGAATGGGATGTGATTTGTATACAGTAATTGTCAGATCTGACAAGGGAATTTGTGTGCTTTTTTGAAATTTTATTCTTTATTTCATAACTACTAAATCTAACTGATCACTACCGCTAATGTTTTTCCATTGATACTCCTTCCACCTCCAAGTTAAATTCCTAGTACCAAATCCAAACTGTTCTTTGCTGGATTTGCTGTATACAGGCTGCAAGATTTTTTCTGAATGTATTTTAAGAATTCAGCACCCTCTACTATCTTTAACAGTAATTTTAAAGGATGCTTAAAATCTCCTATCATGTCCTATGTTTTGCATTTTCTTTGCAATTTCCCAACCATAAACTCTGTTTCCTTCTAAGTGCTGGAAGCAAATGATGTGACTCCTGAACAATGTGACCATGAGTCCTCATCCCTTTTCTTTCAGTTTTCCTGTTTTCAAACTTGGCCCCCACCCCAATCTATCAGAATATCTATAGCATTTATAATTCTGGAAATTTTAAAAAATTCTGATTTATTTAAGTTCTTCCAGAAAGTATTGATAAATATGTATTCAGAAGAGCTGCTGTACTGTTGTATTCATGTTCAGTCTGCTTCATGTCCAGCAATGCATTGTTTAGCCAGATTAACATTTTGGGCTATGTATTAATCTTTACTATTCACTAAACCCCTTCCGTTCCACCAGCTGTCATTATCCCAAAAAAATTATCTGCACATAAAACTCACAAAGGAATCTATGCACAATACTTGCTTTGAAATCCTAAATACTGTTGGTTAGTATATTACAAATATAATCCAAATCATGATGAAAGTGGGTTACCCATCCTTCTTTACTTCACATTTAGGGTTCCAGGGTTGTTGTCAAAATGTCTGCTTTTTATTTTGTTTTTAACTTTTTAGTTTGAATCTCATTATTTTCTTGAACTCAGCTTGCTTTCATGCAATTGGTATAGAATTATGAGCATCCACTTGGTTATGACCAATTAGTCCTCCACTTAACATTTTCTAAAATCACTCCTTTTATGATTAGATTAGATTAGATTCCCTACAGTGTGGAAACAAGCCCATCGGCCCAATTAATCCACAATGACCCTCCAAAGAGTAACCCACCCAGATCCATTTCCCTCTGACTGATGCACCTAACACTACGGGCAATTTAGCATGGCCAATTCACCTGGCCTGCATGTCTTTGTGACTGGGAGGATGTGCAAACTCCACAAAGACGGTTGTCCAAGGCTGGAATCGAACCTCGGACCTGGTGCTGTGAGACAGCAGTGCTAAACACTGAGCCACCATACTGCCCAAATACAATATTGCATCAGATTTCTCTCATTAATCTGATCACCACTGTGCATATGAAAAGTAAAACATTGAGTCAAAGATGTCCAATATAGTACCATTCGTTTTTGTCTTTGAGATGCGTCTCTGATACCACATCCTCTCTGTTGCCAAGACTGCCGACATCCTTCTCTCATATTACTCAACTTTATACTGCTCGGGCCTATTGCTAAAATCTCTATCCTTATCTTGTATCTCCTGTAAAGTTTATCTAATTGAAAACGCTGCTCATATCCTAACTTGCACAACATCTCACTCATCAACCCTGTTTTAATTGACCTACATTGCCTTTCAGTCTGAAAACCCCTTGATTTTCAAGTTTACTGTCTAGACTTTTTTTTTAATCTGTACCTTGGAATATTGTATTATGGGAAATTACAAATGTAACCAGTTGTTCATGTTCCCTCCACTTTTAAGTCAATCATTAATTAGTATCTTCCTCTTCACCCCACTACTGCTTTACTAGTGTGTGCTGCATTGGCGATTGTGTGTTTTTTTTGCCAATTTTGATGTCAATTTTCTGTAAAGCGTTGACTCTGAGGAGCAAAATGGAAAGAAAAGTTTCTCAAAATATAATTGATCTGGAACCAATACTTTCTTCAGTTGCTGAGTCCATTCATTTAATCAGGTCTCATTAATTCAATTGATTAATTTGGTTCCATTATGTACTGAAACAGTTTAGTGATTAGAAAGGCTACAGATCTACTAGATGTAATTTTAATGTGGAGAAAGCATCACCGTTAATGTCTGGTAGTAACATTGAGTTCCTTCAAGTTTTTGTATCTTAATAAGATTGTGGACTGGAACTAAAGTACTGTTGACCTTTCCAGAATGATTGTGTTTGCATCTTTTCCTGATGCAGGATGGTGTAAGTCTGGTCCACGTGTGGAATTAATCTTGTGTGCGTAAATTGGATTGGGAGTGATTTAACTTTCAAATCCAGCTCTAGGCAACAAGGTCTTTTCCCGTTTGCTGTTGGAACCCAATCCTAAGATTTGTTTTTCGACTGACACTAGTTCCTTTTTAAAAAGACTGTATAATATATGATGACCTTGTATTCAGACCTTGTACACTTTTTTTGTAAAATCAGCTTGAATCTTTGCCTATTTCTAGTTTTAATTCCTTTCTGAAGTGATTATATTTTGCAACTTCACATAAAGATTATGACTTATGAAAATGAGGATTCAATTTAAAGTGAACTCTTTTGTCACTTGGGGCTTTTTTCCTATTAATTTTTTTTTTAATCCAGTGACAGTTTCCCCTCACTTCTCAGTGCTGTCTTCAACTATCCATTGCAAAGTGTTCAACAAAGAACAGCTTTGCCAACCATGGAATGGCAAGGAATGCTGTGCTACTCTAGTCAGGTACTAAGTTGTAAAACAGTACTGTTGGTTTACCCTGTGATATTTGCTTTCTCAACAAAATCAGAGTCATAGATGTACAGCACGGAAACAGACCCTTCGGTTCAACACGTCCATGCTGACCAGATATCCCATCATAATCTAGTCCCATTTGTCAGCATTTGACCTGTATCCCTGTAAACCCTTCCTATTCATTCACCCATTCAGATGTCTTTTAAATGTTGCAATTGTACTAGCCTCCACCACTTCCTCTGGCAGTGCATTCCATACACAATAGACAATACGTGCAGGAGTAGGCCATTTGGCCCTTTCAGCCAGCACCACCATTCATTATGATCATGACTGGTCAGCCACAATCTGTATCCTGTTCCTGCCTTATCCCCATAACTGTTGATTCCACTATCTTTAAGAGCTCTATCCATTTCTTTCTTGAAAGTATCCAGAGACTTTGCAGAGCATTCTATATATCCACTACTTAGTGAGTTTTGAGAAGATTTGTAGCTCAGGTTGAGGTTTTGGATGTAGGTTTGCTCGCTGAGCTAGAAGGTTCATTTCCAGACATTTCGTTACCTTACTAAGTAACATCTTCAGTGGGCCTCAGGCAAAGCAATGCTGAAAGTTCCTGCTTTCTATTTATACGTTTGGTTTTCTTTGGGTTGGTGATGTCATTGCCTGTGGTGATGGAAATAACACAGGAAATGACATCATCAACCCAAAGAAAACCAAATGTATAAATAAAAATCAGGGATTTGCAGCATTGCTTTGCCTGAGGCCCACTGAAGATGTTACCTAGTAGGGTAACCAAACATCTGGAAATGATCCTTTCAGCGAGCAAACCTACATCCAAAATATCCACTACTCTCTGGGTGAAGAAGTTTCTCCTCAACTCTGTTCTAAATGGCCTACCCTTTATTTTTAAACTGTGTTCTCTGGTTCTGGACTCCCCACATCAGTGCAAACATGCTTCCTGCCTCCAGGATGTCCAATCCTTTGAGACGTATAAGATTATTAATCAGATCCGCTCTCATCCTTCTAAGTTCAAGTGTGTACAAGGCTCAGTCACTCCAATCTTTCAACATATGATCGTCCCGCCATTCTGGGAATTGACCTTGTGAACCTACGTTGCACACTCTCAATAGCCAGAATGTCCTTCCTCAAATTTGGAGACCAAAACTGCACACAATACTCCAGGTGCGGTCTCGGCAGGGCCCTGTACAGCTTCAGGAGGACTTCATCGTTCCAGTATCAGTTCCTCTTGTTATGAAGGCCAGCATGCCATTAGCTTTCTTCACGGCCTGCTGTACCTGCATGCTTGCTTTCATTGACTGGTGTACAAGAACACCTAGATCTCGTTGTACTTCTCCTTTACCTAACTTGACTCCATTTAGGTAGTAATCTGCCTTCCTGTTCTTGCCACCAAGGTGGATAACTGCACATTTATCCGCATTAAATGGTATCTGACACGCAATTGTCCACTCACCTAACCTGTCCGAGTCACCCTGTATTCACATAACATCCTCCTCACATTTCATCCTGCCACCCAGCTTTGTGTCATCAGCAAATTTGCTAATATTACTTTTAATGCCTTTTATCTAATTGTTGATGTATATTGTAAACAGCTGTGGTCCCAGCACCCTTTGCATGAAAATATTGCCCCTTAAGTCTCTTTTATATCTTTCTCCTCTCACCCTAAACCTATGCCCTCTAGTTCTGGAAAAGACTTTGTCTGTTTATCCTATCCATGCCCCTCATGATTTTATAAACCTCTATATGGCCACCCCTCAGCCTCCGCTCCAGGGAAAACCACCCCAGCCTCCACCTATAGCTCAAATCCTCCAATCCTGGCAACATCCTTAAATCTTTTTTGAACCTTTCAAGTTTCACAACATTCTTTTGGATAGGATGGAGACCAGAATTGCATGCAATATTCCAAAAGTAGCCTAACCATTGTCCTGTACAGCCGCAACATGACCTCCCAACTCCTGTACTCCATACACTGACCAATAAAGGAAAGCATACCAAACACCACCTTCACTATCCTACCTACCTGTGACTCTACTTTAAAGGAGCTATGTACCTGCACTCCAAGGTCTTTGTTTAGCAACACTCCCTAGGACCTTACCATTAAGTGTGTACATCCTGCAAAGATTTGCTTTCCCAAAATGCAGTACCTCTCAATTATCTAAATTAAACTCCATCTGCCACTCCTCAGCCCATTGACTCGTCTGGTCAAGATCCCATTGTAATCTGAGGTAACCTTCACTGACCACTACACCTCCAACTTTGGTGTTATCTGCAAACTTCACTTACTATATTTCTTATGCTCACATCCAAATAATTTATATAAATGATGAAAAGTAGTGGACCCAGCACTGAACCTTGTGACACTCCACAGGTCACAGGCCTACAGTCTGAAAAACAACTCTCCACCATCATCCTCTGTCTTCTACCTTTTGAGCCAGTTCTGTATCTAAATGGCTAGTTCTCCCTGTATTCCATCAGATCTAATCTTGCTAACCAGTCTCCCATGGGAAACCTTGTCAAATGCCTTACTGAAGTCCATAGATCATGTCCTCCCCTCTGCATGTCATCAATTCTTTTTGTTAGTTCTTCCAAAATAAACCCTAATCAAGTTAGTGAGACATGATTTCCCACACATAAGACCATGCTGACTATCCTTAATTGGTCCTTGCCTTTTCCAAATACATGTAAATCCTGTCTCTCAAGGAGTTTGTTGGAGAAAATCCTGAGTTGTGAGGAACAGTGGGAAAGTGCATCCTATATCTGAAGATTTGGGCACTTCATTAAGTCAATTCAAGTTAGTCTTTTGTTGCCGTTTTTGAAATTTATACCTGAAGTTGGTGATTTAATGTTTTAGTACGATATCAAAGGGAGATTCAAGTTTTGTTCTGTTTGTACTTGGGTTGTGAACAAGGTAGCACTAATTTGTTTCTCTAGTTGCTCTAATAAATCCCACAGAGGGATTGGACAATAAAGACCAGGACTCTTATCCAGGGGCAATAGAAGATGTTAATGTGTATCCAAGTTAGGCTTCTTAACTTGAAGGTGATGATTCTGTATGTTATGCTTGGTAGTTGAGACTATGGGGTGAGTTTCAACAATGCACCAAGTAGATTATCTGTATAACAGTCAAAATTGAATGGACATCCAGTTGGTAGGGGCCCAATAAATCAGCTATCCTGTCCTGAATGATATTGAACCTCTTGAAGTTATGCACACGTCCAGGATGAGATGTATTTTTCTCTTTTGTCTGGATAGGACTACTTCAGCAATTTTCCACTGTCGAGTAAATTACACGTAGTGCACAGATCTTCAAGACTACCAGTAAGCTGTCAGGGTCTGTCACTTAATGTATGAACTGAACGGAATTCTGCTGAAGGCAGACAGATGGTGGGGAGCTCAGGCTGAGTAGGATTATCCACTCAGCACTTTGAAGATGCTTGTAAGTGTTTTAACCCTGCCCAAGTGGTTACACTCTACATAAGCCTAAACAGGGAGAGCTAGCAGAGGGTGAGCTTTCAATCAAATTCCAACCTTAACAAATAAATGCCTATTTCCATTTCACTAAATTCTGTTTCTGCCTCTGCTGTTAAAATCCTTATCCTTTTTTTTTTGTAAAACATAAGACTATTCTCACCCACTCCTAGCAAGCCTCCTGCATTCTCAAAGTGTGGTGTTGGATGTTTTGATGTGTACATAAACTTTCAGAAGACATTCTATACAGTGCCATGCAGAGATTTATGCAAAAAACATTCTAATTCATGTCGCAAGATAATAATAAAATAATCAGAAACAAAGTTCTGAAGAGTCATCTAGACATTAGCTTCCTCTCTTTCCATGGATGCTGCCTGAACCACTGATTTCTAGAATTTTTTTTTTTGTTTTCAGTACAGATTCCAGCATCGCCAGTAATTTGCTCCTTCAGGAAATCCAGTATTGGTCATTGGTTATTATTCAGGCGAGAGGAAGGTTTGTAGTGGAGTTCTCCCATACTTTTCCT
Source organism: Chiloscyllium punctatum (assembly GCF_047496795.1). Lineage (NCBI taxonomy): Eukaryota > Metazoa > Chordata > Chondrichthyes > Orectolobiformes > Hemiscylliidae > Chiloscyllium > Chiloscyllium punctatum. Next base: position 81,820,686 of record NC_092753.1, on the reverse strand, counting down.
GATAGAATCAAATTATCTTGATCATGATGAGCAGGGTCAAGAGTGTGGTACTTGAAAAGCACAACAGTTCAGGCAGCATCTGAGGAGCATGAGAATTGATGTTTTGGACATAAGCTCCTCGGATGCTGCCTGACCTGTGCATTTCCAGCACCACAGTCTCCACTCTGATCTCCAGCATCTGCAGTCCTCATTTTCTCCATGGTATGCAGGGTATCACTTCAAACTTTATGGATTTTTCTGAAGCTTGGAAGAACTAAATTGAAAAGAGGTGAAGTAAACTGTAAATGTGTAGAACCCCAAAAGGGCATGCATAGATTAGTGCAGTGAATGGATAAGTGACAGTTGAACTCCATACAGAAACATCTGGGGTGCTGCATTTTGGTAGGAAGAACACAAACAGACAAAATAACGGAGAGGATGCATTTCTAAGGAGGTGCAGGAGCGTAGGGACCTTGGTGTACATGCACACAGATCATTGAAGGTGGAAGGATGGGTAGTGAGAACAGTCAGTGAAGCATGCAGTATCCTCATTCTTGTTAGTAGGAGCATACAGTACAAAAGCACTGAGATTATGACTAATTTGTATAAGACAGTTGTTGGATCTCAGCTAGAGTGTTGTGAACTGAGCACCACGCCATAAGGAGAATGTGAATGTAGTGGAGAGAGTGCAAGACATTTACAAGAAAATCTCCAGTTATGAGAAACTTCAGTGATGATGATAGATTGAACAGTCTGAGTGAAGGGGCAATCCTTGAGAACTGAATTGAGGAGGAGGGTAATAGAACCTGTGGAATTCATTGCCACAGAAGGCTGGGGGGGCCAAGTTATTGTATATTTTTAAGACAGCTAAATAGATTCTTGAAAGGTAAGATCAAGGGGTAGGTGGAGAAGATAGGAGACTGGGATTGAGAAATATATTAGCCATGCTCAAATGATGGTGCAGACCAGATGGGCCAGTTGGTCTAATTCTGCTCCTGTATCCTATTGTCAAATGTTGGTACTGTTCTTGAATAGAAGAAGCTGAGAGGAGATGTGATATATTTCCTCAAAATTATGAGGATGCTGGATGGAAGAAAGAGGAGAGAAACCTCCCACTCAAAATGCTCAAGAATAAGGGGGCACATAAGTGATTTGCAAAGGAAGTGAATGCAAGGTGAGGGGGGAAAAAAGTCTTTTTCCTATAATGAGTGGTTCAAGTCGAAAATGCAGTGCCTGAAAGTGTGGTGGAGGCAGGTTCAATTAAGGCATTCAAGATGACACAAGATGATTGTTTAAATAGAAACAATATGTAAGAGTATGGGAAACCAGCAGGAGGTTGGCACCAAGTCATGCTTATTTAAAGAGCTGGTGCAGATGGCAATTTACCATAATGGCCGCCTTTTACACTGTAACACTTGTGATTTTGTGCTGAAGAGGCATAAAGAGTGTCTAATTGAATACCCAGGTATTCAAGTAGTACTTTACTAAACACACTTTTTTTATTCTGGTGTCTTTTTCAGGTGGCCAAACTTTTGCAAAAAGATGGAGAGACTGAGCTCCAAATGAGATATGAAATTGGAAACATGAAGCAAGAGTTAGCAACAATCAGCATGATGGATGAGTTTGCCAGATATGCACGGCTGGAGCGCAAGATAAACAAAATGACTGATAAACTGAAAACTCACGGTACTGAGAAACCTGTTTCCCTTTGTAAGAGTGCAGCAGGCAAAAGTTTAAACAAAACAACTCACTAGCTAAAGAACTGAAAGATTCAAGAACCAAAAATTATTGTAGCTTCCCCCCACACTCTCCCTATCATGACATTTTGACACTGAATGGAAGAGGATTTGGAGGATTATGTTTTGAATTTAGATTTGTCTGAATTTCTTTTGGTTTTCTTTCTATTCCTTTTTCCCTTTCATCAACTCCGCCTTGGGGGATCTTTAAATACAATATTATTCAGCACTATTTTTACCCATTTTTCTGAAGTCATCAACTCTCTCAGCGATGTAGTTCTGCAGCCACGCCCTCATGCTTTGTTCATGTGGGAGCCGTAAAGTTTATTGCGAACAGGGTGTGGTGACACGCAGATCCAATCCATCTCGTCTTTCCATGTTCACACCTAACACTCAGCATGTCTCTATAGGTTCCAGTTACGAACATTTCCACTGCTCTTCCTGCCCCACACGCCTTCATTTGTTCATGTGACCAGTACCATTTCCCTTGCTGAAATTAATTAACTCCGCTTCAGGTCAAGTCTCTGCTTCTTGCCTTGAGCTTTTCCTTTCAAGCTATCAAGATGGTACTTTTTTATTTTCCAAAACACAAATAAACCAATTTATTTAAGCAAAAGCAAACCATTGCAGTTGGTGGAAATCTGGAATAAGAATAGAAAATGACGTACTCAGCAGGTGTGGCAGCATCTGAGGCATGACAGATTTAACACATGAGGTCGATGACTTTTTCTCAGAGTTACAAGAAGTTGAAGATTAATAGATACTTCTCCCATACACCATTTGGTGTCGTGGCCAAAGCAGTATTTAACAAGTTTTAAACAAGTTGAGGCTGGGAAAGTGAGAAAAGAACAAAAGGGAAGGTCTGTGATAAAAGTGAAGGTCAGTAGTGATTAAACAGCTTTTGAAGTGGTGGTGTAAGGCAAAAGGACATCGTAATATGACAAGAAACAAATAAAGGCTCCAGAACAGTAAATAGCAATAATGGAATCACTACTAACAACTATTATCTGAAAGAAATGGGGACAGATTGATCTAAAACCTGTGAAAATAGCATCATCCTTGATTGATGTTTTATGGACAGTTGAGTGGCGAACTTGTTTTTTTTTCATTTTGTTTTCACACTTTTTCTCTCTTTTCTAATTGATTCTCTTGTATTATTGACTTGGTCTTTCTAATTTACTGTGATTCTGCAATCCATAGCAACATAGCATATTGCAGCAGAAAAGGCTACAGTTTGGCCCATTGAGCCAAATACTGGCCCTTTTGGAAGAAAAATCTAATTAATGTTAGTCTTTTTCCATCATCTTGCAGTATTTTCCCTTTCTGAGTTTGTCAAATTCAGATTTGAAAGTGATTATTCAACCTGCTGCCATCACACTTTGAGGGAGTGCATTGTGCTCAATGGAAATTGGTCAGTTTTGCTGATGGTATCCACTTATCAGGATTAGTTAATTCTAATTATGATGTGGACATGCCAGTGTTGGACTGGGCTGACAAAGTCAGAAGTCACATGACACTGGGTTATAGTCCAACAGGTTATTTAAAATCACAAGCTTTCGAAGCGCTGCTCCTTCGTCAGGTGAATGCCTTCCTTTATTGAGAGCAGCTCAAAGACATGCATTTCTTTTTTGATCTTATAAAGTGATGAATTCTGGTTTGCAGTAGTTAGGATCTTACTGTTTCTAAATGGATTATCTTCTCTCAATTGTCTAAAACACTACTGAGCAGAAATTTTTCCTTTGTAGTCAAAACAAGAACGGCGCAGTTAGCAAAAATCAAGTGGGTGGTGAATATTGTGTTTTATATTGTGCAGGTGAGTATGCATTTTTTTAAAAATAGATGTAGAATTTGAATTTTGACCTGTTCATCAAAAGTAGTCATCCTGTTGCTGTTAGTGAGCTCTTTCAGAAAGTGGCTGGCAAGTTATAATCTTGAAAATAATAACTTAAAGTTTCTGTGACATAAAGGTTGCTATAAATAAAAGTGTGAAAGATTTGCTCATTTTGGGTAGGCAATATGTCATGAAGCTTTATGATTTTATATTATTATTATTTGGGAACTTTGTACTAAAGTGGAAGTAAATAGGTTTTTGGTTTTAGTTTTGTGAAAGTGACCTTTTTTGTTTTACAAATCAAAGTCCATTTTAAGAGAAAGTTCAAAACAGTATTTCTAGAAAAGCAAGTGACTTGAGATAATTAACAGGATCTGCTACTTCATGAAATTATTGAAGTGTTTATGAAATTGACCTTCTTTTATGACCAGAAAGACAAGTCAGAAGCTATAACTAGGTTCAGTTCAGAATATGGAAAAGATTTATAACTGCAAAAGGCAGTTCAGTTTTTGCAATCTCCAGGCTATCTGAGCCTGAAGAACTGTTTTAGTAGTTCAAATAGACAATGTGCAAAAAAAAGCCAAAAGGAAATGCTTGTGATTAAGATATTTTAAAATGAAGATAGGACTGGTACTTTTTTACAGACACTAATTCCATATGAATATTGCTTGGGTAGGGGTGGGGGGAGGGAGGGAAGAAGGGTTAAATTGTTGTTTGCGCTGTTAATAAAATCTTCTAAAAATTGTCATGTATTGTCTTTTGTGTAATGAACTTACTGTTCTTTTTTGTTAAAAGTACATCGTCATCCCAAATGAATATGTTTAATGACTGACCACCTTGATAACCAAATTGCAAAATTAAAATTTGCAGTCCATTGCAACAGGTTTCACTCTGGATTCTGCCTTGTTCGGTAATGCTATTGAGTGGTTAAACTTTTTTTTTGACTATGCCAGCGTTAAGCTATCCCACATGCAGAACCAAGTATGTCATTGAATATCATTGAATCCCTTCTGTGTGGAAACCGGCCCTTCAGCCCTCAGAACAGTAGCCCATCCAAACCCATTGCCCCTACCCTATATTTACCCCTGACTATTGCACCTAACCTGAATATCCCTGAATACTATGGGCAATTTAGCACAAGCAATTCACCTAACGTGTGCATCTTTGTACTGTAGAAGGAAACCGGAGCACCTGGGGGAAACTACACAGACATTTGGGGAATGTGCAAACTCCACACAGACAGTCGCCCGAAGCTAGAATCGAACCTATGTCCTTGGTGCTGTGAGGCAGCAGTGCTAACCACTGATCCACTCTGCCAACCATGTAGCTTCCTTATCTTAACAATGTGCCTCCATCCCAAACTTTTTAAAAAAGAGTCTTGTTGCATTTGTGTGATATCTGCTTACTTTGTCAGTGTGTGCTACTTTGATTTGCAGTCTAAAATCCCGACTCCAGTCCTGTTCAGATTGTACACAAGATGTATATTACTGGCAAAGAATTTAAACAAAGAGGGAAAACTTTCATATCATTCAGATTTAGATTTTAGCCCAATGAATCAGCCATTTTTTAACTTGTGCTGTTCATGTAGTGTATTGTGAGATTCTGAAAGAGGATAGAATCGAAGTTGAGCTTATTTGCTGACAGCACAGAAATTGGTGTGAACTTTACAGCAGGTTGTCTGCATAATTGGGGGGAAAATGATGAATTTCCTGTTTGTGATAAGAGCCTAACTCAAGAATAACAAATAGTTTTTGGTAGATAATGTGTTCTAACCCAGATAATAAGAAAGTCCAATTTTTTCCATTTTTGGAGATGGAAAATTGGAAGGTAAATCAATTGATAATATATCTAAAGTTTTGTGCACTGCACATACTTCCTGCAGTGATCACATTTACTTTCAGTAGTACTGCCCCCTAATTTAGTAGTACCAATGTTGTTAGAACAGCAAATGCTGTGATTTGAATCACCAAATATATGCTGTTATGACTGGTTGTTGATAAAGGTATATTCCAAAAGGATACCTTTTGGAAAAGTGCTCAAGTTGGAGTAATTATCTTGATATTTGGTGAATTCACCACTGTGTAAATTATTAAATGATGATTATTCTCTTCCAGGCAGTTTTAATGATTTCCCTGATATTGAAATATTATTCAGAACCTGTTGCTGTGCTTCCACGAAAATGGATGGCACCTTTGGAGCGGATGGTAGCTTTCCCAACTGGAGTAGAAGGTGCAGTATGTTTTAAGAACAGTTTCATTTTAAATTGATCTGACCATTTCCAACCAGCCCAGGCGTACAAAAATTAGAAACGCAATTACGCGATTGGACATCATTTACTAAATAATCCTGTGTATGTTGAACATTACACTTCCAAGCATTTAAGGCAGTCTGGTGCACACTGTGGTGTGTTTGCATGTGGCAGAAGCGACATAGATTAATAAATTAGGTTCTGTTCTTTGTAGATAGAAATAACGTAAGTACTTTAGTGCCTTTTTCAACTTGACAAAATAGGTGACAGCTATTCTCTGGTTCATTTCTTGGGAATGCTGTGACTAGTAGTCAACTGCCTTGTTCAAATTTAAATTAAACTGAGCAGTTAACTGTTGGTCATCACGATACAAATTAGCTCACTTGCCAATCAATTAACACACTTCACAAATTGTATAAGAAAGGTTATTTTCCCTTTTACATTAGTATTTCATGTGAATTATACTGGAGTGCAAGACAAAAATATTTGAAGAAAAAAATTTTGTCAATGCTAAATCATCCCTGAATACAACATCATTTCCAGGTGAGCTAGTGTCATAACGGATTTTTTTCATTATTTCCTCATAACTAAATCCTTCACACTGCCCCTTTTGTGTCACAATTGCTACTTCTCATAAATGGAAAATTATTGAAGGTTAGAAATCTTGATGTCAAATGAACTTTGTTTTTTGTTTAATTGGTTTGAAGACTTGCAACCATGGGGTAGGACTCTTAAACATGAGATGTCCAAAGCAAAATCTTTGCAACAAATTCAATAGAAATTCACCAACAAGTTAATTCCCATCAAATTCCAACAGTTACCAGCAGAAGTGATTGGTAAACATGTGGATCGTCACAATTTCTAAATCATCACTTGTACTCAACTCATTTGGAGCAGCTAATTGTTTATATCTTGCAGAGAATCAATTTTGTCCTGTACATCATTCTCGTCAGGGGAGGGATGGATGAGCAGAAAGATTTTGGTTTTCCTAGCTAACTTTGCTTGCATGAATATTTTACCTCTGGTTTACAGAGGACAACACAGATTATGCTTCTTAATTTGGTGATTCCACAGTAATTGGTGGACTCTTGTCATAAATACATAGGACTTTGTATCAGGGTGTGCATCGGACGTGTCTTTGTTTTTGCAGGTGGAGTTGGAATCACATGCTGGCTCTTGGTCTGCAATAAAGTTGTGGCTGTAGCGTTACAGCCATTCACCTGAACTGTGATGCTGGGAATTCAAGACCTGTATTTATTATTTTGCCAGCTCCCCTTCTGGAATCAAATTTTTTTTTTAAATTGTTGTGGTTTCTAAATTATTTGCAATATCATTTTGTGAAGTTTTTTTTTTAACTGCTTTGATTTAAATTGGGGATATGAACGAATGTCCAGAAACAAACTTTGTTAAGCGTATCAATTTTGGGGACCAATATAATAGGATTGATAAGTTTTAAAATTCATTTCAAATTAGAAAAGGGTATTTGGGGATAGTTCTGAATGATTGTTTATAGTTTTTAATGTCTGAGAAAACAATTATAAGTTGTGATACCAAACTGTTTTTGGTGGTCTGGACGTACTAATTCATATCCTGATGTTGAGTTTATTGGTTTTGTACAGGTGTTGCAATCGAGGAGATTGCCATATATTTATTGGATCATTGTTTTGCATCGCATAGCAATTTGTTTAAAATGATAACTCTTTACATTTCAAGACTTAAAAATAGTGCTGACAGAAACTAAGTAATTGAAGGAAGATAAAGATAGTTTTTTCTAGCAGTGTCTAACAGGTTAGGCAGCATCTATATAGAGCAATTGAGTCAATGTTTCAGGTCAGGTTTTCCTTCTTTTGAAGAAGGAACCTCCATGGAGGGTTAAACCGGTAACATTGGCATTGACAGTAGAGAGGCAGGAGAAGAATCTGTCCTATGGCATTGGGCTAAAGATCCACATATCCAATGATTAGTGGCCTTTTTACAGTTTAAAATTAAATGCATTCTGTCCTGGATCCCAAGAAAGACTTCAAACTAAAACTGTCAATTGCATTATTTTTAGTAAAAAGGAGAGAGGTATTTATTAATTTAATTTATATATTGTTACTAGAAACCTAAATTTGAACAATCTGTAGTGTTTTAACAATATGTTGCAGACTAATTGTTGACTTTACTAAGAACTTGGGTATTTTGTGCTAATGATATTTATCAGCATTGAAATGTTGAATCTTGCCATGTGTAAGTATCATTGTCAGTACAATTTTCCAATGAGAGTCAAACCCTGTGTGAAGATGAGTTGCAAAGTTCACAAACAAACTAGGAAATTACTGGTCCTTGAATGTAGTTTCCTTGGCTATGTGCTACAGAATCTATGTCTGAGAAATAGGGAGTCCTCATTTGTATGCAGGTTGTTTAATCTGCTTTTTAGAATAAAACTTTAGATTTTCTGATAGTTGTTTGAACATAGTGTTTTAGATCTACTTTGCTTTATGGTTCAAAATATTGTTGTGTCAAAGCTCCACTGAGACATTTGGAGAAAATGTACAGAATGATGTGCTGTTAAACTGTTTAGATGCAGCTCTTTTGGAAGACTTATTTGTTACCTTTTTGTTGTATGGACAAAGAGGTCTCCCACCTCTTCGCCATCTCTGACGTAGCAAAACTCAGGCTGTTTTCCATTTGACAGCTATCAGGATACAAATGAGAGGTATTGGATGAGAATGGGATGAAGCAAGCTATTCCAGCCTCCCTTTCATGATTTAAAAATAAGTTGCTGAATATCTCTATCATGTTATAAGCTTGCGAACATTGTCCTTGGATATTCACTATTCATTCTTTGAAGGGAAGCATTCAGACTTGAGTCAGCCTAGCAGTGAGCAGCTGTACACAGTAAATCTTGTTTGTGAACGTACATAAGGGACATTGTGTGCTTCAGTTGGAATTCACAATGACACTTAAACGGATGTTTTTAAAAACATAAAACAACGACAAAGATGCTGATAAGTGAGATCATAGAGGCAAGAGTTCTTGAACTCAAAAAATCCTTGCAAGAAAATTAATTGATTTGACTAAACTTTTATAAACTTGGCTTAAATCAGCAGTTGATAAGCAGACAAATTGTTTTTCAAAAAATTGAATGGATTTCCTATCTGCAGCATCTCACCGATTACTGACAAGTATCACTATTTTCTCGGCTGTAGTTCAGTACTTCAGGAACATCAATTTAGTGTCCATTGCAGTTTGACGAAATTGAAAGATTTCTAGCCCCTCAACACTGCTCTCATCTTGTGGCTTGATGCTGTTTGGTCAGCAGCTGGGGAATTACCTTTCGCTCTGTTCTCCTAATCCTTGTGTTATCGACCATTAGGAATACTTTCCTTTGTGTCTATAAATATCACCAGGATTTTGTTTTTGAAATTGTTGTCAGTCTTTAAACCAAGAAAAAATGTGATTTAAAGAATATGCTGGTGTTAATGTTTTGTTAATTTTATTATTGTCTAAGCATGACCATTACTATTTACATATGAATTGTCTTAGTTTTTCTAATAGAATAATTCTTTTAAGTATAACATTTGCTTTAATGGTGACTTAAAATTGAATGTAGGACACATTTGATGTATTTTTTTGTCTCCTTCAGTATTCGTTTAAATCACATGGTTGAAAAGGGGACTGTCAAAAGATTGTTGCTCAACCAGCCAATTGATGTTTTTTAAAAATGTCTTAGGGCTATTTTCTCCCCTCTTGAAGTCCACTTCATGATGAGGTGCACTATTTATGGACACTGCGTAGACTATGGTACCTTGTCCAATTGGCAATCCCAATCTGTTGTTTTCAAATTATTTATTGGCTGAAAGAGAATGTCCTTAGTCAATCCTCAATCTGTTTTGTTCCACAGAAATGAATAAACATAGAATTTCACTTTCAGTTGTTTCAGCAGCATATTCGAATAATGCCTCCGATGAGGAGGGTACCAGTTTAATTCCTTCCTGCATTCCCGATGTTTAATGTCTGGTCAAAGGCCTAAATTGGAAGGAAGATTATCTTTCTGTCCCTTCCCCACAGTGCTAGGTGATATCATCATGGTATAATGTCAGAGTCATTGAGGACTGAGTGGGAAAAACATTTTTTATTTAAAATAAATTAATTTTATTTGGGAGACAAATTCTCAGTTAAAGATGGCCACACCATACTCTTAGCAGAGCTATTAAAAACAAATCTGTAACAATATTTTGTTATATTGTGCCTGATTGCCTGTTAATAAACACTTGATACCTATGTCGTGATTTTGTGTGAACTGTTTATAATGTCCAGACTGAACATATAGTAGTGATGTTGGTTTGTTTCTTAATCTGAAGTTCAAAAGAGAATTTGAAATACTTCATGTCCTACTTGAGGCGACCTTAAAAATTAGTTTGTAAATTGTCACACATTTTGTATCTACATTTTCAAACAAGGTCTTTTCTCATAGAGGGAGTCTATGGAAGAATTGTGTTAATGATCGAGAGCTTTCATTGCATTTGTGTGCAGATTGCAACCATGGGAATAATATGTACAGATTGCGCAATTGTGGAAGAGGCCATACTATATTTATTTCAGTTACTAGTACCATCCCTCTCGTTGATGATAAAGGTGAATTCTACACAGGAATTATTTATCTCTTGGACCATTCATCATGTCTTGAGGTATTTCATATACTTGTCAATGAATGCTTGTGCTTAAAAAGCAGTGTTCCTTTGTACATGGATCAAGATAATTGGGTTAGAGTTTGATTTGTGATGTGGCTTTCAGTTGCTCAGATGTATCAAAATCAGTGAGAAGTGAAAAAGTAGCAACAATGGAAATATGGGTTGTCCATTGGAATGACCTCTGTTATAGGTGTTTTCTACCCATGAACAAAAGAAATTGGTAAATGTTTTCTCAACCCTAACCCTAGCTCATTATGGTTTGAAGGTGAAACAGTTGCTAAATAATTAGCTTTATGGACCAGGCCAGAACCCCTCAAAACATTTCAAGAAAGTAGCCCAGACCCTAACTTTGCTCGTTGTTTTAAGCAGGTGTAATGCAGATATTCAGGAGCGATGCATTTATTTTTAAACAAAACAATTTATTTACAAGATTACCAAATGAAACACAAACAAAAAAGAACAGAATAACAAATAACTTAACCATTAGATGTCCAAAGCAAAATCAAAAACCAAAAACCTAACAGTCCATCCCAATTTAATGATGCTGTTCCAGATACTTACAACAATGCCCTTAAACATCCCTTGGCACAAAAGATTAAAATCAAACACACAGGTTCAAGCATGAGAGAAATCAGAGAGACAGTTTCAGCATGGACCTGTTTCTTTGGGTTCGTCAACTTCAAAACTGCCTAATTGTTTTCAGTGAACAACCAGACTGGAAAACACCAAATCAAACCAGAGAAAAGCTGAGCTGGGAGAACTCCCCTTTCATTGTACAAGTGTTTTTATTAAACTTACTGCCTCTGGCAAAAGGTTTTATCTGTTAGCTATAATCAAATTGGCCCTAAGATTCTTCAAACTTCGACTTTTCAGAGTCTGGAAAAAAAAAATAGCCAAGGACACCATAACCTTGTTGTGCAGCATCATCGAAAGCAATATTGTCATATTAAATGCTAACTAAGATGTAAAGTCTTTGCTGCCATGTCATATTAGAAAATTATGGAATGTCCCTAATTCACCCATGATTCAGTTGGGTAGGAAAACTTTAAAAATTACTTGACAATAGCCCAGGTAATATTGTCTCGGGCAGGTTTTTTGTCCAATAAATTACAATTATTTTGTATAAAATCATGATGTTATGGCAGCAGAGCCCTACAATGTTTAAGGCCAGCTAAACTAAACAAATAAATGTTCCAGAAATTAACAAAGGTCAAACTGATCAGCTATAACCAAGGTGGTGCATTTAATTTACATTAGTTGTTAGCTCCAGTGTGACCACCTCTTGAGTTCTAATGATACAAAGATGGTTAATAACTTGTATCACAGCATGACGTAAAGCCATAATCATAATCTGCACTAAAATTCTTCCTCTCTTTCTACAGAATTTCCCATGAATTTTGACTACTTCAGTACTGGATTTGGAATTTGTGACTGCCCATGCTATCACCTTGAAATAGTTGCCAATTGCCCTGTTCTTGCCTTGAGTGAAGAAATCTATAAGCTATTAATATATAACAATGTGCAGCCAAGGATGGCTGTTGCCGCACTTGCCTATTTACCAGGTCTGAGACGAAACTTCACACATTGATACAAAAGCAACAGCCATCCTTAGCTACACAAGAAACTGAAAAACATTTTAGGGAGGTTATGCTTCAATTACTCAGGGAACGGGTCAGAATTCCTTTGGATGCTGCACAGAATATTGAAGAAATATGAATGTGTTGGTAGCATTTCAGAGAAGATTTACTAAAATAGTACATGGAATCGGCAGGTTGTTATAAGAGTAAATGTTGGATAGGCTAAGCTTGTGTCCACTAGCATTTAGGTGAGGAAAAGTTCAATTTATGGAAAGATATAAAGTCCCGAGGGTTCTTTTAAAGGGTGAGGATGTTTTCTCTGATGAGAAAATGTAAAACCTGGACTGGCCATTTAAACAAATGTGGCAACTTTTTTTTTTCTATATTCCTGATAAGTCTTTGAATATTTTCAAATGATGAGATAGATAAATATTTGCTGATCTAAGGAGTGAAATGTTACCAGTAGTAGACAACAAAATGGATTTGTGGTTACCATCAGATCAGCCACGATATAACTAAATGGTAGACTAGGCATGAGGATGCTGCCTGAACTGCTGTGCTCTTCCAGCACCACTAATCCAGTATTTGGTTTTCAGCATTTGCAGTCATTGTTTTTATCATGAGGTAGCAAATTACCTACTTCTGCACCTTGTTCACATGCAAGTCAGAAAAAGTTAGAATGTAGATACAACAAATCACTAAGAAAGCTCATAGAATGCTATCCTTTTATGAGAGGAACATTAAAATTTAGAACCAAAAACAGAAACTGATGGAGAACTCAGCATTTCTGGCAGCATCTTTGGAGAGAAAAACAATTAACACTTCAGGTTCAGGTCCAGTGACCCTTCAGATCTAGTAATAGCTAGGAAAAGGTGGAATATAGCTGAAGATAGGTGAGGATGGAAAGGAGTAAGCGATAAGTGGAGACAGAGCTCAGGGAGAGAATGATAGTTAAGCAGCCAAAGGGATGGATAATGGTAAGCCAGAGAGAAAGAAAATATGCTTATGGTTGACCATTAATGAAAATGGGTTGGCTGTACTGAAAGCAGCCCTTGTGATGACAGAGCCTAGGATGCAGAGATGGGTAAAGGACATTGAAGGTGCTCAGTCCCTAAAATTATTGAACTCTGTACGGAGTGCCACAGGCTGCATGGTTCCCAAATGGGCAATGAGATGCTGTTCTAGCTTCGACAGTTGTAGTGGAGTACTGCAGTGATAGCTCAGTCTACATTATGAAAACAAAATGTCGAGGAGACCTCCTGAATGGTGAATGGAGTAGACTGCATTGAGTGAAGTGCAGGTGAATCACTGCTTCATCTGGATGATGTGTCTGGGCCATTGGATAGTTAGGAAGAAAATAAATGGGTAGGTGTTCCACCTTGTAAGATTGCATGGAAAGTGCAGTGGGAAATTTGGGTGGGGGGGTAGCATTTGAAATGGAGAAGGAGTGGATAAGTGTCCCAGATGGAACAATCCCTGCAAAATGCTGACATGTCTGGTCGTGGCATCCTATTGGAAATGGCGGCTTGTGATCTTTTGGATGTGGATGCTAGAGGCATATTAGGTGAGGACAACAGCAATCACTTGTGGGAGAGAAGGGGTGAGGGTAGGAATGCAGGAAATGGGTCAAATGTGACTCAAGGCTTTGTCAACCACTGTGGTGGGGGACCCTTGGTTGACGTAAAATGTAGACATTTTTAAGGCTCCCCTGCGGAAGATGGCATCATCAGAACTGATGCAACAGAATTGGAAGCTAGGAGAATGGGATGGAGTCGTTGGAGGAAGCAGTGTGTGAGGATGTAACTGGGAGTCAGTGGGTTTATAGTGGATAATGGTGGCCAATCTACCCCTAGAACTGGAAACAGATGTCAAGGATGGGAGGAGTCAGAGATGGGCCAAATTAAAATTTAGGATGTTATGCAACAGTTACATAGGGCATTTGTGGGACCATGTCTCTGTGTATTGTGTGTAGTTTTGGTCATCTTATTTAACAAAGCATGTAAATGTTTTTGAGGTGTTTCAGAGGAGGGTTACTAGATTGATGCTTGGAAAGAGCAGATTGTTGTATGAGGATAGAATTATTTGGTGAATACAAGCAAAATTCAATCTGAGTTTAAAAAAGCTGGGGGTGGGGGTGGGGTTTGATTAAAATGATAAAATTCTGAATGGTCTTGAGAAGGTAAATATGGAAATACTGTTTCCTCTCGTGGACATGTCCAGAATTAGGGGATGCTATTAGTGGTCCCCTAATTGTAGCATCAAACACCATTTTCTGCAGGGTTTTGCAGCTTTGGAACCCTGGGCAACATCTTTTAGGGGTCTGAATGACATGCGCTATGGTGATAAATCTTGGAGAAATGCATGAAAACTTTTGCCAGACTTTTCTTCACATTTTTCAACAATGTTTTCAGACATATTAAATTTTCAAGTTGTAATTCTTGTAAGGGAGTGGCAAAGTGCCTATTAATGGGGGATTATTGCTAATTAGCCTCTAACTGCAGCGCTCACATAGTTCATAGGATCACTACAATCTGGAAGCAGATCTTTTGGCCCATTGACTCCACACTCACCCTCCAAAGACCATCCCACCTAGCCTCAACATCCCTGGACAATTTAGCATTATCACATCATACCTGCACATCGTTGGACGGTGGAAGGAAATCCAAACAGACACAGGGTGAATGTGCAAACTCCATGCAGTAACCTGAGGCTGGAATCGAACTCTGGTCCCTGGCTCTGTGCGGCAGCAGTGGTGACCACTCAACTAAAATGCTGCCCCATCGTTAATATTACATCAATAAGCGGCTTTCTATTCCACCTCATACAGCACGGAAGCCAGATATCAGCCAATCCCAATGTGAATGCAAGAATGAGTACCTGCTGACTTCATTTCACTTCTATCTCCTCCGAATTACCATCTTGGCTGCCCAACAACATTTCAATGCTTAGCCCCACATCCATTACTTGGATCCAGCATCAGCCAGCCTCTCAGAATGCTCCTGGTACCCTTCCAGAATCTACTCAGAGGACACTCCTGCATGTTAAAGCTTTACTTTGGGATTTACTAGTTGATTGTATTGCTGCGTGGTCACCTTACACATTATCCATGAGCTGGATGTATGCCCTATGTGGTTAATGCAAGAACTGCATAGGGATGAAGAATAGAATTTGCTCAGTTGGCAATTCATGAATATCTCAATAGCAGGAATGACAACAGTCTTCCTTGGGGACTAGGATTGTCTCCTCACTGGGGCTGGGGTGGTGTTGCCTTTTGGAGTTTAATGTCACCCTAATCTCCCTCTTCCCTCAACCCACCCATGGACTGTTTTCTCCTGTAATGAGAAAAAGGGATGTATTATCTGGGATGAAAGTGAGCGGCACAGCTATCAGTACTGGTGCAGATGGTAGAGGGAGGTACTGAGGTGTCCTAAATGAACCAGCAGGCAGTATTGAGGGCATGCTGGGTTAACAGGGCGAGAGGTTGGGGGCGGGAAGCATAGACTCATTGAAAATGTAACATGCATAAGCATGGTAGAGCATAAACCTTAGTGGAAAGTGTAATAGAATGAATAAAGTGAGTGTGAGGAAGTAGAGAGAAGTTGGTGTGGAGAAAGTAATAGACCCATTTGACCTTCCTCCTACCTTGCTGGGCATTCACATGGAGGGGACTACGCTGATCCTGGAAGCGACCTTGGTCTGAGCTGGCTGGGTCTGCTATAATGGTCTCCTTTGCCAGTCCTGAGGAAGTGGACATCGCTGTTCTGGACTATCCTGTCCACCAGGACATTCAGACACCAAATGGGGCATCAATTTCCCCTTATCTCTCATGTCCTAGTTAAATGTAATTCACCATTCAGGGAAGTGTTGGAGCACCAGTGCTCATCCAGGTGCACAAAAGGTTAAAAATGGCACGGGTAATAGGGATGCTAATTCCTTCCAGGATATTTGATCGGCGCAACATCGAGGGCCGAAGGGCCTGTACTGCGCTGTATTCTTCTATGTTCTATGTTCTAATGAGGTGACAGCAGTTGGTAAAAGGGGGGCCATGGGGGCAAGGCTAGTAGTTTAATGAGTCAAAAAGTGTGTTGGAAAAGCACAGCCGGCCAGGCAGCATCTGAGGAGCAAAAGAGTTGACTTTTCAAGCATAAGCTCTTTATCAGGAAGTCCTCGCTTTCTCCAGGTAGTTTTAATGAGGCTGTTTGGGATTAGACCAACATATCTTGCCAGTCTCTGAAACTGACTTTCAAAACACTATAAGATTTAGTCCTCTGTTGCTGAGGTGGTGGAGGTAAGCAGATTCATGTTAAGCAAGGGAATGTTATGATTATTGGGAATTACAAGAATATAACATTTGAAACCCAAAGCTCAGCCATGACTTTATGGAATGATAAATCAAACCCAAGGGGCTGTATAACCTATTTGTGCTCCTGATTTATATGTTCATTGCTTCCTTTAATATATATGAGCTTTCTACACATGGACATTGGTAACCTGGATCATTTGAACCACTGGATGTTGATTGTTAACTGTAATAAGTATTACATCCCTTCAGTGGGCAGCGCGGTGGCACAGTGGTTAGCACTGCTACCTCACTGCGCCAGAGACCCGGGTTCAATTCCTGCCTCAGGCAACTGTCTGTGTGGAGTTTGCACATTCTCCACGTGTCTGTGTGGGTTTCCTTCAGCAGTCCAAAAATGTGCAGGTAGGTGAATTTGTCATGCTAAATTGCCTGTAGTGTTAGGTGTAGGGGAATGGGTCTGGGTGGGTTGCTCTTCAGAGGGTCGGTGTCGACTTGTTGGGCCGAAGGGCCTGTTTCCACACTGTAAGTAATCTAATCTTTAAAAGAATTTAACCAGTCAAGATATGTCATCAATGCTTGCTTTTAGCTGTCCTGATCGATCAACAGATAATGAAACATTTTTTAAAATAATGCTAATAAAGCAGCCTTTCTGTATTACCAAACATTTTTTTATTTGGATTCCAGATTTTTGTTTGAACCAGCATTAATACTTTTTCAGCAATTTCCTACTAAATTGGTTTATTAAATGAATTTGGGGTTGGTTTGTGATGAAAGTTCAATAGTGTTTGAATCACGATGCAAAAATAGACCAGCCATCCATAATGAGAAATAGACACCTCGTGGATTTCCACAGGTTTTTGGTTGATTTGTATCTCTTCTTTGTATTCTTTACAAAGTGGTACCTTTCGTATTCGCATCATTGAGAGGTTCATACCATTGAGAGGTTCATCAAGTTAATTGTTAATTAAACTTACCGCAGAAAGTTGTCTAGTAATTAATAGGGTAGTTGTTTTTTTGTATGGAATGTTAAACGTTTGGGTTGTGAATGATTTTGAATTTTTAAGAATGTAATTTTGTTTGTATGTTTCTATCCTGTCTCTTCTCTTTCTGGATCTAATCTTTATTTGTTTACGCATCAGATTTGGCGTTGAATTTACTGACTCTAATTCACCCTTCTCAGTCCTTCCACTGTTCATTTCATAATCCTATAATCTCAAAAGGACGTGTGTTATCTTGTTCATCAAGGTCCCAGGTGCCTGTTACTTTCACTGTTCCATTATCAGTTTAAAAAAACAGCAACTCTGGAGGCAAGAGTGCTGAAATCTAAATGTATACTAACAACTCAGACTACTGGTGCATGCTAGGAGATAACCAACCATTGCAAAATCTCTCCCATTAGTTTACAATTGGATAGGTTTTAATCCATCAAGCACTGGATTAGTTTTGGAAAGAAACATTTGATTAAAAATAATTTAGTCAAATATTTGACTTCCTGAAAGCTCAGTGTTTTTTAAAAGGATAGAATTTCGGGCATCCTATCAGTTGAGTAAAATCAATTCGCAAACTGTTGACGAATACAAAATTGATTGCCGCATAATTATTTTAAGTATGGAAGCTTATGCTGGATAGCTATTGAGCAGAACTGTGTAATAAGCCATCCTCTGCTATGCTTAAGAAATCCATAATTGTTTCACCTCACTTCCTCCCATTTTCTTTATTTTTGATTATTAAATGTTTCTGTTTGCTAATATTTATGTATAGTACCTGAGTGTAACACTGGGTATATTATAAATGATTTTCATGAAATAAACTTGCTGCAAAGTGTCAATGTCTGTACTTGTAGATTTGATATGTCAACTATATGAAACTGAATTTTTGCTAGGATGGTAGTTAATTAAACAATTTTGTTGTTCCTATCATTTGTACTGTGTGATGTTCCTGGGGGAAAAAATCAGGACTTTCTCTTTCATTCCTTCATCCAAAAATAAGTTAAAGACCGCATTCTGTACACGAAAACATTAGATCATATGATCATAAGAAATGGGAGCAGTTGACCATTCGAACCTGTTCTGTACATTCAATATGATCATGACTGGTCTGACTTGTGCCCTTTATTACTTGTCCTTGACTGCTTTTATCAATCAATAATATTTACTTTGTGGTATAGAACTTGAATATTACTAAAATAGTGATGTTTGAAGCATTTTACCTTGTACTCATCAGGACAAATGAGAGAATAGCAAGTAATTAAGACAATTTACATTCCAGAAAGAAGGGATGCTGATTGTCTTTGCCGAGGGTAACAATATGGAAAGAGCCACAAGAAAAGGTTGCTTCCCAAAGTTTATGGGTAATTCAAAAAGAGATTAATACTCATTTAGCTTCCCCAGTTCTAAGGAGAGGTCACTTGGCCCAAACATTAATTCTGATTTCTCTCTCCACAGATGCTGCCAGATCTGCCTGAGCTTTTCCAGCAATCTCTGTTTTTGTTACAGATTCATTTCTAGAGAATGATTACCTTTTTATATTTCTTTTAGCAAGCACAAACAAGAATGTTATGAATCAGTTGCTGTTGTCCCAGCATAGGCATTAGAGGACAAGATGAATCCAGAGTGGAACCATTCATTCTTGGCATTAAGTTTTAGTTTTACAATTTGGCTATCTTGGCAGCTTTAAAAAAGAAAACCTTCTGCTTAGGATATTGAGCAACATGGTTTATGGATTTTGATGCTGGTGCAGTTCCAGGTACATTGTTTCTACATCCCAACTACTTGCTAACCAAATCAAATATTATTGTCCTTTTAATTGTTTGTAGTAGGCACAATACAGACCAGACTCTACCAGCCAGCCCTTGCAAACCCATCTACTGATGAATGCAATTCTGAAATTGGGCAACACTTGCTAAATAATCAAGTGTGGTAATATTTTACATCAACAAAATTTAAAATAATTAAGTTCATAACATTTATACTTGTGATGTCATATATTCATACACAGGCACCCTTTCGATATTTTCAAATGGAATTTTTTTTAGACTTTTTAAAATTTACCTAGAAGCATGGGAAGAAATAGTTCCTGATTGTGTTCTATGTGGTAATACCTCAGCTAATCAGTCAACTTGCGAACCAATTTCTTGTTTTTTTATGATCATTTGAAATTTGGAAATTTTATTCTGGATTAGTGGTGCTGGAAGAGCACAGCAGTTCAGGCAGCATCCAAGTAGCTTCGAAATCGAAGTTTCGGGCTAAAGCCCTTCATCAGGAATAAAGGCAGTGAGCCTGAAGCGTGGAGAGATAAGCTAGAGGAGGGTGGGGTGGGGAGAAAGTAGCATAGAGTACAATAGGTGAGTGGACGAGGGGATGAAGGTGATAGGTCAAGGAGGAGAGGGTGGAGTGGATAGGTGGAAAAGAAGATAGGCAGGTAGGACAAGTCTGGACAAGTCATGGAGACAGTTACTGAACTGGAAGTTTAGAACTAGGGTGAGGTGGGGGAAGGGGAAATGAGGAAACTGTTGAAGCCCACATTGATGCCTTGGGGTTGAAGTGTTCCGAGGCGGAACATGAGGCGTTCTTCTTCCAGGCGTCTGGTGGTGAGGGAACGGCGGTGAAGGAGGCCCAAGACCTCCATGTCCTCGGCAGAGTGGGAGGGGGAGTTGAAATGTTGGGCCATGGGGCGGTGTGGTTGATTGGTGCGGGTGTCCCGGAGATATTCCCTAAAGCGCTCTGCTAGGAAGCGCCCAGTCTCCCCAATGTAGAGGAGACCGCATCGGGAGCAATGGATACAATAAATGATATTAGTGGATGTGCAAGTAAAACTTTGGATGTGGAAGGCTCCTTTTGGTCCTTGGATAGAGGTGAGGGAGGAGGTGTGGGCGCAAGTTTTACAGTTCCTGTGGTGGCAGGGGAAAGTGCCAGGATTGGAGGGTGGATTGTTTGGGGGCGTGGACCTGACCAGGTAGTGGCGGAGGGAACGGTCTTTGTGGAAGGCAGAAAGGGGTGGGGAGGGAAATACATCCCTGGTAGTGGGGTCTGTTTGGAGGTGGCGGAAATGTCGGCAAATGATTTGGTTTATGTGAAGGTTTGTAGGGTGGAAGGTGAGCACCAGGGGCGTTCCATCCTTGTTACGGTTGGAGGAGTGGGGTCTGAGGGCGGAGGTGTGGGATGTAGACGAGATGCGTTGGAGGGCATCTTTAACCATGTGGGAAGGGAAATTGCGGTCTCTAAAGAAGGAGGCCATCTGGTGTGTTCTATGGTGGAACTGGTCCTCCTGGGAGCAGATACGGCGGAGGCGGAGGAATTGGGAATATGGGATGGCATCTTTGCAAGAGGTAGGGTGGGAAGAGGTGTAATCCAGGTAGCTGTGGGAGTCGGTGGGTTTGTAAAAAATGTCAGTGTCAAGTCGGTCGTCATTAATGGAGATGGAGAGGTCCAGGAAGGGGAGGGAGGTGTCAGAGATGGTCCAGGTAAATTTAAGGTCAGGGTGGAATGTGTTGGTGAAGTTGATGAATTGCTCAACCTCCTCGCGGGAGCACGAGGTGGCGCCAATGCAGTCATCAGTGTAGCGGAGGAAGAGGTGGGGAGTGGTGCCGGTGTAATTACGGAAGATCAACTGCTCTATGTAGCCAACAAAGAGACAGGCATAGCTGGGGCCCATACGTGTGCCCATGGCTACACCTTTGGTCTGGAGGAAGTGGGAGGATTCAAAGGATTTTTGAGTTATCTATTCGTACAGAAAAATGTTAAATGTGTGCAAACAAGTGGTAAAAGGCGAACAGAAACTTACTAAACCAGAATAACATTTTCCAGGAAGATGAAACACTTTAATCTAAATACTCCTTTCCACTCTTTTAAACTGAACATAAAGTTTCCTCTACTAAACTTAAAGGAAAGGTACCTCGATATTGCCTCCCTCTCCCAGGTCAGGGACAGCATGGAGTTAGATACAGAGTAAAGCTCCCTCTATTTATTTTTAAACAACCCCTGATGTGGCAGTGCAACAATATTCAAATTAACAACTAACAGAGAATTATATAAGTAAATGGAAGCTTAATAAATTAAAATGACATCATGTGGGTCAGCCCATTTCTATCCTGAGTCTGAGGGCCTGTTCAGTTACCAGTGATAACTGATTTGGAAGCAGATGAATCAGTCATGAGTCTTACAAGAAGAGCATATATTAATATGATGTAGTTTATTCTGTGCTAGCAATATTTACAAGTTATGTTGGCTAGTTAGTCTTTGTCATAATATCTATCAGAAGCCAGAGATGATGGTCTGACTCTATTGTGTTCTGGATTTGGACTCACCAGATCTCCACCTTGAAATGTGTGATGTCATCAGATTAGGTGCAGTCTAATGCAGTCTCCAACAGAGCTCTCATTACTGTGTGAAATATACTGCACAGTTAATGTAAAAACAGAGGATCATGTTTTCTCATCGATACAAATTGGAAGTAGTTAGGCAAGTAGCATTTCTTAGAATGATATAAGATATTTAATCAGACACTGCTTGGCTTCAGTTTGCAAAGCAAACTTTTAAGCATGGCACATGAAAACCACTTAAATTTCACTTTTAAACAGTTAAATAATGGCAACAAACTGACCTCTGTATAAGATCCTTTGTTGATCTTGATCATCGTTAACTGGATTAGTATGGGCAATGAAACATGCAGAACTAATAATATAACTTGGGCTTGCCATTTACACAAGGTACACATCTCAAAGCACACCTGCATTATATCAGCAACACTATCACAAATGGATTTTTAAGTTGTCTATTCATATAGAAAAATGTTAAATGTGTGCAAACAAGTTGTAAAATATTCCAACAATTGTTTATTACTTTAGGCATCAGGATCAACATCTTTCCCTTTTGCATTCTCATCAGAAAAATATTCAGAATGGCAATTCTTTCCATTTATCTCAATTTCTGAAGAGAAGTGTGCTACAACAACAACAACCTTAATTTAATAAAACTTAACAGAATTCTATATTCTTATTTTTATTTTTGTAATGATTGTAAAACCAATTTTTCACTTTCATCCGTGGATGATTCTAAAGCTCTCACAGGCAACAAGTCAGGATCCAGAACATTTAACCTATTTTTGTTAGTAACCTGAATTCGACTTGTCTGTTTATTTCTCTGCAGCTGTTTTAACTTGTCTGTGGCTTTAGCTTCATCGTCTTTGGAGGGTTTATTTTCTAATGTACCACCTGATCTAAATAATTTTTCAATGAGGCTGTTTTTCGTATCATTTTTTGATGTTGACCGAAGACAATTTTCAGACTTTTCATTTGAGCCATCCCCAACTTGGTGCATCAGTTCATTTGATTGATTGCACAGCTTCGCAAATGATGGCTCATAACCACTGAATGAAGAATTTAAATCTGGAAACTCCTTACTTCCTTGCCTGTCTTGTCTTTTCTTGGTGCTGATATGGGTTCCATAAGATATTTTGCAAACAGGAAGTCCTTGGTGGAGATTTTCAATTTGTTCTGTGAATCTGTAGCGCCTTCTGAGTCGAGAAGGAATTTTATTGGAGTTCTCATTCATTGTAAATGTTTCAGCCATGTCCTTGATATTGTCTGGTTGTAATTCATTTGCATCTTTGTTTTCCTCTGTTGTTTCTAGCTGCTGTATTTCATTGGTGTCTTGCTCTTCTCCTTCCGTCTCTTTCCTTTCTGACACCTCTCTCAAAACTTGAGCAGCTCTTTCCTTCTCTTGTTTTTCTCTCTTTTCTCTTTCAAGGTTTTCTAAGATATCGTTTTCCGCAATCTCCTTCCATCTCCTCTCTGCTTGTTCATATTCTAAAAGGAAACATATTCATGAGGATTTTATAAATGGAAGTGAATGAACTGATCTTAGTATAAGTTGACAACCAAAATAAAATAGCCTTTTATTATGTGGAGTTATTTTAGACCCAATGATTATTTTTTAATATTTGAAAGGACAAAGGATCATGTTTCAACCCCCTGAGTTGCTGCTTTTCATTTTGTTCATATCTGACCTGTAGTTTCACATCATATACATGTGTTTGCTCTATAATCCTTATTACTCTTACAAAAATCCACCAATCTCAGTACTGAAAATTTCAGTTGACCTAAGTTCCTCAACCTTTTGGAGAGGGTGTGTATCTGTGCTGTATACTGTTATAGGTGCAGACAGGTGGGTGGTGTAGAGGCAATGAAGAGAGTCTACATATATGCTACATTTTCTTTCACAAAATGTACTTTCTTTTCATACTGAAAATATTAATCATATTTCCCCCTTTACTGGATCCCCTTGACGGCAGAAACAGAATTTCTACACTACTTGCTCGAATCCTTCTATCATTTAAAAAATCAAAATTACATTACACTTAAAGGGTGTACAAATCAGCTTTATGCAACCTATCGTCATGACAGACTTTGGGTGAATTTCCTCAGAGGAACATACGTCTTCTGCATAGGACTTGAGTGTCCTTTGTAATTATGCCAAACAAACTACTGTGAATTGTAGGGTTATAATTTTTAAAAATTTAATATTCTTTGAAGCATTTATGTTTTGAAGGTTTACAATGAGATTCATTTCAAGTTTTATTTGGATAGCAGAGGTGGTTTCCTTAAAAGGGTCACTGGACACTGATTTCATTTCTAAAAGATTACCTAAATACCTCCGGAATGGTGGTAACTGCAGTTTTGCTGAGGTTGTTTCAACAGTGCCTTGGACAGTTTCTTTTTTTCAAAATTTAGAATCAGTTGACAAAAACCTGCTTCAGAACAAGCTGTGTAACTCCTGTCGCCTAATGTCTGAAACACCTTTATGGTGAATTCAGCGTGAAACCTAATTGTTTTTCTGCTTGGGAGTAACTGAAAGAGTTTCCCAACATTGTATTTCCTCAGCAAGCTATGTCTGCCAAAATACCTGAGACAAATGTACATAATTAATGAGTTGATACATGTGCTAGAACATCAGAACAACAGTTTGTTCTGGAGTCATGTCTTTAAGCTTTTTGCCTTCAAGAATAACCCTAATAATGATAGTGTTTTTTTTTCAAAAGAAGTGACGAAGAAGATGCAGGTGTAAAATGTAGGCTGAGGAAAGAGAAGTAATCAACCACATTGACAAAAGGATAGAGGCCTTAACAAAAGTGATTCTGTAAGCATTGTGTAGCTGATGCAGAAGTTAAGTTAGATATACATGAGGGAAAACTGAAAAAGCTTTATGGAAATACGTAAAGACTAGAAAAGGAAGGCAAGGTAGTTTTAAGAAAGTATTGCTGCCATTGTGAGTAGGCTTTGTGAAGTGAAAAAAAAAGCAAAATTAGAGAAATTTTGAAAAAAATAATCTAGCAGAAAAAGAAACTTTACATTTAAAAGAACCAGGACTTAGTAATTTAACTCTGAGAAGTTAATAACTTTATCTAAAAAATTGGGCAAAATATAGAGTCATAGAAATGTACAGCATGGAAACAGACCCTTCGGTCCAACCCGTCCAGGCCGACCAGATATCCTAACCCAATCTAGTCCCACCTGCCAGCACCCGGCCCATATCTCTCCAAACTCTTCCTATTCATATACCCATACAATTGCAACATTTAAAAGGCATTTGGAACAGCCTCCACCACTTTCTCTGGTAGCTCATTCCATATACGTACCACCCTCTGCATGAAAAGGTTGCCCCTTAGCTCCCTTTTATATCTTTTCCCTCTCACCCTAAACCTATGCCCTCTAGCTCTGGACTCTCCCACCCCAGGGGACAGACTTTGTCTACTTATCCTATCCATGCCCCTCATAATTTTGTAAACCTCTATAAGGTCACCCCTCAGCCTCCAACGCTCCAGACAAAACAGCCCTAGCCTATTCAACCTCTCCCTACAGCTCAAATCCTCCAATCCTGGCAACATCCTTGTAATTCTTTTCGGAACCCTTTCGACAGGAAGGAGACCAGAATTGCACGCAATATTCCAAGGAAGTGTGTTGTAATTAAGCTATTAGAGGTGGGACAGCATGTACATCACAATAAGTGGGAAAACTCTGTCTAAACTGCACAAAGTGGAAAACCCTAAAATAGGCAAGAAACTATGAGCTTAAGAACAAAGTTTTCATGTCTGAATAGAGAGTTTAAAACTTTAAAGCAGCTTGAAGACAATTTAATTCAAAACAGAATTGAGTTTATACAAGAAGACAAGCACAAAGAACAGCAGATTACAAGGAGAATGGATCAGTTACAGGTTTCAAACAGATTTGCCGTTATAAGAATGGATACCTAGATTAAGCAATAGAAGGTGAAATTATATTTCTAAACAGTTTCAAGGTCAGAGGTGGACCAAATAGAAGGTCCCTTCCCTGAGGAAAGATACACGGCACGGGAAGTAGTCCAGAAAAGGTTCATCAGGTTGATATCAGGATAGAGAGATGATCTTATGAAGAGATATTTAATAGGTTTGGTTTGTACTAATTGGAATTGTGGGTGTAGCTACACATCATGGACAACAGTGGTCCGAGAAGACAGCTGACGAGCAGCTTATCAAGGCCATCTGGAGATGGGCAATAAATTTTGGGCCCTGTTGGTGATGCCCACTTTAAATTCAGTTTACTTTTATGTAATTGGCTGACTAAAACAAGAAGTTGGAAGTTATTAATATCATGATATTATTCTGGCTTGAACAGAATTGTTTTTTTTAACCAATATCACAAACTCCATTCCCCAGCCATTGATTTCATCCCCAGTCCTGATAACAGTCCAAAGCTGAAACTATTTTATCCTGAAGAAGTTTCTGATCTGTTGTCATTTGAACCATTGGCTTTCACCTCCATGCATAGATTGACAGTAAACATTTAATTCATGTACAGATTGCAGACATGAATTAATATTCTTATTTGTAATAAAAATAAATCATATTTGATATTTTGATCAAGATAAAGAAACTTATCAGTGTCTCACAATCATATTTTCCATAGAACTGGGGCATATATTTGATCCTGAGTTGAGTTTCTGATCCCATACCTGCTCCATCACCAAGAACAGCAGCAATATCCACAGGTGTAACAACACCTGAATTTACTGTGACCTCAGTTTAGGTACTGTTGAAATGCATGTCCATGGTTTTCTCAAGCTGTTAATTCAAGAGTTGACTTTTTCAAAGCTTTCTTGGCCAGCCTCCAATCACTAATCCTCTGTAAAATTCAACTCATACAAATTTGAATTGAATTCATATATTCATGTCTGTATACTAACTCGCACTAAGTCTAATCCACTCATCATTTTGAGCTTGTTGACCTACCCCCAGTGAAGAAAACCCTCTTATTTAAATTTTACATCTTTTTGTTTAATTCCCACAAGGCCTCTCTAGCCTCCTATAGCCCTTTTATTCTGGAAGAGTTCTGCATTTCTTCAAATTTTGACCTTTTTTACACCCTCTACTATATTTACAGCCAGAGTCATATAAGATGGAAACAGACCCTTCAGGCTAAAAGCAATGACTGCAGATGCTGGAAACCAGATTCTGGATTAGTGGTGCTGGAAGAGCACAGCAGTTCAGGCAGCATCCAAGGAGCTTTGAAATCGACATTTCGGGCAAAAGCCCTTCATCAGGAATAAAGGCAGTGAGTCTGAAGCATGGAGAGATAAGCTAGAGGAGGGTGGGTGTGGGGAGAAAGTTGCATAGAGTACAATGGGTGAGTGGGGGAGGGGATGAAGGTGATGGGTCAGGGAGGAGGAGATGGAGTGGATAGGTGGAAAAGGAGATAGGCAGGTAGGACAAGTCCGGACAAGTCATGGGGACAGTTACTGAGCTGGAAGTTTAGAACTAGGGGGAGGTGGGGGAAGGGGAAATGAGGAAACTATTGAAGTCCACATTGATGCCCTGGGGTTGAAGAGTTCCGAGGCGGAAGATGAGGCGTTCTTCTTCCAGGCACAGAACAGACCAGATGGCCTCCTTCTTTAGAGACCGCAATTTCCCTTCCCACGTGGTTAAAGATGCCGTCCAATGCATCTCGTCTACATCCTGCACCTCCGCCCTCAGACCCCACCCCTCCAACCGTAACAAGGACAGAACGCCCCTGGTGCTCACCTTCCACCCGACCAACCTTCGCATAAACCAAATCATCCGCCGACATTTCCGCCACCTCCAAACAGACCCCACTACCAGGGATATATTCCCCTCCCCACCCCTTTCCGCCTTCCGCAAAGACCGTTCTCTCCGCGACTACCTGGTCAGGCCCACGCCCCCAAACAGCCCACCCTCCAATCCTGGCATTTTCCCCTCCCACCGCAGGAACTGTAAAACCTGTGCCCACACCTCCTCCCTCACCTCTATCCAAGGCCCTAAAAGAGCCTTCCACATCCATCACAGATTTACTTGCACATCCACTAATATCATTTATTGTATCCGTTGCTCCCGATGCGGTCTCCTCTACGTTGGGGAGACTGGGCACCTCCTAGCAGAGCGCTTTAGGGAACATCTCCGGGACACCCGCACCAATCAACCACACTGCCCCCGTGGCCCAACATTTCAACTCCCCCTCCCACTC
Organism: Chiloscyllium punctatum; assembly: GCF_047496795.1. Classification (NCBI taxonomy): domain Eukaryota; kingdom Metazoa; phylum Chordata; class Chondrichthyes; order Orectolobiformes; family Hemiscylliidae; genus Chiloscyllium; species Chiloscyllium punctatum. The sequence continues at coordinate 81,792,827 of NC_092753.1, read as the reverse complement.
TTCCGAGGACATGGAGGTCCTGGGCCTCCTTCACCGCCGGTCCCTCACCACCAGACACGCCTGGAGGAAGAGCGCCTCAACTTCCGCCTCGGAACACTTCAACCCCAGGGCATCAATGTGGACTTCAACAGTTTCCTCATTTCCCCTTCCCCCACCTCACCCGAGTTCTAAACTTCCAGCTCAGTAACTGTCCCCATGACTTGTCTGGACTTGTCCTACCTGCCTATCTCCTTTTCCACCTATCCACTCCACCTCCTCTTCCCTGACCTATCACCTTCATCCCCTCCCCCACTCACCCATTGTACTCTATGCGACTTTCTCCCCACCCCCACTCTCCTCTAGCTTATCTCTCCACGCTTCAGGCTCACCGCCTTTATTCTTGATGAAGGGCTTTTGCCCGAAACATCGATTTCGAAGCTACTTGGATGCTGCCTGAACTGCTGTGCTCTTCCAGCACCACTAATCCAGAAACAGACCCTTCAGTCCAACCAGTCCATTCTAACCATGATCCCAAACTAAGCTAGTCCCACTTGCCTACAATTGGCCCAAATCCCTCCAAATATTTCTTATTCATGTACTATCTAAGTATCTGTTAAATGTTGTAACTGTACCCACATCCACCACTTCCTTCTGTTGAAGGAGTGCATTGTTTCATTGGATTTTTTAGATGGAACACACTGCTGCCATTATACATTGGTGGTGAAGGGTGCGAAAGTCACACTGCTAACTTGTATCTTGCAGATGGTGGATATGTTTTGAGGACTCAGGAGGTGGTATGTGCACCAGAGACTCCCTCAGATCTGTATTTGTAGCCACAATATTTATATGGCTGGTCCAATTCAGTTTCTGGTCAATGATAACCCCAAAGACATTGATAATATGGGATCTAGCAATGGTAATGCGCTACTGAATGTAAAGGGAAGATCGTTAGCTTCACTCTTACTAGAGATGGCCATTGCTTGGCACTTATGTGGCATGTCTATTACTTGCCACATATCAGCCTGAGCCTGGATGTTATCCTGGTCTTTTTGCATATAAAGCACAGGTTGCTGTAGTTTGAGAAATAGCAAATAATGTTGACCATTGTGCAATCATTAGTGAACATTCCCAGTTCTGACATTAGAATGGAGCAATAGTCATTGAAACAGTGAAGATGGTAGGGTCTGGGATATCACCCTGACTACAGTGATTTTCTGGGATTGAGATGATTGACTTCCATCAACTACAATTACCTTCCTTTGTGCCAGGAATAATGCCAACCAGCAGAGACATTTCCCCCTGCTTCCCATTGTCTCCAGTTTTTCTCAGGATTCTTGTACCAGACTCAGTTAGATACAGTCTCATTGCTAAGAACAGTCACTCTCATCTCACCTCTGCGGTTCAGCACTTTTGTCCATGCTTGGATCCAAGCTCTAGTGAGTTATGAGCTGCTGGATCCCAAATTTAGCACATTATTGCTGAGCACTGGTCATCTAAAAGTGCTGACATGTATAAGCGTCAATCACCTAACTGTATATCATTATTAGCTCCTGATATTTGCAATGAAATAGTTGCAATGAAAAGCAATGAAATAGTTGCTTCCAAATTACTTTTCCATCCAAGAAAATCTCTTTTGCTCAGAGTTTCATCAAATAGAGAGCCTTTCTGTTGTGGCAAAACTGATGGAAAGTTGGGAATCTTAGGATACCTGGCCCCCCACCACAACTGAACCCCGACCCAGATCTGGCATTTCTCATTTTTGTGAAGGTCAGATTGGTAGTGGTCAGTAGTCATGCACATTTCCCAGGGGCATTTAGCAATTTAAGTGATCGGATATTTCAGTTCATATCAGATGTTGAAGTCCCTTGTGTCTGGAACCCAGTGTATCGTCAATCGACTACGTAAAAACAGTTCCTTTCTGAGTGAATTTCTTTGAGACAGTCGGAGTATCCTTTTGGAGAGCTGAGTTGCCCCTGTGGTGATGATCTCTGACACCTCCGGGTATATCTGTGGAGATGATCTCAGCCACCTCCGGGTACGTCTGTGGAGATGGTCCCTGACACCTCCGGGTATATCTGTGGAGATGGTCCCTGACACCTCCGGGTATATCTGTGGAGATGGTCCCTGACACCTCCGGGTATATCTGTGGAGATGATCCCTGACACCTCCGGGTACGTCTGTGGAGATGGTCCCTGACACCTCCGGGTATATCTGTAGAGATGGTCCCTGACACCTCCGGGTATATCTGTAGAGATGGTCCCTGACACCTCCGGGTATATCTGTGGAGATGGTCCCTGACACCTCCGGGTATATCTGTAGAGATGGTCCCTGACACCTCCGGGTATGTCTGTGGTGATGGTCCCTGACACCTCCGGGTATATCTGTGGAGATGGTCCCTGACACCTCCGGGTACGTCTGTGGAGATGGTCCCTGACACCTCCGGGTATATCTGTAGAGATGGTCCCTGACACCTCCGGGTATATCTGTAGAGATGGTCCCTGACACCTCCGGGTATGTCTGTGGTGATGGTCCCTGACACCTCCGGGTACGTCTGTGGTGATGGTCCCTGACACCTCCGGGTACGTCTGTGGTGATGGTCCCTGACACCTCCGGGTACGTCTGTGGTGATGGTCCCTGACACCTCCGGGTACGTCTGTGGTGATGGTCCCTGACACCTCCGGGTACGTCTGTGGTGATGGTCCCTGACACCTCCGGGTATATCCGTGGTGATGGTCCCTGACACCTCCGGGTACGTCTGTGGTGATGGTCCCTGACACCTCCAGGTACGTCTGTGGTGATGGTCCCTGACAGCTCTGGGTACACCTGTGATTATGGTCCCTGACACCTCCGGATAGGTCAGTGGAGATGGTCCCTTTCTTGTGCTAAAAGGTCATTGACTTGAAACATTAACTCTGGAGCTCTCTCCACAGATGCTGCCTGACCTGTTGCGTATTTCTAGTATTTTCCATTTTTACTCAAAATCATTTGCATGTTGAATATTAAATTGCTGTTTGTGGAAGCTTTGCATGTGTAAATTGGTTGGCATGATTCATAAACAAAAATAGTTAACTCCTATTATGTCCACAATACATGAAGAGAGATTATAAATTGTTTTGAAAACTATCCTTTCTTGACTACATTTTAAAATTGACTTTGCTAAACTAAAACTTGGCTGCCACCAATTACATGTTGCAAGTTGAGTATAGTTTCTGGAAAGTTTCAATCAGCAGTTACAAGAACAAAGCTAACCTCTCTCACTCTTGTACTGTGGGTACCTTGTAGTCCATAAATACAAAGGCTTAGACACCATATCTTCCCAGCAGGGACTGAGGACTAAAAGTAGTCATCAAACCTCATTATGTCTGAAATGGTACCAACAGTTGAACACCTATCTCATATAATGAACAACGGACTTAGACTGGTGGCCCGGAAGCGTAACCTCACTACACTTGTGGAGCTGTTAACATTCCCATTTGTCTCGTAAACATGATTCCTGAACCCCTGATCAGAATTGTCAAAATGTTTTTTTAATGAACCTGTACCATGACCAAAACTCCTCAGATGTTTGAAAAAACTTTCATTATTTGTTTCCCAGCCCTAGCCTCAGTCTGGTAAAAATTAGGTCTATTAACATTACAGTCCATAAAGAATCTAACTAGTGACACTACAACCAGACTCCAGGGTTCTCTATGACTGCTCTCGTCTAAATCTCCAATAAAACTTAGTTCTGGAATCTCACAAACTTGCACTGCGAGGATATTGTCAACAAACACAAAAGCACAGTAGACAGTGTCTCCCTATCAGGGACTGAGAGCAAAAAGGACCTATCAAGACTTATTATGCCAACATCAACCAGAAAAGTAGACAAAGTCTCTACTGCAACCTCATCTTGATGGATCTTCTTCAACTTTTAAAGGAATTCTGCAGCTTCAGCTAACTGCATCCACTTGAATCTGAGCTTCCACAGAAAGAACCTTGACTGAACACTGAATTTATGACTCAGACAAAAGTTCAATAGATTAATATAATTCGTTGATTGCATTTTATGATTCTTCTTAACTGTAAACTCTTTTGTTTCCTTCTTTTTATTTTTCCATCTCTGTGTGTGCATGCGTGTACGTGTATGTGTTTGACTTAAGCCTGAAGGGATTTTGTTGCAGTTTGTTTAAAAATTGAAATTCACAGATAGAGTGCTTGGGGGAGCTCAAGACACAGTCTATAAAAAGATGGGGTGGGGGAGGAAGAGAAGATTAAAGAAAATCTTTGCTTCTGAGCAGCAGAGGAGATGCATAAAATAATTCAGTTTATCCACTCTCCCCTTGCATAATACTGCATTTAAAAATTTTTCTTTAATTGTGAAGAAATTTGGAATGCTGCAGGTTGTGAAAGGTATCAAATAAATGCAAGTATTGCTTTATTTTCTCATTTGGCTCTTGCTACAAGGCATAGTGGAAAAGGCAGAGGTGGGTACTGCAAAGGCTGGAGATTAGAGTCAAGATTAGAGTGGTACTGGAAATGCACAGCCAAGTCAGGCAGCATCCGAGGAGCAGAAAATTGACATTTCAGGCAAACGTCCTTCATCAGGATTGAGATTGGGAGCCTCGGGGGTGGACCGATAAATAGGAGGGTGGGTGGGGCTGGACAGAAGGTAGCTGAGAGTGCGATAGGTGAATGGAGGTGGGGGTAAAAAAGGTGATACGTCAGAGAGGAGGGTGGAGCAGATAGTGGGAAGGAAGATTGACAGGTGGGACAGGTCATGAGGACAGTGCTGAGCTGTAAGGTTTGAAGTGGGGTAAGGTGGGGGGAGGGAAATGAGGAAACTGGTGAAGTCCACATTGATGCCATGGGGTTGAAGGGTCATGAGGTGGAAGATGACGCGTTCTTCCTGCAGGCGTCTGGTGGTGAGGGAGTGGCGATGGAGGAGACCCAGGACCTGCATGTCCTCGGCAGAGTAGGAAGGGGAGTTGAAATGTTCAGCCATGGGTGTCCTGAAGATGTTCTCTGAAGCGCTATGAGAGAAGGCGTCCGGTCTCCCCAATGTGGAGGAGACTGCATCTGGAGCAACGGATACAATAAATGACATGTGGAAGTGCAGGTGAAACTTTGATGGATGTGGAAGGCTCCTTTACGGTCTTGGACGGAGGTGAGGGGGGAGGTGTGGATGCAGGTTTTGCAACTCTTGTCATGGCAGGGGAAGGTGCCAGGAGGGGAAGGTGGATTTTTGGGGGGTGTGGACCTGACCAGGTAGTTGCAGAGGGAACGGTCTTTGCAGAAAGCGCATAGGGGTATGGAGGGAAATATGTTGCAGGTGGTGGGGTCCATTTGAAGGTGGCAGAAATGTCGGCAGTTGATGCGATTTATGCGGAGGTTGGAGGGGTGGAGGGTGAGGACCGGGGGGGTTCTGTCCTTGTTGCGGTTGGACAGGTGGGATTCGAGGGCGGAGGTGTGGGATGTGGATGAGATACATTGGAGGGCATCTTCAACCATGTGGGAGGGGAAATTGGTCTTTAAAGAAGGAGGTCATCTGGTGTGTTCTGTGGTGGAACGGGTCCTCCTGGGAGCAGATGCAGTGAGACGGAGGAATTGGGAACACAGGAGAGCATTTTTGCAGGAGGTAGGGAGGGAGAAGATGTAATCCAGGTGGCTGTGGGAGTCAGTGGGTTTGTAAAAATGTCAGTGTTGAGTCGATCCTCATGGATGGCGATGGAGAGGTCTAGGAAGGGGAGGGAGGTGTCAGAGATGGTCCAGGTGAATTTAAGGTCGGGATGGAATATGTTGGTCGAAGTTTCCAGGTGAATTTAAGGTCTGGTAAGCTGCAGGTACACAGAGGGATTTGGGAGTCCTCATGCATAATTCACAAGATAGCAGTCAAGTGTAGTGGATACTAGGGAAGGCACATGGAATGTTGGCCGTTATTTCAAAGGGAATGGAGTATAAATTTAGATTTTGCTAAAACAAAAGAAGGCACTTGTTTTGGGTTACTGGAGGCAGTTCAGGGAGGGTTCACTTGGCTGATACTGGGTATGGAGGAACTATCTTATAAGGAGAGATTAGGTCTGTAGTCATTGGAATTTGAAAGAATGAGAGGTGACCTTATTGAACCAACAAATTATTTTTAGAGGACTTAACGGTAGATGAGGAAAAGTTTCCCTTTGTGGGAGAATTTAGGACCAGAGGGCATATTCTCAGAATAAGGGTTGCTCACTTAAAATAGAGTTAACGAGGAATGTCTTTTCTCAGATGGGAGTGAATCTCTGGAACTCTTTGCTGCACAGCATTGTGAAGATTTGGTCATTGAGTCCATTTCAGGCTGAGATAAACAGATTTTTAATCAGTAAAGGAATCAAGGGTAATGGAGAAAAGGTATGAAAATGGAGTTGAAGCTTATCAGACCAGCCATGATCTCATTGAATGGCAGAACAGACTCAATGGGCTAAATGATCTACTTCTGCTCTCATGTCTTCTGGGCTTTTGTCTTTGTTTTCATGTTCTAGGTGGCTTAAGGTAAGGGGTGAAGTTTATGTATGTAGAAAAATAACAACTGAAATATTGATTTGGACACGAGAGACTTATCTGTTAAGATGTTAAGGTTATTTATAACCTCAGTCATGCTTATAGAACTTGATGAGTGAAGTTGATGGGAATATTTAAATTTGGAGTGGGAGTTTGCATTAATTCCATTAGTGGGTGGCACGGTGGCACAGTGGTTAGCACTGCTGCCTCACAGCGCCAGAGGCCCGGGTTCAATTCCCGCCTCAGGCGACTGACTGTGTGGAGTTTGCACATTCTCCCCGTGTCTGCGTGGGTTTCCTCCGGGTGCTCCGGTTTCCTCCCACAGTCCAAAAATGTGCAGGTTAGGTGAATTGGCTATGCTAAATTGCCCATAGTGTTAGGTGCAAAGTAAATGTCGGGGAATGGGTCTGGGTGGGTGCGCTTTGGCGGGTCGGTGTGGACTTGTTGGGCCGAAGGGCCTGATTCCACGCTGTAAGTAATCTAATCTAATCACCTGTTTGAACTTGTACTTAATCAGAAGTCAACCGACACCAGGTTATAGTCCAACAGGTTTATTTGAAACCACAAGCTTTTGGAGCGCTGCACCTTCGTCAGATGAACTAACTTCATCTGAAAGTGGCAGGATAGGTGGAGACAGCAGTAAACAAAGCATACAGTGTTCTCAGCTTTATTAATATGGACAGAAACAAAAGCAAGGAGGTAATATTGAACTTGTAAGAAAAATATTTTTACACAGCAAGTAGTTAGGATCTGGAATGCACTGTCTGGAAATGTGGCAGAGGCAGTTTCAATTGAGGCATTCAAGAGGGTATTGGATGACTATTTGGATAGAAATAGTGTGCAAGGCTATGGAGAGAAGGCACCAGGAATGATGCTCATCAGAAGGGCAGTTGCAGACACAGTGAGCCGAATGACCTCCTTCTGCACTGTAACAATTCTGAGATTGTGATTCTTCCTTATCTGTGCTTCACTGAACTGGAATTGTATTATGACATCATGTTATTTTCCAAATTTCTTTTCAAATGTAGGTTTTCCATTGCGCTCTTGAAGGTGCTGACATAAGTTTCCAACTGTGTTTCAGCAGGTGCTGGAATAAACTGTTATTTCCAATGTGAGTCCAGGTTACTGAAACTTAAACAACATCTGAACTAAACATTCATAGGAACCTTCCAGTCAAGGTTATGAGAGACTTCTGTGACTGGCACTATGATATCAATTGTTTACAGTTTATGCAAATGACTTAGGCATACCTTATATTCTTGCATCTATCAAATTTGCCTACAACACAATGATAGCAGTAAATTAAAAGTCTTGAAGAGGACCCAAAGATGTTACAGAAAGATATTTGATAGATTAAGTGAGTGGCAAAAATGTAACTCCATTTTGCCAGGAAGAATTTTAAAAAGCACATTTTCTAAATGGAGACATTGCAGAGGTCTGAGATGTAGAAGAATCTGGGTATTTTGTTGCATTTATCACAAGTAATTAGGAAAGTTATTTTCCTTTATACATTTATGTATTGTGAGCATTATTGGCTGGGCCAACATTTACTATCCATCCTTAGATGCATTCAAGAAGATGCTGCTGAGGTGTCGTCTTGAACCGCTGCAGTCCATTTGGTTGTAAGTATGCCTATAATATCATTAGGGAGGGAATTCCAGGATTTTGGCCCAGTGACACTGATTAACCCTAAGCTGATTTTCAAGTGAGTTGCTTGGACAGGAGTTCGCAGGTGATGATGTTCTCATGTATCTGCTACTCTCGTTCTTCTAAATGTAATTGGTTATGGCTTTGGAAAATGCTGTCAAAGGAGCCTTAGTGAATTTCTGCTGCACATTTTGTGGATGGTATAGACTGCTGCTGTTGACAATAGACAATAGACAATAGGTGCAGGAGTAGGCCATTCAGCCCTTCGAGCCTGTACCACCATTCAATATGATCATGGCTGATCATTCCTAATCAGTATCCTCTTCCTGCCTTATCTCCATAACCCTTGATTCCACTATCTTTGAGAGCTCTATCCAACTCTTTCTTAAACGAATCCAGAGACTGGGCCTCCACCGCCCTCTGGGGCAGAGCATTCCACACAGCCACCACTCTCTGGGTGAAGAAGTTTCTCCTCATCTCTGTCCTAAATGGTCTACCCCGTACTTTTAAGCTGTGTCCTCTGGTTCGGCACTCACCCATCAACGGAAACATGTTTCCTGCTGCCAGAGTGTCCAATCCTTTCATAATCTTATATGTCTCAATCAGATCCCCTCTCAGTCTTCTAAGCCCAGTTGCTTCAGTCTTTCAGTGTAAGGTAATCCCGCCATTCCAGGAATTGACCTCGTGAATCTACGCTGTACTCCCTCAATAGCCAGAATGTCTTTCCTCAAATTTGGAGACCAGAACTGCACACAGTACTCCAGGTGTGGTCCAGCCCTGTACAGCTGCAGAAGCACTTCTTTGCTTCTATACTCAATTCCTCTTGTTATGAAGGCTAGCATGCTATTAGCCTTCTTCACTACCTGCTGTTCCTGCATGCTTGCCTTCATTGACTGGTGTACAAGAACACCCAGGTCTCTCTGTAGTGCCTCTTTACCTAAATTCATTTCATTAAGGTAGTAATCTGCCTTCCTGTTCTTGCCACCAAGTGGATAACCATACATTTATCCACATTAAACTGCATCTGCCATGCATCTGCCCACTCACCTAATTTGTCCAGGTCACCCTATAATCTCCTAACATCCTCATCACATTTCACCCTGCCACCCAGCTTTGTATCATCAGCAAATTTGCGAATGTTATTGCTGATACCATCTTCTATATCATTAACATATATTGTAAAAAGCTGCGGTCCCAGCACGGATCCCTGCGGTACCCCACTGATCACTGCCTGCCATTCCGAAATGGAGCCGTTTATCACTACCCTTTGTTTCCTATCAGCCAACCAATATTCAATCCAATCTAGTACTTTGCCCCCAATACCATGTGCCCTAATTTTACTCACTAACCTCCTGTGTGGGACTTTATCAAAAGCTTTCTGAAAGTCCACATACACTACATCTACTGGATCTCCCTCATCCATCTTCAGAGTTACATTGAGCATCGATGGTGGAGGAAGTGATTGTAGGGGTGCTACAAATCAAGTGGGCCACTCTGTCTTGGATGTGTCAAGCTTCTTAAGGGTTGTTGGAGCTGCATTCAGATGAAAGTGGGGAGTAGATGGTGGACAAGCTTTGCGGAGGCAGGAGATGACTCACCAACTGCAGGTTTCCATGTCTCTGACCTGTTTTTGGAGGCATGGTATTGAATAGCTAGTTAAGTTCAATTCTGATTAATTGTAACCTTCAGAATGTTGAGAGCAAGAAATTAATCAAATCGTAATGCCATTGAATGTCAAGGAAAAATAGATTCTCTATTGGACACGGTCTTTGCCTAATATTTGTATGGTGCAAATGCTATATGCCACTTGTCAAATATTGTTCAGGTCTTAAATGCGTTTAGACGTGGACTGTTTCAGTACAAGAACGGTGCTGAACATTGTGCAGTCATCAACAAACATCCCCACTTCTGATTTGATGCTTGAGAGAAGGTCATTGATGAAGAGTGGAAGATGGCTGGGCCAAGGAGACTACCTGAGGAACTTCTGCAGAGATGTCCAGGAGCTGAGATGACTGACCTTCAACAACCATCTCCATCTCCTCTCCCCACCTCCTGTTATGTATTCACTAGCCCTTCTGACCTTCTGCTCTCTGATGCTGAATGTTCTGTACACAGTAAAAGTCTTAATTTTTAACACCTTTTCCTCACACGTCAGAGAATTTCGGGTACAACTTGATGTTGAACTTTTCTCCATCGTGTTTGCATCCATGCCGATTTCTTTGGACAAGATCCTCTCCCCATACCACGGATCCCTTCACCCTCCTCCAACCTTCTTTCTCCATCTGGACCCCTCCCTCTGGCCAATTCCCTGCACTTAACCTGTTCATCGAGAACTGTCAACATGATATTGGTCACCTCAATTTCTCTGCCCAGCCCCCCACCACCTCCCCCTCCCATTTCAATCTATATTCCTCTGAACTGACTGCATTGTATGCTCTCGGATCCAACCCTAACTTTGTAATCAAGTCTGCTGACAAGGTGGTTGTTGTCTAACAAACTGACCTCTACATTATGGGCTGGGCACCAGCTCTCAGGTACCTATTCCTATCTCTCCCTGGTCTGTGACTCGACCATGGAACACCAGGCCATTGTGTCAATAACGATCAAGAATGTCACTTCATCCAGTGATCTCCCCCCACTGCCTCCAAGCTCATTGTCCCTGTTTCTAACACCTTCCCAAAATCTACAAAACAGGACTGCCCAAGCAGACCCATTGTTTTTGCCTGCTCCTGCCCCACTGAACTCATCTCTTCCTACCTCGACACAATTCTTTTCCTCTCCTTGTCCAGTTCCTTTCCACTGTGATTCCTCTGACATTTTACATCATTTCAGAATTTCCAGTTTGTAGGCTCCAGCTGCCTCTTCTTTATCATGGATGTGCAATCTCTTTACATGTCCACCCTCCATTAAGATAGTCTCTACTTCTTCCTGGAAAATAGGCCTAAACCATCCTCATCAACCACCACCCTCCTCGCCCTGGCCAAGCTCAGCCTTACTTTGACAACTTCTCCTCCAACTCCTCTCACTTTCCTCAGGTCAGAGGGGATTACCATGGGTACCAGCATGGGCCCCAGTGTGTCTGTCTCTTTGTAAGGTACGTGGAACATTTCTTGTTCCAGTCCTGCTCTGGCCCTTAACCACAACTCTTTCTCCGGAACACTGACATAATTGGTGCTGCTTCCCTTTCTTGTCATGAATTGGAAAAGTTTATCAATTTCACTTCCAATGTCCAGCCGGTTCTCACCTTCACCTGGTCCATCTCCAACTCCTCCCATTCCTTCCTCAAATCTCTGTTTCCATTTCTGGGAATTGGCTGGCCACTAATATCCACGAGGTAAAAACAATGACTGCAGATGCTGGAAACCAGATTCTGGATGAGTGCTGCTGGAAGAGCACAGCAGTTCAGGCAGCATCCAAGCAGCTTCGAAATCGACATTTCGGGCATAAGCCCTCCATCAGGAATAAAGGCAGTGAGCCTGAAGCGTGGAGAGATAAGCTAGAGGAGGGTGGGGGTGGGGAGAAAGTAGCATAGAGTACAATGGGTGAGTGGGGGAGGGGATTAAGGTCAAGGAGGAGAGGGTGGAGTGGATAGGTGGAAAAGGAGATAGGCAGGTAGGACAAGTCCGGACAAGTCATGGGGACAGTTACTGAGCTGGAAGTTTAGAACTAGGGTGAGGGGGGCAAGGGGAAATGAGGAAACTGTTGAAGTCCACATTGATGCCCTGGGGTTGAAATGTTCCGAGGGGGAAGATGAGGCATTCTTCCTCCAGGCGGGTCTGGTGGTGAGGGAGCGGCGGTGAAGGAGGCCCAGGACCTCCATGTCTCAGAAGGGTGGGAGGGGGAGTTGAAATGTTGGGCCACGGGGCGGTGTGGTTGATTGGTGCAGGTGTCCCAGAGCTCTGCTAGGAGGCGCCCAGTCTCCCCAATGTAGAGGAGACCGCATCGGGAGCAACGGATACAATAAATGATATTAGTGGATGTGCAAGTAAAACTTTGATGGATGTGGAAGGCTCCTTTAGGGCCTTGGATAGAGGTGAGGGAGGTGGTGTGGGCGCAGGTTTTACAGTTCCTGCGGTGGCAGCGGAAAGTGCCAGGATTGGAGGGTGGGTTGTTTGGGGGCGTGGGCCTGACCAGGTAGTCGCGGAGGGAACGGTCTTTGCGGAAGGCGGAAAGGGGTGGGAAGGGAAATATATCCCTGGTAGTGGGGTCTGTTTGGAGGTGGCGGAAATGTCAGCGGATGATTTGGTTTATGCGAAGGTTGGTAGGGTGGAAGGTGAGCACCAGGGGCGTTCTGTCCTTGTTACGGCTGGAGGGGTGGGGTCTGAGGGCGGAGGTGCGGGATGTAGACGAGATGCGTTGGAGGGCATCTTTAACCACGTGGGAAGGGAAATTGCGGTCTCTAAAGAAGGAGGCCATCTGGTGTGTTCTGTGGTGGAACTGGTCCTCCTGGGAGCAGATACGGCGGAGGCGGAGGAACTGGGAATACGGGATGGCATTTTTGGAAGAGGTAGGGTGGGAAGAGGTGTAATCCAGGTAGCTGTGGGAGTTGGTGGGTTTGTAAAAAATGTCAGTGTCAAGTCAGTCGTCATTAATGGAGATGGAGAGGTCCAGGAAGGGGAGGGAGGTGTCAGAGATGGTCCAGGTAAATTTAAGGTCAGGGTGGAATGCGTTGGTGAAGTTGATGAATTGTTCAACCTCCTCGCAGGAGCACGAGGTGGCGCCAATGCAGTCATCAATGTAGCGGAGGAAGAGGTGGGGAGTGGTGCCGGTGTAATTACGGAAGATCAACTGCTCTACATAGCCAACAAAGAGACAGGCATAGCTGGGGCCCATACGTGTGCCCATGGCTACCCCTTTGGTCTGGAGGAAGTGGGAGGATTCAAAGGAGAAATTGTTAAGGGTGAGGACCAGTTCAGCCAAACGAATGAGAGTGTCGGTGGAAGGGTACTGTTGGGGACGTCTGGAGAGGAAAAAACAGAGGGCTTGGAGGCCCTGGTCATGGCGGATGGAGGTGTAGAGGGATTGGATATTCATGGTAAAGATGAGGTGTTGGGGCCCAGGGAAACGGAAGTCTTGGAGGAGGTGGAGGGCGTGGGTGGTGTCTCAAACATATGTGAGGAGTTCCTGGACTAGGGGGGATAGGACAGTGTCGAGGTAGGTAGAGATGAGTTCAGTGGGGCAGGAGCATGCTGAGACAATGGGTCGGCCAGGGTGGTCAGGGTTGTGGATCTTGGGAAGGAGGTAGAACCGGGCAGTGCGGGGTTCCTGGACTATGAGGTTGGAAGCTGTGGGTGGGAGATCCCCTGAGGTGATGAGGTTCTGTATGGTCTGGGAGATGATGGTTTGGTGATGGGGAGTGGGGTCATGGTCGTGGGGGCAGTAGGAAGAGGTATCCTCGAGTTGACGTTTGGCTTCAGCAGTGTAGAGATCAGTGCGCCAGACTACCACTGCGCCCCCTTTATCCGCTGGCTTGATGGTGAGGTTGGGATTGGAGCAGAGGGATTGGAGGGCTGCGCGTTGTGAGGGTGAGAGGTTGGAGTGGGGGAGGGAGGTAGACAGGTTGAGGCGGTTAATGTCCCGGCGGCCGTTGGAAATGAAGAAGTCGAGGGCAGGTAATAGGCCAGCGCGGGGTGTCCAGGTGGATGCAATGTGTTGGAGGTGGGCGAAGGGGTCCTCGGAAGATGGGCGGGAGTCCTGATTGTGAAAGTAAGCTCGGAGGCGGAGGCGACGGAAGAATTGTTCGACATCACGGCGGTAATATCCACTACAAACCCATTGACTCCTACAGTTACCTTTATGAAAGATCCTCACACTCTGCTTCCTGTAAAGACTCAATTCCATTTTCCCAGTTTCTCTGTCTCTGTCACATCCGATTCAATGATGCCAACGTCGACAAGGGTGCCTCTGAAAATGTCCACCTTCTTCCTCAACCAAGAATTCCCCACCACCCCTGTTGACAGGGCCCTCAGTTGTGTTCATATATCTCTCACACTTCATCCCTCACCCTTTCTCTTCGCTTCTACAAGTGATAAGGTGTACCTGATCCTTACCTACCGTGTACCTGATCCTTACCTACCATCCCATCAGCATCCACATCCAAAGAATCATTAGCTGCCATTTCCGCCACCTCCAGCGAGATGTCACCATTAGGCACATATTCCCTTCCTGTCCCTTGTCAGCAGGGATTGTTCCTTGGGACATCTTCATCCATTCCTCCTTCACTCTCAACATCTTCCCATACCCGCTTGGCACTTTCCCATGCAATTGCAGAAGATGCAACACTTGTTTTTTACTTCCTCCCTCCTCACTAACCAAGGGCCCAGAAACACTGTCCAGTTGAAGCAGGAATTTACCTGCCTTCACTGAATTTAGTCTACTGCATTTGCTGCTCACAATGTAGTCTTGACTACGTTGGGGAGTCAAAAGCACAGACTGGGTGACTGCTTTGCAGAACACCTAAGCTCTATCCGCAAAAATTACCCTGAGCTTCCTGTTCCCTGTCATGTCAACACACCAACGTGTTCCCTGGTCAGCATCTCTGTCGTGGGCTTGCTACAACACTGGAGCTGAACTCAGTGCAAGCTGGAAGAACAACACTTCATTTTCTGCTTGGGAACCCTGCAACCTTTTGGACTCAATATCAAATTCAATAATTTTAGGGCCTGAGCACCTTCTTCCATGTTATTACCTTAACCACCACACACCAGGCCTTGTCATTACATGTGCTACTACCACAATATTCTTAATAGTAGCTATTGATTCTCCCAGACTGACTTTTATTCACTCCTTTGTCTGCCCAACTGTTTTTCTCACACCTTGGGCTATATTTTATCCTCACTCCTCCCCCTACTCTATCCTCAGCATATTTACCAACCTTTTCTTAGCTAAGATCAGTTCTGAATAGCAAACATGCTCCAATATATTCATGACATTAAATTATTTTAGACAGAGTCTTTTCCTAGCCTTTGAAGCTTTATCTGGTTTTCACTAATGGATATATAAAATGTAACTAACTATCTTCTTAATTTCATACCATAGGGCAAAAAGTTATAATTTTTAATTACCGCATTATCTAAAATAATTTGGATTACTGTTTATAACTGCTGCAGTGTAGCTTTATTTGCAATTTAGAAGATCCCACACATACTTTCTGCTTATCAAGGAAGAATGTTACATTGACAGCAAAGGCATTTGTCTAATGTAGAGTCATAGAGTCATAGAGATGTACAGCATGGAAACAGACCCTTCGGTCCAACCCATCCATGCCGATCAGATATCCCAACCCAATCTAGTCCCACCTGCCAGCACCCGGCCCATATCCCTCCAAACCCTTCCTATTCATATACCCATCCAAATGCCTCTTAAATGTTGCAATTGTACCAGCCTCCACCACTTCCTCTGGCAGCTCATTCCATACATGTACCACCCTCTGTGTGAAAAACTTGCCCCTTAGGTCTCTTTTATATCTTTCCCCTCTCACCCAAAACCTATGCCCTCTAGTTCTGGACTCTCCTACCCCAGAGAAAAGACTTTGCCTATTTACCCTATCCACGCCCCTCATAATTTTGTAAACCTTGACAAGGTCACCCCTCAACCTCTGATGCTCCAGGGAAAACAGCCAAAGGATTGGTATTTCCCTATATTATGATGGCAATTGTACAACAGAAAGTAGTTCATGAGGTTTAAATACCTTTGGGATGTGTAGAAGAAGTAATGAGGTGGCTAACAAATGAACTTTCTTCCTGTCTTTCTTTCTGCTGCCTAATGTCCAAACACTAGGCTATATAATATCATGATGGCATCTCCTTTCCCGACAATATCTATTCTTACAATTCCTCAAAGTAAGATATCACTGATTATTGGAAATTAGGAATTTATTTTGTGGTTGTGGCCAAGCCTAGTGGTGATCATGTTCATTCTAGCCAAGTTACAACCATGCTGGAACATAAGGCTCTCACTCCAGTATTCTGAGGCAGCGTTAAGCCCAAATACCGGAGTTGAAGGACTATTGTGCTGAGCCATTACATTGCCCAATCCTCCCCTTCTTTACAATAAGGTGACCAGTAGGATTTATAACAGTTGAATATGTGGAATATAACAAAAAAAGTGTTCTCTACAGTGACATCATTCTGGTCTTTTATACTGGAATCTGACAGTGGAATGAGCTTTCTGGAAATTGCTGTGATAACCAAACCAAAAATTTTGTTCCTTTTTTAAAAGGAACAAAGGGTGGAGGGGGGGTGGTCTGGGGGAATAGTAGCTAGGAATGAGATAGATGAATGTGGGGCATGATGGTGATAGGTCAGAGCGGAGGGTCGGGTGGATACGTGGGAAGGACGATGGACAGGTAGGACAGTTCAAGAGGGCGGTGCCAAGTTGGAGAGTTAGAAGATTACTTAAGATTACAAACAGATCTTGATCAATTAGGTCAATCGGCTGAGGAGTGGCAAATTAGTTTAATTTGGATAAATGTAAGGTGCTGCATTCTGGTAAAACAAACAAGGGCAGAAATTATACAGTTAATCGTAAGGGCATAGATAAGGTGAATAGCAAAGGTCTTTTCCCCAGAGTGGGAGAATTCAAAACTGGGGGCATATTGTTAAGGTGAAAGGAGAAAGGTTTAAAAGGGACCTGAGGGGTAACTTTTTCACACAGGTGGTTCATATATGGAATGAACTGCCAGAGGAAGCGCAAGATACAGGTACAGTTACAACATTTAAAAGACATTTGGATGAGTACATGAATAGGAAAGGTTTAGAGGAATATGGGCCAAACACAGGCAAGGGAGACTCGTTTAAGTTAGAAAACTTAAAACAGCATAGACGAGTTGGACTGAAGGGTCTGTTTCTGTGCTACATGAATCTATGACTCTAAGACTACCACTCATATGTGTTTTTAATTATTCATATGATCATTATTAGTGAAGAGTAAAACCAGTAAATGTGGTTAATGATTATATAAATACAAAACCTTAATTGTCACCAACAAAAGCAGATACATGGCCACACCACTACCTTCAAATTCCCCTCCAAGCCACTCACCATCCTGATTTGGAAATATATTGCCGTTCCTTCATAGTTGCTGGATCAAAATCCTGGAATTTTTTCCCTAGCGGCATTGTGGGTCAACCCAAAGCAGGTGGACTGCAGCGGTTCAAGAAGACAGCTCATCACCTCCCTTCTCAAGGGCAACTAGAGACAGGCAATAAATGGTGGCCAGCCAGCAATGCCCACATTCCATAAATGAATTTATTTTCACAAGTGTAGCTTCATAATCTTCATAGAACTTTTACTTCCCAAAGATAGAGTTGACCTCTCCCTGTTTCTTTTGGATATCTTTCATTCCTGGAAAATTGGTCAGATAGTGGACCTTTCTATTGCAAGAGAGTTCTAATGTTACTCTTTCTCCTTCTCCCACACCCAAACCTCACCACTCCCACTTTCCTGGTCTCAGTCCAGCTTCTCTGTATAGTATAGCAAATGAAGACCAGTGATGATTTTAGGAAAATGCACTCTCTGTGGTGTAGCACTTTAGTGCTTGAAAATTAAAAACATATTTGATGTAGTTATTGTCCCTCATGCCATCTCTAATAATTAATTACTTTCAGTTCAGGTGCATTACTGCAGAGAATATGAAAGGTTCACCTTTTCTTAGTCTTTCCATCTCAAAATCCAATTCAGTGTCTTCCTTTCTGAGTTGTATTTTTGATGTTTTGCAATCTTCATTAGCTTCATTTGGTGCTTCCTTCTGTTGTAAAATAGTTATTTTTAAAATAAGCTTTTGTATATTGATTGAGTGTGATCTCAAGGGCAGTGTGATAACAGCAGTGTGGTACCACTTTTATTAAGGCATTATTTTCAACTGTCCCGAGTTTCATTACATGATTGGACATCATACTGCTGCTGTCACTCACTTCAATTAAACAAACACAACAAAAATCAAGGTACACAGCAGAAAACTCTGTAACACACTTCATTCACTTGAGGCAGAGCAATAATAATGAGTACTAAGCCAAGGTGGCTGCCTGATAATTTAGTGCAGACCCAATTCTCCCAGGTCTATCACTGGTTTGTGCTAAGCTAGAAGACCTCAATCAGAATGCATTGTGGGAAATGCTACAGTTCTCTTCAATCTCACTCAGGTGAAGGATAGCATCAGAATTCTGAGCTCCTGTATTTTTTGACTAATGTTGTATTCTAAAATTAAAATGCATTGAAGACAAGCATAGACTTGATTGTAATGTTACTTCACAAGCCCTGAAAATAATACATAGGTTAATATCAGAGTCTGCACTGTCAGCAGGATAGCTGAGAGATGTTTTGTTTCTGCTCAGTAATGTCATGAATCAGCTGGCTTATTTATTTTTCTTTTCCTTATGTTGACTAACTCATAATTCAAATATTGGCTAACTCTAAAAATACTACCCCGTTCTTTAAAGTATGGTTTGATAGAGTCCCAGGTCTAGAGTCTAATTAGATCTAATCTAATCTAATCTAATAGAGTCCCTTTTGGCTTATGTTGGCTTTTTCTCGGTTCTATTTCATGCCGCCAATCTTTGACCTCAAATTTGACCTCTTTTTTTTCCTGCAATCTACTCTGCTCTGATGCTCTCTACTCTTTCACTTGTCAAACACTTCTCCCCACATAGATTCTTACTCCCTCACCTTAAAACCTCAGTTAACTGAGATTATCTTTCTCTCTGAGTTCCATTCTTTCTTATGGATCTCATGATTTTTGACTTCTGCCAATAAACTCCTTATTTATGTCGCTGTTCCTTTTGACCTACTCAGCATCTTTAGATTTTGCTATTTTATGTTGGTTGACTTTTAGATTTCCTGTGAGCTGGACTGGATATTTGCTTTTTTCTGAGTGTGTATATTTTCAATATCATAGAAGGCAGTTTCTGAGCAACATTTGGTGAAACAAGGCCAGATTCAAATCAATAAGCTGCTTTTTAAAAGATAATTTATTTTTCTAATCAACCAGTTCGTAGATGTCTTACACACCTCTGGACTAGGTGGGACTTGAACCCAAGCCTCCTGCTTTGGAGTAAGCATGCTACCACTGTGCCACAAGGGGGCTCAAACTGCTTTATTTCAAATGTGTTTTTTTATTTAACCTATTTTTCCCAGTCAACCTGTTTAGAGGTGTTATTACACACCCCTGGAGCAAATGGGACTTGAAGCCAGGCCTCCCAGTCCAGGGATAGGGACTTACTGCTGTAACATAAGAGAGCTTAAGCTGCTTTACTTCTCAGCAAGGTGAACATACAAAACAGCTGTTTGGACAGGACTTAATTAATTCAACAGCACAATTTACCTTCAAGCAATAATAGATTTAACACACTGAATGGCCATTGCATCAGTACGCCATTTAACTTGACATAACTTAATTCTTTACTTAAAGGCACAGTTTCATGCTAGTAATCTGACAAATTTCAAAACTTCACACTATGTAGTCTTTAGTAATAAGCCTAAACAGTGAGCGTAAAAAAGCAATTCAACACGTGTATACACGTTTCTGCAGGAATGAAGAATTCTGCAATAATCAGCAAGAATAACCTGACTTAATTTCATTCCCCTTCCTCTCTTAACTCAATGTCAGAGCCCAACCATAATCCTCTGTAAGGCTAGTTCACACAAATCAAGATCCTTCTGGTTGTGTCAGTTGTAACTGAAAAGTGAACTTATCAACTTAACCACCACTATAATAGAATTATCTGTGCCAGTGGAATTAATAAAGTATTCTTTCGTATTTAGTGCAACTACTATGAAAATCACTTTGTATCAGTTAATTGACAAATGACAGGGTATGTTACATCTGAAGTCTGGTTGAAATAGAAAATCAGTAAAAGGTTACCTCACTATGTACAGACTTCTTCTCTAAATTTGGGAGGACATTATGAGGAGAAAAGGAAGTGATGGGAGACAAAGATTCTTCTGTCTGTATTGCTTTGGCCACATTTTCAGCTGTGTGATAAAAAGATACAATAAATGCAACTACAGAATTACTACAGAACCTACCATAGTCCAGATCCAAGTGAAATTTATACATATTTAGCTTTTATTCCATTGCAGCACATTCAAACATCATTACTGTCATTCTTTTTAATTGCAGCGCAGGTGAATTTATAATGCCATATACTGAAAGGTTTTATGAAATACAGAGGATTAAGAAGCAGGATAGAAAAAGTCATTTTCTTTAAAAAAAACAAAGTCTAATTAAATAGGAATAATAGGTATTCATTCACACTGGGAATGTAAACAAAGCTATTTGAGACAATAGAATTTGATCCTCTACTCTGATGACATACACTTATTAACTCTGGGACACAAGTTTAATTTTCTGAATTTAGAAATGGCTTAGAAGGATCATATTATTTACTATTAAGTAAAACAGAATGTTTCCATTTAAATAATAAAAACGTTGTGGGCTAATTACAAAGGAAGGCACAAAGTGGAAATGAGTTTGTGACAAAATTTGGTTGATTGGAACTGATTGAGGATGATGGCAGGTAGGTAAAGTTTACTAATTGCAAAAGAAAGAATTCTATGTCAATTTTTTCCTCTTTCTAAAATCTCCTATTGATCTCGTGCACAAATCCAGCGTTTGACCACCTACTGAATTTTTAGGGGCTAATTTTGTTAACACCATGCTGATACAATAAGTAATATTGTTTGACTGCATTTAAGTCCCATCTACTTCAGAGGTGTGTAATATCTTGGAACAGGTTGATTAGAAAAATAGGTTAAACTACATTAATAGTCCAGAGGGACTTCTAAGAAAAAAAATGTTGCTGTAAGGCTTTATTGGCATGAAACTGAATCCTCTATCTCATTGGATACTATTACACATGATCGCAAGAAAATTACACATAGGGAACATCATTTGACCAATATGTTTTAACTGCATCAATTGCCTTTGACTCTACAATCCTATTTGAAAGCTTATTCCAAGTGTTGGTGTCCCTCTGTGTGGAGGTAGATTTATTAATCACAGCCCTAAAATTAGTTTATACTCATTTATTTCATTCCAATATTCACATTTTGATTTCAGTGTTCCAGATTTGGCTTTCTAATGACATTTACTATCTTAGCCAGGGTATCAGCAGACTGCAGACTCAAATCCCAAACCTCAGCACATAGTCCAGGCTGACACTTTAGCGCAGTAAGGAATGCTGTCTGTGTGTTGTCTTGTGGACCCCTGGAATGGCAGTGAGGCGGCAGCTGCAGCAATAGCAGATCAGGGACTCCTGGCTGGTGGTAGCTATGTTTGGGACCCTGGTCTATGAAGATAAACTCTATTTAAGTCCTTTCTTTTATTCTTCTTGTACCTCAAAATGGTGCCAGATTGTGGAGGTAGAGCACTTTTCACTGTACAGTCAGTTCTGTTATAACACGACAGTTCTGTGCTTGTGCGATCTCACGTTAAAAGAAAATCACACAATAGTCGTGCCATTCAAACTATTGGGGCCAGAATCGCGTTGTAGCTAATACAGGTAAGGAACGTCAAGGTGATACAGAGGAAATGAGTGTAAGCACGTATGTGCATGCATGGAGTCATTTTTAAGTCATTCATAGGCACTAAATATTACAGGCTTAGCCATCATTAATTGTCTAGGCCTAATTGCTTTTGAGAAGGTGTAGTTCATTCTTTTAGTTGAAAAATTCTTCATTTTAATTATCTTAGTTAAAAATCACACAGGTTATAGTCCAACAGGTTTATTTGGAAGTACTAGCTTTCATAGCACTGTTCCATCATCACGTAGCTGTGTTGATTATCTTAGTAGTGATCACCATATAAGATTCTGAAACAATATGGTCGATATTGCATTGGAGTTCAGCACGTGCCAATGATGGAGCATGAATTTGCCGCTGTAACTCTCCAAATTTCAATAGTGGCATTCCTGGAAAAGGCCAAATGCATACAAGGGTCTAGAAGTTGGGCCATGTTGCCTTATTTCTGGGGCATAACATGGCTAAGGCTTGAAAGTAGCATTAGTTATGATCCTGACATGCCACTCCAGTTTGAAAGTCCTGGCAGGAATAATCAAACCGTAGTCTACTACTTCCAGAAGTCATCAATTTTTCCTAATGGCTTCTCAACTTGTTTTCTTATGTTTCCTTTCTATCACTTTAATCTCTTGCCTATATCCTACTTGACTGTAATTCATTCTGATTCATTATTATTATCTGCTTTATTTCTTCATCTATCCTTAATCACTTTCATTAAGGAGATACATCACTGGACCTAATGATCAGGTTACAGCTGCTCAAATAACCTGGTTGTGTCATGATCAATACAAATTTCCAATAATTTATGGTGTAAAAATATGGGGGTTTTTTTGTAGAAAAATCTAATTCATGTTTTTCTGAATGAAATTCACCATTCCTGCAATTTCTGGGTTGTTATCTACAAACAAAATCCATAGATATACTAAAACCATAAGAACTTTAATTCTTAACAGTACCCTAAAATCCACTGTGCTCTTGTGTATTTATTTGACATTCAGCCTCCAGCCTGGATGAGCCTGGAGCCAGTGTTTTTGCCAGAAACTCAATACCATTGCAGTCAAATCCATAATTTTATTTATGTCCTTATTCTCAGAGTTCAATAGTGTGAAAACACAGTTTCACATTGTGAGTTTACAACTGTAGATCCAATGCATTACAGGTCATTCCAGACACCAGGCCTTGCAATATATCCTCACAAACTCTTTCTGAGATACAGTCCTAATCCATTTTCCTATCTTGGTATCCTATCTTTGTGCATATTTATTTTGGTATCCTTCTGTAATATTGTCTAATTTACACTGGTTCTGCAGTTTCAGCCCTCAGCAGCCAACTGCCACCACCATTGCTGAAAAAAAGACACAGGTTTTCTAAACATTTTGTCTTTAAATTGAGGCTGGCAGTTAACTGTTATTCATCATGAATTGGTGTATCCATAATGACAATATCTCTACCAATCAGAGTTCATTTGCCAGCCAATCAGCACTCTCCTCTCATTCAGCAAAACTTTTTTTCCCTTGACACTGGTATTCTTGCAAAATGCTAAACATGCCTTTTAACTCAAGTTTTGACCACCAAACAACTAAGATGCCGTCACCAATATTAAAGTTTTGAGTAACCATAGCGCCGTTTTGAGTAACCATAGCGCCGTTTTGAGTAACCATAGCGCCGTTTTGAGTAACCATGGCGCCGTTTTGAGTAACCATGGCGCCGTTTTGAGTAACCATAGCGCCGTTTTGAATAACCATAGCGCCGTTTTGAGTAACCATGGCACCGTTTTGAGTAACCATAGCGCCGTTTTGAGTAACCATAGCGCCGTTTTGAGTAACCATAGCGCCGTTTTGAGTAACCATGGCGCCGTTTTGAGTAACCATAGCGCCGTTTTGAGTAACCATGGCGCCGTATTCTGGAATTCTCCTCCTAATCAGCTCGCATTTTGCTCTCCTCTCCTTACATTTCCAAAGGCCTTTTTCTTTAATCATGGCTTCAGTAAGATCACCTAATCTTTCAATTCCCAGTCAGTGTCCATTTTTGTATTCCACTCCATCTTCCTTCTAGCTTCTGTATTTTCCAGAGTAATTGTAGGTAATTTTAATACCAAGCATAGAGATGTCGATAGTAATACCTGCTTGGATTTCCTGTAGGTGGCTGTGAATTTGAATGACACCAATAATTTTAATCTGCCTGCACAACTAATTTAGATTCTCAGCCAACCACAACAGCAGAGTGCCTTGCAGAACGACAAGGTTTCACTCAATGAAGAACACTGATTCTGTATCATATTGATCAGAAGAAAATAAGTGCTATAAATTATTTAAGTGAACAGCTTGACTTGATAATGTGTGAAAAATTGAGCTAGGTGACTTTTTTTATATAGGCGGCAGACTGTAGATACTTTCTATGCTTGTGAGTATGCACACTCAGTATAAAGATATTTTTAAAAGATTAATCATAGTATAAAGTGTTCCAGGACACCCAAGATGGAGAATTAGTGGGACTGGGACTATTTATACTCTCATAATTAAGTTAAAATGTATTTCTCCAAACACCCTTTCTACCTATCCCCAGCCTCAACTCTATCCCAATTAGCTTTTGCTTAGTGATGGCACTATAGCACCATCTTGTGCACAGTTTATAGCATATCATTAAAATGATGCTGCAACTCTTCATGATTCTTCAAAATTTATAATAAATCTCATTTATGAGTCTGGCATGACAATCAAAAAGCTTGACAAATTGGTTTTATTACCTGTTCTGTCCTTTCCTGTTTCATGCTGGTTGAATTACTTTCATTAACAATTAGAGAAAGTAGTTTTTAATTTGTTCCCTTTTCAAAATTAAATTTCTTTAAAGAATATTACAAATAAATTATCACACATGTTGCACAGGCTGTGGTAGAGTAAGTCAAAGATAGGCTGGACTCAATTTTCAAATTTCAGAAATGGTCCAAACCATTTCACTTCCAATTAACTATTTTGAAGTGCAATAACTTTGATTTGGTTTGATTTATTATTGTTACATGTACCTGGATATAGTGAAAAGTTTTGCTTGCAGTACAGGCAGATATACCATACAAAGTGCATTAGAGTAACAGAAGAATGAAGAGTGTAATGTTATGGTTGAAGAGAATGTGCACCCAAGAAGGAAATCAGTGTTAAATTTAAAATTTGTGACACCTACTCAGAAGTCTAATAGCAGCAGGGAAGAAGCTGTTCTTGAATCTGTTGGTATGTGTGTTTAAGAACTTGTATCTTCTGCCTGATGGCAGAGATTGGAAGAGATTATAACCAATGTGGGAGGTGTCTTTGATTATGTTGGCTGCCATTCTGAGACAGCGAGAAGTATAAATGGAGTCAACGGATGAAAGGTTGACTTGCGTGATGCACAACTCTCTTGTTTGTTATGGTCCTGGGCACAGCAGTTGCCATACCAAGCCAAGGTACACTAAATAGAATACTTTCTATGGTGCATCTATAAAAATTGATAAGAGTCTTTATGGATGTGCCTAACGAATTAGGCAAAGGTAGTAGTCCATTTAAACTCAATAAGGAGGTCGTCAGGAAATTATTCCTGATGAAGGGCTTTTGCCCGAAACGTCGATTTTGAAGCTCCTTGGATGCTGACTGAACTGTTGTGCTCTTCCAGCACCACTAATCCAGAATCTGGTTTCCAGCATCTGCAGTCATTGTTTTTACCAAGGAGATCATCAGACAACCCTTCAGAAACTAGTAGATTTCCTTTTGTATTCTTCACTGTGTCAGAGAATTACAACAGTCATGTAGAGCTGGTTTCACAGACATTTCCAAAATTAAATATTAAAATGAAGAACCTGACTTAGCGAGCTTTAAGAATGTGACTCTTGACAATGCAACCTGTTGTCAACAGATTATGAAGGCAGCTCTAACAGGAACCACTGAAACAGGCAGACAGAATCCCGATTTGATGCCTTAATCAGAAGATAACATCTCAAACATTCCTTCACAGAAGTGTTGCCTAGATTTTGTGGTCAAGTCATAAGCTCGGGTATGTTTGGGGCTATGGAAGGGTGTAGAGGAATGAGGCAACTCATCTAAAATCCTGATATCTGAGGGACCCAGATGCCCTAATAATGATAAAGGCAGAATTCCATGAACATTTTCTTTTTTTTTCCAGCCCAACATACACCTAAGTTATCAGAGATAGTTTCTAATCACTGGGAGAAATCAAGTTTGGTAATGCAGGAAGTGTGGGGTGGCCACTAGTCACAACAAGAGAGAACAAATAACATTAAGATTCTGATAGAAGGTTACAGAGCTGAAACATTAATCCTGGGAAACATGGCTATTACCTGTTAAACGTAAATCACGCCCCCAAATGCAGTGTAGAGCATGATTTAAATACAATGGTGAAGCGTCACCTTTCTTCCAAGCTATGGTAAAGATCATTTGAGATGGGTTGGGTTCAGTTCCCTGACCTTTAATATCTAACTTCCTTGACTCTCTCCTGCTCATCATAGAGAGTTAATTTTGAGGCCTTAGAGAGAGATTTGAACCACATCTTTCCTGACAGTGCTGTGCTAACTCTGCAATATATTCAACAATAGATCTGAAACACATGAGGGTTTGACTTCTGAATCTATTGACAAAATGTTATGGAACAACTTTGTGTGAATACACTTAGATTAATCTACCTTTATGTCTTGTTGATGACTGACTGTTCTTTGAATGATCCAGCAGCATTCGATTAGCATAGATGTTTCTCACTCCTAGCTGCCTTTGTTTTTCCTAAGAAAAAATGACAATTATTATGAGAAATGTGCACAGTATACTCACCCATATGAAATGTCATCGAAATAGAAGCACCACACATTGTATTGTATAATTCTGTATTACATTTTACAAGCAATACAAAGATCAAGTATCTGAACAGCAGCATGTTTGTGTATGATTTATTGCAAAGTTCATTATATGAACTTGGCTGCCATGGCAGACAGAAAGGATTAAATGCAGGGTTAGCTTGCTCACAAGGGAGCTGTGGGTTTTGACACCAAACCAACCTTGACTGTTTTCGTTTATCTTAAGTGTTATGGACCAGGCCCGATCCCTCAAAACATTTTTAATCAGGTAGCCCAGACTGTAACTTTGCTATTTATTTAGGGAAGTGTATAGTGTATATTCCTGGAGTGATTTAGCTGATTTGAAGACCAAGTTTTAAATAAGTAGAATTTATTTATAAAATTACGGAATGAAACACAAAGAACAGAAAATACCAGATAACATATCCTATCTAAAGTAACCAACAGACTATCCTGACTTAATAATGCCGTTCGGAAACTATTTGCAACAGTCCCAGTACAGGGTAAACACATCCCTAAGCACAAAGAATGAAAATGAAACAAACCAGGCTTTGCATTAGAGAGAGAGAGAGAGAGAGTACCTGGCTGGACTTGCCCCATCAGACTTTCTTAACACACACTGCTGCTGAACTGAATCAAAAGCTCTAATCTAAATGAAGGCTCGCTACACAGCTAGATGGCTACTCCCCTTTGATTGTATTGTTTTTTTTAAAAGATATGAAAACCCTAGGCCAGAGGCATTATCTGTTAGGGGTAAACAAAAAGGGCCACAACAAACCTTTCAAACACAGCCTAGTTGGAGCTGGCCAATTACCCCCTCTCTGGGGGAAAAAAAACTCAAGGGCATAGTAACCTTTTAAAAAGACCAACACTGTAACATAATTATTGCTGCAACTCCGAGAACAGATTGCCAACCTAGTATAAGAAGAAGCTGTAGATGGTGGGAAAGGGATCATAAGAGTTTAAAATGAAACAAACTCTATTGTTTGAATGGAGTGTGGGGTAGAAAAACGTGAGCATTTATTATTGCAGTTTGGTTCAAAACCTAAAGACTTGTTAGACTTTTGCACTCAGGTTCTAAGCTTCACCAGTCTCAAAAGTATTTTGTAGTGGGTCTACCGAAAAATGAGATTGTCACACAGATGAAACATGTATCTACAATACATACAACATCATGACCTAACAATCCCATTCACACCATCTGGGTAGAACAGCCTCTGAGTGTTAGTGTGATAGATCACACGCAGGTACTTTGGTTTGCCCTGTTTGAGAATATCTGGCTCTAAGCTAGCCTATAGAGATTTCAATCTGTTTACTCCTACACATGCTGCACCAGTCCAATGTTAAAATAGCAAGTAGTTGTTACATGGAAGTCTCTAATGACAACAAAAATAATAACATTTATCAGAGCTAAAGTAGGATTAATCAAGAAAAAAATCCAACACAAGAACTGTCGGCTGTAGATTCTTGCAATGCACATAACTGTATAAAGAGTTTTTTTAAAAGAAAACAAATTGACGTTTCTTAGTTAAATGGGGACACAGATAAAAATTTGAAGATGAGAATTGAGAAGTTTTGCTGTAGGAAAGTGGTTATCCCAAATATTCAGTATGTCAACATGCAATAACACACAGACCAGAAAAATCCCAGGTTCAGCCCTGAGTTGGCTGGCCATAATCAGGGTCACTCCAGACATGCAATACTGGCATCAGAATCCTACATCATAAAGGGGAAGAAAATGGGCAGAGTTTTTACTGCTGTTTATTGGGCAGAGTCTCTTGCTGAAGCTTGCATGTGAACATTGAGTGGTAGGATTGGATTATTGTTCCATGTGTTGACCAAAGCTTACAAAGGAGGGTGCATTTTCTGGGCCACCGCAGTTCCTGCAGACCTACTTTCCTGACAAACTATTCGACAGATGATTATACATGTGAACGACTCAAACATATATTGTTTTCCCCATGCTTAATGGCAGACAAAGCACATGCTTGTGTCTATTTTAGTTGAATTTTGTTGGAACAGATCACTAACCTATCGCCAAGGGCTGTAACAAGAGGGGTCCACTCCACATCAAGCATAACTGGCCTGTCCAGCTCTTACTGCAATGGGGAGGATTTACAGATTTTTAATTAGCCTATCTGGCCTTGTTACAAACACACCTCCAATGGCCATCAAATCCTGGAGTCATTTTTATCACATAGCTTTCAGCTCAGCGCATTCATTTATATGCCACAGAGCATATAAATGAAGATTCTGTACCAGGACTACTGGCAGTTCAACCAATGCTGGATGGGCCCAAAGCCACTTCATGACAGGTTGAGATAAATATACTGCTAAAATCCAAATTCAGTTTGTTTATTAGACCAGTACATTAACCAGATAAACCACGGTACCATGTACCTACTGTCATTATCTGCCCAGATGTCAATTATGAAAGATATGCAGGAACAACTTCCCCTCAGGAACAAGAATTTCCACCTCAGAAACAAGGATTTCCATTTCAGAGAGCTTGATGCTAATCTGAGGCTGACAACTTTCTAGCACCAGTAGTGTCACCAGGGGCAGTGTCCACTTCAGGTCCTGTGCCAAAGTCAAGACGAGTTGTAGCAGGTGAGTCAGGGATCTCCTTGGTGTTAAGGTGGCAAGGCGTGAGGTGAACTGGTAATTCTGTAGTTGGATAAATCCTGGCTACCACTGCATCAGTTCTTAAATGGGAAATTGGTCAGTTGGTTCACTAGTAGTTAGGCTGGCTGACACCACCCTTTTGGCTGGTAAAATTGTGGTTGCAGCTATTGGATGAAAACCCACGAGGGAGAGAGATAAAATCATACATTATAACTGTACAGATGCCAGTGATCTGCTGATTCCCATTGGTGTTTACCTCAGCTTGAGATGAGAATACAGGTGGAAAATTATTTTTGAAAACCTATCATCACACGTTACACGTCTCAAGAGGGGAAAACAGAATTACCTGTTTATAGGCCATGGTTATGAAATCGCACTCATGCCTGTTAGCAATAAGACACATCAAAAACTCTGCATACAGTCTCACCATGAATTTCTCTCATTAATTTTAATGGATGGAAAATGGTTTGGTGCACACCTGCAGTTTCCTGACGTGTGTACCAAGTGGGTGAGGCTTCTTAAAGTAGGACCAATGTATGCACCTAAGGACAATTTACAATTCTTGGCTCAAGATTTACTGGCTGTGTAAAGGGAGATTAAGTAATTTGGGCAAGCCAGCACAGGCTTCTCTTTTCGGTGTTAACTTGTAAGACTTACATGCCTTGGCAAGCTGCTTTACTGCACACAACTGACAGAGGAGATCTGGAAGCAAGTTGCTCAGAAGGGATTTATAAAAGTGTAAAGAATCTCAACAACAGAAAAGTGACAATACACAGACTTACATCATTACAGACTGGCAGTTTAGTCTGTGAATCCTCGTTAATTTTTGTTCAAAGCACATCATTGCACAGAATTATTCCAGAGTTAGTCTCATTCATTCTGTGTTCATAGACTGTGCCAGGAATGTGGTGGGAATCCAGTTTATTCACATAAGTGAGGATGTTGTGCAGTTGCAGGAGCAGAATAAGAAGAGGCAGAAATTCCGGGGTTTTTTCCCTCTGAGACATTCACAATTATGACATACAAACCTGTGCCAATGATTTCCTTATGGAGGATCCCTGGCCTTGGTTCTGTCAGAGTGAGGGGTGTAAAGGGTGGATACCTCCTGAGTTAGAAGGTGGGATCAAATATCCCAGGAATCCTCTCTGACAAATTCTTAATTAGTGAATAATATTTGGTGAAGAAGGAAATCAATGATAGAGTATGTAGCAATAAACTAGGAGAAAGTGAGGACTGCAGATGCTGGAGCTCAGAGCTGAAAAATGTGTTGCTGGAAAAGCGCAGCAGGTCAGGCAGCATCCAAGGAGCAGGAGATGCTGGAGGCTTCGGATTTGTTGTAGGTACTAGTTGTCCTGGTTGGGTCCAAATTTTGTTGGTCTGAACGTAGTCCGGAGTCCATGCGGGACTCCATGATTCCTGAAGAAGGGCTTATGCCAGAAACGTCGATTCTCCTGCTCCTTGGATGCTGCCTGACCTGCTGCGCTTTTCCAGCAACACATTTTTCAGCTATGTAGCAATAAACCCAATTTTAGAATTGTACCAAATGTTTGAGAGGTCCCTTGGGACCTTGGCAAGTCTACCCTGTGAATTTCCAACATTTGAAATCAAGAGGACTCTAATTTCTCCGTGTTGTGTGATAAGTTAGCAGTTAAGTTTTCAGGGTAAAAACAATGACTGCAGACGCTAGAAACCAGATTCTGGATTAGAGTGGTGCTGGAAAAGCACAGCAGTTCAGACAGCATCCGAGGAGCAGGAAAATCGACGTTTCGGGCAAAAGCACTTCATCAGGAATACAGGCAGAGTGCCTGAGGGTGGAGAAATAAATGAGAGGAGGGTGGGGGTGGGGAGAACGTAGCATAGAGTACAACAGGTGAATGGGGGTGGGGATGAGGGTGATAGGTCGGGGAGGAGGGTGGGGCAAGGTTGCAAAGAGTACAATGGGTGGATGGGGGTGGGATGAAGGTGACAGGTCAGAGAGGAGGGTGGAGTGGATTGGTGGAAAGGAAAATAGGCAGGTAGGACAAGTCATGGGGACAGTGCTGAGCTGGAAGTTTGGAGCTGGGGTGAGTTGGGGGGAGGGGAAATGAGGAAACTGGTGAAGTCCACATTGATGCCTTGGGGTTGAAGTGTTCCGAGGCGGAAGGTGAGGCATTCTTCCTCCAGGCGTTGGGTGGTGAGGGAGCGGCGGTGAAGGAGGCCCAGGACCTCCATGTCCTCGGCAGAGTGGGAGGGGTAGTTGAAATGTTGGGCCACAGGGCAGTGTGGTTGATTGGTGCGGGTGTCCCAGAGATGTTCCCTAAAGCGCTCTGCTAGGAAGTTCCCATATCCCCAATGTAGAGGAGACCGCATCGGGAGCAACGGATACAATAAATGATATTGGTGGATGTGCAGGTAAAACTTTGATGGATGTGGAAGGCTCCTTCAGGGCCGTGGATGGAGGTGAGGGAGGAGGTGTGGGCACAGGTTTTGCAATTTCTGCGGTGGCAGGGGAAGGTGCCAGGACGGGAGGGTGGGTTGTTGGGGTTAAGTTTTACAGTACTAGTAGAGATGGTATTACTACCATCACATTCCAAATTAGGAATGGGAAGCTGGCCAAAGTTCCTGCTCCAGGTTGCGAATTAGGAACTCCAGCTTGGTGTGCATCTGTGTGAACATTGAGGTGAACAGATGTGGTAATGTCATGGTGAACAGCCTGCTAACATTTTGAACATTAGAATGGCTATTTGGATGAGTTATCAGAATGGAACTAGCACAGGTGGAACAGTAACCCAGCTAGGATTGCTAATTGTATCTATACTGACATTAGAAACTTGTTATTCCTCTTATGACTGTTGTTCATTATTAGATTTTCAATTTGCACGTGCCAGAGTTTGATCTTATATTTCAGGGGAAAAGGTATAAATTTTAAAACAAATCATGTATCACATCATATTTGCTTTTGCGATTGTGTTTGCTCCTGTAGCTTAGTGGGCGGCACGGTGGCACAGTGGTTAGCACTACTGCCTCACAGTGCCAGAGACCCGGGTTCAGTTCCCACCTCAGGCGACTGACTGTGTGGAGTTTGCACGTTCTCCCCGTGTCTGCGTGGGTTTTCTCCGGGTACTCCGGTTTCCTCCCACAGTCCAAAGATGTGCAGGTCAGGTGAAGTGGCCATGCTAAATTGCCCGTAGTGTTAGGTAAGGGGTAAATGTAGGGGTATGGGTGGGTTGCGCTTAGGTGGATCGGTGTGGACTTGTTGGGCCGAAGGGCCTGTTTCCACACTGTAATGTAAATCTAATCTAAAAAAAAATCTAAATCCAATCTAAAAATGCACTAAAGCTAATTGGGGAAAAGCAATCTGAGCATAAGCAAGTCAAACTCAGATGTATGGGTGAATTGATGAGTGGCTGACTGTTGTCAATGCGCCTGATGGTATCAAGTATTAGTCGAGAGTGTGATGCTGGAAAAGCACAGCAGGTCAGGCAGCATCTGAGGAGCAGGAGAATCAACGTTTTGGGCATAAGCCTGGATTCCTGAAGAAGGGCTCATGCCCGAAACATCGATTCTCCTGCCCCTTGGATGCTGCCTGACCTGCGGGGTTTTCCAGCACCACACTCTCAACTCTGACCTCCAGCATCTGCAGTCTTCACATTCTAGTAGGTATCAAGATTACCCACAGTGTTTCATTGTCTGATTTCTTGTTTTTCATTCCTGTTTAAGAACACTTGATGCAGGGGTTAACATACAAGCAAGGATAAAGCATTGTTTAGCTAACAGGGAGTAGATAGTCGGGGAAAATAGTTCTTTTTCAGGCTGATTAACCAATGGAGTGATACAGGGATCCACGGTGGGGCCTCAACTATTTTACAAAATATATTAATGACTCGGATGAAGGGACTGAGTGCAAATGGAGCTAAATTTGCCAATTAGTGAACTTGCTACAAAATAAATAGGAAGCAAAGTTGTGAGGAGGAGATTAAGAGTCTGCAAAGGAATATAGATAGAGTAAGTGAGTGGGCAATCATTTGTCAGATGGAGTATAATTTGGGAAAATATGAACTATTTCCAATAGCAGTTTATTATTTAAATGGAGAGAGATCCAAAGACCCAAGGCTAATCCTCTGGGAGAAAGTGAGGACTGCAGATGCTGGAGATCAGAGCTGAAAATGTGTTGCTGGAAAAACGCAGCAGGTCAGGCAGCATCCAAGGAGCAGGAGAATCGACGTTTCGGGCATGAGCCCTTCTTCAGGAATGAAGGAAGTGTGTCCAGCAGGCTAAGATAAAAGGTAGGGAGGAGGGACTTGGGGGAGGAGCGTTGGAAATGCAATAGGTGGAAGGAGGTGAAGGTGAGGGTGATCGGCCGGAACGGGGGTGGGGGGCGGGGCGGAGAGGTCAGGAAGAAGATTGCAGGTTAGGAAGGCGCTGCTGCGTTCGAGGGATTTGACTGAGACAAGGTGGGGGAAGGGGAAATGAGGAAACTGGAGAAATCTGAGTTCATCCCTTGTGGTTGGAAGATGAGGCACTCTTCCTCCAACCGTTGTGTTGCTATGGTCTGGCGATGGAGGAGTCCAAGGACCTGCATGTCCTTGGTGGAATGGGAGGGGGAGTTGAAGTGTTGAGCCACGGGGCGGTTGGGTTGGTTGGTCCGGGTGTCCCAGAGGTGTTCTCTTAAACGTTCCGCAAGTAGGTGGCCTGTCTCCCCAATATAGAGAAGGCCACATCGGGTGCAGCGGATGCAATAAATGATGTGTGTGGAGGTGCAGGTGAATTTGTGGCGGATATGGAAGGATCCCTTGGGGCCTTGGAGGGAAGTAAGGGGGGAGGTGTGGGCGCAAGTTTTGCATTTCTTGCGGTTGCAGGGGAAGGTGCCGGGAGTGGAGGTTGGGTTAGTGGGGGGTGTGGACCTGACGAGGGAGTCAAGGAGGGAGTGGTCTTTTCGGAATGCTGATAGGGGAGGGGAGGGAAATATATCCCTGGTGGTGGGGTCCGTTTGGAGGTGGCGGAAATGACGACGGATGATACAATGTATATGGAGAGTGGTGGAGTGGTAGGTGAGGGGCGGGGCTCAAGGGCAGAGGAGCGGGAAGTGGAGGCGATGCGGTGGAGGGCATCGTCGATCACGTCTGGGGGGAAATTGCGGTCTTTGAAGAAGGAGGCCATCTGGGTTGTACGGTATTGGAACTGGTCCGCCTGGGAGCAGATGCGGCGGAGACGAAGGAATTGGGAATATGGGATGGCGTTTTTACAGGGGGCAGGGTGGGAGGAGGTGTAGTCTAGGTAGCTGTGGGAGTCGGTCGGTTTATAGTAAATGTCCATGTTGATTCAGTCGCCCGAGATAGAAATGGAAAGGTCTAGGAAGGGGAGGGAGGAGTCTGAGATGGTCCAGGTGAATTTGAGGTCGGGATGGAAGGTGTTGGCAAAGTGGATGAACTGTTCAACCTCCTCGTGGGAGCACGAGGCAGCGCCGATACAGTCATCGATGTAGCGGAGGAAAAGGTGGGGGTGGTGCCAGTGTAGCTGCAGAAGATGGACTGTTCCATCTGGGACAAAAGTCAGCAGCTGGCAGAATTTGAATTTAATTAATAAATATGGAACATAGTCTCAATAGTGGTGATCATGTTAACGACCATTGACTATTTTACATCCCGTTTGGTTCACTAATGCCCTTTGAGAAGGAAATCTGACATCCTTACCTGGATTGGCTTACATGCAACTCCAGGCCCACAGAAGTAAGGTTAACTCCTAACTTCCTCCATTCAGTTCAAGGCAATAAAAGGTGGCCATGCCCGTGAAAAAGTAAAGGACAAAACAGAATATAGCGGTGGAGAGAGGTCAGAATCCTGCTGCTCAAATTAGAAAAGTTATTTTGCAAGTGTAGCAAGTAATTAGGAAAAGCAAATGGGATGCTGTCATTTATTGCAAGGAGTAGGGAAGATTTACTGAAGCTGCACAGAACCGTGGTAGACCATATCTAATGCACTCTACAGTTTTGGTCTCATTTGGATAATCATTTTTATGTGAGAAACAGTTCAGAGAAGGTTCATTTGACATATTCATGGGATAATGGGTTTATGAGAAAGATTGAATAGATTGGGCTTATACCCAGTGAAGTTTAGAAGAATAAGAAGTGACCTTATTGAAGTATATTAGATTGTTAGGGGAGCTGAAAGAGTGAATACAGTTTGAGAATAATTGATCTCCTGTTAGACTGAGGTGACAAGAGTTTTTACTTTTCTGAGAGGGTCATTAGTTAGTGAAATTCTCTTCATCAGAAAGTAATGATGGCTGTGTCATTGAATTAATTCAAGGTTAAGCTTGGCAAATGTTTGTTAGATGAAGGAGTTAAGGGCTGTGAGTGCGTCGGATTAGCCACAATACTGCTGAATATTGGACTGGTTTCAAAGTTGCAGGATTAGCAGCCACTTTAAGTTCTATATAGTCTTTTTCTATCCCTTTTTCTCCTCTTTGTTTAAATACAAATTAGTAATTCTTCTGGTATCTCATCAAGTGTGTAATGTTCTAATATAAGATTGAACAGTGTTTTTGGGGTGGGGTAAATTGGATTAAATCAGTGTTAATTCAGCATTCCAAATTTGAAATTTCCTATTTAGTATGAGGCCTCTTATAACTGTAGCATTAGTAACCAGCCTTCTGCAAATAAGTATATTTCTATATGAAAACAGAGAAGTCATAGAAGTCATAAGAATCAAAGTCTTGACTCATGCACTCCCTTACTCCATTATCAATGTAATGTCTTGAAATAAGGTTTTGGTCTAAGAAGGAATGAAAACTAACCTTTAAATGGATGCATGTAAGGGGTCAATGGTCATTTGACTCATTAGTAGCTGTTCCCATGCCCATTGATGAAGAGGGTTTAAATTGGTCATTGACATAGCATTGATGGCCAATTCCCAATGTAAGGGAGGGTGGGGGGAGGAAGGACAAGAAGATCCAGCGAGATGAGCCACACCTAGACAAGATCAGGAATTCCTCTATATCAGCCTGAGGGAAAATGAAAAATTATTAGTACCATGACCACTGAAGACAAGCAAAGACCATCACAAAATGGCTTTGGACCACTGGGATATGGGAATGCGTTGCCTCTAATCCTCCATTCAATGGGAGCTCTGGGACCGGTAAAGTGCTTCCAAAGTCACTGGTAATATGTTTCCTTTCTTCCTTCCTGTGGAGAGACTTGAGTGTTCTGTTGATCCCAAGTGTGATGCTGTCAGGAGTTCTCAATTCTTGGCAAGGCCATCCATGACAGTCCAGTCAGAGGGGAGGAACCAGACACAGTGCAATCCAAAACAAAACAAATCCTCAGCAGTGATCCAAGTGGAAGATATTTGTGTGATATCAATAGCTGCGATGGCAGATGAAGGCTGCAGCAGGAGGCCGATCCCTAGTCATCGAGGCTTCCTTGTCAATGGAACTGGATCTACTTTCTGTCAAGGACCATGTCTCTGCTGATGTGAAACATCACTCCTCTGTTACAGATGTCCCACACAAGGTGTCTACCTGGAGGAAATAGCAATCTCGAACCACTTCGGCCTCCCAGAAATACCTGCGAAAAGTGTTGGAGATGTGGCTCTACAATCAGGCTCAATCACCAGGTAAAGACCCACAGACTCCATGGCCAGTGACATGGAATTTCCTAGGTAACAATCATTCTCCTTAGTGAGAGGTTCCTAATGTAGCTTATCTAAACTGCTGCTTCTCAAAAAACTGTCAGAAAATTGCAATAAATTGTTGGCTGTCTATATTAGGTAACTGTGATTACCAACGCCCTAAAGTCAACAGTAGTAATGTGCCATTTGGCACTGAGGGAGGAATAACATCTGAGCCAGATCATGTATCTGAACTGACATCCACACTAGAATCTTTCACCTGGCAATCGCTCACACTGAGTGGAATATGAACCTTAGCAGATTGTTTCCTTTCAGCCTCATGGACGTTGAGGACAGTTTTGCAGATTATTGCTGCCTCCCTTAGCATCCTTCAGGAACTACATATGGAGTCATCCTAGTGTACGTGACTCAGAATCTGATTCGCAAAGAAGCAAAAAGGAGAGTAAATTACTAGGAATTCGAATGAAAACAAATTGAGACAATTTGTTAATTTCTCTTTCCCAGCCCTGTACAATACATGTTTTAGATTCAGAATTATTTTAAATTATATTTGCAGCCTCAAATTCCCATCTCAAAGATCTGTTCTAACTGTGCTTCAGACTCTCCGTTCAAACTTTGAACAGAGCTGACAAAAATGCAATGATTTTAGTGAACAAGTACTTTTCTAATTTTACATCACTAAGAAAATAATGATGCCTTCTTATCAGCGATGTATAAGCAATGCCCTCTTAGATCCTCTGAACCAAATGAAACTTTCATAAGTGTTGATAAGTAGCCATGATGTGGAGTTGCTGTTATTGGACCAGGGTGGACAAAGGCAGATATTACACAACACCAGGTTGTTGTCCAACAGGTTTATTTGAAATCACAAGTTTTTCAAGTGAAGTGGAGGAGAGCACACGTGCCTACGGCAGTGGCCTTCTGGAGGGGTACAATTTGACTCCTTCTTTTTTGATTGCTGCATTGTGGACCTCTCTATCAACTGTTCTGGTTCATTGTTTGGCTCATTGGGCTCACTGCTGACATCTTGGAGTTTGTGGATGAATTCCGGTGCACTTCTCTCTCACTTCACCTGGTGAAGAAGCAGTGCTTGTGATTTCAAATAAACTTGTTAGACTATAACCTGGTCTCGTGTGACTTATTACACTGATAAGGTTTGTTTGTATAAATTTCTTGTGTTAACGCTAGTGAAAATACTGCCTCAATTGCATGAAGAATACATACGCTGTCATGCAAACTCACATTGCCTCCTGTTATTTTGGATGCATCTTAAACAAACAGGCTTCATGAATTGAGCTGGAAAAATTCCAAAGAGCATACCTTCTATTCTCACACCTAGAAGTCCATGCTTCAATTCCATCCATGCAATGACAACTTGCTGAATTATGTATAAACTATGCCTTTTTAATCTAAAATCAGAAAGCTGACATGTACATTACTTACACATTGGGTTTAAGTGTAGGGGAATATCCCCAAAACAGCACCAATAAATCAAATGATACAATGTTTGCTACTCTTCCATGTCAAAGGGAATAATCTTTCCTGTCCCTCTTCATTTCAGCAGAGCTGGCTGAGCAAAATTCAGCAGTGAGAATATTGGATCACTTTGTCCAGACTAAGCTGACCATCTAGAGAAGATCCAGTGCTGACCAACAATAATCACAGCAAACTGCTCACAGACTAGGAATTAATCATGGAGTCTTTCAGCTCTCCAGATTATTCAGTTATTCTTACTGAGCCATCAGTGATCCTAGAATTTAAGGTCCAAGAATTAGACCAGTATCTGAGTGCTGTTCCCATACTAAAGCAATCAGAATGCTCATCACCCCTATTCTCTGAGAGTACCTCAATAAACACAAGTATATTTTGTTACTGATAAGTTTTTGTTTGGTTTAATACGTAAAAACATTGTGAAATAGTGAAGGCACTGGGCAATTTCATTTTAAGTGACTTGAAGCTAAAGTAACAGCTGTATTTTTCCATTGAACAGGATTCAAACAAAAAACAACACATTGATGACAAATTGTACTACAGCAACAAGAAGCAGATGTTTAGAAATGAAAAGAGATCAAATAAGTCACCTTCAGTGGGTAAATGCACTGCATAATGTGAGAAGACTGAAACTTATAGGTAAGGATGGCCAGGATCTCTCTCTGGTTGAGGCTGAGTTAATTGATATCAGATGCACAATCTTAGAGTACCAGAACTTGCTTTACTATCTCTAAGATGAGCAACACAGTC
This sequence comes from Chiloscyllium punctatum, assembly GCF_047496795.1. Lineage (NCBI taxonomy): Eukaryota > Metazoa > Chordata > Chondrichthyes > Orectolobiformes > Hemiscylliidae > Chiloscyllium > Chiloscyllium punctatum. The sequence goes on along the minus strand of NC_092753.1, from coordinate 81,753,870 downwards.
ACTCCCAAATGCAATGCAGTGACCTTGTCATAAAATACGCAGAGTAGAATCTTCCCAATGCCTGAACAACATGGTATTGGTGAGAAAGTTGGGACAATTATGTGAGATTAACAGTAAAGAGATTCATCTCTTCAAAGAGGAAAAAGTCTAACCCAGTATTGAATGTGAGACAAGATTTTTGCCGTAAGCAGCAAGAGGCCTATGTGCAAGCATTAACATCCTCATTATTATATCATTTCACCTCATTGACATGCAGTTTCCCATTTTCTCACCCATCAGATAGAAACTACATTTCCTGGAATGAATCTCAGAACAGTTATTTGGCAACTCCAGTTTGTCACTGCTCCTCCTACCCTCCATCTTGGAAACCAGGCACCAACATGTGAGGACACGTTCCATGAGCAGAAACCACACACACACTCAACCCCAGCCACCAGGGTCTCCAGGTGGCTGACACCAAAGTGAGACCAATTTCCCTCTGCCTGACATGTCTGGCAGAGTTGATGGGGCGTAGACAGCACTTGACCAGGTGCACAGCTGGGCTTTGAAGTTGGCATCAGTGCCAGGAATCCTGGGAGGTTCCGGCAGTGGCCAGTATCTCCACCTGTGGTGAGTGGGAGTATATGATGAGTGGGATGCCAATTTAGCCAATTTCTGGTAGAGTTCAGCCTATATTGTGGCTGCCAGCTGAGAACAGGGATGTAATTTACCTGTAATTCTTGCAATAGATCAAACAGCCTGGTAACGGTGCAGTCCAGACAGAAAATTCTAAAAAGTAGTACATCTTAGGACTAATAATGTGAAAATAAATTACATTTTTTCCAGCTTTTCTTTTGGACAACTGCAATAAATAAATAAATATCCTGACTGTAAGTCTGCCAGATGAGACAAATGCCACCATTCACTCTGGATTGTTGCAAACTAATCCATGTCTGTGAGACTGCATTAAAATAGAGAGGGAGATAGCATAGGCTAATTGCCACTTTTCTCTTTGCACTTGGAGTATGGGAGAGGTGTGCTACTTCTATGCTCAAGGGAAAACCATCTTCAAGCAACTAATTTACTTTGTCTGAAAGATGATATTAATTTAAATAATACTTTTTCTTAACACAATTACTCAAATATTGCACAACGTGATTTATGGGATTTCAATATGACGAGGTTGAATGTTATAGGTGAAGGACAGTCATGTATCTCCACATATACATACTGCTTACTGAAAAGGTAATTCTGATATTATTTGCTAATGTATTCATTATCATTCATTACAATTTCCAGGACACGTCTCTGACATCGCTGCTATCATTGGCCTTAAAAAGATAAAGGTCAGGCAGAGTTCTTCCTCCTGATCATTTTGCAATGACTGTTACTGGAATGTGTTTGGACATTGAATAAGGAAAGGCAAAGAACTAGATATGATACCCAACAAGGAACAAACTATGACAACAACTGGACAATTGAACTAAGGGAACAATGATCACTTCGGTGAGACATGGAAGAGTTGTTGGAAATTTCCTGAGTGAGTAGAGTGAAGGGTGGGGTGGCGAGGGACAGTTTGAGAGGAAGAGGACCTAGGGGATGATGGTGGAGGGGGGCATTGGTTTCTGTTTAGAAAAAATGAAAGACAATAATTAATTAATTTTGCTTTTCACTGTACTGATTGGGCCTTCTTGTAAACTAAATTTGTTTGGGATTTTTTTGACATTCTGGATCTTCATTTGCCTAAAATATGTTTATTTTTTTAAAAATTAACATTATGCTTCATTGTTCATTGTTGAAGTTTTAAACAAACCAATGATGATACAATGGGTCAGTTAAAGCAATACCGTCAGCATTTGATTCAGGGTGCGTTGCTCCAGTTCTAGCTTCTTTGCCAGATCAAGGGCCTCCTGTGTCTTTCTGTGTTCTGCAGCCAGCTGATGATTGAAACTTTTACTTTTTAATTCCAGAATTTTCTCCAGGTCCTAAAGACACAGTGAACAAAATGAGCACCTGCAGGAAAATCATGGGATATTTGCCAATGAAGACAACATTTTATGTTCATACATCTCTTCCGTTCCTGAAGATGGAAACTCATCAAATGGAATGATTCCACAGGCACCAGCAACCATTTGATGCCATGGCTGATCGAACTATACATGAACATAGTGTGACATGTGGACTATTCTATCATGGGGACATGACAACCATTGCGTTGTGTCTCTCCCAGATCTGTCTTCACCCAATGTCCATTATCCACATTTTCCAGTAGCAATTAATGCATAGGAATCAGGAGCTAAAAACCTTGTCAAGACTGTGTGATAAGATTAATTTTAGTGCCCTTCTCAACATGTCTTCTTTGATCAACCAACTTAGCACCAACTAGAAATTGATTCTGGATCTTTCCAATCTGTCTGGTTCTGTGGATTGGCAAAGCAATGACTAGCAAGTGCAAAGTATGGCACAGTTGATTAGAATGCGTTGTTTTACAGCTGCGTATGTATAAGATAACTAAGTCTCTTGGTATCAATTTTACTTGTTTTCAATGTTCCTAGAACACACTCCAAGATTTCTTTTTAACAATCCCTCTATATAACCTGATAATGATGTATTGTAAACAAAAGACTTGGAACCCTGTAGGCTTGTGCATCTTCTGGGCAACACCTGATGGAGAAACAACATAAAAATATTTTAGGTGAGCTCCTTCAAACAAAGGGTTCAGAAACATATCAGATAAATTTTAGTCATGGTGGTGTAGGGGATACAAGATGGAAGGATTTCATATTAATCTCACTGAAGTAGAATCACACTCATAAATATGGGAGGTGGTGTTTGGCCCAGTGCAAATTTTCAGTCCCAACTAAAAAGTGATGCCATCTCCTGATCTCCTTTCTGCATATCTGAATGAATGCTGCTCCAAGAATGTAAGAACATTCAAGAAGCTCAAAGTCATCCAGCATGTATGATTGGTGCCTATACACCACCCAAAACATCATTTCCTCCGCCGTTGGTAAACTGCAGCAACAGTGTGTGCCATCTACAAGATGCCCTGCAGGAACTCACCAAGGGCCTTTCGATATCACCTTCCAAACATATGTCTTCAACTATCAAGAAGGACAAGAACAGCAAATGCGCTTCAAAGTCCATCTCGAAAACACATTCACTGCTCCTTCACTGTCACTGGTTCAAAATCCTGAGAATCCCTCCATAACAGCGATGCGAGTGTAACTGCACTATAGCAGTTCAAGAAAAGAGTTCACCACCACTTTCTCAAAGGCAATTATGGATGGATAATAAATGCTGGTTCAGTCAGCAATACTCACATACCACAAACAATTGATAAAAATGCAAATGTTTAAGATCTGTTCTCATGTCTCACAATCTGAAAGTTATAGAAGGGTTTATATGCTGGAAAATGGAGGTACTAGGTAAATGTAATTTGCTCTATAAGAAGTAAGTAGTAAAGTAAAAAGCATTAAACACTATTCCATTAGAGCACTGTACTTTCACTGCAGTGATCAAATCCAGTCCAAATTGATAAAGCGAATGTCTCTATGGGATTGTATGAGCCCTGAACAAAATACATTTGACAAATCTCAAACCTATTGTGAGTGCACAACAAATAATATGGTACCTGCTTGGTAACCTTACCATATTTTATTGTGATTGACACAAGCTTCAATAATTGCATGCATTCCCATTATAATCGATGAATAATGGAAAATATATGTATCAAAAGTGACAATTATGTTAGCTAGTGTGTAATGAAAAAAATCCCTGGAGCACAATTGAATTGTTCTTTTAATATTTGGCAGGATTTGTGTGAGTGGTAGACAGAAGCTACTTAATCATGCATGTAATCTGTGTTATTTAATGGCACAGGACTGTTTTGTACAATGATTATGGGACAAGATAAAATTGAAAAATATTAGGGGTGGCACAGTAGCTCAATGGTTAGCATGACTGTCTTAAAGCACCAGGGAACTCAGTTCCAGCCTTGGGTGACTGGCTGTATGGAGTTTGTACATTCTCTCCATGTCTGCATGAGTTTTCTCTGGGTGCCACATTTTCCTCCCACCGTCCAAAGATTGGCAATGCTAAATTGTCTGTAGTGTCCAGGGATATGCAGGCTAAGTGGACTAGCCATGAAAAGTGAAGGGTTACAGAGGTGAGGTGGGTCTGGGTGGGATGCTCTTTGGAGGATTGCTGTGGACTCAATGGGGCCAAATGGCCTGCTTTCACACTGTCGGGTGTCTATGATTTCAATCTATATGGAAGTATAATTAATGACTAATGAAGCACCGAAACCTACCCTGCTTTATATTTTTAAAATTTGTGGATGAAATAAAGATGGAAAAATGCAATTACCTAATTATTATTATAGGACAGGTAATTTTCTATTGCTTCAGCATGTACAGCAATGTATAATTATTTTGCAATACAGTAAAGTGTGAGATGTTCACATTTATTTGGCAGATTTTATCTGTACGGATCCAAATGCAGCAGAGAGAATGGTAATTGAAGAGATCTTTAACAATGCCATGATGTTAGCATCCAATTTCTCCATTAACCCAACCAGTCACAGAATGTTGGACTGATGACAGCCCTCATATGTCAATGAAAGGTTCATTCTTTAAAAGAATCCTGGCAATGGATATGCAAGAAACCCTGATTCAAATGGGAAAAACATCAAAGTTTGTGAGAAGATTTGTAGCTCGGGTGCTCGTTGTTACGGTTCTGTTTGCTGAGCTGGGAATTTGTGTTGCAGACGTTTCGTCCCCTGTCTAGGTGACATCCTCAGTGCTTGGGAGCCTCCTGTGAAGCGCTTCTGTGATGTTTCCTCCGGCATTTATAGTGGTTTGAATCTGCCTCTTCCGGTTGTCAGTTCCAGCTGTCCACTGCAGTGGCCGGTATATTAGGTCCAGGTCGATGCGTTTGTTGATAGAATCTGTGGATGATTGCCATGCCTCTAGGAATTCCCTGGGTGTTCTCTGTTTGGCTTGTCCTGTAATAGTAGTGTTGTTCCAGTCGAACTCATGTTGCTTGTCATCTGCGTGTGCGACTAGTAAGGCTACACCGCAAAAAAACGGCACTACAAGAAAAAATGGCCAAACTATCACACAACAGAGAGGATACCACAACACATACCTGGGTTAGAAACCTCTCCCACAGACAGCTTACAGACACGGAAGGAACAATATTGGCCAAGGGACTCAACTATAACCACAGGGATGCTAAGACAGCAGACTTCCTAGCAGCACTAGAATGCACACTCAGGAACAATGGACTGACAGAAGAGACATAACAAACAGTAAGACAAACTATCGTACCCCTGATAACAAGGAAAAGACAAACACACAACCTCAACACCAAGGAGAGGGAAGCACTAAAAACACTAAGAAATTATAAGAACATAATCATACTACCAGCAGACAAAGGCAGAATGACGGTTATCCTGGACAAAGCAGAATACATCCAGAAAGCGCAAAAACTACTTGCAGATACCAAAAGAGGGAGTTTGACCCCACCCCACAGCTCACCAATAGGATAAACAACACACTGAGGAACCTGCAAAAAAACAGACAGATAACCAGGTTTGACCTGCAGAGAATGAAACCTGAAAGCAACAACACTCCCAGATTCTATGGACTACCTAAAGTGCACAAACCAGACATCCCACTCAGACCCATCGTATCGTTACCAGGGACACCATCACACAAACTGGCTAAAGAACTACAACATAAACTGAAACACCTAATTAGCGGATCTACACACGCTATACAGTCAATACAGGAATTAGAACATAGAACATAGAACAATTCGTGGACATCATCAGAAATATCCACATAGACAAGGCAGAAACTATGGTCTCATTTGATGTAACAGCACTGTTCACCTCTATTGACAAAACCCTAGCCAGAGAAACAATAGCCAACCTGCTGGACATACAGATCAGACAATAAGACGGGGAACCTATCAATAAAGACGGCATACTCAAACTACTGGACCTGTGCCCCACAACCACCTTCACATTCAACAACCAAATATATGAACAAATCAAAGGCACACTCATGGGCTCACCCATCTCTGGACTCATAGCAGAAGCGGTAATGCAAAGATTAGAACAAACAGTCTTACTCCAAATTCAACCCAAACTCTGGGTCAGATATGTGGATGACACCTTTGTAATCATTAAAAACACAGAAATAGAAAACACACATCGGATCATCAACGCCACACTCACAGGAATCCGATTCACTAGAGAGGAAGAAAAGGACAACCAACTCCCTTTCCTAGACGTGATGGTACAGAGAACACCGAACGGAGAATTCACCACAAAGGTATACAGGAAAGCCACACACACAGACCAAGTCCTGAACTACGAAAGCAACCACCCCAACACACACAAAAGAAGTTGCATCGAGACACTGTTTAAAAGGGCTACAACACACTGCAGCACACCTGAACTGCAAAAAGAGTAAGAACACCTCTACAATGCATTCGCCAAAAACGGATACCCCCGCAATTTCATCAACAGATGCCTAAGGGAAAGACAACGGAATGAGGACATGCCACAACTCAAAGGACTAGCCACGTTACCATACATCAAGAACATTTCTGAACTGACAGCCAGACTACTACGACCACTAGGACTCATAACAACACACAAACCAACAGCCACTCTCAGATAACAACAAACCAGGACAAAGGACCCGATACCCAGCATGAGCAAAACCAATGTAGTGTACAAAATCCCATGCAAGGACTGCACAAAACACTACATAGGACAAACAGGAAGACAGCTAACGATCCGCATCCATGAACACCAACTAGCCATGAAACGACACGACCAACTCTCCTTAGCAGCCACACACACAGATGACAAGCAACATGAGTTCGACTGGGACAACACTACTATTATAGGACAAGCAAAACAGAGAAGAGCCAGGGAATTCCTAGAGGCATGGCACTCATCCACAGATTCTATCAACAAACACATCGACCTGGACTCAATATACCAGCCACTGCATTGGACAGCTGGAACTGACAACCGGAAGCGGCAGAGACAAACCACTATAAATGCCGGAGGAAACAACACAGAAGCGCTTCACAGGAGGCTCCCAAGCACTGAGGATGTCACCTAGACAGGGGACGAAATGTCTGCAACACAAATTTCCAGCTTGGCGAACAGAACCACAATAGGGAAAAACATGGTCGGAAGTTCTGGCAAAGTTTCCCCATTGGGTTCTAGGCCACTTCCTGGTGGTCATGTTGGAGGTAGTGAGTGCCAGAAGGGACATGCTGCTTCCTCAGTGGTGTGAGGAAGTGACTTTACAAAAGACATGATTGGAAGTAATGGCATCTGCGTACAGCAACAGTGTGGTGCTCAGGAAATGGATACAGTGTTCGAAATGGTTTACTATCCTCATGCAGCCAGGAAAAGTGAGTGTAATGCCTTTATCAGTTGGTATCCAACTGAATTCCTTAGCATTCTTCTCTACAGCACTCTTTTGACCAATGCACTCCAAATTTCTGTTTCTCCACACACCTCCTCAGATCTCCAACGAAACAGCGAACATCCACACTCAACCTCATGAAAATGCCATTTACCCTCCTTCCTCATATATTATCATTGGATCTTCAATATACATTCCACTTCTCACCTTCATAACTCTCTGATTTGTATTTTTGTAGGAGAAGAATACAAAACTCCAGAGAGTTCTGGAAGGTGTGGTGGGGAGGGTAGGTCTGCATCCTGAACCACCATTATCACACTGGAGGGGATTGTCCTGGAAATTCGCATTGTGGCACAAGTATTGATATTTGCAATGGAATGTGGGGTTGGCTACTGACTTGGTGACAGTGTTAGGCATTACTTTGCAATTGATCACTTAAAAATCACAATGTTGAATTGACACTACCACAAATAGAAATCTCGTGCCATGTACCACATCAAGTTTGAATCCTTTCTGCATCTCAGCACTAAGTCATGCCTTTGATTTCCCATAACTCCTTCAAATATTGTCATGGAGTGGCTGCAGGATGAAGCCAAGAATTCTGAGGATACATTGTCACAATTCATGTGCACCTCCACCAGTGTAGATACCTTGATGGAGACTACATCAGAGACAGGTGGGGTGGAATGTGACACTGCACATCACAGATGAACATGAGTGGTCCTGGCAGCGGTGCCAGAAGTGGAGTGTCTCCAATGGATACCCTAAGCCCAGCTTAGATAATGCACTAAAGACTTCTGGGAGAGCAGCAATGGGAATTATCTATGCTTTCAGAATCAGTGTGCATCCTTATCATGAGTGCTGTGATATCTCACCATCCTTATGAAAAGACTGATCACCTATATGGGAATCAGATACGGATGGCCACCTAAGTGCATGTTAGCATGCACCCTCACACTGCTCTTCACAAAGGATGGAGGAACGTGGTGGGCCAATGCCGCACTGTTGTGCAGCCACGTACTTTCTAGCTATTGGTTCACAGGAATGTTCAAACAGGTTATGAGTGAAGATAGAAAGAGAGGACATGGCAGTGAGAAATTTTCTCAAGATGCTCCCACTTCTTATACTTTTCATAGAAGTCTGCGCGCTGCCTTCTTTTGTCTGTGCAGTTAGTCTGAAGGTGGATGGTATGATCAACTTTAATGGGAAGGAAGTGGATTTTTATTCGAATGAATTATGCTTTGGTGTTTTGAGGGAGACACAGAGGCTCAGATGATACTCTCAGATGCCTTCATGCACACAGATTAGATGATGCACTTTTCTAGGTGCCTGGCAGCCAAGAGAAAGAGGTTGCTGAAATCAAGGTCATATCCTCTTCCTTCTTCTTGAAAACCATTTTTTTGCACTTTCCTACTGCTCAACTCCTCTCTGCAGTGTGATGTTGTGAAGGGTATAGTCGATCACAGCCATTCTGAAGACCTGAAATGAGGCAAACTCAAAGGATCTACTGAGTGGCAGGTCATGTATATTCAGCAACTCTGTGGCATCCTGCATCAACATCATCATCAGCCTTGTGATTATGTGGCACTTGCTGAATTTCTCCTGTCATTTGTATGTACATGAGTCATCAGCCAGAGGATTGCCCTTGTCTCCACAGAGCTGTTGACACTCAGTGAAGAGGCAAAGGCCTTTGAGAAATGTAATTGCTGGACAAATGATGTTATCTCCCAGGATATCTTACAAGCATTTCTGCAAACCCTCCAGTTAACACAAACAAACAAACAGACAAACAAACAATCTGAACATAGAGAGTGAAATCTTATGAAATTGAATAACACTTGAGGCTGATTTAAGGACATTTTGACTGCTGCATGTGGATGTCAATCATGCCCTATACCTGATGGGATCTAATCGCTGCAGTGAAACTGACAGCCCTCTTGATTAACTGCCTTACCTGCAGCAAAGTGAACATAAGTGTTGTCCATGGAAAATGAGGTGTCAACAACCCATGACGTGCACTTAACAACATATTTTGAAATGTATCACCAATCAAATCCTGGAAGGAGCTGGAGACAAAGAAACTCAGGGCTGAGATTATCTTGATAGTCACTGGCAATCGTGGTCACCGTACAGATGCCAGCAACAACCCCGTGCGATTGCCTGAGCTTCCCGAAATACAATTGCTCCATCATTATTAAGGAAGTCTACACTCTGTTGTACATGCAGTGCAGGGCTATTGCATCCTTCCAACTCGATGTCCATCCCTCTGTCATGTGGAAAACATTAACTACTGATGCTGCACAGCATGCGAGAGCTGTATAAATTGTTCCCAAGTTGCAGCGAAGGCTGAGAGCAGTAAGGCTGAAATTAAGTCTAGTAAATCCAGTACAAGTGAAATAATTTCCACAATAGACAATAGACAATTAACAATAGGTGCAGGAGTAGGCCATTCTGCCCTTCGAGCCAGCACCACCATTCATTATGATCATGGCTGATTATCCTCAATCAGTATCCTGTTCCTGCCTTATCTCCATAACCCTTGATTCCACTATCCTTAAGAGCTCTATCCAACTCTTTCTTGAAAGTATTCAGAGACTTGGCCTCCACAGCCTTCTGGGGCAGAGCATTCCACACAGCCATCACTCTCTAGGTGAAGAAGTTTCTCCTCAACTCTGTTCTAAATGGCCTACCCCTTATTTTTAAACTGTGTCCTCTGGTTTGGGACTTACCCATCAGCGGAAACATGCTTCCTGCCTCCAGAGTGTCCAATCCTTTAATAATCTTATACATCTCAATCAGATCCCCTCTCAGCCTGTATGTCCCCTCAAAGCTGTATGTCACCATAAAAGTAATAAAATCAGGTTTTCAGAATCAATCTTTCACAGAGGATGGCCACAGCTTTGCAGTTTAACACTTCACAGGCTTCCCAGTCTGTCAGTTTCATTGCTCAATGACTCCCCTCTGTGTACATTCCCTACTTTGCCCTGGAGTGTTCTACGCTGCTCTGGAAATACAGACTGTTGGGTTAAATTCTCAGTTAATTGGGAATTCAAACACTGAAATTCAACTGCATCTGAAACTATCCGGGGTAAAACTTAGAAGTGAAGAGGATGTTATTAGATTCTTGCCCACTGCAACCGAAAGAGTATCCCACTACACTGTAAAAGCCATAGGTAAACCAACATCCATGGGCAGATCACCATTCAATGCTGCAGTGTCTTTTTATGATACACTGAATATCTCTCAGATTTCCAGTATCTGCAGTATTTTGCATTTGTTTTTATGTAAAGGCAACTGGAAGGTAAGACACCTATGTAAACATGTTACAAACGACCAACTCATGAGGGAAGAATTCAAGTGTGGCTGAGATTTTCTCTAATAGGAGAACTTAGAGGAGGGATCAACCCAGACCACATTTATAAACTTCCTAGCATCTTCTTGCAGTTTTACATTCTGCTGGGACCTGTGAACGGATCAATTGTCCATTCTCCCAATTTGAGGATTGTAGATGCATAATACAGCATGGATTAAAGGAGGATAGGTAATTCAGTATTCAACAATATTGAAACCTTTAAAAAGTACAAAAATGACAAATGGAATTTTGTTCAAAATCTTTTTCAACCTCAGTTTCTGCCTTACTTGTAACTCTGATCACATAATTTTAAGTCTCATAATTTGATTTCATTTATTGTTCCACCTCACAGAAGATGAGCTAATCTTCACAATTATATTGAAAAGTAAACAGGTACTTGATTTCCATCATAATCAGTGATTTAGGACTTTCCTGTCCATCAAAATTAATTGCTTTTTCTAACCCTCAAAACGTTGATGTCTGAATATTGCACCCGTGAACACATCACTACTTCAGGAGATCAATTATTCTTACATTAATTTCATCAAAATTCCATTAAACTCTTAGCCTTATTCTGATCCCACTGGAGGCTACAAATAGAACAAAGAACAAAGAAAATTGACAGCCCAGGAACAGGCCCTTTGGCCCTCCAAGCCTGAGCCGATGCAAATCCACTGTCTAAACCGGCCACCCAATTTCTAAGCATCTGCATCCCTCTGCTCCCCACCTACTCATGCATTTGTCCAGACGCATCTTAAATGATTCTACCATGCTTGCCTCTACCACCTCTGCTGGCAACGTGTTCCAGATGCCCACCACCCTCTGGGTGAAGTACTTGCTGCGCATATCCCCCTTAAAGTTTCCACCTCTTGCCTTGAAAGTGTGACCTCTCGTTATTGAATCCTTCACTCTGGGAAAAAGCTTGTCTCTATCCACCCTGTCTATATCCTTCATGATTTTGTAAACCTCAATCAGGTCCCCCCTCAACCTCCTTTTTTCTAATGAAAATAATCCTAACCTACTCAACCTCTCTTCATAGCTAGCACCGTCCATACCAGGCAACATCCTCGTAAACCTTCTTTGCACCCTCTCCAAAGCGTCCACATCCTTTTCGTAATGTGGCAACCAGAATTGTACACAGTATTCTAAATGCGGCCAGACCAATTTCTTGCACAAATTTAACATGACTTCCCAGCTCTTATACTCAATACCCCGTCCAATGAAGGCAAGCATACTATATGCCTTCTTGACCACTTTATCCACCTGTGCAGCAGCCTTCAGGGTACAATGGACCTGCACTCCCAGATCTATCTGCCCATCAAACATTCCCCACAGCTCTTCTGTTCATTGTATAATTCACTCTAGAATTAATCTTGCCTAAATGCATCACCTCACATTTGTCTGATTGAAATCCATCTGCCACTTTTCCACCCAACTCTCCATAGAGTCATAGAGATGTACAGCATGGAAACAGGTCCTTCGGTCCAACCCGTCCATGCCGACCAGACATCCCAACCCAATATAGTCCCACCTGCCAGCACCTGGCCCATATCCCTCCAAACCCTTCCTATTCATATACCCATCCAAATGCCTTTTAAATGTTGCAATTGGACCAGCCTCCACCACATCCTCTGGCAGCTCATTCCATACATCTACCACCCTCTGCGTGAAAAAGTTGCCCCTTAGGTCTCTTTTATATCTTTCCCCTCTCACCCTAAACTTATGCCCTCTAGTTCTGGACTCCCCGACCCCAGGGAAAAGACTTTGTCTATTTATGCTATCCATGCCCCTCATAATTTTGTAAACCTCTATAAGGTCACCCCTCAGCCTCCAACGCTCCAGGGAAAACAGCCCCAGCCTGTTCAGCCTCTCCCTGTAGCTCAAATCCTCCAACTCTGGCAGCATCCTTGTAAATCTTTTCTGAACCCTTTCAAGTTTCACAACATCTTTCCGATAGGAAGGAGACCAGAATTGCATGTGATATTCCAACAGTGGCCTAACCAATGTCCTGTACAGCCACAACATGACCTCTCAACTCCTGTACTCAATACTCTGACCAACAAAAGAAAGCATACCAAATGCCTTCTTCACCATCCTATCTACCTGCAACTCCACTTTCAAGGAGCTATGAACCTGCACTCCAAGGTCTTTTTGTTCAGCAACACTCCCTAGGACCTCATCATTAAGTGTATAACTCCTGCTAAAATTTGCTTTCCCAAAATGCAGCACCTCGCATTTATCTGAATTAAACTCCATCTGCCACTTCTCACCCCATTGGGCCATCTGGTCCAGATCCTGTTGTAATCTGAGGTAACCCTCTTCGCTGTCCACTTCACCTCCAATTTTGGTGTCATCCGCAAACCAATTGTACCTCTTATGCTTGCATCCAAATGACAAAAAATAGAGGGCCCAGCACCGATCCTTGTGGCACTCCACTGGTCACAGGCCTCCAGTCTGAAAAACAACCCTCCAATACCCCCCTCTGTCTTCTACCTTTGAGCCACTTCTGTATCTAAACGTCTTGTTTTCCCTGTATTTCATGAGATCTAACCTTGCTCATCAGTCTCCCATGGGGAAACTTGTCAAACGCCTTACTGAAGTCCATATAGATCACATCTACTGCTCTGCCCTCATCAATCTTCTTTGTTACTTCTTCAAAAAACTCAATCAAGTTTGTCAGACATGATTTCCAATGCACAAAGCCATGTTGACTATCCCGAATCCGTCCTTGCCTTTCCAAGTACAAGTACATCCTGTCCCTCAGGATTCCCTCCAACAACATGCTCACCATCGAGGTCAGGCTCACTGGTCTATAGTTCCCTGGTTTGTCTTTACTGATCTTCTTAAACAGTGACACCACGTTAGCCAACCTCCAGTCTTCTGGCACCTCACCTGTGACTGATGATACAAATATCTCAGCAAGAGGCCCAGCAATCACTTCTCTAGCTTCCCACAGAGTTCTCGGGTACACCTGATCAGGTCTTGGGGAAGTCTATCTATATCCTCCTGCATTTTTTGACAATCCCTTTTGCTTTCTGCTACTCCACCAATCTTCATGTCATTTGCAAACTTGCTGATCATACCAACAATGCCCTCTTCCAGATCATTTATGTATGTGACAAACAATGTGGCCCCAGCACTGATCCCTATGAAACTCCACTGGTCACCTTTCTCCATTTCGAGAAACTCCCTTCAACTACTACTCTCTGTCTCCTGTTGCTCAAACCAGGTCCTTATCCACCTAGCTCGAACACCCTGCATACCACCTGACTTCACATATAATCACAAATAGAGAATATTGTTTTCCTTACCTTCAAACATTTTCTCCATCACCTGAATCTTTAAATACATGTGTTGGAAGGCAGAATCTAAGAGGCTGCTATAGCACAACAAAAACATCAGAGTTCCATGTCTGCTATTGGTCGTCAAGCAAGGGGTAATGTGAAGTTGGAGTTGCAAAATTTCTGAGCTCAGATTACAACTTGTTACACAGCAAGCTGAAAAGCTATTTCTACTATCTGAACTCTGTGCTGATGTTTGAAATCCTATTTGGTTTACTTATGCAACCTATAGTATTTGCTCTGCTATTGATTTTTAAATAGTAAAATGAAGGTGATCTTAAACTCTACTGCCCATATCAATCTGGTTTCAACTTTACACCCTCTGTTAACTGACATACATTGGTTCCCTGTGGGCTCTCTATTAAATAGAACACTGCTCTTTAAATCGATCATCCATTTTCAAATCCTGCCAAGGCCTCACCAGCATAATCTCACCATTTTTGCAATCGCATTCAGTTCCACAAACCTCTGTGATACCAGGATCTTTACAATGCTGAACTTATAGCAGCTTCTTTTTAAATACTCCACCATCACCCAGTTCTTTCTCAAATTTCCTTCCCAAATCACTCCTTCTCTCTTTTCATCCTCTGAAATGCTTGCGAAAACCCACCTCTTTCTGTCTTAATAAATCCTAATGTATCTCAGTGTCACATTTTTGATTGATAATGTTTCTGTAAAGTATCTTGGGATGATTTACAACATCAAAGGCACTATACAAATACAAGTTATAATTTCTCACAGCAGGTGGAAGGTTAAGGTCCTGCCCTTGCTGATGGAAGAAGGGAAAAAGATTGGGAGCAGAAGCATGGACAATGAGGAAGTTATAATCAAGAACCTTCTTGGGAATTAATAGTAATCAGTGATAGGAGGGAATGTTAAGTTGAGACTACAATGAGATCAGTCATAGAGTCATAGATAGAGTCATAGAGATGTACAGCATGGAAACAGACCCTTCGGTCCAACCCGTCCATACCGACCAGATATCCCAACCCAATCTAGTTCCACCTGCCAGCAACCGGCCCATATCCCTCCAAACCTTTCCTATTCATATATCCATCCAAATGCCTCTTAAATGTTGCAATTGTACCAGCCTCCACCACTTCCTCCGGCAGCTCATTCCATACACGTACCACCCTCTGCGTGAAAAAGTTGCCCCTTAGACTCTTTCATGATCTTATTAAATGGATCAAAGGGCCAATTAGCCTACACCAACTCCTAATTTGTTCATATGAACAGAGATGAAGAAAAAATTATGGCAGAGGTAAAATGAAAGTTCAGAAGCTCTTTGAAACTGGACTTCAGAGCAAATGCAATGGTGAGAGAGAAACTGGGGGAAAGAATGGAGTTATTGCATTCTGAAAATAGTTTGTCTAATATACAGTGATGTGGGGAGAGGACATGGGACATGTGTGGCAGCACAGTGGCTCAGTGGTTAGCACTGCTGCCTCACAGCACCAGGGACCCGGGTTTGACTCCTGCCTCGGGCGACTATCTGTGTGGAGTTTGCACATTCTCCCCGTGTCTGTGTGGGTTTCTTCCCACAATCCACAGATGTGCAGGCCAGGTGAGTTGGGGTGGACTTGTTAGGCTGAAGGGCCTGTTCCTATACTGTAGGTGATCTAATCTAGAAATGTGTAAATTTCTCCTGAGGACCCTAGTACAGGCACAAAGGTGTGAATGGTCTTCTTCTGTGCTGTGAAAATTCTATGATTCATAGAGACATGGAAAGCAGGAGTAAAATATTTGTCCCATTGAGACTGCTTCACTATTTTAAATGATCATGGCTGTTCTTCTATCCCAACACCGTACACTTGCTCTCTCCCCATACCCCTTGACATGTTCAGCCTCGAGAAATCTTGTTACTTCTTTCTTAAATATATTCAGTGACTTCACCTCTGCAGACTTCTGTGATAGAGAATTCCACAGATTTACTACCCTCTGAATGAAGAGATTTCTCCTCAGCTCAATCCGAAATGGTGCATATCCCAAGACAATGACTCCTTGTTCTGAACAAGAGGCAGAGAAGACATCATCCCTGCATTCAGTCTGTCCAGCCCTGTACATTTCAACGAGCTCTCCTTCTCATTTTTTTTAAACTTCAGTGAACACCGGCTCAAATTCTAATGGATATCTTTGGAAGAAGAGGAAGAATTCCAACAAAGGGAATGGAGAGCTTGAGATAGGCGACTCAAGGGTGTGGAATGGATGCAAATGAGAAACAGTAGAGCCATTTTCCTCTCAATACTGCTTCAATTTCATGCAAAAACTGGTTTCTCTCAATTGCTTAGCAGCCTGTTAGAATATATTCAGGCAAATAAAGGGTTGTAACAAAATTGTTTGGTTGCATGCAGTTAAATTCTTCGCTGGTTAGTTGACATGTCACTTCGTAGAATGATATACTTCCCAATTCTACCAAAATGTTCCATTTACAGTGAACCAGCTGGACTAAGTGGCTTAGGCACACGTCCTCCTTTCCTTGGATATGGATTTGAATTCGGTCAGACTGGTAGTTTGAATGTCTTCTCTGTTTGATACGCACTGCGTGAAATGAGTGTGAATTCATAACAACATTCCAGGTGGACTCAGGCTCTTGCAGCACAACTGCTTTTGTCTTAACATAAATGAGGAATTGTACTTTCACGTTAGAATGGAAAACAAACAACAATTATACATGAAAACGTTTTGGCTGAACCACATCACGAATCCATAGTTGCAGTCGATACCTGATCGAGGGATGTTTGATGCCTCCAATGTGTAATCAAAATGAGAAGTACCTTCTTTCCCAAAAATACTATTCAAATATTCAAAGTTGATTCTTCTAAAGTAAAAAAAAACACACACTGGGACATGAAATGGTGCTGATGTTATTTGGTTTCTAAAGAGCAATGTTGATATAACTAGGGCTTTGCTGACACCCAGTGGCAGGGATTGACATCACATGAAATTATGTGCACTGAACAAGTGACAGCAGGTTCAGGACATTTCAAAGTAATTAGAGTCATAGAGATGTACAGCATGGAAACAGGTCCTTCGGTCCAACCCGTCCATGCCGACAAGATATTCCAACCCAATCTAGCCCCACCTGCCAGCACCCGGCCCATATCCCTCCAAACCCTTCCTATTCATATACCCATCCAAATGCCTCTTAAATGTTGCAATTGTACCAGCCTCTACCACTTCCTCTGGGAGCACATTCCATACACGTACCACCCTCTGCATGAAAAAGTTGCCCCTTAGGTCTCTTTTATATCTTTCCCCTCTCACCCTAAACCTATGCCCTCGAGTTCTGGACTCCCCGAACCCAGGGAAAAGACTTTGTCTATTTATCCTATCCATGCCCCTCATAATTTTGTAAACCTCTATAAGGTCACCCCTCAGCCTCTGAAGCTCCAGGAAAAACATCCCCAGCCTATTCAGCCTCTCCCTGTAGCTCAAATCCTCCAACTCTGGCAGCATCCTTGTAAATCTTTTCTGAACCCTTTCAAGTTTCACAACATCTTTCCGATAGGAAGGAGACCAGAATTGCATGCAATATTCCAACAGTGGCCCAGCCAATGTCCTGTACCTCCCAACATGACCTCCCAACTCCTGTACTCATTACTTTGACCAATAAAGGAAAACATACCAAACGCCTTCTTCACTATCCTATCTACCTGCAACTCCACTTTCAAGGAGCTATGAATCTGCACTCCAAGGTCTCTTTGTTCAGCAACACTCCCTAGGACCTTACCATTAAGTATATAAGTCCAGCTAAGATTTGCTTTCCCAAAATGCAGCACCTCGCATTTATCTGAATTAAACTCCATCTGCCACTTCTCAGTCCATTGACCCATCTGGTCCAGATCCTGTTGTAATCTGAGGTAACCCTCTTCGCTGTCCACCACACCTCCAATTTTGGTGTCATCTGCAAACTTACTAACTGTACCTCTTACGCTCGCATCCAAATCATTTATGTAAATGACAAAAAGTAGAGGGCCCAATACCGATCCTTGTGGCACTCCACTGGTCACAGGCCTCCAGTCTGAAAAAAACCCTCCATCACCACCCTCTGTCTTCTACCTTTGAGCCAGTTCTGTATCCAAATGGCTAGTTCTCCCTGTATTCCATGAGATCTTACCTTGCTCATCAGTCTCCCATGGGGAACCTTGTCGAACGCCTTACTGAGTTCATATAGATCACATCTACTGCTCTGCCCTCAATCTTCTTTGTTACTTCTTCAAAAAACTCAATCAAGTTTGTCAGACATGATTTCCCATGCACAAAGCCATATTGACAATCCCGAATCAGTCCTTGCCTTTCCAAATACATGTACATCCTGTCCCTCAGGATTCCCTCCAACAACCTGCCCACCACCGAGGTCAGGCTCACCGGTCTATAGTTCCCTGGCTTATCTTTACCGCCCTTCCTAAACAGTGGCACCACATTTGCCAACCTCCAGTCTTCTGGCACCTCATATGTGACTATTGATGATACAAATATCTCAGCAAGAGGCCCAGCAACTCTTCTCTAGCTTCCCATAGAGTTCTCGAGTATATTTGATCACGTCATGGGGATCTACCCACCTTTAACTGTTTCAAGGCATCCAACACTTCCTCCTCTGTAATCTGGACATTTTGCAAGATGTCACCTTCTATTTCCCTATAGTCTATATCTTCCATATCCTTTTCCACAGTAAATACTGATGCAAAATATTCATTTACTATCTCCTCCATTTTCTGTGGCTCCACACAAAGGCCATCTTGCTGATCTTTGAGGGGCCCTATTCTCTCCCCAGTTACCCTTTGTCCTTAATATATTTGTAAAAACACTTTGGATTCTCCTTAATTCTATTTGCCAACGCGGTCTCATGTCCCCGTTTTGCCCTCCTGATTTCCCTCTTAAGTATACTCCTACTTTCTTTATACTCTTCTAAGGATTCACTCGATCTATCCTGTCTATACCTGACATATGCTTCCTTCTTTTTCTTAACCAAACCCTCAATTTCTTTCGTCATCCAGCATTCCCTATACCTACCAGCCTTCCCTTTCACCCTGACAGGAATATACTTTCTCTGGATTCTTGTTATCTCATTTCTGAAGGCTTCCCATTTTCCAGCCGTCCCTTTCCCTGCGAACATCTGTCCCCAATCAGCTTTTGAAAGTTCTTGCCTAATACCATCAAAATTGGCCTTTCTCCAATTTAGAACTTCAACTTTTAGATCTGGCCTATCCTTTTCCATCACTATTTTAAAACGAATAGAATTATGTTCGCTGGCCCCAAAGTGCTCCCCCACTGACACCTCAGTCACCTGCCCTGCCTTATTTCCCAAGAGTAGGTCAAGTTTTGCACCTTCTCTAGTAGGTACATCCACATACTGAATCAGAAAATTGTCTTGTATATACTTAACAAATTCCTCTCCATCTAAACCCTTAACACTATGGCAGTCCCAGTCGATGTTTGGAAAGTTAAAATCCCCTACCATAACTACCCTATTATTCTTACAGATAGCTGACATCTCCTTAAAAGTTTGTTTCTCAATTTCCCTCTGACTATTGGGGGGTCTATAATGCAATCCCAATAAGATGATCATCCCTTTCTTATTTCTCAGTTCCACCCAAATAACTTCCCTGGATGTATTTTCAGGAATATCCTCCCTCAGCACAGCTGTAATACTATCCCTTATCAAAAATGCCACTCCCCCTCCTCTCTTGCCTCCCTTTCTATCCTTCCTGTAGCATTTGTATCCTGAACCATTAAGCTGCCAGTCCTGCCCATCCCTGAGCCATGTTTCCGTAATTGTTATGATATCCCAGTCCCATGTTCCTAACCATGCCCTGAGTTCATTTGCCTTCCCTGTTAGGCCCCTTGCATTGAAATAAATGGAGTTCAATTTATTAGTCCTACCTGTCCCTGCCTGCCCTGACTGTTTGACTCACTTCTGTTATCAGCTGTACCCATCTCAGATCGATCACTTTCCTCACTATCTCCCTGGGTCCCACCCCCCCACCTGACTAGTTTAAATCCTCCCAAGCAGTTCTAGCAAAGTTCCCTGCCAATATATTAGTCCCCTTCCAATTTAGGTGAATCCGTCCTTGTACAGGTCACTTCTACCCTAAAAGAGATTCCAATGATCCGAAAATGTGAATCCTTCTCCCATACACCAACTCCTCAGGCATGCATTCCTCTGCTCTATCCTCCTATTCCTGCCCTCACCAGCTCGTAGCACTGGGAGTAATCCAGATATTACTACCCTTAAGGACCTCCTTTCTAAATTACTGCCTAACTCTCTGTAATCTCCCTTCAGAGTCTCAACCTTTTCCCTTCCAATGTCGTTGGTTCCAATGTGGACAATGACCTCCTGCTGGCCGCTCTCCCCTGTGAGAACATTCTGCACCCTCTCGGAGACATCCTTGATCCTGGCACCAGGGAAACAACTCACCATTCTGATTTTTCTCTGCTGACCACAGAAACGTCTGTTTGTACCTCTGACTACAGCATCCCCTAACACAATTGATCTCTTGGAAGCCGACGTACCTCTCGTTGCATTAGAGCCAGTCTCAATACCAGAAACTTGGCTGCTCGTGCTACGTTCCCCTGAGAATCCATCACCCCCTACATTTTCCAAAACAGCATACCTGTTTGAAATGGGTATATCCACAAAAGACTCCTGCACGAGCTGTCTACCTCTCTTACCCTTCCTGGAGTTAACCCATCTATGTGACTGTTTCTGAGACTTTCCCCCCTTCCTATATCTGCCATCCATCACATACTGTTGCTCCTCAGCTCTTTCTGACCACTCCAGTTCCGATAAAGTCATATTAGACTCAAAATGTAATTCAGTTTCTCTCTCCAGAGATGCTGCCAAACCTACTGAGCTTCTCCTAAAATTTCACAGATTTCACAGATCTCCAGCATTTAAAATATTGTGTTATCATTTGATAGTTTTAGAACATCTGAGAATGTGAAAGACATCAAATAAATGCAAATCACTTTTTTTTAAGCTTATGCAGCCTCTCTTACCATGCTAAATCCAATCCTGTCTTCATTTGCCATCTGTACAATCACCTTTTTATATCAGCTATTAAGTAAAAATCAACATTGGGAACTTTACTACCATTGATATTTGTGAGTTTTGAATGAATCCATGAAATCTTTGTGTCTGTGTCAGAGCCATTAGCACTTCTGCCCTCTCAATCCCAGTGAAAAGCACAGGTAACATTTTGGATTTGTACAAAAGAGGTGCAAACAATATTAGCTCCAGGAATCCTGGTTAAGTTGGTGACAGTGATTGCAAGTACTATTTGCAATTAAATATAATAAAATTATTAGTGAATTTTGGTAACAAAATTGCAGATCCAAAAGGAATAACAAACATTACATGCGAAAATGAGCCAAGCAGTATTTAATTGTTATGAGTAACTGAAGTAAAAGTGATACAATCCATTGCCACAGCAAATTATTACTGTATAATTCAAGATTCTCAAGGCTTTATAGGTAAGTTGTGTAACTGAGCACTACTAAAACAAACTAAAACTGCCAGTCATAAACCAGTGGTATAAAGGTATTACTGACTGCCACTCTTGGAATAATCAATCAGTTTAGAATTGCAGCTCTTCCTTTTTTCCAACCCTGCTCTGGAAACTTCATTTCTGGCCCAGAACATTGAACTGAGGATCTTGGGAAATGAAGAGTGTGCCTGGTGTGATGGTGCAGCGCAGTGCAGACCATCAGTCTATTCCCGATCATCAGGAAAGTGATAGAAAGCGTCATCAACAGTGCTATCAACAGTGCTATCAACCAACACCTGTACAGTAATAATCTGCTCAGTGACATCAAGTTTAGGTTCCACAGGGGCCACTCAGCTCCTGAATTCTTTATAGTCTTGGTTAAAATACGAACAAAATCACTGAATTCTAGAGGTGCGGTGAAATGCACTGCTCTTGTTATCAAGACTGTATTTGACCTATGTTACCACAATGTTTCCCTGCTGCTGGACCCCCAAGATCCATGTATGGTAGCCACTTCCAGAACCTGATATCAATGCGTTGGTGTGCATAGAATATCTGAAAGGCGACACAGGCTGTTGCATTTGACTGAATGTGGCATCAAGAATCCCTAACAAAGCTGGAGTCAATGGGAATTGGAGCAAACTCTTGGCAAACTGGAATTAATTCCAACTCAAAGGAGGATAGTTGTGGTTATTGGCGGTCAATCATCTCAGCTCCAGGAAATCTCTGCAGGAGTTCAGTCTTCAGCTGCTTCATCAGTTATCTTCCTTCCATCATAAGGTCAGAAATGGAGATATTCGTTGATAATTGCCCAATGTTTAGTACCATTCATGACTCCTCAGATTCTAAAGCAGTGCATGCCTAAATGCAGCAAAACCTGGACAATATCCAAGTTTGAGCTTCAAGTGGCCTGTATCATTCACACCACATAAGCATCAAAATGTGACCATCTCAAACAAGAGAACCCTTGACATTCAATGATGTTATCAACATTGTGGAGGTTACTGAACTAGACTAGCCATGTAAATATAGTGGGTAGAATAGGAGGCTAGGAATACTGCAATGAGTAACTCACACCCTGAATCCCTAAATCCTATTCACCATTTACAAGGCACAAGTCAGGATTGGAATGGAATGGAAAGCAGCCTGCTTAATAGCAGTATGGTGTACTATCTACAAAACGCCCTGAAGAAATTCACTAAGACACCTTTGCAGCACCTTCCAAACCCACAGCCACTTCCATCTAGAATGATAAGAATGACAGATACATGGTAACAATACTACTTGTATGTTCTCCTCCAAATCACTCATTATCCTGACTTGGAAACATATTGCTTTCCTTCAGTGTTGCTGGGTTAAAGTCCTGGTACTCTCATCCAATGGTATTGTAGGTCTGCCTACACTAAGTGGACAACAGCATTTCAAGTAGGTAAATCACCACTGCCTTCTCAAAGGCAACTAAGGAGTGGCAATAAATGTTGGTTCAGCTAACGATACTCACATCTCATGAGCAAGTTAAACAAAAGGGTTAGCACTGGAGGTCAAACTATATTTCTTTTTAAAGCAGTAGCTGCCATATTCTAGTGTTTAAAGAGCCTAAGGGCACTCTGAAAAACTTTAAAGCAAAGGTCATTGTAAAAGGCAAGTCAGTGAGAGTGCCAGGTGGCAGGGAGTGGAGTGGCAGATGAGTAATGGATAATGTACCAGTTAAATGAGGAGGTAGAGTGTGAGTAGACAGGGAAATGGGATCAGGTCAGCTGAGGTCTGATGTTAAGGATAGATGTTAGGTCGGTGGGTATTAGATTGGGGAGGGTGATATCGTAGGGAGTCAGGTGTGATGGGTCAGTGATGAGTTAGAGAAAGGGAATCAGTTTTACAAAATACACAGCAGTCAGAGCAAATTTTAATCTCTGTAACTACTCCTGTATAACCATTCAGGCCAATGAGTTGGAAATTCACATGGCCTACAAATTTAACTCAAAATTTCAAAGGATTCCAGGCACAGGGTCATTGCCCTTTGGAAGTTCAAACTTCCCAGGCAACTCCCATGCATTTGAAGAATCCTTTTCTGGGTACATTACTGCAATAACTACCTTCCAATCAGAATTAAATGTCGATAAATCTGTCCTTTTATTTACAGCGTATGCTGGAGCTCAATCTGTATCCATTTGCACAGACCACACTATTGAAACTAAATCTTAGAGTACACGCATCCAGTTTGTCTGTGCTTTGCATTTTTTACAACCTCTCTCTCATTCATTTCCCTTGTACAAAAACTTAACTTAAAAAAAAGCAACAAATTGCTTGAAATGCATACCACTTCCAGGATTTCACTACAACGTGGCAAACGTCAGCTAGAACTCCTGCGAATTCAGCAAGGGAGCAAATATATCATCATTCCGGACAACCTTGATGGTGCACAGAATTGGGATGAAATAGAACTGGGGCCTCTGGATCCTTGGGAGCTCACAGACACTTCCCAGGAAGGGCAGTGACATAGTAAACCACTGCTCAAATGCAAACCAGCCAGCAGAATGGACTTGCTATGTTACTTTGTGCGCAATCACCAGGTAAACCTGCAAATACCCAGATGGGTCGTAGACACCTGGTGAGTTCAGCATTATTGCCGAATAAATATATAAACAGTACTGCTGCTTAAACACAAAGATAGGGTGTCAAAATACAAGTTCAGATAGTTATTGTGCCTAATATATAGTTTGGTTATGTGAGGGTAGAGTGTCAGATTGCTAACGCATTTTAAACCAAATCCATTTCAACTGAGAAAACTTGAAAGCTTCTTGGATAAGGCCTGGGCAGCTGAGGTTTGAATGAATCGACGTTTATGAAGCATACAGGAAGGCCAGGCAGTACATCTAATTTGGTGGTGTCAAAGATTGGAAGAGGGTTTCAACAGCATTAGGCAAGGTAGGCTAGAGATGGGGTTGTTAGAGGTTAAAAGCATTAAGGTGAAGATATGAACTTGGTTATTCAGCTTGCAATCTGGTGGATACTAAGTTCAAACTACATTTGCTGCCAATGACCACTCACCGGGGTCGAGTTATAATGAAAATACAGTGAAGTGGGAGGTGTCATTAAACACTGCTTGGGGCAAAGTTTAAAGTTCAGGTTGCATTTTAACATGCTTTTCATTTTTGCCAATAGATTATTATCAACAGCTCACCTGGATCTTTTTTTGATCAAGCTCAAGTTTTTTTGTGAGATTTGTTAGTTTCCAGGTTAGCTCATTCCGTTCCTGCAAGTTCTTCTTGTCACAGAGATCCTTTAGCTTCTGGAGAGCATTCTTGGTCTTCCACAGCTCTGACTCTGCCTCTTTCAGTTGCTTTGACACATTCCGATCTTGTTCCTTTGACTTTCGCAGCATTTCTTTCAACATCCGTACTTCACTCTCATGCCTACTCAGGAGCTGGGGTAAGTTATTCTGTTCATTCTCGAACTTGACCAGTGCCCTCATGTGTCTGAACTGAACCTGTCGGAGTAGTCTATTTTCCAGCCTGGCATTTTCTAGTTCCCTCTGAAGGTCACATACCTCATTCTTCAACTCTTTAGTTTTGTGCAGTCTGGCTGACAATATGTGGCGGGTCACCGGATCAACCTCCTGCCCACTAGTGTACAATTTAGAACAGTTCTGTGATTTATTCTTACATGTTGAATGGTTCAGATGTTGCAGCATTCTAAATGTTGGTTTTGTTTGTGCTGGGAAATGAAAGAACAGGAGAAATTAAGCCTTGTAATTATATTGTTTGCACTGAATATTACAAAATATAGAAAACATACATTAAGGGGATATTTCCCACTGGATGCACCTCCATGCAGGTATCAGTGCTGTCTTATTACCCTGCTTAACCCATTATTCTGTTGCTTATGGATTTGGCTAATTTTCCAACAGGGAAAAGATTCAAGGAAAATGAAACTTGCACTTGGTGCCAAGTGTTGTCTCAAGCAAAAAAAAGTTGGAAAGGAGCTGAAGTGGTTTTTGTTGCATACTGCTCACATTTTCTGCTGCTGTTTACACCTTGCTGCCATGGCAACCACAGCCCTATCCAGCACTCTGCAAACTAGCTGACATCAGCTGCCACACCTTGTCCAAAATACCTGTTCCCACATAAGGGAATACAGTACAGCAGCTCTCGGGCATGTACATACGGTTCCCATTAGTCTCTGAGACAGTAGTGTCTGTATGTGGGCACTCAGAAAACATCACAGGGATATAAATCATGAGAATAAATATATCTCCTTTCAGGATACAGGTGTATGTAATCCAGAAGAGATCACTAATGATCCACAGCAGGAATTTTACTGTTTACTTTTCTGTCCCTACTCGAGGGGATTGCTGAGATTAACGGTGCTGCCACCACTTAGATTACCACTATCAGATATGATTTAGAGATGCCGGTGTTGGACTGGGGTGTACGAATCACACAACACCAGGTTATAGTCCAACAGGTTCAATTGGAAGCACACTAGCTTTCGGAGCGACGCTCCTTCATCAGGTGATAGTGGAGGGCTCGATCGTAACACAGAATTTATAGCAAACATTTGCAGTGTGATGTAACTGAAATTATACATTGAAGAATTGATTGTCTGTTAAGCCTTTCATCTGTTAGAATACAATGAAACTATCACTGTATTCTAACAGATGAAAGGCTTACCAGACAATCAATTTTTCAATGTATAATATCAGTTACATCACACTGTAAATTTTTGCTATAAATTCTGTGTTACGATCGAGCCCTCCACTATCACCTGATGAAGAAGCGTCGCTCCAAAAGCTAGTGTGCTTCCAATTAAACCTGTTGGACTATAACCTGGGGTTGTGTGATTTTTCACTTTCAGATAAATACTGATGTAAATAGCAGAATAAAAGCTAGCCATAGATAAATAGACTGAAACCTCAACAGTAAAATATTTTAAATCAGAGAACACAAGTGCTATCTATAAAGCTTCAGAAGA
Organism: Chiloscyllium punctatum; assembly: GCF_047496795.1. NCBI lineage: Eukaryota > Metazoa > Chordata > Chondrichthyes > Orectolobiformes > Hemiscylliidae > Chiloscyllium > Chiloscyllium punctatum. The sequence continues at coordinate 81,727,283 of NC_092753.1, read as the reverse complement.
GGCTACAATCAGGAGCAGGTAGCTTTTCTGCCACTTGGTTTCGAGATGACAGTGGTGGCACTAGTTTGATCCAATCACTGTGGGGAAGGAAAGGGCTATCTGATCATGTGGCTTGGACAACATATTTTGCTTGGTTCTGAATGGAGGGGAATGGGGAAGCAGTGAGGGAGTGCTGTAGCATCAATTCTTATCTTTAAACCAGTAAACCTGACCAGGCAACCTTCCAATTGAAATGAGAGATCAATTCTGAGATAAATAGCCTCAGAAAAGGAACCTGTGTTCCAGGAGCACGTCTCTCTATTCAGCCTCAGTTAATAGTGGAAGCAGACAGGATTGGAGCAAGCAGTGTAAGTTTCAGATGTCAGATCTTTTATATCCTACCCAACACAAGATCACCTGTTCAGAGGGAGTAAATTATACCAACTGTATTTAATTCTGACACATTCATTACCTCTAAAGGTGGAGACAGTCTATATCACAGCAGCATTTGATTGACACAAATGTGACATCCCTAAAACAACAACGATTCACAATTAAGAATTAGAGACCCTAACAACCTGCGAACAGTCACTTAAAAAAAGCAATTAGCCTTAATTAACCTTAGGATATATTTACTATGAATTTGACATTAACAGGCTATCCCTATTCATAAAAGTTTGACTTTGTGACCTTAAAGGGACAAACTAGATAAACAGAGCATCACCTTAGCAGCAAGTATTAGGTGTATTACCTAATAATACCTTCATTGTCTGTCTAAATAGCCTGTCATCTGACTTACCATATGTAATTTCACGGGAGAACCACCTATGTATTAAATAATACTCATCCATTTCATTTCAGAGTAAACTAGAGCAGATTAAACTACAGTAAATTTAAAGTAATTACATCACAATTTTCATTTTTTTCAACGGTGATGTAACTGAAGATAAACTACATGACCAATGCCTAATGTAAAATCTGCCATTGCAAGACAAAGTGGAAGCAAAACTCCTCAGCAGTTCCACTGTGCGTAGCTTATATTAAGTAATAAATTCATAAAATGTTTCCCTAGGTTATAAGCTAAGTAAACTTTGTTTCAGATATTTACGCCATTTTATCATTTCATCTCTAAGGTGCAATTAATTATCTGCAGAATTAAATATATTCAATTTTCTAATGTTTTATTCAACTTTTCCTTTTCTTAAAGACGCCAACTCACAATCTATCCAGTCTCACTGCAACTGAAGACTCTTCAGAACCAAAAGAAATGTCATTCTTAGAAAGTTGCCTTTGTTTTAATTTTAAAAATATACTTTATTCATTAAAAAATCGCTTTGTATATGCATGTTGTCACAAATGCACTAGACAGTTGCATATCAAGTAAACAAACAAAACATTGGACTTTGACTCGGTCCAAAAACCCAAAGACTTTTCCTTTATATACAATTCTAATATGTACATTTTTGAGACATTGGGAAGGTCTGATAACTGAACAGACCCCCATTTACCTTCAGCAGCAAGATCTCAGACAGAGGCAGCAGCTGCCCCAAGCTTTAGTGTATTAGAAGGCTGCCTTTCTTTCCTTGCTGGAGTAAGAGGCATAGGCAGCAGGGACTACCTGGTGTTTCAATTAAGCATTCTGCCTTTCTATATAGTTGTCAGCATACTATTTGACAATGCTGCACTTTATACAGTCTGTTCTCATCTGGTGGTCATATCTCTACACTTTCCAGGAAGGTCATCACTGTATAAAGGTCCTGAGAGGATTAATGTTGGATTCTGCATTAAGTTCTACCCAATCTGATAATGCCACAAAGTGGGAAAACAGGAAGAATAGCTCTCAATCTGAAAGGGAGAGCTCTGTCTTCTATGTCTCCAAATGGTCTAGTCATATAATGTACAAATTGCCATCATGCAACAAACTGCATTTTATTAAAACTATAACCTTTTCTTGTTAAGGCACACTTATGATTGTTCCTCTATCATTATGAACCAAATAGGGCTTTAGACACAATCCTAGGAAACAGGAATGCTGGGACATCCATCCTTCCACTCACAAGTACCAAATAGTGATCAATAGTTGCCATTGTCGCTTAATAATACGTGGTGCAACAGTGGAAAGATGTGTTTTCCAGGAGCCCAATATTAGTTGAAATATTTAAACACTTTCCTGCTTTAAGAACTATTCATTCGGACAGGCAGTTGTTGCAAGGTCTGGGACCAGACAGTCAACCGGAACCTGTGCAAAGACCAACAGAAGAGAAACAGCTCTCCAGGATAAAGCCTTTAATTCACGTCAGACCTCATAAGGAAGCACAAAAGAAACAATGTGGGCTAGCAAAAGCTCGAAGATGAGCAACAGCAAGCAGTAACAGGTTCCAACGCGAAGCAAGCATTTGTAGGAGCATTCGTGGTTAGAAGTTAGACTAGGAACCAAATGTATTGGAGGTTGATGACTAAAGTTAAAATTGGCCATGATTTACAATGATGTTGACAGGGTTGGAGGATCTGAGCTACAGGGAGAAGCTGAACAGGTTGGGGCTGTTTTCCCTAGAGCGTCGGAGGCTGAGGGGTGACCTTATAGAGGTTTACAAAATTATGAGGGGCTGGATAGGATAAATAGACAGTCTTTTTCCTGGGGTTGGGGAGTCCAGAACTAGAGGGCATAGGTTTAGGGTGAGAGGGGAAGGACATAAAAGAGACCTAAGGGGCAACTTTTTCACGCAGAGGGTGGTACGTGTATGGAATGAGCTGCCAGAGGATGTGGTGGAGGCTGGTACAATTGCAACATTTAAGAGGCATTTGGATGGGTATATGAATAGGAAGGGTTTGGAGGGATATGGGCCGGGTGCTGATAGGTGGAACTAGATTGGGTTGGGCTATCTGGTCGGAATGGACGGGTTGTACCGAAGGGTCTGTTTCCATGCTGTACATGTCTATGAATCTATGACTCTAATAGCAAGATCAGAGGCCAGAGGAAGACTTTATTCTGAGGTCACAGAACTACAAATGGTTCAAAGGAAATAAGATGTCAAAAGAGACATTGTAAAAGCCGAAGCAGACACAGTCTAACAGAAGAAGGTAATTAGGAGACTCATGAGGCCCCAATAAGAGCAAGAGGTCCATAATTTAAACTGAGGTTTAAACAGGATGCATTTACGAGGGCCACAGACACAATGCTTTGTTTAAGAAGTCCTGGAAAGGAGATGCATTGTGTTTCAGGCTGAGAAATGTGGGAAATAGTCCACTTTGCCCGGTTAAAGGCAGGAGTATTCCATTTACCTGCAAATAGTGGAAATCTCCATCTTAACTGCAAAGGTGCAGGCAAACACCTAATAAGCTGTACAGACATACAGAATTAATATTTTAAAAATCAAAAATGTAAAAGGAGGACAAGAATAGGACATTGTCATACCGGGCGAAATTGAGGACTGCAGATGCTGGAGATTAGAGTCAAGAGTGTGGTGCTGGAAAAGCACAGCAGGTCAGGCAGCATCCAAGGAGCAGGAGAGTCAATGCCTCATTGTCATACTGTACAGCTTAAAACTTTAAGTGGTCAAATGGTGTGGTGCTAGAAAAACAAAGCAGGTCAGGCTGCATCCGAGGAGCAGGGGAGCTGACATTTTGCTAATAATGTAGCTTGGGGGAAGGTAGCTTGGAAGATGATAGGTAGATGCAGGAGGGAGTGATGGTGATAGCATGGAGCAGATAAGTGGGAAGGAAAGTCCTAGCTAAAAGCTTTAAGATGAGGAAAATAAAATGGCATTGCTTTTACAGAAGTAAAAGTCTTCAAGAGAAAGAGATCCCAGCTGTATTGAAATATCACAGGAATTAAAAGTTTTAAAGTAGAAGGAACACATAATTACATTGGGAATAATATTACCTGCAACACTTAAGAGCATAAGAAATAGGAGCAAGAGTAGGCCATCCGGCCCATCGAGCCTGCTCCACCATTCAATAAGATCATGGCTGATCTTTTCGTGGAGTCAGCTCCAGTTATCCACCTACTTACCTTTAATTCCTTTAGTGTTCCATCTGTCCGTCCGTCCGTCATTCCATCCAGCCATCTATCCTTGCCTTAAAGACATTCAACAGGTTAGCTTACCTGCTTCACTGAGCAGAGATTTCCACAGATTTCCAACCCTTTGGATTAATACTAAAGATGGATCAAATAGGATTGGACAACTTGGGGAAAACAGCTTTTAAGTTACAGAATTGCTCTAAACTTGAATAAAAAATTACAAACTGAATGAGTAAATGCACAAAGGTATTCAATGGGGTGTGAAGCTGAAGATGTTATAAATCACCAACATATAAAAATAGATAGATACGTTTGAAGAAGTTCGACAGGTTTTTGACAATTACTTTAATCTAAGAATAATTAAATGTCTTGAATTATTAACATTAAACAAAAGAGATCAACACCGATGGCATTAATAGATAATGTTAGATATTACCTATACAGATTAGTGGAAGACTATGATTATCGAGCTTTGAAATCAGAATTATTAATGAGTTTTTTTTCAGTTTTATTACAGTCCAAAGATTATCTGACTTTGGATAAACTATTCTGATTGTGGAAGAAGCAGAAATGGGAAGAATCACAAATAAATCCTAAGAGGAGAAGAAGGAGCCTACTCCAGGAGAGCAACAGAATCTATCCACATTATAAGATATAAGCACTCTGCAAACAAAAGTGACAAGCCAACACAAAAGGTGGATGAACAGCAGATGCTAAGAGTCAATACCAGCACTGTGAAGCAGGAAAGCCTCACAGGCATGAGCAGTGACCCACTAAGACATCTGTCGGGTTAAGCTGAGAAACAATAAAGGCATTAAGTAACTTATGGGAGTGATGGACAGATCCTCTAACAATCTTTCCACAGGTGAGTGTAAGGGGAGAAATCACAGGAGATAGTCAAAAAGCAATGGCGAAAAATCATGGAAGATTTTTATCTGCACATAGACTGGTAAAATTGCAAGTAGAAAGATAACTTTGATGAGGAGGTAATAGAGTGTTGTGGGATTGTTTCTTAGAACATGTTCTGAGAATCAGAGATTAGCTACTACTGTCGACCTAGCATTATGTAATGTGATAGGATTAAATAATGACCTCATAGAGTCAGCATGTACTAGCATAAAAAAGCTGCAAATACTATCAAAAGGAGGAAAAATTTGAAACAAAGGCTGTTAGTAGCCTTTAAATGCACAAAGTATTGAAACAAAATAAATGAATTAATGAAACAAATAGAGATCAATGGATATGATCTTCAAATATTATGGAGACAGGTTTACAAGGAGATCAAAGCTGGGAACTAAATATTCAGAGGTCTGTGATTTTAGAAATGAAGGTGTGATGAAGTAGCTTTTTAAATGAGATGGAATAAGTAAGATAACAAGAAGTCATCCAAAATCAGATGATATAGAATTCATATGGGTGGAAGTTAAAAATAACAAGGGGAAGAAGACACTGGTAGAAGTAGGCTATAGACTCCCTAATGGTAGCTGTTCAGAATACAGAGAATAATCAGGAATGCATGAGGCATATAGAAAAGGCAGTCCATTAATCATGGATGACTTTAGTATTTGGGAAATCAAATTAGGAAAGGTAGCCATCAGGAAGAATTCATAAGAGTGTATTTGGGGCAGTTTCCTAGAACAAATCTTGTGGATCCAACCAATGATCAGGCTACTTTGGATCTGATATGCAATGAGTCTGGTTTAATGAACAATCACAGAGTGAAAGATTATAGGGAACGGGCTCCATTATAGGGCAGAATTTAGTTTGAGAGTGAGAAACTAGGCTTGGAAACAACTGTCATGAACCTAAATGAGGGCAATTACAGAGGGATAAAGACAGAGTAGTTTGGAGTGGACCAGTAAAGGAGATTATCAGAAAAGATGGTTGAAGAACAATGACGGATGTTGAAGAAAATACTTCAATACTCACATCAAAAATATATTCCAGTAAAGGACGAAGGATTCTAGGAAGTAGATAAACTCATGGAATGGTTCAAGGAACATCTCTGGTCCGTACATCCCAACCAACCCCACCTTCCGGTGGCCAACCATTTCAACTCCCCATTCCACTCCCCCTATGACATGTCCATTCTGGTCTTCCTCCACTGCCTCCACAAGGCCACCTGCAAACTGGAGGAGGAACACTTCATCTTCTGTTTTGGGAGCCTAGAATCACACAGCCTCAACATTGAATTTACCAGTTTCCAAATCTCCCCTCTCCCCTACCCCATCCCAGATCCAACCCTCCAGTTCGGCACTATCCCCTTGACCTGACCTAATCTTTCCATCTTCCTTCCCACTGACCTTACTCCATCACCTCCTATCAGCATCCACCTATCGCCATCCTACCTACCTTTCTCCCAGCCCTACTCCCTTTGCCCTATTTATTTCTCACTCCACTTCCCCTGCCCCAGTCCTAATGAAGGGTCCTGCCTGAAACATCGATTTTCCTGCTCCTTGCATGCTGCATGACCTGCTGAGCTTTTCCAGCACCACACTTTATCAACTCTCATCTCCAGCATCTGCAGTCCTCACTATCTCCTTGTAGATAAATCATGGTTGACTAAGGAAATTAAGGATAGTGTCAAACCAAAAGAAAAAAAACATACAATGTGGCCAAAATTAGCAGCAAATCAAAGGATTGGGAACATTTTGAAAGTCTACAAAAGATGATCAAGAAAATTAATAGAGGGAGAAAATAAATTGTGAGGACATACAAGCAAGTAATATAAGAACAGACAGTAGAACGTTTTTAAATATATAAAATGGAAGAGACCAAAGTTAACATCGGCTCCTTACAAAACGAGGCTAGGGAAATTATAATGGGGAAAAGTGAGGACTGCAGATGCTGGAAACCAGAGTTTAGATCAGAGTGGTGCTGGAAAAGCACAGGAGGTCAGGGAGCATCCAAGGAGCAGGAAAATCAGATGCTGCCTGACCTGCTGTGCTTTTCCAGCACCACTGTGACCTAAATTATAATGGGGAACCAGGAAATAGCACAGGATTAAATTACCTCAGTTTCCAGAGTAGAGGCTACCAATAGCATTCCTGGCCCAAACATAATGATGGTGGAGGTGAGAAGGTGGCAAGGTTTGGGTACACTGCAACCTTGCCTATTTAGATGCCCTTCCCAACTCTAAGCTTACCACTTCCAGGAGCAGACATTTTTGTGCAATATTCCAATAAAAAAATATAATTTCACACGTGGATAGGATCGTGAAGAAGGCATTTGGTATGCTTTCCTTTATTGGTCAGAGTATTGAGTGCAGGAGTTGGGAGGTCATTTTGCGGCTGTACAGGACATTGGTTAGGCCACTGTTGGAATATTGCATGCAATTCTGATTTCCTTCCTATCAGAAAGATGCTGTGAAACATGAAAAGGTTCAGAAAAGATTTACAAGGATGTTGCCAGGGTTGGAGGATTTGAGCTATGGGGAGAGGCTGAACAGGCTGGGACTGTTTTCACTGGAGCATTAGAGGCTGAGGGGTTGGCCTTATAGAGGTTTACAAAATCATGAGGAGCATGGATAGGATAAATAGGCAAAATCTTTTCCCTGGGGTGGGTGAGTCCAGAACTAGGGGCATAGATTTACGGCGAGAGAGGCAAAAGAGACCTAGAGGGCAACTTTTTCATTATAGAGGGTGGTACATGTATGGAATGAGCTTCCAGGTGAAGTGGTGGAGACTAGTGCAATCGCAACATTTAAAAGGCATTTGGATGGGTATATGAAATGGAAGGGTTTGGAGGCATATGGGCCGGGTGCTGGCAGGTGGGGTTAGATTGGGTTGGGATATCTGGTCGGCATGGACAGGTTGGACCGAAGGGTCTGTTTCCGTGCTGTACACTCTATGACTCTATGAATACTAGCTATAGACAAATAGAATGATTTGCAAAGACATTGAAAGATAAAAGGCTCAAGTTAGATAATTTCAGACCTGCCTTGGTCAGAGAGGATCCAATTCTTACTTAATAAGAGTAATTAACAGAGAAACTGAGAATGTTACAGGCATAGGGAGGGGTGTAGGTGCTGGAGAATGTTACAAGGCAGCTTAAATTAGTTATAGTCATAGAGTCATAGAGATACACAGCATGGAATCAGACCCTTCGGTCCAACCCGTCCATACTGACCAGATATCCCAACCCAATCTAGTCCCACCTGCCAGCACCCAGCCCATATCCCGCCAAACACTTCCTATTTATATATCCATCCAAATGCCTCTTAAATGTTGCAATTGTACCAACCTCCACCACTTCCTCTGGCAGCTCATTCCATACATCTACCACCCTCTCCGTGAAAAAGGTCTCTTTTATATCTTTCCCCCTCACTCTAAACCTATGCCCTCTAGTTCTGGACTCCCCGACCCCACGGAAAAGACTTTGCCCATTTACCCTATCCATGCCCCTCATAATTTTGTAAACCTCTATAAGGTCACCCCTCAGCCTCCAATGCTTCAGGGAAAACAGCCCCAGCCTGTTCAGCCTCTCCCTATAGCTCAAATCCTCCAACCCTGGCAACATCCATGTAAATCTTTTCTGAACCCTTTCAAGTTTCACAGCATCTTTCCGATAGGAAGGAGACCAGAATTGCACGTAATATTCCAAAAGTGGCCTAACCAATGTCCTGTACAGCCCCAACATGACCTCCCAACTCCTGTACTCAATACTCTGACCAATAAAGGGAAGCGTACCAAACACTTTCTTCACTATCCTATCTATCTGCGATTCCATTTTCCAGGAGCTATGAACCTGCACTCCAAGGTCTCTGTTCAGCAACACTCCCTAGGACCTTATCATTAAATGTATAAGTCCTGCTAAGATTTGCTTTCCCAAAATGCAGCACCGCGCATTTATCTGAATTAAACTCCATCTGCCACTTCTCAGTCCATTAGCCCCTCTGGTCAAGATCCTGTTGTAATCTGTTCACTACACCTCCAATTTTGGTGTCATCTGCAAATTTACTAATTGTACCTCTTATGCTCACATCCAAATCATTTATGTAAATGACAAAAAGTAGAGGACACAGCACCGATCCTTGTGGCACTCCACTGGTCACAGGCCTCTAGTCTGAAAAACAACCCTCCACCACCACCCTCTGTCTTCTACCTTTGAGCCACTACTGTATCCAAATGGCTAGTTCTCCCTGTATTCTGTGAGATCTAACCTTGCTGACCAGTCTCCCATGGGGAACCTTATTGAACATCTTACTGAAGTCTACATAGATCACATCTACCGCCCTCATCAATCCACTTTCTTACTTCTTGAAAAAACTCAATCAAGTTTGTCAGACATGATTTCCGATGCACAAAGCCATGTGGACTATCCCTAATCAGTTCTTGCCTTTCCAAATACATGGACATCCTGTCTCTCAGGATTCCCTCCAACAATTTGCCCCTCACCGACGTCAGGCTCACTAGTCTCTAGTTCCCTGGCTTGTCCTTACCACCCTTCTTGAACAGTGACACCATGTTAGCCAACCTCCAATCTTCTGGCACCTCACCTGTGACTATTGATGATACAAGTATCTCAACAAGGGACCCAGCAGTCACTTCCCTCGCTTCCCACAGAGTTCTAGGGTACACCTGATCAGGTCCTGGGGATTTATCCACCTTTATGCATTTCAAGACATCCAGCACTTCCTCCTCTGTAATATGGACATTTTGCAAAATGTCACCATCTACTTCCCTACAGTCTATGTCTAAACGCACAAATCCCTGCACCTCCTAACAATGCAGAAATGGAAACACATGCAACAAAGCACATTATACTCGAGCCAGGTAGGATCCGAAGTCAGATGCGTTATCCATTACACCACTGGCCCAATGCATAAAATGAATGTCACTGCGAGCAGGGTATTAAAGAGATCAGAAGTCAATCTTGAGATGCTTGATATCCAAACACTGAACAGTTTACATGTCTAATGTTGAATATATTAATCATAGTAAGCAAGCGAAGTGATATTAAAACAAGAGGAGACAAAGTCAACATATTATATTTCTTAATAAAATATTAAACTTGCTGAAACTAGATGGTCAAGCTTATTAATTCAGAAGATTACACAGAAGCAACATTTAAATATGAATATATACATATTCTTATGTGCCTTCCTCCAGGAGTCTCTTCCTTTCAAGTTTGTGAGCATGAATTAGAATTCTCACAATTCAATTCTCGCATCACAATTGCTTTATTATATAAAATAAGAACAGAAAGTGCTAGAAACTCAACACGTCCGGCAGCAACTATGGAGAGAGAAACAGTTCATACCTTGAATCCAAAATGACTCTAATCCTAATAAATGCTGCCAGACCTGCTGAGTTTCAGATTTCTAGCATTCATGGCATTTTGCTCCTAGATGTTTAATAAGTCCTTTCAGCTAATACCACTTAGACAGTTATCCTTAGTATCTCAGGGCTGTGGATATCTACACATATGCTGTGCCCGACACACACACACATTTTTTTTCTCTTCTCATTGGCATAGGTATAATAAATACTGCAACTTGCATTCTCCCATTCACCTTACCTGACCCTCTTACACATTCTGTAGGAACAACTAGTTCAGTCAACTACCTACTGATTTTTTATTCCTGCCTCCCTCTCTGTACTGAAGAACTCGCTGACTTTGGCAACTCTTCCTGCTGATCTAAATCAAAATGAGGAACTCACATTCCACATTTGATAAATATTTAATATGTTATTCCAATTTGTTAAAATGTCAAATTACTGTCTCCCATCACCAGCAAGATTTTTTTTCAAAAACTCCTTGAGATGTAATTTCTAATTTGAATAAACTTACAACATTTAATGTTACTTAACGATTTGGAAAAGTAGCTTACCTCTATTCAGATTGCTTTGATTGCTGTTTCTATGAATATTCTTTTTCTCTTTTTCTTGCTGTTTGCTTCTAACACACATTGCTTTGAATGACTCTGTGATAGTGCTGTGATCTTCAAAATCCTCTGAGTACTCTGTACACACACTATTTCTTTGACAGCTGTCGCTGTTGATGCTGTTATTTGCCTTATTGCTGGAGGTCCTACTGCTTGTAGGAGATTCTCCCTTGTGTCTTCCTGGGGAATGATCTGAGGAACTGTCTTCTAAACTCTTTTCACTGGCCATGATGAAGAATATAACTGATTTGCATCCTTGTGAGTTCAAATGTGTTCACATTGGACCTGGAGGTGGCTGTAAAACCTCCTATAATTTGTATTTTCCTTAAAGTTTTTGTTTTCATGTGCAGCTTCTGCAGAGATAAAGAGATAGTCTGCAAATGTTGGGGATCTGAAATAAAAGCAGAAAATCCTACAGAAACACAGAGGGTCACTCATGATCATAAAAAAAAGTTCTCAAAATGTTGTCTCTACCATTCTCTGCTGCATTGTTCAACATTTTCTGTTTTTACTTGTATGACTTATTTTATTTGTTCATTCATGTTTCCCTATAATCATACAATTATATATCATAGAGAATACCATTCAACTCTTGATGCCTGTGTGGTTTTTAAATTACAAATGTTTTAATTTTGCTTACAGGTCTATGATGTGCTGTATTGTAGTGAGTTATCTGCTTCAGATAGGGTGGTATCTTGTTGAGGTCTGAGCGATTTGAGCTCTGGTGAGATTTATGGCAGCATTGGATGAGAAACCCAATTAGGCCAATCATAACATTGGGAAAGTCTTGCTTCAGGTTTATGCTTTTGACAAGCAGAGTTACGAGTTTCTCAGGAAGCAGCAGCAATTTGCCAACTAAGTGTGATTATTGCTTTTAAATTGCCTTGTTAGTGGGCTAATTCATCTCATTAATATTCAGCTTATCTCACCAAAATCATCAAATAAGCCAGATAAGGGGAAAACTCATCATGGAAATCAAAGCAGGTACTTGGCAAATTCCGCTCACCATTTGTTCTAAAGGGTCTCCATGTTGGACACTGAATCCCATAACCTCAGTACATGCCACATGCAGCCCATGCCCATGGACATTGGCATCTGATATGTGCCACCTTTTAGTAACCTTCATAGCAATTTTCTGATTCATTTACAAGGTGTTCATGTACTTCACATTTACTGCAGATGCAAAGGCAAGAAGCCTCTGTCATAAGGCCACAGTCAAGTCAAGGAGATTGCCTTCACTCAAGGTGTGCTATAGCACAGTAAGTCAAGGGCAACCTCAAATTGCAGTCCAGGGGCTTCTGCACAATCAGTCAGCCAAATGGGATGATATGGAGAGCATCAGAGTATAAGGGGTGAGGAGCCAAATGTCAGACCCCTCACATTTCTTCAGTCTTTCTTCCCCTTTGTGGGCTGTGTTTCTACTGAGAGAGAGGAAGGTAAAGGAGATGAAAGTGTGCGGCACACCTGTTACTTTTGATGCAGTTCGATGGTGTCCCATGTGAATGTTTAGGCAGAGAGCAAGCAGGATGAGTGATGTCAAGCTTTTGGGTGGGAGGGAGTGAGTGTGGAAGATGTTGCAGACAGTATTGAGAGGTAGAGCTTGAGCCTTAGTGGGAGATGGTTACAGTAGCAGAGACAGATCCAGTGTAAGGTATTGGAGAAATGATGGTGGCACTTAGGCTAGCTGAGTGGAGAAGGTCATTGAACTTCTTCCTACAGTGTATAAAAGATGGCTAAGACTACTTTAACCTGGACCAGGTTGGCATGGTCTGGTGCTGTTACCTCCATTGAGGGAAGTGGAATTACCATGTCAGCATCACCCTTGGATGTGGCAGACTCCACATAAATTTCTGCGGTGCATATTGTACATAGTACAGGGCGGCACGATGGTCTAATGGTTAGCATGGTTGCCTCACAGTGCCAGGGACCCCGGTTCAATTCCAGCCTCGGGCAACTGTCTGTATGGAGTTTGCACATTCTCCCAGTGTCTGCGTGGGTTTCATCCCACAATCCAAAGATCAGGCCATGCTAAATTGCCCATAATGTTAGGTGGAATAGTCAGGGTAAATATAGGTATGGGAATGGGTCTGGGTGGGTTACTCTTCAGAGGGTTGGTGTGGACTTGGGCTGAATGGTCTGATTCCATACTGTAGGGAATCTAATCTAATCCATAGACACAGGATAGTTAATGCAGCAAATGCGTGGCTTGAAGGGGAATTTGTGGTGGTGTTCCCATGTATTTGCTGCCCCTATTCTTCTCGATGGAATTCTAATTCTAAGTGGTCATGCGTTTAGTAAATGCTGTCTAAGGATCTCAATTCACCTTTGATAAATTTCTGTAGATAGTACACACTGCTGCTACTAAGCATCATTTGTAATTAACTTCCCCAAGTGGTTTACCATTCTGAAAAATCTCCAGATCTCATTGACATTCTGTTGTTATGGAAATTGGCTTTTTTTTCTTTGGTTTGACATTATCCCTCTTTGTTGCCTCAGTAATCTAATTCTCATTTTTGCAAACTTTCAATTCTTGTTCAATGTGAGACCTATATTCTGGAATGCTCTTAGATCTTTACAGACTCTGTGGTCATACTCCTGTTTTTTAAGTGCATTGTAGAACTATATCATCCCTATAACAAATTACTGCTTTTCTTTTTCTAGAATGAGCCAATTAAACTTCAAATCCACCCTTGGTTACATTTCTTTTACAATTAAAATATATGCTTTCCCCCCACCCCCATACTGTTCTACTGTTAATAGTCCACTTCTATCTACCCTATCCATCTTTCCTTGTAATCTGCATCCAAAAGAAAAAAACAAAATGTTCTTGCCTTACTTCTTACTCTTTTCTGACACATTCAATGGTTTGACTTTATGGTCTAGAAGATCATATACTCCTGCTTTTATTATGTACTAGACTATAGAAGATTATGCACAACTGAACATTTTTGACCAGATGCTCATTAAATACAGTGGTGGATTGCGTATTACAGATTATTGTAAAGCTAATATTGACAGTCAAATCAAAGCTCTACAGTAGTTTTTTTGGGGGGAGTGGAAGTGTGTGCAGAAGCATTACAACAAAGATGCATGGAATGAAGGCGGTTAGCTTGAATATTTCCACTATACAAGAATGGAGACAATACTTTTAAAAACGTGTTTATTCTCTTCAGAGGACCTTTTTTTTGGATATATCGCTGAATAGTTTAGAAACTATCTGATAACTGTAGCTTTCTTTTTTTTTGCTGCCACATGATTAGACAGAATATTTTGGTGCAATGTGATATGTGAACATAAGCAATGGGTCAAAGGTTTTGCAAAATATTACCACCAAACAGAAAAAAACTGGAAAATCAAATTGGAAATAAAAACAAGCAAACACAGCATTAGAAATTGGTTATGTCCTGTTTTTGATGACTGTAAGCAATGATGTACAGACAGCTCATACATATTGGAAGCCTGATGTTCACCACGAATTGAGCCTAAAGCCTCATTTCTATACTTTGAAAGAGCAGCCTCCTGATGCTATTTTCTTTACTCAAGGGAATGAACATGGTTTTGTTTTTAGGTCAGTAATGGAGGGGGAAAGAGGTGGCAATTAATGGATGACAGTGATATGCCCTGGGGAGTACTGCAAAAACAGGAAATATAAGACTGTTTCTTCATATCAAGCATTTTTTGAACAAAATCTATTGATTGTTTAGGCAGCTACTTATTAATTACAATTGTTGCTAAGATTCCTGAATGGTCTGTGTCCACTGACAACTGGCTATCTTAACAGTGGTGTCCTGGAAGAAGTGTTGGGTCCCTCATTTACATATGGGGTCTGCTGTATTTTGCACATTCTGAGGCCGATGTCCTCACGTACTTTGTATTTTAGTTGTGAAATGTTTCAGTGGAAAATATCATTTTTACCAAACAATTGACAAATATTTGTTGAACAATGTTGTCAATGTAAATTCCACCTGCTAGAGTTCTACAGCTCTTACAAGACTAAAATTTTAAATTTTAGTTTCAGATATTTCTTGCAGTTTAACTAGAACATACCTTTAGAGTAACGTAACTAAATTGACTTTGTCTAAAGCAATTAGCCTCCATGATATCTCTTGCATTTCTTTTATGTTCTTATGTTTAATCAAGGCCCAATTTTAAATGAGTTTCCTGAAAAAAACTTGGCAAATATATTATGTGGGTCCCACTATTTATCATTAATACACACCTCTTCGCAGTTGAATGAGTAAATTTTACTTAACTAGATTGTCAGAAATCTAAGGCATTGTCTGTGCTCACTTAGATAATCTGTAGCCAGGTAGTAGAGTGAATGCTGCTTTGGCCTGAAAGTCCTGTGGTGAGGGAGATGCAATAGTAGGGCTCCCTCTTCCTTTCATAATAAAGCATTTGTGGAATTAGATCTGTTACAACTGATTATTCCTGAAGATCAAATATATCAGACAACAGCATTTTTAAATTCATACATGCAGAATGCCTGCTTTATGGTTCAGGCATTGTGTTAATATGTGCTGGCTCTTGCACACCTTCAGGAATAAAAACCGCAGTGACAAAAATAACAATTATTAATTGTAAACACAGTGAAATTTATGGTCTCTCTACATAAGCTTCATTGAATGATACAACTAAAAAGGACACAACCGGCCAATCACATTTACGTGTGGGTATTTGAATAGGAAGGTTGAGAGGGATATGAGCCAAATGCTAATGGGACAGGTCAGATTGAGATGTCTAGTAGGCTGGACGTGTTGGACTAAATGATCTGTTTCCATGCTGCATGACTGTACAATTGTTGGAAAAAGCTATTTGATTAGTTTTACCATCATTCTATTAGTTTTACAATAGTAATGGAAAAGGATAAACTGGATCTAAAAGTTAAAGTTCTAAGTTGCAGGGAAATCAGGAGGGCAAAAAGGGGACATGGAGATAGCTTTGGCAAATAGGATTAAGGAGAATCCAAAAGGATTCCACAAATATAGTAAGGACAAAAAGGTAATTAGGGAGACAATAGAGTCCTCTAAAGATCAGCAAAGTCATCTATGTGTGGAACTGCAGGAGATGGGGTAGATATTAAAATGAGTATCTTGCATCAGTTTACTGTAGAGACAGACATGAAAGATAGAAGATATGGGGAAATAAATAGTGACATCTTGACAAATGTCCATATTAAAGAGAAGGAGATGTTGAACGTCTTAAAAGAATAAAAGTGGATGTACCCTAGAACTCTGTGCGAAGCAAGGGAAGTGATTGCTGGGTCCCTTGCTGAGATATTTATATTAACGACAGCGATAGGTGAGGTGCTGGAAGACTGGAGGGTGGCTAATATGGTGCCACTATTTCAGAAAGGTGGTAAGAAAGAGCCAGGAAGTTATAGACCAATGAGCCTGACATCAGTGGTGGGGAAGTTGTTGAAGGGAATTCCTGAGGGACAGGATTTACATGTGTTTGGAAAGGCAAGGACTGATTAGGGATAGTGAATAAGGTTTTGTGCATGAGAAATCGTATTTCCTCAGCTTGACTGAGTTTTTTGAAGAAGGAACGAAGAGAATTGATGAGGGCTGAGCAGTGGACTTGATCTACTTGGACTACAGTAAGGTGTTTGACAAGGTTCTTCATGGTAGATTGGTTAGGAAGGTTAAATCACATGGAATACAAGGAGAACTAGTCATTTGGATACAGAACTGGCTGGAAGGTACAAGACCGAGGTAGTGTTGGAGGGTTGTTTTTCAGACTGGAGACCTGTGACCAGCAGTGTGCCACAAGCTTCAATGCTGGATCCATTGCTTTTCGCATTTTGGAAAGACAAATCAGGGCAGGACTTATACATTTAATGGTAAGGTCCTGGGTGCGCTGCTGAACAAAGAGACCTTGGAGTGCAAGTTCATAGTTCCTTGAAAGTGGAGTCACAGGTAGATAGGATAGTGAAGAGGGCATTTAATATGGTTGCCTTTATTGTTCAGAGCATTGAGTATAGGAATAGGGACATCATATTGTGACTATAAAGGACATTGATTAGGCCACTTTTGGAATACTGTACATGCAATTCTGGTCTCCCTGTTATAGGAAGGATGTGACAAAACTTGAAAGGATTCAGAAAAGATGTACAAGGATGTTGCCAGGATTGGAGGATTTCAGCTATAGGGAGAGATTGAAAAGGCTGGCGCTAGTTTGCCTGCAGTGTCAGAGGCTGAGGGGTGACCTGAAAGAGGTTCACAAAACTATGAGGAGCATGGATAGGATAAATAGACAAGGTCTTTTCCCTGGGAATGGGATAGTCCAAAACTAGAGGGCATAGGTTTAAGGTGAGAGGAAAAAGATTGAAACGGGACCTAAGAGGCAACTTTTCATGCAGAGGGTGGTGCGTGTATGGAATGAGCTGCCGAAGGAAGTCGTTGAAGTATAATAACAACATTTAAAAGGCATCTGGATGAGTCTATAAATAGAAAAGTTTAGAGGGGTATGGGCCAAATGCTGGCAAATGGGATGAGATTAACTTAGGTTGGCTGGTCAGCATAGCTGAAGGGTCTATTTCTGTGCTGCAAAACTCTATGACTCTACTCCTATCAGGCTTAGGGTTCCAACCATTGTAGTTCACTGCCATTAGTGCTCATTCCTAGTTATTTTCTAATCAACCTGCTCAGAGTGTTGTTATTACACACCACTGGAAGAGATGAGACTGAAACCCAGGTCTCCTGACTCAGAGGTAGGGACACTACCACTGTGCCACAAGATTCCTAATTATTCTGAATTGAGTCACAGGAGCTACCTTATCATGAATGGGAGAGGATAAACCATTGAGAATCTTAATGAGACAATAATATGGTTTATTGTATGATATCAATAGGTACACCTAACATTGATTGGTCATGAATAATTAAAACAATCAGCAAAGATGAGGCATGTCTCTTTACCTAAACATTGTGACATCATCAGATCGTGTGGAGCTAATGCAACTTCAACATTAACTCTTTCAGAACCATTACTTTATACACTTCCTTCTCAATTATGTTGTTCCTTTTTGAAAGTTACAAATAAATTAAAGCAATGCAATCCAGATCATATAGTTCAATCTGTGAAAAAAAGCTCTTCTCCAGCTCCGGCAGATTTTCCTGCATTTCTAAATGTCTACACATCAACAAGAAATCGAGAGGGTTTTTTTAAAAAACAATTGTATGACAAATTGAAAGATTGAAGGCGAAGACACCCACTTGAAAAATGAAATCGCTAAGATGAATCATATGCTTTACTTATTTTGGGGAGGGGGTGGTGGTAACAGTGGATACAGCCTTCTGCTGATTTCTGTTGTTTAAATTTGAATGCTGCTGTCATGAGAGACATGCCAGGTAGTGCAACAGGCATCAATAGATGTCAATTTGACCATCCTTATTAATTTCACTATTTGTAACAGTGCCTTACGCTACCAATCAAACTTCTCCCTACTGACGTCATCAACACTCACCATTTAAACAAAAACACCCGGACATTCGGATCTACAGAATTTTAACTCAAGGCCATTCTTTTTGAATTTTGACTTTTTTTTCCAAATTAAAGAGTTTTCTGAAGGTAAGTTTCCCACTTTGAAAGATGACAACATGTCTGTTTAAAATTTTCAACAAATAACTTACGAAAAATGCTTCTTCCATGCAGGAACAAAGCAATACAAACAAAAACAACCCCAGAGCAATGCAGCAGGACGCACTGAGGCGGCGGTGGTCGTCCTCTCAGGAGAAACTGATGGAATCCATCTCGCACCCGTAAGTAGATAGAAGCTGGTCATAAACATGACTTACCGGTTTATTCTAAGACGCTGCTGAATGAAACACGAATCGTCCATGAGACCTATATCTGCAATGAACAGGACTCGAAGGATGAGTTCCATCGACATGTCACAATCTACGCCACAATGGTTCACAGGAATCGAATGGTTAGAGTATCAAATATTTAGATCCATCGCCTTGGAAACGGTCGAAGGGGCACTCAGCGCACATGCATCCAATGTTGCCTCCAGGGAATTGTAGTTCATTTCTTCTTCACCTTTCGTTTCAATCCGAGGGACAGAGAGAATGCTCTGTAATTGCACATAGTACTGGTCTTTGCTGTTCAAAATAAGATTATGAAAATATCGGTTGCACTTGCAATCCGACAATGTTCACACGCACTGAAGGAATGGCTCTGGCTCCAAAACAACACCAACAACAATCTGCGTTTATATGGTGATGTTCGCGTTATAAGGCGCCTGAAGGCGCTATGCCAGGATGTAAGCATACATAATTTGGCGACCGGACGCATAGAATAATAGAATCCCTACCGCGTGGAAGCAGGCCATCTAAATTATGTCCAATGTTGTTGTCCTCCTTCAGGAGGGATGTAGTTGCATTGGAAGCAGTTCAGAGGAGTTTCACTAGATTGATTCTACAGAGGAGGGGTTTGTCATATGATGAGAGATTGAGCAGTTTAGGCTTATTGTCTCTCAAATTTAGAAGAATGAGAGGAGACCTAACCGAGGTATATAGGTATTAAGGGAGATTTCCAAAGTAGATGTACAGCAGATTTTTCCCCTGAGTGGGGTAATCTAGAATGAGAAGTCATTAGTTTTAGGATATGAGATAGCAGATTTCAAATAGAGATAAGGAGGAATTACTTGTCTCAAATGATCATGAATCTGGAATTCATTACCCCAGCATGCAGTGCATGCTGAAACATTGAGTAAATTTAAGGAGGAGATAGATAGATTTTTCATTGTAACAGCTTGAAGGGTTATGGAAAACAGGCAGGAAAGTAGAGTTGAGGCCAAGCTGAGATTAGCCATGATCGTACGTACTGAATAGTGGAACAAGCTCGCGCATAATAATTTTAGTTTTATTTTATTAGATTTTATTGTCACGTGTGCTCGAGTACAGGAATACAGTGAAAAGTGTACAAGTTACTATTCTCCAGAGCCATCATAGAATACTAAGGACAGGATTAAAAAAAGCAAAAATAAAAGAAACAGCCAGAAGAAAAGGAAACATCCAAATCACTCCTCTGCCTTCACCATGAGATGAGTCCTTGCTGCCAGAGAAACAAAGCCACAAAGTCCATCCCATAGTCTGCAAACACCTCAGGCGCCTGAGTCCCTGCGTGTCACTACAGCTGAGATGCCATTACCTTCGCCGTCAGGTACCTAGGCCAAGCTGCTGGAACCGTATCTGCATTCTTCAGCGCTACCTTGCCTCCACAGACATTGTTGCTGCCATGACTCAGCAATGTGCCGATCTTGGCAATGCAGCTCCCACTGATGTTGCTGCGTCCCGAACTGGACTCAAATTCGATGCTGGGCCCACCATGCCAAAGCAGCTGGTGCCTCGTCATGGCTTACGTTGTGTCTGCTGCTGCCTCCTGGGACTGCTGTTTCAGCAAGGAAACAAGGCCACTGCTGCCGACACTCCAGGAAGGAACAGCTCCCACCGCTGCCGACACTCCAGGAATGAACCATTCCCACCGCTGCCGACACTCTGGGAAGGATCCATTCCCACCGCTGCCGACACTCCGGGAAGGAACCATTCCCACCACTGCCGACACTCTGGGAAGGAACCATTCCCACCACTGCTGACACTCCAGGAATGAACCATTCCCACCGCTGCCGACACTCCGGGAATGAACCATTCCCACCGCTGCCGACACTCCAGGAAGGAACAGCTCCCACCGCTGCCGACACTCCGGGAATGAACCATTCCCACCGCTGCCGACACTCCGGGAAGGAACCATTCCCACCGCTGCCGACACTCTGGGAAGGAACTGTTCCCACCGTTGCTGACACTCTGGGAAGGAACTGCTCCCACCACTGCCAACAGTCCAGGAAGGAACCATTCCCACTGGTGCCAACAGTCTGGGAAGGAATCCTTGCCATCACTGCTAACACTCCAGAAGAAACCATTCCCATCAATGCCGACACTCCGGGAAGGAACCATTCCCACCACTGCTGACACTCTGCGGAGGAACCGCTCCCACTGCTGCCGACACTCCAGGAAGGAACTGTTCCCACTGCTGCTGACACTCCAGGAAGGAACCTTTCCCACCGTTGCTGACACTCCGGGAAGGAACCGTTCCCACCGCTGCCAACACTCTGGGAATGAACCATTCCCACTGCTGCCAATACTTCGGGAAGGAACCGCTCCCACTGCTGCTGATACTCTGAGAATGAACCATTCCCACTGCTGCCGATACTCTGGGAATGAACCATTCCCACTGCTGCCGATACTCTGGGAAGGAACCGTTCCCACCGCTGCCGACATTCCGTGAAGGAACCGCTCCCACCGCTGCTGATCCTCCGGGAAGGAACCGCTCCCACTGCTGCCGATACTCCGGGAAGGAACCATTCCCACCGCTGCTGACATTCTGGAAAGGAACCATTCCCACCGCTGCTGACATTCTGGAAAGGAACCGTTCCCACCGCTGCTGACACTCCAAGAAGGAACTGTTCCCGCCGCCGCCAACAGTCCAGTAAGGAACCGTTCCCACCACTGCCAACAGTCCTTCCCATCACTGCCAATACTCTGGGATGGAACGTTCCCATCACTGCTGACACTCCAGGAAGAAACCATTCCTAACCGGTGCCAATACTCTGGGAAGGAATCCTTGCCATCACTGCTGACACTCCGGGAAAGAACCATTCCTACCACTGCTGACATTCTGTGAAGGAACCGCTCCCATCGCTGCTGACACTCTGGGAAGGAACTGCACCCCTTGCTGCTGACACTCTGGGAAGGAACCGTTCCCATCACTGCCAACATTCCAGGAAGGAACTGTTTCCACTGCTGCCAACATTCTGGGAAGGAAACAATCCCACCACTGCTGACACTCTGGGAAGGAACAGCTCCCAGCGCTGCCGACACTCCGGGAAGGAACAGCTCCCAGCGCTGCTGACATTCCGGGAAGGAACTGTTCACACCGCTGTCAACATTCCAGAAGGAACCATTCCCACCATTGCTGACATTCCGGGAAGGAACTGCTCCTACTGCAGCTGACACTCCAGAAAGGAACCATTCCCACCATTGCCAACATTTCGGGAAGGAAACGTTCCCACCGCTGCTGACATTCTGGGAAGGAACTGTTCCCACTGCTGCTGAAACTCCAGGAAGGAACTGCTCCCACCACTGCCGACCCTCCAGGAAGACACTGTTCCCACTGCTGCTGACACTCCAGAAAGGAACCGCTGCCACCACTGCCGACATTCCAGGGAGGAACTGTTCCCACCTGCTGCCGAAACTCTGGGAAAGAATCGCTCCCATTGCTGCTGACCCTCCTGCTCCTATCGCTGCCAAAACCCCAGGAAGGAACCGCTCCCACCATTGCTGAAACTCTGGGAATTAACCGTTCCCATCACTGCCAGCATTCTGGGAAGGAACTCTCTCCACTGATGCCGAACCTCTGGGAAGGAAGTGTTCCCACCATTGCTGACATTCTGGGAAGGAAACAATCCCGCCACTGGCGACACTCCAGGAAGGAACTGTTCCTGCTGCTGCCAACATTTTGAGAAGCAACAATTCCAGCCGCTGCCAACCCTCAGGGAAGGAACCATTCTGCTGCTGCCATCACTCCAAGAAGGAACTGTTCTCACCGCTGCCGAAACTCCGGGAAGTAACTGTTCCCGCTGCTGCCGACATTCCGGGAAGGAACTGTTCCACTGGCTACCAACCCTCTGGGAAGGAACCATTCCTGCTGCTGCTGACACTCAGAGAAGAAATTGCTTCTGTCGCTGCCAACACCCAATTACAATTGGCCTCACTGAAGTTGAGGTTGTCAACTTCCTGCTTCCAAGTTTCCTGCTTCTTGCTACTGATGTTCTCTCTGGAGTGTGAGTAAATAGATTTTATTTAAAGTTAGACATCTGTATCAGGCCCATTATTCTTTCAGTACCGAGAAGTTTTGATTAAAACTGAGTAGTGCAATCACCACCAAATATCCCCACTACTCTGTTGGAGGGAAGGTTACTTTTGAAAGGCTGAAGGTAATTCTGCATAAGACACTACCCCAAAGAATTCCTGCAGTGATGTCCTAGAATTGAAATGATTGCCCTCAAACAAGTACAATCATCTTTGTCTACGGTAGGGGTGACTCAGTTGGTTCGGAATGAAGTGTGTGGGGATGGGTAGTGTTCAGCACTAATCAAAACTGAAAATTTAACTAAATTATTCATATGAAGTAGGAGGACACAGACTGGATATTGTTCATTTACTGCTCACAGTGCCTTCCCATGATTTATAAGGCTCAATTTAAGATTGTGATTGTTTGCACATAGTTTACCTGGATTGTTGCAGTCACAAACACTCCACAATTTCAATGTCACTAAAGACGAGGCAACTTGCCCTCTAGATCACATGGCATCCTGACTTGGACACTGACAACCACTCCTTTATTGCCACTGAGTTGCTATTCTGAAAATCCTTGCTTAGTCATGGTGAAAACACCATTCCCGCAAAGAATGAACTTGTTGAAAGGATAGATCCATGACCATCTTCCCAAGAAAACTCAGGATGGAAAATAACAGTGGCCTTTCCAGTATCATTGACAAAACAAGACAAAGAGAAAATTTTCCACTTCTACCTCGATAAAGTCCAACCAATCTTCCCACATTTTATCCTGGTTTAAGACAGCAAAAACCTTCGGACTGCACAGCGCTATTCTGGAATATTCTCTCACAGTTGCCAACTGTCTGCTCTCAGACCACATATGTTTTCTCCGTGTAACATTTGATCATCTTCTACTATGGTGCGAAAGTTCATTGATCTGAAGCTACGAACACTAGTGCTACAAATATCTCAATATCAACCATGGCATGGTTGGTATGGTGTTTAATTTTCAGAAGGTTGTTCAGTCCCCTTAGCAGGGAAACAATCACTATTTCAATGCAGTACTGAAGGAACATGTTGAATTTCTAGTAATGCTGTCTTTCAGATGAGAAGTTAAACCTAAGGCCTGCCTGCTCTCGCAGATGGACACAAAAGAGCCCATGACACGATTTTGAAGAAAAGTACAGGAGTTAGCCTGGGTATTCTGGCCAATATTTATTTATCTGATTCTGGGTAATCCAAGATGGAGGACAGGAAAAATTGCTGGCTGTAACAGCTACTCCTTTTTTTTTGAAGTATTTTAGGTGTTGGAGGTGATTTCCTCGAATTCCAGGAGCAGCAATTACTGTTTCATATGCTGTTGCATTGTTTTGGAACTTTGGGAGAAAAAAGTCAAAACAACAGCAGTTTTAAAAAGGAAGAGGTACAGACAAAGGAAGCACATGGTGAGATCAGTGCAGGAGAGAGAGAGAGAGAGAAAGAAACTGACACCACAGTGAACCTGCACAGTTACTGCCTTTGCTGTTTGAGTTCATGTATCGCTGTACATTGGAGTGCATCTGGGAAAATTAACAAACAGTGAAATTCACAACTGATCTTGGAGAAACTGTTTGGGCGAAGTCACAGCACAGAAACAGATAAGTGAATAGTTTTAAGTGTGGCCTACAGAATATCTGCAGTAGTGAGTAGAGTGGGTTCTTTGTTGATTATATGTTTTTGGTATATGTCTCTTGATTAAACTTAAAATATAAGCCATAACTATTAATTTAACCTGGGGCAATGTTTTGTAGATGAATAAGACAGTGTTATTTTCTGGGTCTGTAGATTGTAAAGGAGTAAAAACGGTCTTTAGTAGAGTGATATGTGCTTCTTGTCAGATGTGGGAGTTTAAAGAGTGTTTACGGATTACTGTGGATTATATCTGCAATAAATGCTGTTGGTTGCGAATCCTATCAAATTGAATGGATTGGTTGGAGAGACAGTTAGATGCAATGAGAAATTTGCAACAGCAATGGTATGTGATGGATGGCAGTTATAGGAAGGGGGAAAAGTTACAGAGACAGCCACACAGATGTTTTAACTCCAGGAAAGGTAATAGAGGTAGGTAGTTCGTGCAGGAGTCTTCTGTGGCTATCAAACAAGTATGCTGTTTTGGAAAATGCAGGGGGTGATCGATTCACAGGCGAACGTAGCACAAACAGCCAGGTTTCTGGTATTGAGACTGGCTCTAATGCAATGAGGGGCACTTTGGGTTCCAAGACATCAATTGTGTTAGGGGACTCTCTTGTCCAAGGTACAGACAGATAAAAAATTAGAGTAGTGTGTTGCTTCCCTGGTGCCAGGATCAAGAATGTCTCAGAAAGGGTGCAGAATATTCTCAAGGGAAAGAAGGGCCAGCAAGAGGTCCACATTGAAACCAACGACAGAAGAAGGGAAAAGGTTGAGATTCTGAAGGGAGATTACAGAGAGTTAGGCAGGAATTTAAAAAGGAGGTCCTCGAGAGTCGTAATATCTGGATTACCTCTGGTACTATGAGCTAGTGAGGGCAGGAATAGGAGGATAGAGCAGATAATTGCATGGTGGAGGAGCTGGTGTATGGGAGAAGAATTCACATTTTTGGATCATTGGAATCTCTTTTGGGGTAGAGGTCACCTGTACAAGAAGGATGGATTGCACCTAAATTGGAAGGGGACTGATATACTGGCAGGGAGATTTGCCAGAGCTGCTCGGGAAGATTTAAACTAGTAAGGTGGGGGGGGTGGGATCCAGAGAGATACTGAGGAAAGAGATCAATTTGAGACTGGTACAGCTGAGAACAGAAGCGAGTCAAACAGTCAGGGTAGGCAGGGACAAGATAGGACTAATAAATTAAACTACATTTATTTCAATGCAAGGGGCCTAACAGGGAAGGCAGATGAACTCAGGGCATGGTTAGGAACATGGGACTGGGATTTCATAGCAATTACAGAAACATGGCTCAGGGATGGACAGGACTGGCAGCTTAATGTTTCAGGATACAAATGCTACAGGAAGGATAGAAAGGGAGGCGAGAGAGGAGGGGGAGTGGCATTTTTGATAAGGAATAGCATTACAGCCGTACTGAGGGAGGATATTCCTGAAAATACATCCAGTGACCTTATTTGGATGGAACTGAGAAATAAGAAAAGGATGATCACCTTATTGGGATTATATTATAGACCCCCTAACAGTCACAGGGAAATTGAGAAACAAATTTGTAGGAGATCTCAGCTATTTGGAAGATTAATAGGGTGGTTATGGTAGGGGATTTTAATTTTCCAAATATAGACTGGGACTGCCATAGTGTTATAAAGGTTTAGATGGAGATGAATTTGTTAAGTGTGTACAAGAAAATTTTCTGATTCAGTATGTGGCTGTACCTACTAAAGAAGGTGCAAACCTGACCTACCCTTGGGAAATAAGGCAGGGCAGGTGACTGAGGTGTCAGTGGGGGAGCACTTTGGGGCCAGTGACCATAATTCTATTAGATTTAAAGTAGTGATGGAAAAGGATAGACCAGATCTAAAAGTTGAAGTTCTAAACTGAAGAAAAGCCAATTTTGACGGTATTAGGCAAGAACTTTCAAAAGCTGATTGGGAGCAGATGTTCACAGGTCAAGGGGCGGCTGGAAAATGGGAAGCCTTCAGAAATGAGAAAACGAGAATCCAGAGAAAGTATATTCCTGTCAGGGTGAAAGGAAAGGCTGGTGGGTATAGGGAATGCTGGATGACGAAAGAAATTGAGGGTTTGGTTAAGAAAAAGGAGGAAGCATATGTCAGGTATAGACAGGATAGATCGAGTGAATCCTCAGAAGAGTATAAAGGCAGTTGGAGTATAATTAAGAGGAAACCAGGAGGGCAAAAAGGGGACATGAGATAGCTTTGGCAAATAGAATTAAGGAGAATCCAAAGGGTTTTTATAAATACATTAAGGACAAAAAGGTAACTAGGGAAAGAATAGGGCTGCTCAAAGATCAGCAGGGCAGCCTTTGTGTGGAGCCGAGCATTTTGCATCAGTATTTACAATGGAAAAGGACATGGAAGACATAGAATGTAGGGAAATAGATGCTGACATCTTGAAAAATGTCCATATTACAGAGGAGAAAGTGCTGGATGTTTTGAAAAGCATAAAAGTGGATAAATCCCCAGGACCTGATCAGGTGTACCCTAGAACTTTTTGGGAAGTTAGGGAAGTGATTGCTGGGCCTCTTGCTGAGATATTTGTGTCATCAATAGTCACAGGTGAGGTGCCAGAAGACTGCAGGTTGGCTTATGTGGTGCCACTGTTCAAGAAGAGTGGTAAGGACAAGCCAGGGAAGTGGAGACTAGTGAGCCTGACGTCGATGGGGGGGCAAGTTGTTGGAGGGAATCCTGAGGGACAGGATATACATGTATTTGGAAAGACAAGCACTGGTTATGGATAGTCAACATGGCTTTGTGCATGGGAAATCATGTCTCACAAACTTGATTGGGTTTTTTCAAGGAGTAACAAAGAGGATTGATGAGGGCAGAGCATTAGATATGATCTATATGGACTTCAGTAAGGCGTTCGATAAGGTTCCCCATGGGAGACTGGTTAGCAAGGTTAGATCTCACGGAATACAGGGAGAACTAGCCATTTGGATGCAGAACTGGCTCAAAGGTAGAAGACAGAGGATGGTGGTGAAGGGTTGTTTTTCAGACTGGAGGTCTGTGACCAGAGAAGTGCCACAAGGATCGGTGCTGGGT
The DNA here is from genome assembly GCF_047496795.1 of Chiloscyllium punctatum. Classification (NCBI taxonomy): domain Eukaryota; kingdom Metazoa; phylum Chordata; class Chondrichthyes; order Orectolobiformes; family Hemiscylliidae; genus Chiloscyllium; species Chiloscyllium punctatum. Next base: position 81,699,812 of record NC_092753.1, on the reverse strand, counting down.
CCATTACTTTTTGTCATTTATATAAATGATCTGGATGTGAGAATAAGAGGTACAGTTATTAAGTTTGGAGGTGTAGTGGACAGTGAAGAAGGTTACCTCAGATTATAACAGGATCTTGATCAGATGGGCCAATGGGCTGAGAAGTGGCAGATGGAGTTTAATTCAGATAAATGCGAGTTGCTGCATTTTGGGAAAGCAAATCTTAGCAGGGTTTATTCACTTAATGGTAATGTCCTAGGGAGTATTGCTGAACAAAGACACCTTGAGGTGCAGGTTCATAGCTCCTTGAAAGTGGATTCGCATGTAGATAGGATAGTGAAGAAGGCGTTTGGTATGCTTTCCTTTATTGGTCAGAGTATTGAGTACAGGAGTTGGGAGGTCGTTGTGGCTGTACAGGACATTGGTTAGACCATTGTTGGAAATATTGTGTGCAGTTCTGGTCTCCTTCCTATCGGAAAGATGTTGTGAAACTTGAAAGGGTTCAGAAAAGGTTTACAAAAATATTGCCAGGGTTGGAGGATTTGAGCTATAGGGAGAGGCTGAAGAGTCTAAATAGACAAAATCTGGGGTGGGGGAGTCCAGAACGAGAGGGCATAGGTTTAGGATGAGAGGGAAAAGATATAAAAGAGATCTAAGGGACAATGTTTTCACGCAGAGGGTGGTACATGTATGGATTGAGGTGCCAGAGGAAGTGGTGAAGGCTGGTACAATTGCAACATTTAAAAGGCATTTGGATGGGTATATGAATAGGAAGGATTTAGAAAAATATGGGCCAAGTGCTGGCAGGTGGGACTAGATTGGGTTGCGATATCTGATCGGCATGGACGGGTTGGACCAAAGGGTCTGTTTCCATTCTGTAATCTCTACGACTCAATCATCAATATCGTCAGAACAACATTATCAAATTGCTGTTTGTGGGAGTGCTTTGAGCTTGAATTAACTGCTGCATTCCTTCTCTTACAATTGTCAGTACACCTCATAAGTGTGTAATTAATTGTAAAGCACTTTGGGATATCCATAAAATGAAAGTTGTTCTGACGTTAGGTCTTCTGCACAAGCATTTCAACCCATGAACACACAATCTGAAATATTGCTATAATGACTTTTGCTATAATGATCTATTCCTCTTCATACTTGTCAATTCTTTTCCCATCTTTTAAGATAGTTGACCACACCATCTTTTCCCAACATCTCTGTTGTCTAGATGGACAGGACTACCTTCATCTGGTTCAATTTCTATCTATTCAGTTGCAGATATGAAGTATTCAATGATTTCAGCACTGGCATTGTTACCTTTCGCATTCCCAAAGGATCAATCCTTGGCTCTGTCTATTTTTTCCTCCAAAGGTTTCCCCCTCACCTGTAAACATGACAGGTTCCATACTGCCCAACCTCTCTTGCCAACCCCACTGCTCCTGAAATATCACTCAACTTTTCTGATGCTCAAATGAGCAGAAATTTCCTCCATTTAAACTGATATTTCTCCTGGCCTTGCCTTAAATTATCTGTTCCTGAAACCCTCAACATGTCTTTCTTATTGTAGTCCTGACTATTCTAATGCTGTTATAAACTGGTCTCCCAGTTCCCCATGTGTAAATATCAATTCACCCAAAATTCTGCAACTGGTGTCCTAACTTGCACCACGTTCTGTTCATCATCATCCCTTGTTCTCAATGACCTACACTGGCTCTCAGTCTGGCAATACCTCATTCTCAACTGTGTACAAATCACTCCAAAATCAAATCACTCCATAGTCAACGCCCTCCCCCCAACCACCCCAACAAAGTTTGCTCCCGCCCTCAAACCCTGCCCTCTATCAAAATGCTAATTCTCATTGTTACATCATTAAGGGTTTGTATTTAGTTGCCAAGGCCTTGACATGCCAAATTCTCTTCACAAACTCTCTTTTTTCTCTAATATGCTACTTTGATGCTATTTTGTTTGATGACGCCATTGTGTGCTGGACATTTTAATTAATTCAAATGTGCTACCGACATGCAGTTGTTATTTTAGAGACTCACACGCCCTTTTCAATCTTAGTTTGTTTGCTAGTTCTTTAACATCCATAGCACCGTACAATTTGAAGTCCGTTGCTATATATGTTGCATCTTTACAATCTCGATTTAAAAAAAAGTCGATGGACAAAAATGTGACTTTTTCCACCATCTCAGCTTATTGGTAACATTGTACTGTACACCGTCGCCAGTTTTCTGCTGAACTAGTGTACAGGGAGAAAGTGAGGACTGCAGATGCTGGAGATCAGAGCTGAAAATGTGTTGCTGGAAAAGCGCAGCAGGTCAGGCAGCATCAAAGGAGCAGGAGAATTGACGTTTCGGGCATGAGCCCTTCTTCAGGAAGGGCTAGTGTACCTACATCGAGTGTACAGTCCTAGTTTGTTTTCTTTCTAATTTGAATACGGAACTAGCAGATGTTTTATCTATCTTGACTTATCAATCAGCCCGTTTCCGCGATAAGCCCCATTTCACGAGCTGGAATGGAAATCGCTTGCTCCTGTTTTTTTTTCAATCAATAAGCTATATAAATGCTTCTTCGAGAACCTTTACTCTTGGTGCTGTAACCATCAGGGACAAAATTTTAGATTATTAAAAAATATATGCAAACTGCTCTAAACTTAAACTAACTACACCTCTGCAGTTGCGTTCCTACGATCTTATTGGTTTGTGCCCTTCACTTGCCATATAGGGAGGGAGCGCAACTTCACACCCGGCCGTGGAGAGGCAATGCTTGTTGGGAGGGGGTATGATTGACGGGGAGCTTGGCCACTCGTGAGCAGGATTGTCATCAGGGCGCTTGTAGCTGTGCTGTTAGCGACCAATCAGAGCGCGGGTTTTCGTTCTCCTGTAGCGGGACTCCCCTGGGCTACGCTGAAGCTGCTTGTCTGTGCATGGGTGGGAACCTGCCAGGTTCAATTCGTTGCAGATATTTTCGCCTCCTCTGCCTTTTTTTTTGTTTTTCCCTCTATTTCTTTGGTCGGAGGCGGTGTCAACGTTGAGAAGCCATGGTGATCAAGGTCTTTATTGCAAGCCAGTCCGGTTCTACCGCGGTAAGTGAGGCTTGTTTTAAGTTTTTTTTTGTCTCCATTCACTGTGGAGGAGCTGCGTTTATTTTTATATCGAGCACAGCTGATAATACATACCAGACACAGACCAGCAATCAGTCAAACACAGACACTTCCCCACGCAGATAGTGTGCAGAGAATCTTCCAGAACCCAAAGTTGCATATTTACTTTCTCACAATTTGGACGAAATTTTGAACTAAACAATCCTGCATTAATTTATGAATTATCTTGCATTTAAACGGTGTGTTATAATAAGGCGACAGCTGTATATAATCGGTTGCAGAGAATAGATTTTAGGCTTCCACGATGCTTAAGACAATGGTGACTGAGCTGTACAAGGTTTCGCAATGTGTCACTGATCTCTGAATTGGTTGACCTCAGCACAGTTGATTCTGCGGCTGTTGCAAAAACTTTCAATACTGTACTCCAGGGCTAGGGAAGAAAAACTCGTCTTTTGGAGTCCTAGTCCAGTGATCCTTTTTGGCAATATGTCTATGTACCCATGCCTAGTTATTTGATCTCAACGAGAGTGCTGTTTCTGGGGGAGAAGTGATGGCTTGTTTCAGCTGGGTTTCTGTGCCTGATTATTACCTGTTAACGCGCTGAAAATGTGTCTTTGAAGAACAATTTGCGCTGATTGCATTAATAAGCAATGATATCGGTGAAGTTGTATTCCATCATGCATTCAGTGGTTTCAAAAGAGGAGGGAGAACTGAAGTAAAAATGTAATTTTAAATGAACTATTTTTCATGTTTAAAATATCATTTGCATTAAGCCTTGTTGGTTAATGGCATAAAACACAAACCTTAAGTGAAGGGCAAAGAATAAAACTGCTTTTGATTTTGCTGTTTGGATTCTACAGCAGATAAGTTTATTTCTAAATTACATGGGAGTGGACTTTTAAAGTCTTAACTATTAAAGTGATCAGAAGGTGCCCAGCCTAAAAAAACGACGCAACATCTGCTTATTGAGAGTGAGAGCAAGTATGGGAATCTTAAGCACAGAATGCTGGAGAAACTCAGCTGGTCTGGCAGCATCTGTGGGGAGAAGGCAGAGGTTCCTTTTTTTTTGATTGGTGACTCTTGAGTTTTGAGAAACTGGATTGGATGTTACTTTGCTTTTTCCTCATGATACCAGGCCAGCTGATTTTTTGCCAGCAGTTTGTTTTTGTTTCAAATCTCCAGTTCTGTTTTAGTTTTGAGGTTAAGTACAGCCCAGTCCCCTCGTTTTTTTTATCAGAACTGAGACACCTGTTGCAAAACATTAACTCAGCTTTGTCCCCAAAGATGCTGCCAGACCAGCTGAGTTTCTCTAGCAATTTCTGTTTTGTTTCAAATTTCCAGCATCTGCAGTTCTTTGTTTTATATTAAACTTTGGATATCACTGGTTAGGCCAGCATTTATTGTCTATCCCCAATTGCCTGTTTGGTACTGAAGAGTCAGTCACATTGCTGTGGGTCTGCAGTCATTTGTAGTTGAAAAGTGTGGTGATGCAAAAAAACACAGCAGCTCAGGCAGCATCTGAGGAGTAGGAGAGTTGACAGTTCAGGCATAAGCCCTTCATCTGACCTGCTGTGCTTTGTCCAGCACCACATTTTTTTGACCCTCTGACTCTACAGCATCTGCTCACTTCCTCCTAGTTGGAGTCATTTGTAGTCACCCTGCGCCCACACCTCCTCCCTCACCTCTATCCAAGGCCCTAAAGGAACCTTCTGCATCCATCAAAGTTTTACTTGCACATCCACCAATATCATTTATTGTATCTGTTGCTCCCGATACGGTCTCCTCTACATTGGGGAGACTGGGCGCCTCCTAGCAGAGCGCTTTAGGGAACATCTCCGGGACACCCACACCAATCAACCACACCGCCCCATGGCCCAACATTTCAACTCCCCCTCCCGCTCTGCCGAGGACATGGAGGTCCTGGGCCTCCTTCACCGCCACTCCCTCACCACCAGATGCCTGGAGGAAGAACGCCTCATCGTCTGCCTCGGAACACTTCAACCCCAGGGCATCAATGTGGACTTCAACAGTTTCCTCATTTCCCCTTACCCCACCTCACCCTAGTTCTAAACTTCCAGCTCAGTAACTGTCCCCATGACTTGTCTTACCTGCCTATCTTCTTTTCCACCTATCCCCTTCACCCTCTCCTCCCTGACCTATCACCTTCATCCCCTCCCCCACTCACCCATTGTACTCTATGCTACTTTCTCCCCACCCCCATCCTCCTCTAGCTTATCTCTCCACGCTTCAGGCTCACTGCCTTTATTCCTGATGAAGGGCTTTTGCCTGAAACGTCGATTTCGAAGCTACTTGGATGCTGCCTGAACTGCTGTGCTCTTCCAGCACCACTAATCCAGAATGTAGTCAAAAGCAGGTGAGGATGACCGATTTACTTAAAAATGAAAACATTTATAAGTCTGTCTTCAAGTTAATAATTTCTCCTTAGTTTGAAAATATAGCGAAATGTGGACTCCAATTTGAATTCCTGATCCAAGACTTTGTGACTTCCAGACTTGATCTTGTTTGGCCTGTCACTATACATCATTTATACAACAGTGACTGCATTTTAAGATAGTTTCATTGGCTGTAAACTACGCTGGCACATCCTGAGATCATGAAAGGCTCTATTTGCTGACTACCTTACACAAAGTCCCAATCACTCTGCTCTCTGACCTATTTTGGATCCAAATTCCATCCCCAGTTTTCACTGCTGTTTCACTATAGGCCATGCATTCAATAGCTAAGGCCTCAAGCTCTAATTCCCTCCTTAAACACCTCTACTTCTCCTCCACCTTACTTTAAGACACCGCTTCTACCTCTTTAACCATGTTACTGTCCTCATAATGTATTTACTGGGGCAGTGTCACAATTTCCTTAGAAGCCATTCCATTAAAGTGCCATGGAATGTTTCACCATGTTAAAAGGTGCTATATAAGATACAAGTTGTTGCTGTAAGATGTTTGTGGTCTTTTACAGCAGATGATGAAATTTGAATTTCAAACCATTCTGGTTTAAAATACAGCCAAATGCACATCTTGCAAACACTGTTAATTCTTTAAAAACATGTGGTGAGGCATTCATGATAGCTGGATGTACCAACAAAGTTTACAGCCAATGAAACAACCTTGAAATGCAGTCATTGTTGCATGGATGATGTAAAGTGACAAGCCAAACAAGATCAAGTCATGAAGTTTTGGATCAATTCAAGTGGAGTCCTCACTTCGGTTTACTTTCAAACTAAGGAAAAATTATTAACTTGAAGAAAGACTTATTATAAAGGCTTTCATTTTTCTAGCACCCTTCACAACCATTGTCTGGAAAGATGTTTGAGTGACGTTTTGAAGTGTTGTCTGTTGTAACATTGAAATGTGGCAGCAAATTTGCATTTAGAAAATTCCATTAAACTGTAATATGGTAATAACCAGATAAAATGTTTCTCTTAATGAAGTTGATGGGTGGGGTGGGGGAAACGCATGAAGTTTACATGACTAGGAAATCAGTTTTACGACTACAAGAGGTTTCAGTTGATTTTCTTCTGAAAGTATTTTTGGGAAGAGAGCAAGAAGTATTGTATTTCTCCATTTTGTACTCCAACTGTCAAACATTCAAATTTTAGATGTTGCACGCAAATAAAAGATTCATTTTTGCTTTCTGACTACTTGTGTTTTTAATGCAGTTTATGAGGTGTGTTTGTTAACATTGTGTTTTTTTGATAATTGCAACACCAGTGCTAAAATAAGCAGAATTCCATCTACTTCTTCCCCAAAACAAGCTACCTGTAATCTCATGATTTCTTGATGGAATTGTGATCATTGTTGGTATTGTAAAAGGGACCCAATGATCTGTCAAATTTGTATCTATTTTATGAAATACTGATACTAGGCATGACTCCTTCAAGTGATGAGCCTGTTTACATTTTTAAAAGTATGTCTTTTGGCTTTCCTATTATGTTAATTTTTCACTCTTGAGACCTATTTTCTCTTGGGTAAAGATAACCTGAATAAAAAGATTTGCAGGCTGTTATAGTTCAGGAAGACGGTCTACAGCAATCTATTTAAAGATGACCTGCATTAAGCAATATATGTTTCAGGTGTCCACATTGGGGGGAAAAAACATTGTTTTTAAAAATGTAATTTGTATGATTTGGGGGATGGGGTTAGTGAGAAGAATGATGTAATTAACTAATTGTTTTATTTGTATTTTTAATTCATACTGCAGTCCACAATTAGGCTGTTTGTAATATTACAGAGTGATTGCAACACGACAAAATTATTTCAGCATGGGAGGAGGCCATTTGGCTCACCAAATTCGCACCACCACTCCAAATAAGCATTGCACACAATGCCAATCGCTTGCCTTCTCCCTATAACCCTACATGTCAAGTTGCAGTCTAACTCCCTTTTCAATACATTAATTGTGCCTGGCTCTTTAATTCCCAGAGACATAAAGTAAAAGTTGATCTGTTTCCAAAATTCAGTTGTTGTAAGATTTAAAAAAATCTTCCTTGAATGAATTTATGGTTAAACTCATCAAGTTTTACCTATCACTGTCTCATAGACCAGGAAGTTCCAGGGTTTATTAGCTTTTAAATTAGGTGATTTGGAAGGCAGATGTTTGTTTTACTAGAGTTGATCTTAGTACCCTGAGCCAGGGCACAGGAAGTGATCTGCCATTGTTCCTATAGCCACTTCCTGTTCAGAGGCTTCTGTGCAAAGTGCTCACTTAAATGTTGAGAGAAATCAGAATCCGGTTTATCTTTGTAAGTCTAGTATATGGATACTTTATCTGTTTACAGTGTAACTGTGTAATATTGTTTAATGAAATGGAATTGAATTGAACCTTGCTGATTTATTGACTGAAAACCTGACAAGCAGTGAGTCAGGGTCAAAGCATGACTATTTGGAGTGGCATAGCTTACCATAAAGAAGGGTTCAAGGCCTGGTGTGTTTATTTTAAATAAGGGCAAGACATTTGAAATCATTGTTCAGGATCAGGAAATATCAAGGCTTAACCTGAGACATTGCGAGTGAATAGTATTTGACTTAAGCTTGGGTTTCAAAGAATTGGATACATTGAATGTTGCATTAAAACTGATAAAATGAATGTAGTTTGAAGGACATTTCAGAAGTCAACCTTTAAATGCTGAAGCTGCATATTTTGGGTTTCAAAGGCAGAGGAAGGAATGCAAGAGGAAAACATTGTCAAAGAAGACATACTATTGAAACTACCAGATTAAGATTAGGTCAAAATTAAAACCGATGGGAATATTGTGTACCATCTGATTCAGCCTGACGGTGTTACTGAGAAGGTATTTTGAGATGCAAGACAGTCATAGATGCTGGAAGAAACCAAAAAGTGTGGCTTTGTTTTGTAAAATCCTGACCTACACAAATTTGTTTGCCAACCAGACTTTAACATAAAACTAGACAGTCTGAGTCAATGGTGAAAGCAAAGAATTTAGTTACAAATCATTACATGGGTCCAAAACTAGCGCACAAAGTGCTGGTGAATTTCAGTAGGCCTGACAGCATATGTGAAGAGAGAAACAGTTAATGTTTTGAGGCAAATGTGAGTTTTTGGAATTGGAATTCTGGTCCATTGTTTTTTGCATTGGATGTAATGCCAAGGATCTCCCGCTTCAGGCATATTTTAAAAGTTGTGATGAGAAAATAGTATTCTGGAGTGATGAACTCAAATGAGCCACATTCATTTTAAATGATATTGAGCAAATTTGGTGACTGTTTTGAAAACTGAGGCACCGTTGCAGAGCAAAAGAAGAGGTCAGTGAAATGTTGGTGTTTGCACTGTGATCCAATTTCAAATTGAGCTGATTTTTGCACCATGTATGTTATGATTTGTGATTTTGCTTGTTTTCATTCCCATCTCATGTCATAGAAAACTCAATGTGAGTCCACATCAGTTAAAGGTTAATGACTTGAATATTTGTCTAGCTTCCCAATCAACCTTAATTCTTCTAAACTTCAGTTCAGAGGTGAGTAAAGCTCAGTAGTAGACCATTTGACTGCAAATCAGGAGGTATTAGGTTCATATCCAGGTGCCTGCTTAGAATTAACCCAAGGTGTGTAGAACTGGAATTGACTGTTCAACCTGTTTAAATTAGGCAAGGCATTTCTGATGAAAGTGTTCTCCTGAGTTTAATGTCCTTATCACTGGGTCAGGAGGCCTGAGTTCCAGTGCCACCTGCCACAAGTTTAGAAAATAAACCTCCGTTCATCTGAAACTTTGAAACCTGAATCCAAATGCGCACACTTGTTACTGTTGATCATGTTAACCTTTGTTAATTCCCTGTTCCTTTAATCTACTGACCTACACAAATGCCACCACAATCTTGATCATTTCTGTTGAAGTTATTAGTGTCTCAGCTTATTTTGACTTACAGGTCTCTTGTCACAAAGCACTTGAGCCTGACTCAGTTGTATAATATTAGAAGGTTATTGGTTTCCAAATAAAGAAAATGCTTGCAGTTTGCAACACAGCATTTATTCCCAGAGTCAGATTGGAGACATCCCTAAAGAATCAACAGTTTGGCAAGTTAACTACTTGGGCACACTGCCACTGACTCAGACATTATTCCTTGTGTCTGTTGAGTTAAACTAGAGCCCAAAAAGTACTGTATCAAATATTTTCTGTCTTTATTTTTACAATGTCTGTGGAGGCACAAATGTACAAGCTTAAAACAAATGTCAGTAATAAAGATGAACCAGTTGTTGGCTATGCAGTGAGGTCCTTGGACATGTTTACCATTATGTAGGGGAAATGCGATTAATATAACATCAGAACCCTGTACACATTATCACTTTTCTCTGAAACAATTGTTACTTCAATTTTAAATGAGGTGACATGGGGGAGATAATTACATACATATAAGTGCCGTTTGAATAATGATGTAGAAAGAATGAACTGGATGGTTATTTCTCAGATCTCGTTGTATTATCTTACTATGGTGTTGGCAGTCTTACTTTTGAGTTAGATGGTTGTGCAGTCAAAACCAGCAATATAATTGAGCATATAATGTAGGCTGACCTGTCAGTGACACTTTTGGATATATGAGACTTTGTATTAATTATGATGATAAGACCATAAGATATTGGAACAGGATTAGGCCATTTGGCCCATTGAGTTTGCTCTTGCCATTTGATTATGGCTGATATATTTCTCAACTCCATTCTCCTTGCTGTGTACCCATAAACCCTTGATTCCCTTACTAATCAAGAACCTATCTATCTTTTTCTCAAATACACTGAATGACTTGGCCTCCACAGTCTTCTATGGCAATGAGTTTCACAGATACACTGAAAAAATTCCTTCTCATCTCATGGCTAAAGGGTTATTCCTTCACTCTATTGGGGCTGTGCTCTCAAGTCATAGTCTCTCCTGCTGGTAGAAATATATTCTTCACATTCACTCTATCCAGACGTCTTGGTATTCTGTAAGTTTCAGTAGATGTAGTGGATAGTGAAGAATATTACCTGAAAGTTCAACAGGATCTTGATCAGATGGGCCATGAGTGGCAGATGGAGTTTCATTTAGATAAATTTGAGGGGCTGCATTCTAAAAAGGCAAATCATGGGAGGACTTATACACTTAATGGTAAGCTCCTGGGGAGTGTTGCTGAACAAATAGACGTTGTAGTGCAGGTTCATAGTTCCTTGGAAGTGGAGTCGCAGGTAGATAGGATAATGAAGAAGGCGTTTAGTATGCTTGACTTTGTCAGTGCATTGAGTATCAGAGTTGGAAGTCATGTTGTGGCTGGACAAACATTGGTTAGGCCAGTGAAAAGATTTACAAGGATGTTTCTGGGGTTGGAGGGTTTGAGCTATAGGGAGAGGCTGAATGGACTCGGGCTATTTTCCCTGGTGCATCGGAGGGGTGACCTTATTGAGGTTTATAAAATCATGAGGGGCATGGATAGGGTAAATAGACAATATTTATTTGGTAAGACAAGGTAAATAGACAAAGTCTTGTTCAAGAAATTGAGTAGAGACAATGGTAATTAAAGACCAGTGAGCCTTACTTTGTTTGTGGGTAAATTGTTAGAAAAGGTTATAAGAGATAGGATTTATAATCATCTAGAAAAGAAAAGATTAGGGATAGTCAGCACAGTTTTGTGAAGAGTAGGTCATGCCTCACAAACCTTAGAGTTCTTTGAGGTGGTGACCAAACAGGTGGATGAGGGTAAAGCAGTTGATGTGTATACTGATTTCACTAAGGTGTTTAACAAGGTTCCCCATGGTAGGCTATTGCACGAAATAGGAAGGCATGGGATTGAGGGTGATTTTGCGGTTTGGATCAGAAACCGCCTAACTGAAAGAAGACAGGGTGGTGGTTGATGGGAAATGTTCATCCTGGAGTTCACTTACTAGTGATGCACCGCAAGGATTTGTTTTGTGTCCACAGCTGTTTGTCATTTTTAAAAATGACCTGGATGAGGGCGTAGAAGGATGGGTTAGTAGATTTGCAGATGGAGTAAGGTTGGTGAAGGTGTGGATATTGCTGAAGGATGTTGCAGGTTATAGAGGGATGTAGATAAGCTGCAGAACTGGGCTGAGAGGTAGCAAATGGAGTTTAATGTGGAAAAGTTTGAGGTGATTCACTTTGGAAAGAGCAACAGGAATAGAGAGTACTGGCCTAATGGTACAATTCTTGGTAGTGTAGATGAGCAGAGAGATCTCGTTGCCACCCAGGTTGAAAGGGTTGTAAAGAAGTGATACGGTGTATTAGTTTTTATTGGTGGAGGGATCGAGTTTTGGAGCCATGAGGTCATGCTGCAGCTGTACAGAACTCTGGTTTGATTGCACTTGGAGTATTGCATACAGTTCCGGTCACCGTATTATTGGAAGTTTGTGGAAGTTTTAGAAAGGGTTCAGGGGAGACTTACGAGGATGTTGCCTGGTATGGAGGAAAAGTGTTATGAGGAATGGCTGAGGGACTTGAGCATATTTTGTTTAGAGAGAAAGATGAGAGGTGACTTAATTGAGACATTAGATAAGATAATCAGAGGGTTAGACAGTGAGAGCCATTTTCTTTGGATGGTGATGGCTGGCAAGAGGGGTGAAAGATATTGGACAGATCTCAGGTGGTCTCTGACATAGAGTAGAAGGGGCGTGGAATGCCCTGCCTGCAACAGTAGTAGACTTATCAACGTTAAGGGCATTTAAATGGTCATTGGATAAACATATGGATGAAAATGGAATACTGTAGGGCTTCAGGTTGGTTCCACAAGTCGGCGCAACATCGAGGGCCAAAGGGCCTATACTGCACTGTAATGCTCTATGTCTTCACCCCAGATTGGGGGAATCCAGAACTAGAGGGCATAGGTTTAAGGTGTGAGGAAAATGGTCCTTTTTAAATCTAAGGGGCAACATTTTCATGGAGAGGGTGGTGTGTATATGGAATGAGTTGCCAGAGAAAGTGGTGGAAGCTGGTACAATTACAGCATTTGAAAGGAATCTGGAGGGGTATATGAATAAGAAGGGGTTTGAGGGATATGGGCTAAATATTGGCTAATGGGATTAGATTAATTCAGGATATCTGGTTGTTGTCGACGAGTTGGACTGAAGTGTCTGTTTCTGTGCTGTATATCTCTCTGACTTTATGGCTGTATATCCCTCCCCTCATCCTTCTAAACTCCATTGGGTGCAGACCCAGAGTCTTCAACCATTCCTCATATAGGAGAAAGTGAGGACTGCAGATGGCTGGAGACCAGAGTTGAAAAATGTGGTGCTAGAAAAACACAGCAGGCCAGGCAGCATTCGAGGAGCAGGAGAATCGACGTTTCGGGAATAAGCCCTGAAGAAGGGCTTATGCCCGAAACGTCGATTCTCCTGCTCCTCGGATGCTGCCTGGCCTGCTGTGTTTTTCCAGCACCACATTTTTTAACACCATTCCTCATATGACAAGCCATTCATCCCCCGAATCAAGACTAGCTATCCTTCATTATATACAGGGCTTAAAACTGCTCACCTGATTCCAAATGCAGTCTGAACACAGCCTTAGCGTCTCAGCAGTACATCTATATCCTTGTATTCTTGCCCTGTTGAAATATATGCTAACATTGCACTTGCCTTCCTCACTGCCTACTGAATCTTAAGACAGTCCTGAACTAGAGCTCCCAAGTCAGACTTCCCAAACTTTTCCGCATTGTATTCCATCTGCCACTTCTTTGCCCATTCTCCTCGCCTGTGCATGTTATTCAGCAACTCCCTGCTTCCTCATCACTACCTGTCTTTGTGTCATTTGTAAGCTTAGCAGCCATGCTCTTTTGGATTGTTAATGTGTAATATTGTGGTCCCAACACAGACCCCTGAGTAACTCGACTAGCCAACAGCTGTTATCCTGAAAAAGACTCCTTTGTCCCCACTCTCTCTGCCTTCTAAAAGTCAGCTCATCCATGTCAGTACCATGCCGATAACACCATGGGTTGTTATGTTATTTAACAGCCTTCTGTGCAGCACCTTCTCAAAGGCCTTCCTCAAATTACGTCCCCTGGCTCTCCTTTGTCTAACTGCACATTACCTTCTCAAAGAATTCCAGCAGATGTGTTGGGCATGAACACTCCTTGATAAAGCCTGCTGACTCAGCCCTGTTTTGCTATGAAGCCTGCAATCTCATTCTTAATAATAGACTTGAAAATCTTATCAATGATTGAGGTCAGGCGAACCAGCCTGTTTCTTGTCTGCTATCTCCCTCTCTCCTTTAAACAGGTGCCTTGGGTTAGCCATTTTCTGGTCCTCTGGGACCCTCCCTGATTCCAGCACTTCCTGGACAATCACTACCAATGCCTCTACAATCTCCTCAGCTATGTCTTTCAGAACCCTGGGGTGTTGTCCCTCTAGTCTGAGTAACTTATCCACCTTCAGACCTTTCTGCTTCCCCAAACTTTATCCTTAGTAATGGCAAGTGCACTCACCTCCTCCCCCTAGCTCTTGGATTTGTCAAATGCTGCTGGTATCTTCCACCGTGAAAAGTGCTTAACACCTGTTAGTGGGAAAATGTTACAGTCTGTAATAAAGGATATAACAGCAGAGAAATATATAATTTGAGTCAAGTCAGCATGACAACATACATGTGAAATCCTGTTTGACAATCTTAAGAGATTTTTTTGAGGACGAAACAACAACAACCAGGATAGATATTTGTCCCATTCTGTCAGATGTACTGTTCTTTGCATTTTTTGAGTCCTTTTAATTTTATATTGAGATTAAATGCAATATACTAGGTTAATTTAATTACTGTATGTCCAGTGCAACAGAGTCTACAATGTCTCAAACTCAAAAACATGACAGCCAAAGAAGTAGTAAAATGTACTGAAGTTATTGTTCAGAGATGTACATAAACAATGACAAAATAAATGAAGTGGCAACAATTGAGTGCAAAAAATTCAGTACTATTTCAATGATGGCACAGTGGCTCAGTGGTTAGCACCACTGCCTCATAGCTCCAGGGACCCGGGTTCACTCTCTGGTGGCTGTGCAAACTCCACACAGACATTCTCCCCATGTCTATGTGGGTTTCCTCTAAGTGCTCCGGTTTCCTCCCACAGTCCAAAGATGTGCATGCTAGGTGGATTAGCCATGGGAAATGCAAGGTTACAGGGGATAGGGTGGCAGTGTGGCGGGGTGGGATACTCTTTGGAGGGTCAGTGTGACTTCATGGGCCAAGTGGCATGCTCCTGCACAGTAGAGGTTCTATGATTCTATGAATTACAATGATGTTGAAGTATAGTAAGAGTGTTTTGTACAATTTGCTGCTTTAGCTCATATGGAGGAGCTAGTGATATTGCAAGAGTGTCTGTATACAGTAACTACTAATTTGTTGGAGGATCAGGAACACTTTTCTTGAGTCTTTCTTGGCAGTTGCTGCAACTCTGTTTAATTGTTTGGAACCATTCCATTTTAATGTGTGAAAGTTAACAGCTTTGACTTTGTTTTTGAATAGTTTTGTTTATACTGATTAATAGCAGAACAAAATAGCATGACATTAGTTCTCAATCCTGACTTTGTAACAGCACTGAAATACTAGAATGTTTATACTTAAGACACTAATGCACTTACCCACAGGTTAAGTAGCTATATGACAAACTCTCTTTATATGTTCATTAATTCTGTGCTCATGGTGTCATCAGTACTTATGCTTTTGCAGAAATAATATGTTTATGAATAGGCTAATATTAATATGACTTAATAGTTAGCTGATCTTCAAAAGGAAATAAGAAATTAGTGGTCAATAGTTGGTCAGGATAGTATCCTGTTAATATAAAAAAAATTTCTAAATACAAGATGAGCCAATTTGCAGGTCTTATTGCAATGCTCACAATACTACAAATAAACGGGTTGATAGTAACAGTTTGATTTGAACAGTAGAACTTCTTCACTGTTGTATTTATCAATCTGGTAAGAGATTATTGCTTCAGTTCTTGCAAATTGTTGGACTAGCAGAAGCGTACTTTTTCAGTCATAATGCAAATAGTCACATGTTGAGTATTCCAAGAATACTGTTTGCACTTGAAAAGGAGGAAGAAAAGAGACCAGCAATGCTGTGCTGCTAATTCTACACCTAAGTCTTAACTGTCATTTTGATAAACCTTTTCTATATTATGGCTTACAATAATCCAACTAAACTCAAGGCATATTTAAGGAATGAAGCCCATCTTTACTTCTGAGGACTTGAAACTAGTTGCTCTAAACATTAGGCATTCATGCCCACCATCTTCATGGCAATGATTGGATGCATTAGATGTAGTCCATGCCTAGCTGGGAAGAAATGAAACATCTCTGTCGACTTTTTCAAACCACGTCCTTGAGAATGTTTTTTAAAAGCACACTTTGTTCAACCTTTTGTAAAAGAAATCTTTGAATATTGCAAATTAAATTTGTAAACGGGAGATACAAAAATGTTTCTCTCTCTCTCTCTCTCTCTCTCTCTCAATTGTAAATAACTATTGACTTAGTGGGTGGGTAGGATGTAGATTTTAATAACCTTTTGGAGTGCCTAAGGTAAATAACATAAAGGCCCTTTCAAGGGACAACTATATGAGGAAGAAAGGACCCACAGATAAGGTTACATGAGGTAAGGTATAAGAAGGCTAATGTCAAACATAAACACTGTTATGAACCTTTTTGGGCTGAAGTACATACTTCTGTGTTATAAATTCTAAATTGTTGTCTCAGATAAGTATTCCAGCTTGTTGTGAACTCACATTTGCTTGTATTTGGCCCATATCCCCCTCAACCCTTCCTGTTTTTGTATTTTTCCAAATGTCTTTTAAGTGTTGTCATGGCACCTGCTTCTACTGCTTTGTCTGGCAATTCGTTCCATATGATTACCTTCTAGTACAATCCCATCAAAAATGATCACCCCCTTCTGATTTCTCAGTTCCATCTATATAGCTTCACTTGATGATCCACTAGGAATATCTTCTCCAGGTACAGCAGTGATGTTTTCCCTAAGCAAAAACACCAGTCCCCCCTCCTCCTACCTACTTTTCTATCCTTCCTGTTGTATCTATATCCTAGAACATTGAGCTGCCAGTCCTGTACCTCCCATGTTTCTGTTCTCGCTATGATATCCCAGTCCCATGTTCCCAACCATGCCCTGAGGTATTTTAAAGAGTTTTGCGAAAGAAGCAAATGTGAGGTGAGGAAAAACTTTCTGTGAATAATCCAGATTTGGAAATACATTGCCTGGGAGTGTGGTGGAGGAAGGTGTAATTGAGGCATTCAAAAGGGTGTTGTATTTAATTTAAATAATCATCAAATGTGCAGTGTTGCTGGAAAAGGCAGGAGTTTGATATGAAGTTCAAGTACTCAGAGCCAACGCAGTCATGATGGACCGAATGGTGTCCTCCTGCACTGTAACAATTGTTCAACATTTAATATAGTGCTTTTCCCTTTGTTCCACAAATGACCCTGAGGCACAAATTGCAAATCTGGATGACGTTCTTCATCTTGGGCAGAACAGACATCATTAATCCAAATTACTTAGAGCGAAAATATGGGGCTGGGAAACAAGCAGGTGATTGACACTGGAAAAGAGAGCTGGTAGAGAAAAATGATCTTCAGTGCTGTAACATTCAATGGATAACCAAGATAGCTTCGTTCTGCAAGAATAGTCACGAAATATTTTCAAGAGTAACTTCTTAAATAGATTTTGCTGAGCTTTTGCTTCTGTAAGATTAAAAGGGTTGTCATCTTGGTAGTTCAACTCCAAATGATTGTGTGCCTGGTATTTACATACTGCAGAGAACAGCATGCGAATATTAGCAAAGGAAATATTGTAACCTATCAATGCAAACAGTGCTGTCCGAGCAGAAAGATCTCCAGCTGCTTTGTATGTGTATTTCAGTTGAAATTGCATGGTAGTCAGTGAGCGATTTAGATATCTAATGACATGAGGAATCCATTGCAGATTCCTAATGTCCAAAGAATCAAGTTCAAATGCGTATATGCTTCATAGAGTCACAGAGATGTACAGCTTCGGTACAACTTGTCCATGCCGACCAGATATCCCAACCCAATCTAGTCCCATCTGCTAGCGCCCAGCCCATATCCCTCCAAACCCTTCCTATTCATATACCCATCCAGATACCTTTTTTAAATGTTGTAATTGTACTAGCCTCCACCACTTCCTCTGGCAGCTCATTCCATACATGTACCACCCTCTATGTGAAAGACTTGCCCCTTAGGTTTCTTCTATATCTTTCCTCTCTCACCCTAAAACTTCCAGTTCTGGACACCCCACCCTAGGGAAAAGACTTTGTCTATTTATCCTATCCAAGCCCCCTCATAATTTTGTAAACCTCTATAAGGTCACCCCTCAGCCTCCAACGCTCCAAGGAAAATAGCCCTGGCCTATGCAACCTCTCCCTATAGCTCAAATCCTCCAACCCTGGCAACATCCTTGTAAATCTTTTTCTGAACCCTTTCAAGTTGCGCAACGTCTTTTCCGATAGGAAGGAGACCAGAATTGCACACAATATACCAAAATTGGCCTAACCAATGTCCTGTACAGCGGTTCCATTCAGTATCATTCGAGTCTCTGATCAGGAGATATTTTTTTTTAACTCCATAACTTGAAGAAGGATGTGTGTTTATGTGGTAGCTTGAACAATCTCAGAACATTGCAAAGTACTTTTGAGCCAGTGAAGTAAATATTTCAAAATCAGTGTGTTCAGAGATGTCATTACGCACTTCTGGATCAGGTGGGACCTGAACCTGGGCCTCCAGGTTCAAAACTAGGGACACTACTCCTGCACCAAACAAGTCCCTTAGCATCTTTTGAAGTGTCACTGCACAGGGGTTTGTTTAAATAAAAAAAAATAGATACACGTCTGGCACAGGTGAGACTTGACCACAACAGCCCTATCACCTTTTTGAAGTTGATTGTTTAAAAACAAACTGTCACAGATGTGCTGCATTGCACACTTCTGGAGCAGGTGGGACTTTGAACTCATCATGCCTTCTGATCCAGAGGTAGGGACACTACCACTGTGGTGTATGAATCTTGAAGTGTCATCACTATTGTAATGTAGGAAGTCCTATAACTAATTTGGGAAACTTATTCGTTTAACTTGAGACAATTATCTCTGCAGGCCTGCTGTTCAATTTTGGCAGTGTTGTGTGAGGCAGTATTTATAGTGGTCTGTACTTAATGAGGCTTTCTAGTCACAGAACCTTTGCATGTCTGTTTTCCAATTTACTCTTGCAGCTTCATTATCAAAGCACTTTGTGATCTGATTGTAAAGTAAAATTATAAATGATAAACAGACTTAAAATCAGGCCATTTGATCCAATCACTGTAATTTATATCCATCTTTCCTCCTTTAAATCTATTAATGTTCTGCTCTGTTCAATTCTTCCCCTAAATGCTGATCCAGCTCCCACTTTTTTAATACTTCAGTGGTACTGTAACCATTCCCTCTGGTGAAAAGCAAAAACATCTATTTTGTCTTAGCTTTGCAAATGTTTTTAAATTTGAATTTGGCATAATCTCCTAGACTACTTTGAATCCTTTGTGCTTCAAATGTAGAGTTTGGAAACATGGCCCCAGATTAATATAACGTAAGAGGTTACTTATGTGTTTACTCTAAGAATAGCTACTGAGTATGTGCTTAAGGAGTTATGTTATAGTGGTGTCAGATCAAATGGAACTGCAGCCTGAGCATGGAGTTCCAGAACAATTTCCTTTTATTGCCATACCTTCTAAACAGTTGTGTATAATAAAGCTTGTCAGTGTTCATTGTCACAAGTGTAGACCTCATTTTTCCACAAATAATGGTGAAGTGGTCTGTATTACAGAAGAGACAAGATTGGCATTTTTTCGGTGGAAATAATTTTCTTGCAGTATCCTTTTAACCAGTCGATTTATGCTGCAGCATTAGTTCAAATATAAGGCAGACCGATTTGCAAGTTCACAACTCAGTTCTTTGCAAAGTTGTGTTCTATTTTCTGTTCTTGTTCTAGCCACTTCCTGATACTGTGACTTTTTGTATTGGATAAAAACCAAGGCAATTTAAAAGTACACAATTATGAGAGAAAAGTTCTTTTCAGTCTCCTTAACACTGAGGTACATTCATCATCACAAATATACTGTTTTCCTTCCTATGTTGACATTAACAGCACTGAAAGCATCCCATTTAAATTTGTAAAATAACAGTGCTAAATTCAGCAAATACCTTTTCTGCCACTAAACAGCTTTTTTTATTTTGTTTTAATTAATGTGCCAATTCCTTTCTTTTGGAAAGCAACAATTGACACATTGTTATTCTCTGCTTTTCTTTCAGCAGTACAGGTATTGCTTGAAGAGGATTGACAGGATCTTTGTGCATTATGCTGACCTAATGGCACTGTCTACAACAATGCAACCCTGTCTCAGTATAATGTGGAAGTGTCAACTTTGTTTATGTACTTGTATGCTAATGTAGGGCTTGAAGTCACAATTTGCTGTTTTGGAGGTGAAAGAACAGGTTGAACTGATACACTGCATGAAAGTACTGTGGAGTTACTCGTGAATTAAGAGTAACTAGTTATCCAGTCTAATCTTAAATTGGTGTTCATTCCATCTGTAGGTTTTAATTTTTGAAATATTTGTAACTATAGATTTGGTCATTCATTACTCCAGAATGTGATGGACACTGGGACATTAAATAAGTTTGAAAAGGTAGATAGACAGACAGATTTTTAATTAGTAATGGGTTGTGGGGAGTAGGCAGGAAAGTGTTGAGGCCAGGATGAGATCAGCCATAATTGTATTAAATGGTGGAGCACACTCCTGGGGCTGAATTGCCTGTTCTTGCTGCTTGTTCTTAGGTCGTCTCTTTTCCTATGTATCATTGATAATTCCTTCAGATGAGCAATTTTATGTATGATAATTTAAGTCCATCAAGGTTTGAAATGGTAAATGTATATAATATTACATGAATTACATGAATAGTTACCTCAACTGGTTTGGTGTTGAAAAGCAATTATGCTTTATTTTTGTAAGCCCAGTATGATGATGGGTTACCCGACAGGTCAATATCCCTCACAATATGCTGCCTTTCTATTGTGATCAGATCTATGCTAGTAGTACTGATTCCAGATGGTATGGCCTTGCATCTGCCTCTATTATGGAAATAGCTAATTTGTTTTAGTTATGGTAGCTCAATCTTTATCAAGACCCACCAAATACTTCATCTTTCATGCAACAGGTTTCAAAGTCACTGCAATGTGACAACTGTGCTAAGAATCCCATTGCTCCCCCATATTAGAATGTGATGTGATGCATGGATACCAACCACTAGTGTGGTTGGGGTAGAGTGCTGCTGCCAGTTCTCCTCCCCATGTTCCACAGTCTCTGATGGAGGATGGATTTGAATAGGTATCAGCACAAGAGACTCTTTGATAACAATGTACTTTAGTTTTCCATATATAGTTGTAGTTAACATGCTGAAGAATTACTACCACAAAGAATTAGTGAAGACACATCTACATTAGGTAGAGTCTAACTGCTGTCAGCCTGACCTGACGCATGTTTCAACCAATGACATTGTTATCTATCAGAATGAGCTCCGGTTCACTCTTGCTGAATATTCACCCTTTCCTATCCATTACCTTATAACTTGCCTTCCAACATATCCACCAACTGCCCCAGTCAACATTTTTTAGTTGCTGTGGTAACATGCAAACATTATTTTAATCTTACAAGGTGTTCCACCTGAACCAAAACTGTAGACTGTAACATCCTTCTGTACTCACAGTATTTGGTTAGATAGGACAGTGACAGTCTCCACCAAATGAAGCTTAAATTGAGTATATATTTCTTATTGACATACAATCTCTCCTGTCAGTTGCGATAAATCTTCTACTTATCTAGATTTACCATGAATGTAGAAGAGAAATCTTTGAATGTGGATCACTCTTCTCACAGATGGGGACAATCTACTGTGTAGAGTTATTTATCCATGTATCGGCTGGTACGTCTACTGTCCTGGAACGTTTCTTGCCTCTGTGTCCATAGTTTTACAAAAGTAAAACACCTCTGTCATAACTGAACATTATTTGCTTGAGAGACTTCTTTGTTTCACAGTGTTGATGCTAATGCTAAATCTGTTATATTTTGCCTTTTTTTTTGTTGTGTTGGATTTGTCATGTCAGCTTAGTGTGTGTTTGTACCTTTTTCAAACCAATAGATTTTGTTGCTCTTATCTGGTAAAATGTTTCTTTCAGGATTTGTTTGTGATTTTCCCAGGTCCCTGCCTTCAAGATGATCTGGATAGCTTTTTCCAAGGATAAGTCTCTCCTGGATGAAAAAGATAGTTTGATTTAAAGCAAAAAATTCCAACACAACAGAAATTTGTCAAGGCTCTTTAGACAGCTCTTTCCAAACGCAAAACTACTCCCCATCTAGAAGGACAAGGGCAGCAGATACAAGGGAACACAACCACCTGCAAGTTCTCTTCCAAACCACTTCCCATCTTGACTTAGAAATATATCACCATTCCTTCAATGTCACTGGGTCAAAATCTTGGAACTCCCTCCCTCATGGTATTGTGGGTCGATTGCAGAAGGTCAAGAAGGCAACTCGCCACCACTTCTCCAAGGCAACTAGGGATGGCAATAATTGCTGCATAACCAACAGTGCACACAATTCTATAAGTGAGTGTACTCTGATTAGGGTTATCACTGCCTACAACCATGCGTGGCATAGCAGCTGCACTACTTACCAAGCTGGCTGGGTCCGAAAGGACATGGATGGCAAGACTGGATTGGTGTCTGGTGATAAGGGAGCCAACAGGAGGGAAAAACATTTTGGACATCAACCTGCCATGTATTCACTAATATTAGTCAGTGACCTCTGCAGTCCTTGTGGAGATAAAATCCTGCTTTCACATTGAGTATGTCTTCTATTGTGTAGTGTGCTAGTATAACCATGCTGACTTGAAAAACTTTTAACCACTGGGCATCCATGAGGTATTGTGGGCTGTTAGCAGAAGACATATTGTCATCCCAAAGCAAGCTCCAACCTTCTGGCTTGGCACCTCCCACACTCTACCATTACTTTCAAGCCAGGGGTTCAAACCTGACTCAATGAAGAGTGAAGGAGGTCATGCTTAGAGCAGTGCCACCTAAAACTCAATCTAACTACCAAACAGGACTAATTGCATGTCATAAAGTATAAGAACAAGTGATTGTCAGAGCTAACTGAAGCCATAACCAAAGGATTGGATCTAAAGTCTGCAGTCCCCCCACATCCAGTCATGAATGGTGGTGGACAATTAAACATCTCACTGGCAGAGGATGAGACTCCACATATATCCCATTCCCAATAATGGAGGTGTCCATCACATCAGTGCAAAAGATAAGACTGGAGCATTTGAAATAATCTTCAGCCAGAAGTACTAAAGAAAATTGGACTAACTGGAAATTGGAGAAGTTCTCTGCTGATCAAAGTCATATCTGGCTCAAAGGAAGATGGTGTATTTGTTGGAGGTCAGTTGTCCTGGTTGTAAGCCAGCTCTGCAAGAGTTTCTCTGGGTAATATCTTTGGCCCAACCATCTTCAGCTGCTTCATCAATGATCTTTCTTCCATCATATAGTCAGAAATGGCGATGTTTACTGATGATCACACACTACTTAGTACTTTTCACCACTTGTCAGGTATTGAAGCAGATCATGTTCAAGTGCAGCAAGACCTGGGCAATGTCCAAGTTTGGACTGACAGATGGCAAGTTATGTTCACACTACACATGTGTTTGGCAATGACCATCTTTAATGAGAGACAATTTAATTATTGCTCCATGACATTCAGTGGCATCACCATCACTGGATTCCTCACGATCAACATCCTGCGTGTAACTGATGAGAAACTGAACTTGGAGCTGCAGCATTTATCTGGCCAGTCCAGTTAAGAAAAGGTCAGAGGATAGGAATTCCACAGTGAGTAACATTCCTCCAGAATTCCCAAAATACATTCATGATCTACAAAGCAAGTCAGAAGTGTGATAGAATACTGCTACTTGCCTGCAGTGGCTACAAGAGCAAGTGAGTGGCTAAGAATTCTGCGGCGTATAACTTCCATCCTGACTCCCCAAAGCCTGTCCATCATCTACATGACACAAGTCAGGGCTGTGAAGGAATACTCCCCACTTGCCTGGATGAGTGCAGCTCCAACAACATGCAGGAAGCTTGACACCATCCAGAACAAAGCAGCCAGTTTGATTGGCACAACACCCAAAAGCATCCACTCCCTCCACCACTAACAGTGGCATCAGTGTGTACTATCTACAGGATACACAAGAGAAATTCACCACATATCCTCAGATAGCACCTTCCAAATCCATGACAACTTCCATCTAGAAGGATCAAGGCAGCAGATATATGGGAATACCATCACCTTCAAGTTCCCCTCCAAACCACTCACTATTCTATTTTGGAAATAGATTGCTGCTCCTTCACTGTCACTACCCTCGCTAATGGCATTATGGGCCACCCACACAAAGTTACTTGCAGTGGTTCATGAAGGCAGCTCACCACCACCTTTTCAAGGACTACTTGGGACAAGCAATAAATGCTGGTCAGCCAGTGATGCCTGCCTCCTACAACGAAATAAATTTTTAAAAGATTCCAGTAGTCGCAACATGCCAAGCTGAAAAAGATCCAGTATCTCTGCTCTTTGCCACCTGTTAGCTAACCAGTTCTTTATCCATGTTAACATTTTACCCTGTGCATCATAAACTGATAAGACATCTTATCAAAAATATTTTGGAAGTCCACACACACTCTACATCTGCAATTCCCTTTATCCACTTTGCTTCCAGACCCCTTCCAAACTAATGACCACTTCGAAGGTTTAAGTTATAAAGAAAGGTTGGATAGGATGGGCCTTTATCCACTGAAGTGTAGAAGGTTGAAAGGTGACCTTAGAGGTTTATAAAGTCATGAGCTGTCAACAGCGTTAATGATAAATGTCGTTTCCCTAGAACGGGGGATTTCAAGACTGGCGGGTGTACTTTAAAGTGAGAGATGAGAGATTTACAAAAGATACAAGGGGCAAATCTTTACTCAAAAGATAGTTCACCTGTGGATGTGAGTACTTTTACAGTGTTCAAAACACATTTGGATAAGTACATGAATAGGAAAGATTTTTGAGGGATATGAGCCAGGAGTAGGCAGGTGGGACTAGTTTAGTTGGGGATTATATTTGGCATAGACTGGTTGGACTGGAGGGTCTGTTTCCATGCTGTGTGACTGTGTTCCAGCTTCAATAGCACTTGAAGCTTTACGCTATCCAGGTCGAAGCAGCCCCATTGATTGATATATCATATCATATCATATCACACCACATTCACTCCATGCACCACTGTTCATTAGCAGCAGTGTGTACCATTTACAAGATGTACTGCAGAAATTCACCACGGCTTTTTAGACAGCACCTTCCAAACACATGACTGCTAATATCTCAAAGGGCAAGGGTAACAGATACATGGGAGCACCACTACCTACAAGGTCCTCCTCTGAGGCATCCACCCTCTTGACATAGAAATCGATCAGTGTGCCTTTGCTGCTTGGCCAAACAGTGAGACTTTCTCCTTTGATGGCATTGTGTGTCCACCAACGCCAGATTGTCTGCAACAGTTCAAGAACACAACTTATGCTACCTTCTCAAGGGCAACTTAAAAATGGGCAATAAATTCTGGTTTGCCTGGTGACATCCCATGAATGACTTTCTTTTAATATAACGTTCAGTAGTCTCTTCTTTCCTTCCAAAGTGCATAACCTCACATTTTTCCACAAGGTATTCCATCTTCAAGCTTTTCCCTTTCACCAGCACTTGCTTTTGCATCCAGTTTTTTATCAATCCCAAAACTTGGTGATAGATTGTGGTTATGAATGTACAAAGTCATCAATACAGATTGTGAATGATTGTGGCACCAGCACTGATCCTTGTGGCACTCCACTGCCCGCCCCCCCCCCCCCCCCCCCCCCACTTATTTTAACTGTCTTCTATTTGTTTGCCAATGCTCTATCATGCTGATATCCTGCTCCCAACATCTCAGGCTCAAAGTTATTAAGTAGCCTTATATGCAGTAACTTTATCACATGCCTTTCAGAAACTTTAAATATGTTACACTTATTGCTTTCCCTTAACGTAGTCTGCATGTTGTCACTTCAAAGTATTCTAATAAATATGTTGATCACTATTTGTCCTTCATGGAGCTTTGCTGATTCTGCTTGATTAAATTATGTATTTCTAAGTGCTCTCCTTAATGTATCCTTTATAATTGATTTTAACACTTTCCCAGTGACAGATGACTGGCCTATAGTTGCTTGTATTTTACGTCCCTCCATTTTTGAGTAAAGGTGTTTTATTGGCAATTTTCCAAACTGCCTTTCCAAATAATAGTTTTTTAAAATTTCTCAACATTGATCCCAGTAATTTGTTTAACATTGAAAACTATCCTTTCCACTATTTTTGAATAATAGAACAACTTTTGCTTACTTCAATATTCAGGAACTTCACCTGTATCTAGTAAGGGTTGCAAAATGATCTACAGAGCATCTGCTTTTTCTAGTATGGTTTCTATTAACAGCCAGAGATGTAACTCCTTTGGTATTAATGGTTTATCCACATTCATAGTTTGAATGTTCCTCCACGTAACACTTGTTTTATTTATTATTTCATGCTCCTTTTTAAAAGTACCCTTCCAGTATCATCTGAATCCATGCACAAATTCCCACATTAACATTTGACTTAATCAGAGTTGCATAGCACAGAAACAGACCCTTTGGTCCAATTCGTCCATGCTTCCCAGATATCCCAAAATAATCTTATCCCATTTGCCAGCATTTGGCCCATATCCCTCAACCCTTCTAATTCATGTACCCTTCCAGATGACTTTTTAAAATGTTGTACTCGTACCAGCCTCCGTCATTCCCTTTGGCAGTTCATTCCAAACATACACTACACTCTGCGTATAGCAGTTGTCCTTTAGTTCCCTTTTTAAATCTCCCCCTCTCACATTTAAATGCATGCCCCCTAATTTTGGACTCCCCTCATTTCAGGGAAAAGACCTTGCCCTTTTACCCTATCCATGCTCCTCATGATTGTATAAACTTCTACAAGCTCACCCCTCAGCCCCCGATACCCCAGGGAAAACAGCCGCAGCCTATTCCGCCTTTCCCTACAGATCAAATCTTCCAACATCCTTGTAAATCTTTTTGAGCCTTTTCAAATTTCACATCAACCTTCCTATAGGAGGGAGGCCAAAATTGCACACAGTATTCCAATAGTGGCCTAACCAATGTCCTGTACAAACTGTAACATGACCTCTCAACTCCTATACTTAGTGCATTGACCAATAAAGGCAAGCATACCAAATGCTGCCTTCACTATCCTATCTACCTGTGACTCAATTTTCAGGGAACTGTGAAATTGCACTCTTTGTTCAGCAACCCCCCATCTTGTGGGATCAAGAGCTCTACCGAAACTGGAGTCAGTGGAAATGGATTGGAGAACTATCTGCGGGTTGAAGTTGTAGCTTGTACAAAGGAAGGTGGTTGTGGTGATTGGAGATCTTGGTCACAGGATGGTTCAGCAGGTGTTGCTCAGAGTAGTGTCCTAGGCCTGGCCACCTTCAGCTGCTTCATTATTTTTTTTCCATTTATTGTAAGGTCAAAAATGGCGAGGTTCCTTTTTATTTTTGGTAAAACCTTTCTCTGGAATGATTGATCTTGATCTTCTCCTGCATGGACTTGGTGTTTAAATTTATTTCTTATATTCCCAACTTCGATATAGAGTTAAGGCCCTGCTTTAAATTTTTCAGCTGTTCCTATGGTGCCCATTCACACCTGTAACGATGATTGATTGTTTTCCTGGTAAGCACTTCGGTTTAGTTTTTCCAGATGTCAACCTAGGATTTGCACCAATTAAGGCAATTTTTCTAACCTTTTTCCTTGTTGGGGTTGGGGATATAACTTAATACTGGAGCTCCAGCATCCAATTACACTGCAGCCAAATCTTGACTCCGATCCAACCCTTATTGCCCAAGTATGACTCTGTAACCCATGCTGATTTTTTTTTTTCTTGTGCCTTTCCCTGTGGGTTTGGCTGTCTTTTTGCCTTGGAGTGCAGCTGCTAGCTGTCATAGCTTGCAGAAGTCTCTGCTTGCTGACTGTTTAAACTCTCTCAGATGCTGATTGGTTGCATACCTAAAAGTAGTAATGCACACTTACACATTTTTGCAGACTTTTCTGTTCCTTTCTCTTCAAGATTCTTATGAATTCTTTTCACTGTTGGTTTCCTTAGGACCTCTGTTCACTGCTATCAGCATGCCACAACAGTGATGAAAAATGCATTGTTGCACTGTTATAAAAATATGTCTGGGTAAAAACCACTGGTGGCTTGTGGTTGGGGTAGAGTTCTATCACCAATCCTCCTCCTAATGTTAGTTCACTGAGCTGTTCTAAAGTTGTGGCAAGGATGGATCACAAATACAGCTAAGCAATTTACCTCAGCAACTGTATACATATTGCATTAACTCGTTAGCTTTTTGCTAGGAGCAGTATTTATGCCAAGTGTCTCCCTGGTGTGAGACCATGCCAGAGTCCATGCTGTCAGCACAAACTTCTGGATTGTCCGAAGTTCCACCAAGTGGTGCCTTTATGTATCAGAATGGGTAGAGCTTTAGCTAAAGTGCAATTAGTCTGTTCGTATCATTACCTCCTGCCGCATCCATTAGGTGCAGAGTAAAAATGTGCTGCCATTGTGTGACTGAAAAGTAGAGTCTCGTTTCAATCCAGATCAATTTAGAGTGAAGAAATAACACTTACCCTTTTTAAATGTTGCTTCTTTATGCATTGTTAAGGCTTAGTATCTTACAAGATTTAGTTCTCACGTGAAGTAAAACTTCCAAAACTACATGGACTTTTGTTACAATATAAATGCAAACTATACCTTGATAATGTGAGCAGTGCATCTGGGGGCTAACAATGTAGTTTTGTTTTAGGGTTATTTATTCATGGGATATAGACATTATTCACTTGAGTTTGTGATGAACTGCCTTTATAACTGCTGCAGTCCCTGTGATGTGGATCTACCAACATTGGCTGTATCATGAGTTTGATACAACAGGCAATTTCAGAGGGCACTTAAGAGTCAAACATACTGCTATTGGTCTGGAGTCACATGTAGGCCAGATCAGGTACAGAAAACCTATTTCCTTTCCTAAAGGGCAGAAGTGAACTACATAGGTCTTAGCAGAATCATCATTTGTTACTTGGTCATTTATCAATTCATCTCAAATTCCACTAGGTACTGTGATGGGATTTGTGTCCCCAAAACATAAGATTAGATTAGATTCACTACAGTGTGGAAACGGGCCCTTTGGCCCAACAAGTACGCTGACCCTTCGAAGAGTAACCCACCCAGACCCATTTCCCTCTACCTAATACACCTAACACTATGGGCAATTTAGCATGCCCAATTCACCTGACTAGCACATCTTTGGACTGTGTGGGAGGAAACTGGAGCACCCGGAGGAAACCCACACAGACACAGCGAGAATGTGCAAACTCCACACAGACAGTCGCCCGAAGTTGGAATTGAATCTGGGTCCCTGGTGCTATGAGGCAGCAGTGCTAGCCACTGAGCCACCATGCCGCCCCGGTGTTAGGCTTCTGATTACTGGTCCAGTGATATTAATGCTACTCTTCCATCTTTGTTAATATAGTATATGATCGATTATATAAGTATTCCATTAAAAAGTCCAGGCCAAGAATGCCATATCTCTTCATACGGTATCACATGTTTCAGTCAGTGTTCAGGGGGAGGGGGAGGAGGTGTATCAGTGATGACTGTAGACCTATGCCATCTTTGCCAGTCAGCTTCTCTCCCTGTATTCTTGCATCACAGATGCAGCTTGTGTGTTGGTCTTGCTGAACTGAATTAAAATGATGTAGGATTCCATTTGCCGATTTGATTCTTTTTAATAGCTGTAATATGCAAATCAACTTCATTTTCTTGGAGCTAAAATAATGGGGAAAATATATTAATAGTGAAGAGTAATGTAGTGAAGATGGCAAATGTAGAGCAGTCTACTGTGACCAAGTGTGACTGGATTTATTCCAGTAGCATGTAATTTGATATTTTTTTTTTGCATGACCTTATTAAATCTATTAAATCCAAAATACCAGTGTGCAATGTTAAATTGCCCTGCCCCTCCCATTTTGGGAACTGAGTTTAGAGCACTTCAATTTATAATGTATATAGAATTAGTGAATCATACAATAGTTAGATCTTTAAGACAATTTTTCAACTGACCTCCATACATTTTTAAAAAACAGTGTAATAAACTTTAAAATGCCAAGACTGTACTGGGAATGTTGAGATGAAGATGTGAATTGGTTCGCTTTTGCATTAATTGCGTAAAAGCTCTGTGATATTACAGAAACTTCAATTCAGTAACAGTCATGTTTTGAAGTTTGATCCTAAAATTGCATTCCTTATTAGTTATTTTTAAATTCTAGTGAGTGCTGAGTGTAAATTTATTGCAGTTGGCTTACCATCAAAGTTCTTAATAAGTTGGAACATTGAACATTTTGCAGTGCCTTATCTGACATGTTAGTAACCTTTTTCATAAGTGGATTGCTTATAATTTAATTTTAAATCCTGAATGTTGTTATCTTGGTAAATACAGCCATTTTGTACACAGTAAGATTATACGTATAGCATGGAGATGAATGATCAGCTTTTCTGTGGTATTGATTAAGGGAAGTATATCAAATAGGACATAATGAAAGCTCTCTGCTTCTCCTTTGAACTGTGTGGGATCTTTAGTCACCTCACCTTGAGCAAAATAAATAACAGCCCTCCATATCACGTTCAAAAACTGCAGTAAAGTTGCAAATTTTTCTCATCATTCGTTCATACCTTGATTCACAAATGAGAATATGATCAACACTGACTTTTACTTAGATATCTTAATCTTTATGTTGATGATAAAGTGACCAAAACTACCTGTTGCATTATTTCTCTTTAAAAATACATATTTGAGTAAGGTGGTTATCAAACAGGAAATTCATTTCTTCAGTTAATGTAAATAAGTTGGCCAAGTTATAAATATCAGAGTTTAATCCCCAAAACACTTTTAAAATTAGAAATCATTATATTTGGAATGGAATTTGCTCATTCAGTTGGAGTAAAATAGTGGCCTTACACATACAGTAAGATAATGAAGGCTCCATTCAAGATTCAAAAGTCCTTCTAAACTAAGATGTTTTGAGAAGATGCTAATAGTTGCATTAAAAAGGACAATTAGTTTTCACATGAGATTATCATGAAACATATTCTAGATTAGTGGTGCTGGAAGAGCACAGCAGTTCAGGCAGCATCCAAGGAGCTTCGAAATCGACGTTTCGGGCAAAAGCCCTTCATCAGGAATGAAAGATATTCTGTCTGTAGCCGTGATTTACTTTTATTCATTCATGGACCATGGGAGTCACTGGCTGGCCAGCATTTATTGCCTGTCCCCTAGTTACCCTTGAGAAGGTAGTGGTGAGCTGCCCTCTTGAACCATTGCAGTCCATTTACTGCAGGTAAACCCACAGTGCTATTGCGGAGGCAATTTCAGGATTTTGACCCAATGAGACAGATGAAATGATGATATATTTCCAAGACAGGATGGTGAGTGAATTGGAGGGAAATTGCATGGTGTTCCCATGTATCTGCTGCCTTTGTCTTTCTTCGATCAAAGTTGTCATGGATCAGGAAGGAACTGTCTGAGGACCTTTGGTGAATTTCTGCAGCTCTTGTAAATGGTGCACACTGCTGCTACTGAGCACCAGTGGTGGAGGGAGTGTTTTTTTTTGTAAATTTGCCAGTCAGTGGACTCCTTTGTCCTGGTTGGTGTCAGGTTTACGTATTGTTGGAGTTGCATCCATCCAGGCAAGTGGGAAGTATTCCACAACACTGTTGACCTGTACCTTGTAGATGATTGACAGACTTTGGACAGTCAGGAAGTGAGTTAGTTGCAGTACTCCTAACCTCTAACCTGCTCTTGTAGCTACTGTTTATGGCAAGTCCAGTTGAATTTTTGGTTAATGCTAACCCCAAGTCTAATGTTAGTGGAGGGATTCAGTGATGATAACACTATTGAATGTTGGAGGGTGATGATTATATTGTCTTGGAGTCTTCGAGATACTCTGCATGGAAACCGACCCTTTGGTCCAACTCGTCAATGCTGATCAGATATCTTATCTAATTATAGTCTCATTTTCCACTATATGGCCCATATTCCTCTTAAACCCTTCCTATTTCATATATACCAAACCAAATGCCTTTCAAATGTTGTAATCTTACCAGCCTCCACCACTTCCTCTGGCAGCTCATTCCATACCCACGCCACTCTGTGAAAACGTGGTCCCTTAGATCCCTTTTATATCTTTGCCCCACTCACCTTAAACCTATGCCATGTAGTTTTGTGCTGCCTCGCCATGGGGAAAAGACCTCATCTGTTTACCCTATCCATGGCCCTCATGATGTTATAAACCTCAAAGGTCACTCCTCAGCCTCTGACCCTCCAGAGAAAACAACCTCAGTATATTCAGCCTCTCCCTATAGCTCAATCCTGCCAACCCTGGCAACATCCTTGTCAATCTTTTCTGAACCCTTTGCAAGTTTTGTAACATCCTTCCTATAAGAGGGAGACAAGAATTGCATGCAGTATTCCAATAGTGGCCTCACCAATATCCTATAGAGTTGCAACACTATGTCCCAACACCTATATTCAATGCACTTGCCAATAAAGGCAAGCATACCAAACGCCACTTTCACTATCCATCTCTTACTGGTGATTGTCATTGCCTGACATTGGTGAGGTGTGAGTGTTACTTTCCACTCATCCGCCCAAGACTGGATATTGTCCAGATCTTTGTTGTATTTGAACATGTACTGCTTCAGTTTCTGAAGTCATGAATGGTTCTGAACATTGTGCAATCATTTGTGAATACCCCCATTTCTGACCTTATGATGGAGGGAAGGTCATTGATGAATCAGCTGGATATTTGGGCCGACAACACTATCCTGAGGAATTTCTGCAAAGATGTCCTGGAGCTGAGATAACTGACCTCCAACAACCACAACCATTTTCCTATGTGTCAGTTATGACTCCACCCAGTGGAGAGTTCATCCCCTGTTTCTCATTGATTCCAATTTTACTAGGGGTCCGTGAGCCACACTTGGTTGGCTGTGCCTAGATGCCAAGGGCTGTCACTCTCCAATCCCCTCTGGAATTCAGCTGTTTTATCCATGTTTAAAGCAGGTCAGGAGCTGAGTAGCTGGCAGAACCCAAACCGGTGTCACTGAGCAGGTTATTCCTATCTGCATTGCGAATTCTCACTTCTGTAACTCAGATGGACAGTAAACAACTCCTGTCTTCCCTCTGTAAAGTTTCTGTATAATTGTGACCATTTGTGTTACTATGAGCAACTTTGGCAATCTCATTTATGATCATTTCTTATCTATATTATTTTTAACTATGTTCTTCATTTTATATATTTTCTTAGTCTCTGATACAATTAAAATACAACTTTCATCTTTTCTTTACTACCCAACTTGCTTCAAAGCAAAATTTTTGGTAATGTTTTCTTTGATCTTCAATGAATGTGGTCATTGTAGGAATGTAAAGTGATGTATAATGGAACTGACAACCGGAAGCGGCAGACAGGGCACTATAAATGCCAGAGGAAACATCACAGAAGCGCTTCACAGGAGGCTCCCAAGCACTGAGGATGTCACCTAGGCAGGGGACGAAACGTTTGCAAGATAAATTCCCAGCTCGGTGAACAGAACCACAACAGTGATGTATAATTCCTAGCATCTGAGCTTGATTCCACTGGCAATTGTTTCTGTTCAGGTTATCTCAACAGAGCTTATGTTATTTGGAGAGTTTAACACTTGTTTGAATCAGTATAATTTGGACATAGATATGATCCTGAAACTGTTTGAGGTTTGACCCAGATTTGTGGAATTTAAGTAGAATACTGTAAATAAAAGGAATTGAGAGAAAGAAAATTTCCGTTCGAACATTTTGGGGCTCCTTAGTTTCTCATTTGCTTAACTCAGGTGGACAATATTCTCTCTTCCCTGGTCCTTCGCTTTGTAAAGGCTCTTTAGCTTGGAACAGGTTTGCCTTCCAGTCAGATGTAAATAGGTTTACCTGCAGGAGAAATCCCTTATCCCATCCCCTTGGCAACCACTATCCTTCACCAAACCTACCATTCCTACTGGACCTTTGTGTACAGTTAGGTATTTGACAACCCATTACTTGATTGTATTTAACATGTACATTGACTGTCATTGCTTCAATTGACCTGGTGTTTTAGGTAATATTGAAATGTGCATTGGTACCAACTTAATGTCATAAATTCATGTCCTATTAATGCTGTCTCATTCACCATCCACATGCACATTTATAAATTCTTAAATGTGCTAGGGGAAAGGAGTGCTGATCCAGTCATAAATTGTTCATAGAACCGATGTGTTTATGTTAGAAATACTTGCAGAGATTACTATGCAAAATTACAAAAGGACTGTCTGATCTGTTCTTCCTCTGCTTTATTTATTATCTCACTTGGCTTATGCGCACAACTCAACAGTGATCCTGTTCACAGATCAAGAAGAAACAACAGGATGTGCTGGGTTTCCTCGAAGCCAACAAAATTGATTTTAAAGAACTGGATATAGCAGCAAATGAAGACAACAGAAAATGGATGCGGGAAAATGTTCCAGGAGAAAAACGTCCACAAAATGGCATTCCCCTCCCTCCACAAATCTTCAACGATGAACTGTATTGTGGGGTAAGTATTTTTATTATTTAATATTTTCTTTGTCTTCTGTTTTAAATTATATTTTATGCTTTTCTGCCCTCATCCCTTAAATGTGATGCCTTTTTATTTACAGTTAGCCCTGGGACTAAGTTATTAAACTATCTTCACTTGCATCTTTATTGGACCTCATTGTACAAACTAAGTACACAATGTCTCACTGCTTGAGAGAGGCAAATTGATGCCATCAAGCACATTGTTCCTGAACTCCTGCTTGTGGCTTCTCCTTTTCTTCAGCTACCTTTATAACTAACTGAGAACACAGCTGTCAACTGATGTCTGTCAGTTAATTGTTAATGCCTTAACTGCAAATAAGAGTATTGTGGTCTATGCTCTTTTATAATTATAAAATCTCAGTGGACGTCAGTGAGTTTAGCTGGCTGGCTGGATGGTTTGCAATGCAATGCAATGACACTGAGAGTTCCGGTTTACGTCCTGAACTGGCTGAAGTCACCATGCCTTCTCAATTTGTGTTATGATGTCATCATTATTGCATACCTCTTATTGGTAAGAAGCAGAATTGTAATGCTGTATTACAGCTATATTTTGCTACACAACTATATCCATTTTATACATTTAGTGTTGAAGTCTGATGGCTAATACGAGGTGAAAATGTCCTGAAAAGAAACACCTGAGAATGGAAACTGCAGTCCACTGTCCTCTTGACATTACGAGAGGCTTTGCTGGTTACTAAGTTGGTTAAAGGAACAGTCATTTCATGTATTAGCTATCTCCTATGGCAAGTCTAACATGAAAACTTACTCCATGGATCACCTCTGAAACATCTAAGTCTAGGCCAGTCCTTCAAACATATGTGAATTTATACCAAATGCTGTATTGGGGATTTTCATCTGGTTCCATGAAATTGGTCAATATTTTGTAGAAAAAAAAATTAAACAAAAGATTAAGAATCAACAAATAAAACCATATGATTTTCTGGTTTTCCAAATTTTAAAGTCATTCATGAGATTTGGGATTGCTGGCTAGGCCAGCACTTATTGCCCATCCTTTAAGAGTCATTGCTGTGGGTCTGGAGTCGTGTGTAGGCCAGACCAGGTGATAATGGAAGATTTCTTTCCTAAAAGATATTTGTGTTTTTATGACAATCAACAGTGGTTACATGGGCACTGTTAGGCTAGCTTGCTTTTGAAATGAATTCAAATTCATCTGCTATGTTGGAATTTAAACCCATGTCCCTATATTAAAACTAAAAATTGATGGAAAATCTCAGCAGGTCAGGCAGCAGCTTTGGAGACAAATCAAAGTTGACGTTTTGGGTCCAATGACCCTTCCTCCTTCAGAACTGCTGGTGGCTAGGAAAAGGATGGTTTTGATAAAAAGATTGGGTGGGTGTGGAGTAAACAATAGTTGGAGATAAAGCCCAGAGAGTAAGAGACTGTTATACAGTCAAAGGAGTAATTAAAGGTCAGTTTGGGGGAATCCAAAGCTGCTAATGGGGCCAGTTAGTGACTAACAATGGGTGGTGTATGGTTGGAAGCCTGGGGAAAGGTGCTCAAGCCCTAAAACTGTTGAACTTGATATTAAATCCAGAAGACTGCAAAGTTCCCAAATAGAAAATGAGATGCTGTTGTTCCAGCTCACACTGAACTTTGCTGGAGCACTGCAACAAGCCTAAGACAGAGATGTTGGCCTGGGATCATGGTGGTCTGTTGAAGTGGCAGGCAATTGGAAGTTCAATTTTTTTTTTGTGGACAGAACATGGGTGTTCTGCTAAGTGGTCACCCAGTCTAGATTAGATTTCTGCACTTCATTTTCCCAATGTAGAGAAGACCACATTGTGAGCACTGAATACTGTAGATTAGATTTGAGTGAAGACATTGCTTCACCTGGAAGGTGTGTTTGGATCTTTGGATAGTGAGAAGGGAGGACACATGGGCAGCACAGTTGCTCAGTGATTACCACTGCTGCCTCACAGCACTTAAGGACTTGGGTTCGATTAGGGTGGCATGGTGGCTCAGTGGTTAGCACTGCTACCTCACAGCATCAGGGACCCGGTTCACTTCCACCCTCTGGCAACTGTTTTTGTAGAATTTGCACATTTTCCCCGTGTCTGCATGGGTTTCCTCCAGGTGCTCTGGTTTCTTTCCAGAGTCCAAAGATGTGCAGGTTAAATGGATTGGCCATGCTAAATTGCCCATAGTATCCAGAGATGTGTAGGATGGGTGGGTTAGCCCTTGGGAAGTACAGGGTTATAGGTTGGGGGGGTGTCTGGGAGGACTTGATGGGCTGAATAGCCTGCTTCCACACTGTAAGGATTCTATTTTTATAAAAAAAGAAAAACAGACAGGTATTATTGTCTAGTGATTGCCTGGGAGAGTGCTATGGGGCTGTGGGCCATGCTGGGAATGAAGGAGGAATGGACCAGGGTGTCCCGGAGGGAATGGTCCTTGCAGAAGGCTGACAAGGGAATCCCTATGTATAACTCATTCTACCACTTACACCTCAGGTCTTACTCTCATGTTTTTGTGTTGATATTTCCAATGTTATTTTAAAGGAACATTTGATGCATTGCAAACACATCACAAACTTCTAAGCCATTGATCATTTTGATATTGTAGGATTTTGAAGCTTTCTTCAATGCCAAGGAAGACAATGGAGTTTATGCATTTCTTGGTCTGGATCCTCCTCCTGGTTCAAAGGTAAACCTTGACAATGTACACTGAACTGCACTCAACTTTCCAAAAAAAACCTACTTAATGTCATAAAGCTATGGTAGAAATGAATGTACAACTTATTGTTAATAACATTTTCTTTAACAATTCAAACAGTACTAAGGGAATTGAGAATAGGGATTAGGACCAGTCCTTGAACCTTGAGACTTCTCAATAGAAATAAACTGACTTGTGAAGCAATCCCTTTGCAAACCCCTCCTGGGCTATTATGAATCTGAATACCGTACTCTGCCAAATACTTCCTCTGTCGAACTCTGCTAGATGTAAAAAGTAAGCACTTCATGCTAATCAGAGGTGTCTCTCTTCAGGAACAGGGCTGGCTTTCCTTTTCATTTTGTTCACTCTCCAGATGTGGAAAATGTCAGCAAGGTTATATTTGTTGATAATCTTTATTTGCCTTGCTGGTGTTGTCTTTTTCCCACTTGTGTACTATTTCAATCATTTAGTTTGTCTATTGTCAGAAAGGAGTTGAGCAATTAAGAATTTGTGCAATGTGGCCTTCGCTGCCTATGCCAGCATTTATACATTCATCCTGAATGCCCTTGAGGTAATAGTGATAGTGAGCTTTTTTCCTGATCTGCCGTAGTCCGTGTGGTGTAGGGGAGGGAATTTATGGATTTTGTCCTAGCGATGGTGAAGAAACAGCAATGTAGCTCTAAGTCAGGATTGTGTGTGACTTGAGGGGAATGTGTCCGCGATTTATTTATTCACTTACAGGATGTGGGCATCGCTTGTTGGCCAGCATTCATGCCTGTCCCTAGATGACCTTGAGAATGTGGAGGTGAGCTGCTTTCTTGAACCGCTGCAGGTTGATCCACAATGCTCTTAGGGAGAGAATTTCAAGATTTGATCCAGTGGCGATCTATATC
Organism: Chiloscyllium punctatum; assembly: GCF_047496795.1. Classification (NCBI taxonomy): domain Eukaryota; kingdom Metazoa; phylum Chordata; class Chondrichthyes; order Orectolobiformes; family Hemiscylliidae; genus Chiloscyllium; species Chiloscyllium punctatum. The sequence goes on along the minus strand of NC_092753.1, from coordinate 81,661,789 downwards.
CAGGTCAGGATGGTGAATGGTTTGGAGGGGATCTTGCAGGTAGTAGTATTCCCATGTATCCACTGACCTTGTTCTTTTTGATAGAAGTGGTAAACACACTCTGCCGATTTCCTAAACAACAAACCCAAACAAGCAGACATAATGTGCCCAGAAACTCTAGCCACCTTACCATACATAAGACATCTCTGAAATGGCCACCAGACTACTCCGACACCTTGGCATCATGGTAGCCCACAAACCTACCAATACAATTAAACAGTGGCTGAATAAACCTAAAGGAACCTATACCAACAACCACCAAAACCAATGCCATTTTCAAAATATCGTGCAAACACTGTAAAACACTACGTCAGACAAACAGGCAGAAAACTAGCCACCAGGATACACTAACACCAACTAACCACCAAGAGACATGACCTACTATCACTAGTATCCTTAAATATAGACTAAGAAGGACACCACTTCAACTGGGGCAACACATCCATCCTAGGACAGTCTAAACAGAAACACGCATGGGAATTCCTAGAGGCCTGGAATTCAAACTGAAACTCCATCAATAAACACATCAATTTGGACCCCATTTGAGAAAAAGAGCTGGAAATTCTATCACCCACTTAAAAGACCAAAACACATCGATAGAGAGCGGGACATAATGTCAGCACTTCGCTGGAAGCTTACTGATGATACCTAACATGTGACGAAGCATTGGAAAAAAGCCTTCCAGCTCAATGAGCAAACTTAAAACCTGAGCTACAAATCTTCTCAAAAATTGCAAATTTAAAAGACATTTGGATGGGTACGTGAATAGGAAAGTTTAGAGGGATACGGGCCAAACAGAGAAATTGGATTAGTTTAGTTAAGGAAACCTGGTCGGCATTAATAAGTTTGACCAAAGCTGTATGACTCTCTAACTATGGTAAGGCCTTCCAGGGTCAGGATGCAAAATAGTTAATCTTTGCGAGGGTAGACGCAAGCCAAAAATAACTAGATTTCAGGAATGAAACTGGCTCTTGACCATATCATTGGGCAGTACGGTGGCTCAGTGGTTAGCACTGCTGCCTCATAGCGCCAGGAACCTGGGTTTGATTCCAGCCTCGAGCGACTGTCTGTGTGGAGTTTGCACATTTTCCTCGTGTTTGTGTGGGTTTCCTCCGGGTGCTCTGGTTTCTTCCCACAATCCAAAGACATGCAGGTTAGGTGAATTGGCCATACTAAATTGCCCATTGTGCTCAGGGATATGTAGGTTAGGTGCATTAGTCAGGGGTGATATAGGATAAGAAGGTTGGGGAATGGGTCGGTGTGGACTTGTTGTGCTAAAGGCCCTGTTTCTACACTGTAGGGATTCTGTTCTATACTCCTGGAGCAAGAGATCTAGTACAGCAAGTTGTATCACCATTTATTTAATTTTAAAATTAAAGACCAAAGTCTTAATTATCACTCTCCTTAGTGTCATGAGATTTGAGGGCTAGGATGTAATGTATTTTTATTTATTGGTGCTGGGGTGGCATTGCTGGCTGGCCAACTAGTATTTTCTGCCTGTCCTGAGGTGCCTTTGAGAAGACTGGTGAGCTGCCTTTTTGAACTGTTGCACATGCTGTAAGTTGACCCACAGTGTCCTTTGGGAGGGAATTCCAGGATTTTGACCCAGCAACTGTAAAGAAATAAAGATCTGTATCAAAATGAGGATGGTGAGTGGCTTGGAGATCTTGTAGATCATGGTGTTTCCATGTATCTGTTGGCTTTGTCCTTCTAGGAGGAAATTGTCCTGGGTTTGGATAATGCCTCCTAAGAATCTTTGGTAAATTTCTGCAGTGTGTTTTACAGATAGAGGCAACTGAATGTACTGAGTGTTTGGGGTGGAGGGAATGGATATTTGTGGATGTGGTGCCAATCATGCAGGCTGCTTGGTCCTGGATAGCGTCTAGCTTTTTGAATGTTGTTGGAGTTGTACCCCTCCAGGCAAGTGCAGAATATTCCATCTCTCACCTGGCTTGTGGATAGTGGACAGGCATTTGGTAGTCAGGAGGTGCGTTATTTGCTGCAGTGTTACTAGCCTCTGACCTGCTGATTAGCCACTGTTTATATGGTGTGTTCATTTGAGTTTCTGATCAACGGTAACTCCAGGGATGTTGATCGTGAGGAATTTAGTGATGGTGACACCATTGAATGTCTAGGGGTAGTGGTTGGATAATCTCTTATTGGTCATTATCTGGCATTTGTGTGAAATGAATGTTACTTGCTACTTGTATGCCCAAGACTGGATATAGTCCAAATCTTGTTGCATTTGAACATGAACTGACCATATCTGAGGAGTTGTGAATGGTGCTGAGTATCCCCACTTCTGATCTTATGTTGGAATGAAGGTCATTGAATTAACTGAAGGTGGTTTGGCCTGAGACACTACCTTGAGGAGTTCCTGCAGAGATGCCCTGGAGCTGAGGTGACTGACTTGCAACAACCAGAGCCATTTTCCTATGTGCCAGATAAGACTCCAACTAGCAGAGAGTTTGCCTCTTGATACCCATTGCTTCCAGTTTTGCTAAGGTTACTTGTTGCCCCGTTGAGTCCACTTTGCCTTGATGTCAAGGACTTTCACTCTCATCCCTTGTCTGGAATTCACCTCTTTTGTTCATATTTGGGTTAAAGCTGTGAATAGATCAGGACCTGAGTGGCCATGGCAGGACCCAAACTCAGCAGGTTGTTGCTGATCAGGTGCTCAGTCATTTCTCATTTCAGTCTTAATCAGCCCCATATCTGTGCCCCCATGTTTGAGATTGGAAACAGTCCCTTCATTTTTCTGTATTATGAGCTCTATATATTCCTGTTAATTTGTAGATGTAAAAATGCTTTATTTTTGGAATGTGTTAGCTGGATAAATGACTTCCATAATGTAGATTTATTTTTGCTTTCCTCTTTTGTCTTGCATGTTACAATATTTCAGATTCTGTACAGTGTACTGGAAGCGTTGTGATAGGTTTAGGCACACCAATTTAAAACTTCCAGTAAAAATTTAAAATCTGGTTTCTGAACTACATTAAGATTAACTTTTTTAATAGACGATGACCAATACTCAAACGTACTGAACATCATTTTTGTCATTTTTGAATTGTTGAAATCATATTTCCTCATATTTATAATTAATGTAGTTTATATACAATTCTGTGTTTCCTGTTTTTGGTTTTGCTCTGCTACAGGAAGCACATCAAGCTGCAATCATCCAGAATGGTGAAGTTCCGGAAAATGATAAAGCAGATGTAATTAAACTTGAAGTTTTTTTTCTCTTTTTTTTTGTTCTGCTCTACCTCATCATCTGAACTAACCTGTTCAACTGTTAATGTTTTTGCTTGGTGCTTTTGAAGCATGCACTGTAGACCATTGGTTAGATCATTGCTGAGGAGCTGCATAACCACTACTTTGTTGGTACATATCGATTGGACAGAATCTAAGTTTAGGGTGTGTTTCACAATTGTAACTTCATTAACTTATTTGTTTGAATCTGAGCTCATCCAACTGCAACAGTGTGCATTGAGAGTTTCCCAGTTTTTACAAGTTTTGGTTTTCTCACAATGATCATGTTTATAGCCATGTTGATATCAGCAGTACAGAGGTGACATGTTACTTTGTCATTTAGTCAGTTTAGGTTAAGTAACGGTGCAAGAGGTTAAAGAATTGTGAATGCAATTGTGCAAAGAACTATGAAAAGATAAGACCAGAGTGTACATAGCAACCAGTTTAACCACAGTGATGGGAACACTTCTTTGCTAATCCAGGACAAAATTAAGTCACTGACAAGGAACGGCAAAATTAATCTTAAGGGCAAATTGTGTTTAAACTGAGTTTTTAATCAGCAACAGAATATATGTGGAAATAATCTTTTGAGGAGGATAGTGATAAATGTAAAGATAATATTTGGCTGCTTTTGGAATACTGCATTCAATTCAGGCCTCCCTGCTATAGGAAGGATGTTGTGAAACTAGAAAGGGTTCAGAAAAGATTTACAAGACGTTGCCAGGGTTGGATGGTTTGAGCTATAGGGATAGGTGGAATATGCTGGGACTATTTTCCCTAGAACATCAGAAGCTGAGGGGTGACCTTCTAGAAGTTTTGTAGAAGTGACCTTCTATAAAATTATGCCGACATAGGGTGAGTAGCCAAGGACTTTTCCATGGGGTGGCAGAGTCCCAAACAAGAGGGAAAGGTTTAAAAGGGATGGAAGGAGCAACTTTTTCACAAAGAGGTTGGTGCTTGCGTAGAATGAGCTGCCAGAGGAAGTGGTCGAGGCTGGTATACAAACAGGAAGGTTTAGAGGGGTATGGTCCAAATGCTGGCAAATGGGACTAAATTAATTTAGGATATTTGATTTGAAAGATCTGTTTCCAAGCTGTACTTCTCTATCATTCTAAGACATGGGTGGATGTATGAAAGATGACATATGCAGAAAGGTTTTATTCATTTTGTAAGGAGGAAAGTGGAAAGATGATAATAGTACAGTTCTAATAGGGTTGCAGAAGCAGTGGTATCTGTGCAAATCATTAATTAAAGATGGCAGGATAGGTCAGCAAAATGGTTGATAAAGGCCAGGAGGTTATATGCTTTATAAGTAGGGACATGGAGTACAAAGGTAATGAAGTTATGAAAGCATTACTTAAGCCTTAACTGGAATATTTTGTCATGTTCTGGGCATCAAGCTTTAGGAAGAATATGAAGGCATTGGAGATGATGTGGGAGGAAAGAAAGAGGAGATATTACAGGAATATAGAACCTGTCACCTGGATAGCTTGGAGCAGTTTGGCAGCTCTTGCCAGAGAAGAGAAAATTTAAGTGGATATTTTATATGTCGAGACAGAGTAGATGGAGATAAACTGTGCTCTTAAGCCTAAGGATTAAGAACCAAAGGGAACAGAATTAAGGTGATTGGCAAAATATACGATATCTACATGAGAGAAAACAAATTGCAGCAAGTGGTCAGGATCTGGAATGCCTTGTTTGAGAGAATATTGGATGTGGATTCAATTGAGGCTTTCAAAAGATAATTGGATAATTTTCCAAGGGCTAAACAATCTTCGGGGCAATTGTGAGGATTACGCTAAATGAGTTGCTCTTGCAGAATTCTAGCACAAACATGATGGACCAAATGGCCGCCTCCTGTGCTGTAACTGTTCTGTGATAATGAAATTAGGTTGCAAAAGTATCTAAAGTAAACTAGTGACTCATTTTACATTGGAACTGATCAGGTCTGCTGAGGTCTGCAGTAGTTCAGGGCTACTGAATAAAATACTGATGTAATTGGGTTGCGTGAAAGCAAACAAATATTTTAAGATGATTTTCACCACAAAAAAGTTTCTTTAATTCCCATTCCAAATATGGTAAAAAGTGAAGAACACCGTAACCAACTCAGGAGGACATAGACTGGAGATGGACAGAGATGGCGATGAAATTTAATGCTGAGGAATGGAAGGGATTGTTGGAGGTATCTGGAGAGGATATTAATTAAGTGCATAAGTTTAAGGGTTTATAGGAAGATTTGAGACCAATACACCAATCTTTGAGGGTGACTGAGCAAGTTGATGTAGCTACATTAAAAATGTATGAGATATTTGAGTTAAGAGCTGGTCACTGATCTTCTGTATTATAAAAAGAGACAGGGTACAAAAGAAAGGAAATTATGTCCACCCTTGTTATAAATCACTGGGTCTAAGCTGGCATGTCCAATAATTTTCAAAAACCTGTCAAGAACTTGCAGAGACTGCAGTGAAGTTATGCCAGGATATGGGACTCCAGTTACATGGAGAGAATGGAGAAGCTGAGGTTGTACTTGGAACATAGAAGCTGAATGGATAATCTAATGGAGCTGTTCAAACTCATGAACGAGAAATTGTTTCCATTGTCAGTGGGTTGCTAACGAGAGGGTAAGATAGTTGGCAAATTATAAGTGTTGGAGAAATGGGAATTTTATTTTCACAGCAATTTATAATCTGGAATGTGCATAAAAACATATTAGAAGCAAGTTTAGTCATAACATTCAGAAGAGCATTGGGTGTAAACTTAAATAGGAAATCATGCAAATCTATGGGGGAAGGATGAGTGAGTGAGTAACTGGATGGTCCTGTCAAAAGAATGACAGATACACAATATACTAAGTGCTTCTGAGCTCTAAGATCCCATATTTCTATCAACAGGTAAGTTGATGCAGGAATAGAATAGATAGAAATCTACTGCTTCAACTCGTGAATTAATAGGAATGTGCATGTGAGATAAGAGATTCAGTGTAGAAGATATGGGAAAGAGCATTAAAACTTTTTTTTAACATATTAGTTTGAAGCTGTGGACAGATAGGTGGGCAAAGGAACAGGTTCAGTGGATAGATGCGGAGATGGATAATGGGGGTATTTGGAAACAGTACCATAAAGAATTAATGTTGCGCCAGGGCTTTAGGCCCCTGGAACAACTTTGCAATAGTAAAGATCTGGACACTGTATTACAGCTGAAGAAGTGAGAGACACTGAAAAACACGGAGGACTAGATAGGAGCCTGAAGTCTTGCCATGTGGATGTCAGAAATCAGTTTCAAGTAGCATCAAGAATGGACCAATTAGCACGAGGTGGTAGCTTCATGGAATTGTCTTTCTATAATGTAAACAGTAAGATTAGAGCTGAGTATCTGTGAATACCATATATTGTAGTGTTGAGTCTTAATATTTTAATGAAATCCAAGACTGGTAACAGTTCTTGACTTTGCCATCTACCAGTCTGTCTTGAACCCAAACTTATGGATATGGCTGTGAAGCCACACCAGAAGAATTAAGGCTATTACTCTGAAGATAAGTATGAACACCAGCAAATTGGGCCATTGGGCTCCTTCCATGTTGTAATTTCAATGCAATCTCCAAATCTAATTTTGGATAACAAAATGCTAGAGAAATAAGGACGTATATGCATTTCAAGTAGGGAAGAAAAGTAGCTTTAACCAAATCATTATGCCACAAAAGAAATGTGAAATAAGTTGTGATAATCATAATTTTTAACATAATTACCACCAACATTTTGAACACAGTTTTAATAACTCCAATCGCATGTATTGATTTAAAAACTAGAATGCTGGGTTCAATTTTATGTCTCTAACCTTTAAGCTTGGTTAACTGAAAAGAATGTTGCCTGTCAACAATGTTCTTTCTGTACCTAAAACTTGCCTTGTATGCAATATCTTTGCATGATCCTTTCCTTCAACTTGATTTTTCACTTTGGTAGGGCAATGAGCAGCATTTGCTTATAGCTGCAGAAGATCAGCCTGAAGAAAATATTGAAATGTTGCATAATCATTTTGAGCAATCACCAGATATAAATGTAATTATGCATTTGCTTATGTTGCTTTTATCATGTGTGGTGTATGTTTTGTGTGTGCTTTCTTGTTTAATTTTTTTTCCACCTCTTTTCTGTAATGGTGTGTGGAGATGCAGTGGTCGTTTTGTGCAAGCACAGTAATGGTTCAATGTGAATTTAACCTAAAAATTCAAATTTGGCATTTTGATGTAAAGAGGTTTAAAGCATATGTTTTATCAAAATAATATTACATCTTAACATTTAATTGATAGTGACAGAGATGAAACTCCTTGGGAGATATAGCAAAGGATTGAAGGATTATCAAATTTTACCCATATCATACACAGAGCAAATGTAGACTACTTAGCTCCTGTAGCCTGTTTGGGTATTTAGTAAGCTCTGGACTGACTTGCAAACTAACTCTACTTGCATGATTTCTACTGTTTTGTTTAACAAATTTCAATCAATCTCTGTTTTAAAATTAGCAATTGATGCGATATTGATTGTCGTTTTGAGGGAAAGAACTAACAGACTGAGAGGATAGAGTAGTAGGTTGAGATTTTCTTGTACGTTATATCAAGGAAAGACATAATGCTACTATCTGCCATTTAGTCATCACTATTTCTCACTTAACTACCTTATGTGCACTTTTATATTCTGAGTATTTTTTATCCTTTTTTTGTTTTGTCTCTTTGTTTTTTAAATTGGGAATTCTTAACTTTTCAAGTATCAGCATGTTTGTTCTTTCCACAGAGATTGCTTGCTTAAACCACTTTGTTTTGTTTTAAAATTGCAGTTTCTACAGTGTTTGTGTTCCATTTGAACTTTTAGAATCTGGTAGATTTTATATTGTGTACATTGCTTTCCTTTTGAAAATTGATATTGGCATGTGCAGGAAAACATTGGTGAGAATGAAGCTGACAAACATGAGGAATCTGTTCATCAAACAATTGAATCAGAAGACACAGTAAGATAATATTTCAAACCTGTAAATGGTCCATATTTTCCCATTTTAGTGGCTTAACCATTTCATTCTCAATGCTAATTCCTACCTTAAATCAATTCAATTCACAAGGCAAACTAATAATGCAATGTCATTTAATAACCATCTAATGTTCAATTCAGCAATCATTTTAATTCTAGGTAGCTTGATCAATTTGGGCATATTCACAAAGGATTGGGAAAGAAGCATGAACATTGCTCTTTAATTTAAAGTTGAGGTAGAATATACAAGAGGGGACATTGGAGATTGTTTTATAATATTGTCCTTTGTCTTATTATGAACTTGGTCACCTGAAAATAGTAGTTAAGGTACATTGTACCTATGGATAATTATTTTGATGTTGCATTGCATTGAGAAGTTCAAACTTGATTTATTGGTAACTATTGATCTTGCCAGGCTCCCCAAGTAGATTCCTTGCATACTGAAAAGGCTTCCCATAATACCCTGTTTTGGGTAGTGAAAAAATTCTTAGGTCATTGCATTGACCTTGTCAGTTTGATGGTTTTGATAACTTCAGTTTGCAGTTAGTATCAATGATCCTAATTACCCCAAATGCCTGGATAATTTGTGAATATTCCCAGTTTTATTGTACAGTGATGATTGTTAAAATGTAACTGATTTTGATTCCTTGCTTCATAGATAAATGAAGTGTTAACAATTAGTTATTTTTGTGGCTTTCCTCTTTCAGACCCAGATTTAACATAGTGAAACACCATTCATTATAGTGAATTATTCCTCCCTGTTTTGCTGCTTGTAATCCTCCAGAAACAACCTGGTTGTAACATAGCATGTCATGTGAAAATATGAAGGAATATCTCTATCCAGTAAAAATACCTGAGTGCTCATCCATAACCAAATTCATGTTTAATGCAAGATTATGGCTTGAGTATTTCCAATCACAGTGCATAGTGGTGGACTGTGTGTAGGCTTTCATTGTAGCTAAGGCTTGCTCCATCTGTCATCTTGCATTTATTCACAGAGTACTTCTATTAACTCTTTACCTTTTTCAGGTGTTGTGGATTGAATTTCATTTGGACATACAGATAGTGCCTTATCCATTATCTAACATGTTAATCTTTTGAGTGTTCATCTCATTTCCATCTTTCTACTTAACAAACACTATTCTTCTAAACACCTAGGATGTTTTGAAATGTCTTTCAAAATGAATTTGTAATCTAATATGCATGTTTTCCTTTTTAATTTCATGCTTTTGTCCATTTCAGTTTCTACTAAGGAGACTAGTCCGAAAGACAAATGTGGGGGAGAAAAGTGATACTTAGTGCAGTACCAGCAGTTCACACTTTTTGTGAAACAAAACTTTTATATAGCAAAAGATTTTCAAATGCTCTACAGACAGACAAGTTTGCAAAAATTTATGAACATTAGGCTTTAGTTGAATAGGTAAAAACAATGACTGCAGATGCTGGAAACCAGATTCTGGATTAGTGGTGCTGGAAGAGAACAGCAGTTCAGGCAGCATCTGAGGAGCAATAAAATCGATGTTTCAGACAACAGCCGTTCATCAGGAATAAAGGCAGTGAGCCTGAAGCGTGGAGAGATAAGCTAGAGGAGGGTGGGGGTGGGGAGAAAGTGGCATAGAGTACAATAGGTGAGTGGGGGAGGAGATGAAGGTGATAGGTCAGGGAGGAGAGGGTGGAGTGGATAGGCGGAAAAGAAGAAAGGCAGATAGGACAAGTCATGGGGACAGTGCTGAGCTGGAAGTTTAGAACCAGGGTGAGGTGGGGGAAGGGGAAATGAGGAAACTGTTGAAGTCCACATTGATGCCCTGGGGTTGAAGTCTTCCGAGGTGGAAGATGAGGCGTTCTTCCTTCAGGCGTCTGGTGGTGAGGGAGCGGCGGTGAAGGAGGCCCAGGACCTCCATGTCCTTGGCAGAGTGGGAGGGGGAGTTGAAATGTTGGGCCACAGGGCGGTGTGGTTGATTGGTGCGGGTGACCCGGAGATGTTCCCTAAAGCGCTGTGCTAGGAGGCGTGCAGTCTCCCCAGTATAGAGGAGACCGCATCGGGAGCAACGGATACAATAAATGATATTAGTGGATGTGCAGGTAAAACTTTGATTGATGTGGAAGGCTCCTTTAGGGCCTTGGATGGAGGTGAGGGAGGAGGTGTGGGCGCAGGTTTTGCAATTCCTGCGGTGGCAGGGGAAGGTGCCGGGATGGGGGGGGTGAGTTGTAGGGGGCGCGTGGACCTGACCAGATAGTCATGGAGGGAACGGTCTTTGCAGAAGGTGGAAAGGGGTGGGAAGGGAAATATATCTCTGGTGGTGGGGTCTGTTTGGAGGTGGCGGAAATGTTGGCGGATGATTTGGTTTAAGCGAAGGTTGGTCGGGTGGAAGGTGAGCACCAGGGGCGTTCTGTCCTTGTTATGGTTGGAGGGGTGGGGTCTGAGGGCGGGGATGCTGGATGTGGATGAGATGCGTTGGACGGCATCTTTAACCAGGTGGGAAGCGAAATTGCGGTCTCTAAAGAAAGAGGCCATCTGGTGTGTTCTATGGTGGAACTGGTCCTCCTGGGAGCAGATACGGCGGAGGTGGAGGAATTGGGAATACGGGATGGCATTTTTGCAAGAGATTGGGTGGGAAGAGGTGTAATCCAGGTAGCTGTGAGAGTCGGTGGGTTTGTAAAAAATGTTGGTGTCAAGTCGGTCGTCATTAATGGAGATGGAGAGGTCCAGGAAGGGGAGGGAGGTGTCAGAGATGGTCCAGGTAAATTTAAGTTCAGGGTGGAATGTGTTGGTGAAGTTGATGAATTGCTCAACCTCCTCATGGGAGCACGAGATGGCGCCAATGCAGTCATCAATGTAGCAGAGGAAGAGGTGGGGAGTGATGCCGGTGTAATTACAGAAGATGGACTGTTCTCCGTAGCCAACAAAGAGACTGGCATAGCTGGGGCCCATACATGTGCCCATGGCTACCCCTTTGGTCTGGAGGAAGTGGGAGGATTCAAAGGAGAAATTGTTAAGGGTGAGGTCCAGTTCGGCCAAACGAATGAGAGTGTCAGTGGAAGGGTACTGTTGGGGAGTTGGGAGAGGAAAAAATGGAGGGCTTGGAGGCCCTGGTCATGGTGGATGGAAGTGTAGAGGGATTGGATATCCATGGTGAAGATGAGATGTTGGGGGCCGGGGAAACGGAAGTCTTGGAGGAGGTGGAGGGTGTGGGTCGTGTCTCTAATGTATGTGGGGAGTTCCTGGACTAGCGGGGATAGGACAGTGTTGAGGTAGGTAGAAATGAGTTCAGTGGGGCAGGAGCATTCTGGGCCAGGGTGGTCAGGCTTGTGGACCTTGGGAAGAAGGTAGAACCGGGCAGTGCGGGGTTCCCGGACTATGAGGTTGGAAGCTGTGGGTGGGAGATCTCCTGAGGTGATGAGGTTCTGTATGGTCTGGGAGATGATTGTTTCGTGATGGGGGTGGGGTCATGGTAGAGGGGGGTAGGAAGAGGTGTCCTTAAGTTGGCGTTTGGCTTCAGTGGTATAGAGGTCAGTGCGCCAGGCTACACTGCGCCCCCTTTATCTGCTGGCTTGATGGTGAGGTTGGAATTGGAGCAGAGGGATTGGAGGATAGTAAAGAGACTGACCACACAGATTTTTTGAAAAGGTAGACTTTAAGAAAGCATTTTAACTGTCAAGAGGGAATATCAGGTAATAGGTCCAATGCTTCAACAGTATCTCCACAGAGAATACATGAGAAAGGGCTTTGCAGAAATAGGTCAGGTTAGCATCTAATTATTGTTGGCATTTTAAAGACCAATAAGTTACAGGAGCAGAATTGGGCCATCCAGACCATTTGAATCTGTTCCGCCATTTGATCATGACTAGTGTTGGAAAACACATTTTCCTACCTCATTGCCATAACTATTGATCCTCTTACTAATCAAGAACTGATCTATCTCTATCTTAAATAAACTCGATGATGTGTACTTCACAGCCTTCTATGGCAGTGAATTCCACAGATTGACCACACTCTGGCTGAAAGAATTCCTCCGTGTCAGTTCTAAAGGGTCTTCGCATCACCCTGAGGCTGTGCCCTTGGGCCCTGTCCCCTCTTACTATTTGAAATATCTCCACATGTACTCTTTCCAGGTCTCTCAATATTCTGTAAGTTTCACTCCGATCCGCCCTCATCCTTCTAAACTCCATCGAATACAAACCCAGAGTTCTCAGCTGCTCCTCGTATGACAAGCCCTTCATCCCCAGAATCATTCTTGTAAACCTGCTCTGAGGGTACATCCTTCCTTAGACACAGGGCTCAAAATTGCTCTCAATATTCCAAATGCAGTCTGTCCAGAGCTTTTCACCGCCTGAGCGGTATATCTGTTCTTGTATTCTAGGCCTCTTGAAATGAATACTGGATTAGTGGTGCTGGAAGAGCACAGCAGTTCAGGCAGCATCCAACGAGCAGCGAAATCGACGTTTCGGGCAAAAGCCCTTCATCAGGAATAAAGGCAGTGAGCCTGAAGCATGGAGAGATAAGCTATGCTGCCTGAACTGCTGTGCTCTTCCAGCATCACTAATCCAGTATTTGCTTTCCAGCATCTGCAGTCATTGTTTTTACCTCTTGAAATGAATGCTAACATTGCATTTGCTTTCCAGATTCCTAACTAAACCTGTATCTTAACCTTAAGAGAATCCTAACCCAGGACTCCTATGTTCCTGTGTTTCAGATTTTTGTTTAGAAAATACATATAACTTCCTACCAGATTCCATAACCTTGCACTTCATGGCATTGTGTTCTGTCTGCCCCCTCTTTATCCACACTTCTAGCATGTCCAAATACTTTTGCAGCCTCCCCACTTCCCTCCAACTATCCTTATGCCATCTGCAAATTTAGCAACAATGCCCTTAATTCCTTCATGCAGATTATTAATGTGTAACATTGACCCCTGCAGAACTCCTAGTTACCAGCAGCCATCCTGAAAAAGATCCCTTTATCCCTACTTTCTGCCTTCTGCCAGTCAATTACTCTTCTGTGTCAGTACCTTACCCTTAACTCCCCCATGGGCTCTTATTTAGCAGCCTCTTGTGTGGCACCATGTCAAAGGCCATCTTAAAATTCGAATTGATCTTGTTCACTGGCTCTCCTTTGTCTCTTGACTCCAAAATAGCTGTGAGCAATGTCACGAGAAAGGAGTTGTTTTTCATTCAGTAGAAAAACCTAACTGTTTAGAATAAAAATTGAGTTTTTGAAGTAATGGTTTTAACTGTATATGTATGCAGATGTTTGTTGATCCCTACTCTTTTCCGATCTCATCTTTTGTTTTCATGACTCTGCCAGGCAAAGGAAGAGAAAGAGCCAGAAACAGAGGTTGGACCAGTTATGTTTTGTTTTCCTCAGGTTTTGTGAAAGGAATGAAGAATGTGTCTACATGTGCATGTGATTATACATGTTATGAAAGGAAAATATAAGAGGGTGATTTTCACTTTCTAAACACAGGATAAATTGAGTGAATCCTTAGAGTATAAAGACAGAAGTATACTTAGAATCAGGAGGGGCAAAAAGGAGACATGAGATAGCTTTGGCAAATAGGGTTAAGGAGAATCTAAAAGGTTTTTATAAATAGATTAAGGACAAAAGAGTAACTAGGGAGAGAATAGGGCCCCTCAAAGATCAGAAAGGCAGCCTTTGTGGAAGCCGCAGGAGATGGGGGAAATACTAAACGAGTATTTTGCATCTGTGTTTACTGTGGAGAAGGACATGGAAGATATAGAATACGGGGAAATAAATGGTGACATCTTGCAAAATGTCATATTACAGAGGAGGAAGTACTGGATGTCGTGAAATGCAGAAAAGTGGATAAATTCCCAGGACCTGATTGTGTGTACCCAAGACACTCTGGGAAGCTAGGGAAGTGATTACTGGGCCTCTTGCTGAGATGTTTGTATCTTGATAGTCATAGGTGAGGTGCCAGAAGACTGGAGGTTGGCTAACATAGTACCACTGTTTAAGAAAGGTGGTAAGGAAAAGCCAGGGAACACTAAACCGGTGAGCCTGACATCGGTGGTGGTTAAGTTGTTGGAGGGAATCCTGAGGGACAAAATTTACATGTATTTGGAAAAGCAAGGACTGATTAGGGATAGTAAACATGGCTTTGTGTGTGGGAAATCATGTCTCACTAACTTGACTGAATTTTTTGAAGAAGCAACAGAGAGGATTGATGGAGGGCAGAGCTGTAGATGTGATCTATGTGGATTTCAGTAAGGCTTTTGACAAGGTTCCCCGTGGGATACTGGTTAGCAAGGTTGGATCTTATGAAATACAGGAAGAACTAGCCATTTAGATACAGAACTGGCTTGAAAGTAGAAGACAGAGGGTGGTGATGGAGGGTTGTTTCTCAGACTGGAGGCCTGTGACCAGTGGAGTGCCACAAAAATCGGTGCTGGGTCCACTACTTCTTGTCATTTATATAAATGATTTGGATGTGAACTTAGGAGGGATAGTTAGTAAGTTTGCAGATGACACCAAAATTGGAGGTGTAATGGACAGCAAAGAAGGTAATCTCTGAGTACAGCGGGATCTTGATCAGATGGGCCAGTGAGCTGAGGAGTGGCAGATGGAGTTTAATTCAGACAAATGCGAGGTGCTACATTTTGGAAAATCAAATCACAGCAGGACTTTACACTTAATGGTAAGGTGCTGAGGAGTGTGGATGAACAAAGACCTTGGAGCGCAGGTTGATAATTTCTTGAAAGTAGAGTCAAAGGTAGATTGAATAGTGAAGGCGTTTGGTATGCTTTCCTTTATTGGTCAGAGTATTGAGTACAGGAGTTGGTAGGTCATGTTGTGGCTGTACAGGACATTGGTTAGGCTACTTTTGGAATATTGCATACAATTCTGGTCTCCTTCCTATTGGAAGGATGTTGTGAAACTTTGAAAGGGTTCAGAAAAGAATTACAAGGATGTTACCGGGGTTGGAGAGTTTGTGCTATAGGGAGAGGCTGAATGGGGCTGTTTTCCCTCGAGTGTCAGAGGCTGAGGGTGACCTTCTAGAGGTTTATAAAATCATGAGGGGCATGGATAGGGTAAATAGAAAAGGTCTTTTCCCTGGGGTGGGGGAGTCCAGAACTAGAGGGCATAAGTGTAGGGTGAGAGGGGTATGATTAAAAGGGACACAAGGAGCAACGTTCTCTCACAGAAGGTGCTGCGTGTATGGAATGAGCTGCCAAAGGAAGTGGTGGAAGCTGGTCCAATTACAGCCTTTAAAAGGCATCTGGATGGGCATATGAATAGGAAGGATTAAGAGGGATATGGGTCAAGTGCTGACAAATGGGACTAGATTACGTTCGGATTCTGGTCAGAGTGGATGAGTTGGACCAAAGGCTATGTTTTCATGCTGTACATCTCTATGACTGTATGACACTTCAACTTCCTCTCTGGTTTCATATTTTAGAATCAAAGTGAAATATTGTTCTCCTCACTCTCCACTTCTGCTGCATGAATTCCTCTCCAAAGCCAACTTGTCTCTTTTTAAGAAAAAGTACAAAATTTTGTCTTGAGCTTCTTTTCTGAACACCTGTGGTTAACATAGAAATGGCTTCATGACTGAGGGGGGAAAAAGAACACTAAAATGGAGCCAATGCAAAGTCATGGCATGTGTTGGAATGACTTTCAAGTGGCTGTGTCCTTTTACACATACCTACCATGTGTTATTTATAATTTTACTCTGACAAGGAGGAAGCGGAGCCAGTTACAGAGGTTCAATCAATAGATTCTATGGACATCTAAAAATCATTGGTTTAGAAACTAATTCATAGATTTTATTTTACAATAATTCCAGTTTTCCTGCATGCCCTGGTTTTGACTTTTTATAAAAAAAACACCTTTCAGATGCAAACTTATTGAAGGTGCTTCATTGGTTTAGATTGATTACATGTCTTTGTCTTTATCTCACTCTGACTAATCAAAATCTTTCACTTTTTGTTAATTACAATTACTTAGCCACTTGTCTATAATTTCCTTGTTTAGGATGAAGAAGAGCAACCTGTTACGGAGGTAGATAATCTGTTACATGGGTCATCAGTTTTCATCACCTCATACTAAACATCATCTTTTGTTGTGTTTCCATCTCATCTTCATGACAGATATGTTATTGAACAATTATTAATTCCTTTGAATCAGAATATACTGTTGCCAGATAACAACATCTAGAATTTTGAGCAATTTGTTGCTTTTATGGGGTAATGCCATGCACACACATGGCTCTTCTACTTATTTGAGGAAAAAGCGTTTTGAATCGATAATCTGACATTGGCATTGTTCCATGGATTCTCTTTGAAATATACTTTTGATAATACTCGTGTAAACTGTTACCTTAATGATTAGCATTATTGCTTGTGATGAGTGTTACTTGAGAATTCTGTTTGAAGAACTGGGCCTCATGGCATTGGCTGTTGCTACATTTGATAGAAATCTATTATAATTAGAGTTAAATCAGGAATCGGATAGTAGGTGATGAACCCTGGGTTTTTGATTGCATCAAGAAAAGATTGAGTCATTCTAAAAGGCTAAGTTGGAATAGACACTGCAGGAGTCTTCATTTCAACACTCTGAAAATGCATGAAGGAGAAGAGCATACTTTATTTTTGGCTTGTTAGTGTTACCCTCTGCTAATTAAAACTAATACTCCAGAAAAGCTCTCTACGTCTTGTAATCTGCTACAAGTGTGAGTGAAAGAAAACTCCCAATTTCCATTGTCTAAATAAAAAACTACTTAATGCTAACAATGAAGACTAAACAAAAAGCTATTAACAAACCCACGCCTCCTTTTTCTTAACTAATCACTATCTGACCCCAACTCTATTAAAATGCTGCTCCAATATCTCCATTATTAAACATTAAGTTAACTTAATCTGTCAAAGTCCGTACGGTCTGTTATACTGTCTTCCCTCTGGTCTTCTGAGTCTGCTGCTTCCTTCCGTCCTTCCAATTCTACTCTTTTCTCCCTGGACCATTGTCTTAACTTTTCTTTTCCTGCTTTTACTGGAAAAGGTACCTTTTGGTGCCTTCTGAGAGATTTCTTTGAGAGGCCTTTCAGATGATAAATGCTCTCGTGTTCGATGGCTGTTGCTCTGACTAATTTTCAAAAAGCCCTTTTTTCCACCCTCTCATTGTATTGTCAATGTTGAACCAATCAAAATCAAATTCAAATTTAATTGATTTTTGGTATCCTGAGCATTATTTAAATTAATTGGTTAAATTCAAAAACTGTTGCCTTAACATCAAAACACAATTCCAAGCTGATTGTTACATATTATCAATTCTCAGCATGCTCTCTACCTGTCAGCTAGTCACAAACACGTGCTGTCACAACCTCTCAGCTTAGAAAAGGCACCTCTCTCTTAAAATAACCATACACACTCTTTTGACTTCATGGTAGTTGGAGGAATATTATTTCTGGATTTTTTTTTCTTATCAGTCCAGATGTTCATTATGCATATAGTCACTGAGCATATCAATAATGTGTAAAGTCATGTCATTGTTTACCAAAGGAACATTCCTTGAAAATTAGTTAGAGTCTAGAATGTATAATTATCCTTCAATGGAGAATGAATGGGATTAAAATTAAACTTTAAGCTTCCCTGATGATTGCTTAACAACATTAAATTTAAATCCTACTTCACAAAGACTAGCAAGGATTAAGGTTTTATATCCAGTTGATCTTAATCATTTGGCAGCTGTGGTGCTAGACTTGGCATCCAGTAATCTTCATCTGTCTCGAGAAAAATCATAAATTTCCATGTCCTGATTGCTCAGTCTAGAGAAAACTGAAAACGAAAAGGTATTAAAACTGAAGAATACAAGTAATGTTTCTAGAATTATTCCATTGCAATAATGAAGCTTGCACACCTGCCCCAGCCACCAGCCTATCACAAAAAGTGTTTTAAATATACTACGATACATTGACTTTACAGTTCTGGGATAACTAGGAGTTGTCTGCCCTTGAGTATGTAATTTTTTTTCATATTATCAGCTTGCAAATTTAATGAGTTAATTGCATGTCTAAACTTTTTAAGTATTCCTGAATAATGCTCTTCAAAATCAAAGCATGAGCCATAGTCAGCAAACCATTCAGTTTGTGAAAGAAGAAATTTGAACAGTCAAACACTTAAATATTCACCTTTCCCTGTTTGCAACATGAAAGATTGAATGTGTTTTTGAGGGAGTAAAATTAGAACTAGATGTTTGTGGCATCAGTCTGTTCCGAAAGAGAATAGTGGACTATTCTATCCATATCCATTATTTCCTTTTACTGCAGTTTTATCCATTGCTTCCTTGCCTCTCCTTTTATTTTCTGAAGTCTTCTTTGATTCTGTTGTTCACTTTGTTTTTTGAAAATTAAGTCATGTCCCTCTTTCTTTCTTCCTCTTCCATTTTCTTTCTTGCTCTTCACAACTACCACTCTAATGTGTTTAGGAGGAGGATGAAGAACAACCAGTGACTGAGGTACTTGTATAAACTCCTCCAATTATAACAAATAGAAATTTCAAAAAGGTTATCTAACTATTTTCATAATCTTGGTTGTTTGTATTTTAAGATGCTTAGTTTAAATGGTGACTATGTGCTCCTTTTTATTGCTTTACATTCCACTAATTTCATGATGGCACTTAAATGGATGGCGACGTAAATAGCTAGGAGGCAAGCCTTGAGACTGCAGGATGATATAGATGGTCTAGTCAGATGGACTGAACAATGGCAAATGGAATTTAATCCTGAAAAGTATGAGGTGGTGCATTTTTCGAGGCAAGAAAATACATTGAATGGTGGGACCCTAGGAATTGGAGAGAATCAGAGGGACTTTGGTGTGCATGTCTATACATCCTTGAAAGCATAAGGACAGGGAGGAAAGATGCTTAACATGCATATTGGGTAATCTTTGTTTGTCAGCACATTGAATACAAGAGCAAGGAGGTTATAATTAGTTGGCTATGGCTGATCACTATACTATCTGTGCTGGAGTGATCTGGAGGGGCAGCGCTCGAAAGCTAGTGCTTCAAAATAAACCTGTTGGACTATAATCTGGTGCTGTGTGATTTTTAACTTTGCAATGGAGTGATTTAGCTATGAAGAGAGACTAGATAGACTCGGATTGTTTTCCTCAGAGCTGAGGACGGGGGGTGTGGGGGACAGGATTGATGTGTACAAAGTTGAGGGGCATAGATAGGGAGAAACTTTCCTCCATAGTAGACAGATCAATACTTGGAGGGTGCAGTTTTAAACTAAGGAGGGGAATTTGGGGGTGGGGGGGGGGGTAAGAAAAAGTTTTCACGCAGTGGGTGGTGGTATCTGAAACTCACTAAAAGAGTGGGCAGAAACAGGGATCCTCAAGACATTTTAAGACTTATTTTGATGAGGACTTGAAGCACCATAACACAGGCCAAATGCAGGAAAATGGGATGAGGATAGACCGATAGCTTGATGACCGTTGCAAGCACATTGGGCTGAAGGATCTTTATTCAGGATGTATAGTCTCTGACACTGCAATCAGTTGCCTTGTGTTTATTTTTCCTTTTTCTTTATTTGTTGAATAGGAAGAGGATGAAGTGGATGAATCTTAAAAAATGTTAATGCTTCTATATGATTTCATCTGTAAGGGGTTAAGGTAACAAGAATATATACTTAATTCAAGCATTCAGACCAAGCATGAAAAATAATTGATTTGCCTGTTGACTTTGCTTTTTGGATCTGAGATAACAATTTGCCTCAGTGGGTGATATATCAATTTATCTGTAAAACAACTAACAAACTGAGTATATATTTTACATAGTATTGACTAATCTCACCAAGCATCCTCCATTTGAAGAGTTTTGGTT
Organism: Chiloscyllium punctatum; assembly: GCF_047496795.1. Taxonomy (NCBI): domain Eukaryota; kingdom Metazoa; phylum Chordata; class Chondrichthyes; order Orectolobiformes; family Hemiscylliidae; genus Chiloscyllium; species Chiloscyllium punctatum. Next base: position 81,641,648 of record NC_092753.1, on the reverse strand, counting down.
GTTTCTGAATTTGTATTGTAAATGAGTTATTTACATAGAGTTTCATCATTATTACCAGGGCTAGTCTGCTGGAATGGAGTTTTTGGAGTTAATTGATGTTCATAGCTATTTGGTTGTCAGCTTGTCCATTTCCCTTCATTCATAATCGCTTGACATTTAAAGAACTTCTTTTGTGTGAAATTAAATTGAGCCTTGCATAGCATGTTAGCACCTGTATTGCATATTGTGCCTGCACTCTACTCACCCAAGGTTTATGCATTTGCTTTCTCTGTTTTGTTTCCAAGGTTCCCAGTGTCGTAGACTCCAGATGTGTTGTACTGAATAATGTAACCTTTGTTCTTCAGCTACCTATCTGCCTAACGGCAGTATTTTAATAATCTATCGTGAGGGTCTATCACTGTTGGAGATAATGACAACACAAACAAAAGCTCTTATGATTCCCCTGTACTGTGCAAAGTTAGTGTTTCGACTGGATCTTCACAAAAGGGTTAAAATGGATAGCATGTGAAAGCAGTTTTTTAATTTTGAAGTTCATTTGTCGATGTTATTTCTAATCGGAGCAGTTTCTATATTAATTGATCTGTTGAAGACTGTAGAATTGTGTCTGTATAAAACTGGGGAACCTTTTTTACTGGGATTGAACCATCTGGTTGAAAGATGTCCTCCTTTCTATACTTCCTATTGTGCCCAGACCCAAACATTGCACTTACAGACTGGATGTTTGGATCCAATTAAATGTGAAATTTTTAAATGTTCACTGTTGTTGTTTTCACACAGCAAAAATCAGAAGAATTTATTCACATATTAAGAACTGCTGTCCATTACAATAAGTTTGAATTCCTGTTTTGTTGGGAGAATATGTAAGCCCTTTAATACATTTAACAAGTGGCATCACTGGAAACTACATTGAAATAAAAGGGATCAATACTAGTGTTTAAGTAACCGTTTTTTTTTCTTCTCCGCCCTCCTCGCCCTCCCCCCACCTCTTCCTTTAGGAAGCTGAAGCTCTTGCGAAGAAATCATAAGTGGAAGAATGTGAACATTGCACCACCTGTGGTAACCTCAATAAAAAATGCTGGCATTGCCCAAGAAGATCTGCAATTCAGAAATAGACATGGATTTCTATAAAGGAGTAGCTTTGATACATCTACTCTTTTTCTTGCAAATATTGATTCACAATCAACCTTTTTCCTTCTGTTCGTAGATGATTAGCTGATTATGTGCTTGAACAAATGGACTTTGTAGAAGCAAAATTGGGTTTTTGTAAGCTGATCTAAGCACTCCCCACAATATGGCATGGTTAAACGCCCCTTTAAACCCTGAAACTTTCCTCCCTGAAGCTGCCAGTTGAAGCCTTAAATCGAAGCTTATCTTCAGCATAAGAACTGCCAATGTTTGCAAAGTTTAGCCTCATTTTTTGCAATTATGCCAAGTTGCCTGTTTCCTTTTTTTGCCAATGTTCCCTTCACTGAAAATCAGTTACTGTGAATGTTGGAGAGAGAGTAATTACTGGTAAATGATGCAATGAATTTTTGTAAAAAAAAACCTCCTTGCATTCTTTTCTTGCCTCACCTGATTTATTTCATTTTAGTAGAGCATTTTGGTGTTACACCAGTATTTAGGCAGAAGAAACTATTTAGGTTAAACTACAACTTCCCTGGAAAGACTTGATTGACTCTCATTTTCGCTGGTTTTCGAATGTCCATCCCAAGATCCAGGATTAGTCATCAGATACCACTTTCATGTTAAAACAGGGATCTGGGTTGCTCCTTGTCTCATTGTGTTTTGTGTGTGTACTATTCTAATCAGTCTCATGCAGCAGTTGTGAATGGAAGTCTGCTTAGGGAGAGAAAGACTCCTGAAAAACAGTTGTTCTGTCCTTTCTCAGGATATCAGATAAATATTTCACCCAGTATTCTACCAGACAGTTCTTATCTTTTTTAGTTTATATTAAAGGAAGGGTGGAGTGCATAAATTTGATGCACCACTTGCCCCTTATCAAATCTTTAAAGATATGGCAGTGGTGGGTAGTGATTGAATTTGATTTTTTTTGACTCGCACTGGTGGGCAGTAACCACAGCATTATGAATAGTTTGCTGATTGTGCCTCTTGCCAGTTCACTGCATTGAAGTTAGTAAGGAAAATGAATCAGATCTTCACTTCAACTGAATGGTGCTCCTTTATGGAGGTTTTTGCCTGGAACACTCGCTAATTTGAACTACTGGAACAACCTTCACAGCTAAATGATACTACTGTTTTCTGCTTCTGAAATGTAGCCATAATGTTCTTTATTCCCATGTCTAAAATCTATAATAACCCCCTCCTTTGCTGTGCTCTGTTCCTATCACCAAAACATTTGATCATTCAAAGCTTTACAAACTGTTTTTGCAAATATTTGTAGTTTGGAATGTGGATGTAGTTGTTGGTTTGCCCGCCGAGCTGGTTGGTTTTTATGCATACACTTCGTCACCCTGCTAGGTAATGTCATCAGAGCGACTTGCGTTGAAGTTTTGTACTACTCTGCCCTTTATCTCACCCAGTCTTTAAGTACGTTTAAGTCATCATTGGACAAGTATATGGACGTACATGGAATAGTGTAGGTTAGATGGGCTTCAGATTGGTATGGCAGGTCGGTGCAACATTGGGGGCCAAAGGGCCTGTACTGCACTGTAATGTTCTATGTTCAGTCTGTTATGGTGGGTTATGTCATTTCTGGTCCTGCTCCACTCATATATAGGATCCATTTCTGCATGTCTGTTGATTTGTATTCTGGGTTGAGAACTAGGCCTCTAGGAATTCACGTGAGTGTCTTTGGTTAGCTTGTCCCAAGATGGTTACGTTGTGCCAGTCTGATGGCCCTCCTTATCTGAGCGTATAGAGAAGCGTGAGAGTTGGTCGTGTCACTTGACTGATAGTTGGTGTTAGGGAATTCTGGTATCCAGTCTCCTTCTGCTCTGTCTAATGTTGTTTGTGGCAGTCACTGCATGGAATTTCTTGGAAATGACAAGATTCCTATGACCACTTGGGATCATGGTAGAACATAAACCCATAGCCACACTATGCCAATTGCTGTCAAGGACAAAAGACCCTATACCTGTAACATGCAGAACCAACATAATATACAAAATTCCATGCAGTGACTGCCACAAACTCTATATTGGACAGTCCAAAAGGAGACTAGATACCAGAATACACTAACACCAACTGGCAGTAAATTGACATGATCAACTCTCGCTCATCTCCATACCCTCTGACAAGGAGGGCCATCAGTTCGACTGGAATAATGTAACCACCTTGGGACAAGCGAACCAAAAACACGCACGGGAATTCCTAGAGGGCTGGTTCTCAAACTGGCACACGCTCAACAGACATAGTAGAAATGGATCCTGTATAGGAGCCACTGTGGTGCAGGACCGGAAATGACACAACCCACCATAACAGACTAGGTGAGATAAAGGACGGAGTAGTACAACAACACCTCATCGGAAATCTCTCTGATGATGTTACTTAGCAGGATGATGAAAAGTATGCATTCAAACCAAACAGTTCGGCAGGCAAACCAACAACTATTTTACGAATACCTTTCCACCCAGCAGTATTACTTAATGGTGTAGGCATTAGTGTATTTCCTTTCTGTATCCACAATGTGGAGGTGCTGGTGTTGGGTTGAGGTGGACAAAGTTTAAAAAATCTCACAACACCAGGTTATAGTCCAACAGGTTTATTTGGAAGTACAACTTGCGGAGCGCTGCTCCTTCATCACGTACCTGTGCTGATGAAGGAACAGGGTTCCGAAAGCTTGTACTTCCTAACTAATCCTGTTGGACTATAACCTGGTGTGTGATTTTTTAGCTTTATCCTTTTATGTGTTTAAAAGTATTTGGATAACAAAAAAATTACAAATGTCAGTATTTTTTAATAACTTTTAATTCTCTCTGGGTTCTGAAGAGATCCTGATCTACAGCAGCATGTTTGCAGATGAACCTCTAGTTTGATGTGAAAGACTTGTTCCCTGAATTCAGATAAATATTCTCATTACATCAATATGCAAATTATAACAAAATGAAGATTGGAGACATCTAACATCTTGATCATTTTGATTCACATTCAGTTAGTCCCTCCATTCACTTTCTTACAGCAATTCCAGTTTAATGTTGTGTTCCATTGAAAGCATCTTAAATGTTCATTTTATAATATGTGCAAAGTGATAATTGTTTTAACATCAGCTAAAGCCGTGTTCTCTGTGATCTTTATGAGCATGGTAAGTTTTAACACATTCTCTCCTCTCCCGAGGCTTATTAAATGCAGTTCCTAACGTACAAGTCTTGTCAGAGTATTTTACACTGAGATTATTACAGCTGTGCCCCTTCTGGTCTTCAGCAATATGAAACAAATAAATAAGTCTGTGAATGGCAGTTGGAACCAAGAACTCTGTAGATCTTTCTATTCCTTGACCTAAGACGTTGAGACTAAAAGCAGCAGCCTAGTACTGCTGTGTTAGAGCTTGTCTACCTCCATGTATAGAGGGAATGAAACCTGAGAACCTCCTGATTTTTAATTTTGCATGAGGAAGTACCTTCACCTACTGAGCCGTAAAAGTGAGCTTTAACAACTTTGAAATTAAACAAACCAAAAAATCTGACATTTTTCTGATATAAATGAAATTACTGTAAGACAGAGAGCTAACTGATCGAATGGTAGAGCAGTTGTGATTGTTTAGCCTGCTGTCTTCCCTGGTGCAGACACAATCTCTGACATGGTAAAATCCCCTATTGTTTGATCTTCATTTTAAGGATTTATGCCAGTATACCTGCACTGTAATTTTAGCACTTCTTGATCTGGATGATGAATTTGGAATTTTATAACCAGTTACTTAGAAAAAAAAATAGAACATAGCAAAATACAGTGCAGTACAGGCCCTTTGGCCCTTGATGTGGTACCGATACAAGCCCACCTAACCTACACTAGCCCACTATCCTCCATATGCCTATCCAATGCCTGTTTAAATGCCCATAAAGAGGGAGAGTCCACCACTGCTACTGGCAGGGCATTCCATGAACTCACGACTCGCTGAGTAAAGAATCTACCCCTAACATCTGTCCTATACCTACCACCCCTTAATTTAAAGTTATGCTCCCTCATAATAGCTGACTCCATACATGGAAAAAGGTTCTCACTGTCAACCCTATCTAAACCCCTAATCATCTCGTACACCTCTATCAAGTCACCCCTAAACCTTCTTTTCTCCAATGAAAACAGCCCCAAGTGCCTCAGCCTTTCCTCATACGATCTTCCTACCATACCAGGCAACATCCTGGTAAACCTCTTCTGCACCCGTTCCAGTGCCTCCACATCCTTCCTATAGTATGGCGACCAAAACTGCACACAATACTCCAGATGCGGCCGCACCAGAGTCTTATACAACTGCAACATGACCTCAGGACTCCGGAACTCAATTCCTCTACCAATAAAAGCCAGTACGCCATATACCGCCTTCACCGCACTATTTACCTGGGTGGCAACTTTCAGAGATCTGTGTACATGGACACCAAGATCCCTCTGCTCATCCACACTACCAAGTATCCGACCATTAGCCCAGTACCCCATCTTTTTGTTACTCTTACCAAAGTGAATCCCCTCACACTTACCCACATTGAACTCCATTTGCCACCTTTCTGCCCAGCTCTGCAGCTTATCTATATCCCGCTGTAACCTGACACATCCATCCTCACTGTCAGCAATTCCACCGACTTTTGTATCATCCGCAAACTTGCTCACCCAACCTTCTAGCCCCTCCTCCAGTTCATTTATAAAAATGACCAACAGTAATGGTTCCAAAATAGATCCTTGCGGAACACCGCTAGTAACTGCACTCCAAGATGAACCTTTACCATCAACTACTACCCTCTGTCGTCTTCCAGCCAGCCAATTCCTAATCCAAACCTCCAACTCACCCTCAATGCCATACCTCCGTATTTTTTGCAGTAGCCTACCATGTAAGAACTGAATGCACTTTTCTCATTCATATGGTGTTTTCAGAGGTCTGATAATCATAAGTAATAATTTGTCCAAAGATGTAACATATAGATCTAGTTCTTAAAGTGGTATCATCTGTGTTCAAAAAAATCTGTGTTGTGAGAGGGCATTTGTCAGTGTCTACCATTAATTGGGTGTGCCCTTTCATATTTTTGACTATTAAATTGCTGGAAGTGAGAGTCCAGAATGACTGTGAGGATAAGAGGATGTCTTTGAATCAGAGTGACCAGAGCAAGCAACTGTTTCTCTTTGAAGGAATCAGATTGACATCAAATGAACAGCATAAGAACTGGAAAGAAATTATACATTAATTAGAAAATGTAATGCCAAATCAGGTATGGAAACAGAAATCAAGGGGGAAGGAAACCATTTAATTTGGGGGGAGGGAGAGAGAAAGAAAATAGAAAAGTGAAACATTAAGTTTAAATTTTATAGTATTTCAACACACAAACAGAACTGAAACTTGAGCAAAGGCTCCATAGTTGTAGCAATTAATTTTCAGTACTATTGTGGCTTATTTGCAGTAATTAACATCCGTCACATTATTAAATAGTTACTTAGACTAAAAAAGGACAAGATTTTAACTTCATGTTTAGTTTATATCGACTGTGCAATTCAGAAACTGTTGAATAGAGAGGCAGGCAACACAATGTCTTTTTTTTTAAAAAGCTAGCAACAGAATGACATGACTTGGACATCAACTTTTGACCTTACTCATCTATCTGACCCTTACCCAAAGTTGCTGTTGTATTAATGCATAAATGTAGTGAGCACTGATAATCTTTCCCTTTTTTGACAGCAAACTATGGCATGTTATTAATCCTGGTGACTGCTTTTTCTAAATTGTTCAGTTGTCTTAATGAGCAAGTTTTCCATTTCTCTTTAATAAAACAAAGAATAGTGGATGCGTAACATGCAAAACAAATTGCAGGAGAATCTCAGCATATCATCCTTTGTCAGCATTTTAGAGAGGCTGTTCTCTCCCAAGCACTCTGATCCACTGCTCCTCCACTCCCAACACCTCCCCAAATTCCCACACAATCTAAGAAGGTGTAACACTTGCTCGTTTACCTCCTCCCTCCTCTGTATCCAAGTCTCCAGACACACATTCCAGGTGAAGCTGTGATTTACCTGCACTTTACTCAATCTAGCCTACTGTAATCATGTCCTGTCTACATTTGGGTAGAAGAAACACAGATTGCTTCATGAATTTTCTGTTCACAAAAATGATCCTGAGCTTTCAGTTGCCTGCCACTTCAACACAACACTGTTCCCTGGCCAATATCTCTGTCTTGGTCTTGCTGCAGTGCTCTGGCAAGGCTCAGAGGAGGTTGAACAATTCATCAACTTCACCAACACATTCCACCCTGACCTTAAATTTACCTGGACCATCTCTGACACCTCCCTCCCCTTCCTGGACCTCTCCATCTCCATTAATGACGACCGACTTGACACTGACATTTTTTACAAACCCACCGACTCCCACAGCTACCTGGATTACACCTCTTCCCACCCTACCTCTTGTAAAGATGCCATCCCATATTCCCAATTCCTCCGCCTCAGCTGTATCTGCTCCCAGGAGGACCAGTTCCACCACAGTACACACCAGATGGCCTCCTTCTTTAGAGACCGCAATTCCCCTTCCCACGTGGGTAAAGATGCCCTCCAACGCATCTCATCCACATCCCGCACCTCCGCCCTCAGACCCCACCCCTCCAACCGTAACAAGGACAGAACGCCCCTGGTGCTCACCTTCCACCCTACCAACCTTCGCATAAACCAAATCATCCGCAGACATTTCCGCCACCTCCAAACAGACCCCACTACCAGGGATATATTTCCCTCCCCACCCCTTTCCGCCTTCCGCAAAGACCGTTCCCTCCGCGACTACCTGGTCAGGTCCAAACCCCCAAACAACCCAACCTCCAATCCTGGCACTTTCCCCTGCCATCGCAGGAACTGTAAAACCTGCGCCCACACCTCCTCCTTCACCTCTATCCAAGGCCCTAAAGGAGACTTCCACATCCATCAAACTTTTACCTGCACATCCACTAATTTCATTTATTGTATCCGTTGCTCCCGATGCGGTCTCCTCTACATTGGGGAGACTGGGTGCCTCCTAGCGCAGCGCTTTAGGGAACATCTCCTGGACACCCGCACCAATCAACCACACCGTCCCGTGGCCCAACATTTTAACTCCCCCTCCCACTTTGCTGAGGACATGGAGGTCCTGGGTCTCCTTCACCGCCGCTCCCTCACCACCAGACGCCTGGAGGAAGAACACCTCATCTTCCACCTCGGAACACTTCAACCCCAGGGCATCAATGTGGACTTCAACAGTTTCTTCATTTCCCCTTCCCCCACCTCACCCTAGTTCTAAACTTCCAGCTCAGTAACTGTCCACATAACTTGTCCTACCTGCCTATCTTCTTTTCCACTTATCCACTCCGCCCTCTCCTCCTTGACATATCACTTTCATCTCTTTTTTCCCCCCCCCCACTCACCCATTGTAGTCTATGCTACATTCTCCCCACCCCCAGCCTCCTCTAGCTTATCTCTCCACGCTTCAGGCTCACTGCCTTTATTCCTGATGAAGGGCTTTTGCCCGAAACGTCGATTTCGAAGCTACTTGGATGCTGCCTGAACTGCTGTGCTCTTCCAGCACCACTAATCCAGCATCTGGTTTCCAGCATCTGCTGTCATTGTTTTTACTTAGAAGAAGAACTGCACCATACTTTCCTCTTGGGAATCCTGTAGTGTTTAGGACTCCATATTGAGTTCAATTATTTTAGCCTTGTCCTTAATCCACCCCTTAACCCAGGTCCTGGTTTGAATGGGCTGATTTCAGCACAGCCAACCCATTTCAAGTACTCATTGTCCTATTATCTACTGTTCTCCTTCTCTGGTTTCCTGTCAGCTATCTCTTTGCCTAACACACTCTCTCTCTCTGTCTCTCTCTCTCTCTCTCTCTCTCTCTCCCTTTCTGTGCTCACACTGTCCACCCCCCACATCTTCATAAATATTGCCTTTTCCTATATTATACTATCCATTCTGAACAATGCTGTGTATGTATATGTTACTTAACAGGGACATAGCAGAAACAGCAAAGGTTAAAGCCATTGCCAATTAGCACTCTAGAACAATAGCCCAATGGCTGCTGTTACTAGTGATGCACAAAATCCCTTGTGTGTGATTCTTAATAAAACCCTGCTCAAACTTGTTCTTTGGGGTTCTGCCAGTGCTACAACCCTTCAAGAGATCTTTTCCTTCAGCTCTGGCACCCAGTTTCATTTATGGCACATTTAGGCCATTACTGTTTGCCGGCTTGTCATGCAACAATCTAATTAAAGTGATTCCAGCTCCATAACCTTGCAAGTTTATTTACTTCAAGTGCCCATTTCAGCCTTCATTTATTGAAAGAAAACAATAATTACGGCAGTTTTAGTTGTCCTGACTGGTCATCAATACAGTTTAGAGACAACATTTTTGTGATTTAAATTGTATTGTTTTATCATAACTGACTAGATATTTACCAGAAAATGAACACAGCTGTGCAATGCACCATCTGTAGTATCAGCTTTCCGCAGTATAATTTTCATTGCAGACAGTTGAAACTTTACAGTCAAACTTCTCTTTCTCTTTCAGTTTTAAAAAGTGATCAATCTCTTCGTTCTCCACAGCATCATAAAACTGCCAGTAATCCTACATTATTTTAAAAGACAAGTTAAATTGCTCATTTTACTTATGCATCTGCTTATTCAAACACAGTAAACAATTTCACTGTTTATTTGGTGATTTTATGGGTGGGGTGCAGTCAAATGGTTTTGGATGCCAGAAACTTAAATATATCCATTACGTAGATTCTGGATTCTTGATGAAGGAATGAGGGAGGATTTGTGAAAATTTCCATTGTGGCTAGTGACTTTACCCCATGTGACCTGAAGTACACCCATTCCATTGCTCCTGCCCACTATAGTCTCCACTCCAGTTGGTGATCTGTAACCTGCCACAAACTAGTTGTGAAATGTGAGTAAACCTCTAACAAATGAGGACAGGAAAAATTTATGACTGTGACAGGCTATCCTTTTTTATTTGAGGTATTTGACGTGTTGGAGGTGATTTCCTTGAATTCCAGGAGTAACAATTAATGTTTTATATGCTGTTGCATTGTTTTGGAACTTTGGAGGGAAAAAAAGGCAAAACAACAGCATTTTTAAAAGGGAGAGGAACAGACAAAGGCAGCACATGGTCAGTTCTGTGCAGGAGAGAGAGAAACACACACTGCTACCTGACACAGCAGTGAACCTTTGCTGTTTGAAATTGTGTATCAGAGTGCATCTGGGGAAATTAAAAAAAAGTGAAATTCACAACTAATCTTGGAGGTACCTGTTTGGGAGAGGTCACAGCACAGTAACAGATACTAAAATAGTTTTAAGTGTGGCCTTGGGACCTTGCTGTAAGTCTGCAGTAATGAATAGAGTGGGTTCTTTCTTGTTATGTTTTATTGAGATATGTATCTTGATTAAGCTTCAAAATATAAGCCATAAGTATTAAGTTAGCATGGAGCAGTGTTCTGTAGAGGAATAAGACAGTGCTATTTTCTGGGTCTCTAGACTGAAAGAAGCAAAAATGGCCTTTAGTAGACTGATATGCTCTTCTTGTTGGATGTGGGAGTTCAGGGAGAGTTTGTGTTACTGAGGATTATATCTGCAATAAATGCCATTGGTTGTGAATCCTATCAGAGCAAATGGATTGGTTGGAGAGACCGAGGCAATGAGGAATTTACAAGAGCAAGGGGATGTGATGGATGGCAGTTATAGGAAGGGAGAAAAGTTGCAGATACAGTCACATGGGTTAACTCTAGGAAAGGTAAGAGAGGTAGGCAGGGAGTCTTCTGTGGCTATCGCCATTTCAAACAAATATGCTGTTTTGGAAAACGTAGGGGGTGATGAATTCTCGGGAATGTAGCATGAACAGCCAAGTTTCTGGTAACTAGACTGGCTCTAGTGCAATGAAGGGTACATCTGGTTCCAAGAGATCAATTGTGTTCGGGGACTCCCTAGTCAGAGGCACAGACGGACGTTCCTGATGCTAGAAGTGAAAAATCAGAATGGTGTGTTGCCTCCCTGGTGCCAGGATCAAGGGTGTCTCAGAGGGTGCTAAATGTTCTCGAGGGGGAGAGGGCCCAGCAGGGGGTCACTGTACACATCGGAACCAATAACATAGGAGCTCCCAGTCTCATTGTTGATGAAGGACTTTTGCCCGAAACATCGAGGTTTTCCTGTTCCTCGGATGCTGCCTGATCTGTTGTGCTTTTCCAGCCCTACTCTAATCTTGACTCCCCTCAAAGATCAGAAAGGCGGGCCTTTGTGTGGAGCTACTAAATGCATCAGTGTTTACTGTGGAAGAGGACATGGAGGATATAGACTGTGGGGAAATAGATAGTGACATCTTGAAAGATGTCCAGTGCTGGATGTCTTGAAATGCAGAAAAGTGGATAAATCCCCAGAACCTGATAAGGTGTTTCCTAGAATTCTGTGGGAAGCTAGGGAAGTGATTGCTGGGCCCCTAGAGATATTTGTATCATCGATCGTCACTGGTTAGGTGCTGGAAGACTGGAGGTTGGTTAATGTGGTGCCACTATTTAAGAAAGGTGGTAAGGACAAGCCAGGGAACTATAGATCAGTGAGCTTGACATCTGTGGTGGACAAGTTGTTGGAGGGAATCCTGAGGAACAGGATGTACATGTATTTGTAAAAGCAAGGACTGATTACAGATAGTCAACATGGCTTTGTGTGTGGGAAATCATGTCTCTCAAACTTGATTGAGTTTTTTTGAAGAAGTAACAAAGTGTATTGATGAGGGCACAGTGGTGGATGTGATCTATATGGACTTCAGTAAGGCGTTTGACAAGGTTCCCCATGGGAGACTGATTAGCAAGGTTAGATCTCATGAAATACAGGGAGAACTAGCCATTTGGATACAGAACTGGCTCAAAGGTAGAAGACAGTGTGGTGGTGGAGGGTTGTTTTTCAGACTGGATGCCTGTGACCAGTAGAGTGCCACCAGGATTGGTGCTGCGTCCACGACTTTTTGATGTTTATATTAATGATTTTGATTTGAGCATGAGAGGTATAGTTTGTAAAGTTTGCAGATGACGCCAAAATTGGAGGTGTAATGGACAGCAAAGGTGGTTACCTCAGATTACAATGGGATCTTGAATAGATGGTCCAATGAGCTGAGGAGTGGCAGATGGAGTTTAATTTAGATAAACGTGAGGTGCTGCATTTTGGGAAAGCAAACCTTAGCAGGATTTATACACTTAATGATGAGGTCCTAGGGAGTTTTGCTGAACAAAGAGACCTTGGAGTGCAGGTTCATAATTCTTTTGAAAGTGGAGTCGCAGGTAGATAGGATAGTGAAGAGGGCATTTGGTATACTTTCCTTTATTGGTCAGATATTGAGTACAGGAGTTGGGAAGTCATGTTGCGGTTGTACAGGACATTGGTTAGGCCACATTTGGAATATTGTGTGCAATTCTGGTCTCCTTCCTATTGGAAAGATGTTGTGAAACTTGAAAGGGTTCAGAAAAGATTTACAAGGATGTTGCTGGGGTTGGAGGATTTGAGTTATAGGGAGAGGTTGAATAGGCTGGGGCTGTTTTCCCTGGAGCGTCAGAGGCTGAGGGGTGACCTTATAGAGGTTTATAGAATCATGAGCATGGATAGGATAAATAGACAAAGTCTCTTCCCTGGGGTGGGGGAAGTTCAGAACTAGAAGGCATAAGTTTAGGATGAAAGGGGCAAGATATAAAAGAAACCTAAGGGCAATCTTTTCACGCAGTGGGTGGTCTGTGCATGGAATGAGCTGCCAGAGGAAATGGTGGAGGCTAATACAGTTGCAACATTTAAAAGGCATCTAGATGGATATATGAATAGAAGGGTTTGGAGGGATATGGGCCGGGTGCTAGCAGGTGGGACTAGATTTGGATTGGGATATCTGGTAGGCATGGATGAGTTGGACAAAAGGATCCGTTTCCATGCTGTACATCTCTGACTCTAAATGTACCAATGGAGGATCAATTACAAAATGTTTCTCAATTGGTCTACAATGCCCATGTGTTGGTTCTACATTGTTTCAAGGCGTACTGTTTATTCTGTTGGAACAGCTTTAAAGCACATTAATTCAAAAACGTGCTAAGTGAAACACCGCCATGATTTTGTTTCATCCCACAATTTATATCATATTGCCATCAACCCCTGTTTTCTCAGTTCCTTTCACTGTGAACAGTTCAATATTTCCAGGACATGAATTTGATAATGAGGGTCTGATTTCAAATTTGTCATTGCACATTTTTACTGTACCCATATGTGAAAGGAAAGGGCAATTTCAGGGCATTCACTCGCTGTGAACGTCAGAGCTAAACTTAATGTGGCCTAGACTGACATCAAAACTTTAACCAGGAGACAGGTGGGGATTGAGACATGCTTGATTTTCTCTCTTTCTCACCCTTAATTGGCCTGAAGTTAATTGTGGAGATTGGACAACAGTAGAGACCAGTATTTGAACTTGAAATATGTGGTTACATTAAGATTTAGCAAGTGGGTGATCTAGGGCAGAGCTACACCTAATGACCAGATGAAGAGTTAAACATTTTGGTCCCCAGGCAATCATATTCCTGCCCTGACCTGGTCTCATCCCGTCCTCACCATTTGCTGTAGTTGAGTTTTGCAAACTTCCACCTTGTACGCTTAAGTACATGTGATGTACTGCCACTAACATTAGATTAACTGATCAGATTTATTGCTCTTTTTCAATGGGGACTGTAACACCTGCAATCCTTCAATCTTCTGTCAACTTTTCCAAAACTGAGAAGGATTAATATATTGTGATTACAATCTCTCCAATTTCAAAACCTACATTTCTCAGTAACTTATGATATATTCTGTCTGGATTTGATAATTTTTCTACTTTTTGAGTGGTGTCAATCTCCTAAAGTGTTTTTGTCCCATTAATGTTACCACCCATATTCTGCTTTGTGACAGGAGAACTTTAAGCTGAGATCTGATGATTTGATCCTGCATTGAAAATAAGTTTTTGGTGAAATCAGTCTTTAATTTGTTGCTACAACCAATGAAATAGAAGATCTCTTACCCCGCAGTAGCAATCATCATTGAATATTTGTGGTGGAAGAGCTGTGGGATTGCCTGTTCTATTCCTCATTTCTTCCAGGATTTCTTCACTGACTGAAACATCGATCAGTTTGTAGTTTATTTGTTTTATTTCCAACACTCTTTCCACTTCTGACTGTTGAGATCTGACCTAGGACCAGTGAAGAATATACTAAGAATTAAAATAGAAAATGATCTTTGGCGCATATCATCCAGAGATAGCTCATGTATACAGTTTCTCAGCAGTAGTGTTATAGTACTGAAGTTCTCTGAAGAATCATTAGCCCTTTAATTTTAATTCAAGGCAGGTTTGTTTTATAACACTTCCAGGAACATTTGTCATGGTGTCACTAGTGCAAAATGCATTTATTGTAATATTACAACCTTTTTGCCTTAATGTGTAATATTGAATTATTGAAATCTGTTGGTGTTCAACCCTATAGGAGCATTAAATGTGGTATCAGCCTGTTGTGAATGACTCGGCACAACCCTGTGAGGTGCAGTTATCTTCTTTGCCTTTCGGGACTTTTTTTCCTCTTTTCAGTGAAAGCTAATTTGCTTTGTCGATCAGGATCTAAGGGACTAGTTCACAGCAGGTGTGGCTAAAAATATGGTAATAAACTTTCAGCTTGAGTTGAAAGTTCATCGTAACTTACATTTGAAGTCAAATGCAATACCTCTGGTAAATTTGTGGCTGACATCTAAGTTATTATCATCTAAGGCTACTGGATTATGTTAATGGATATGCTTTTAAGAATAAGGAAGTTGCCTCAACTCAATCTAACCTGTTTATTGCACTTATTGGTCTTCCAGCTAAATCCAGAGACCAATGGAAAGATGGATTTGGTTTCTGTACCTCCAACCCCTGCATTTAATAGCTGTGATAAGCTGGAGCCCACTCACTAAAATCCTTATCTTTTGAGGCAGGGGCCCAGGTTCAAGTCTCAGCTGCTGCAGGGGCATGTAATAACATCTCAGAACAGGATAATTAGAAAATTTTTTCCTCAAAAGCAAAATGTTAGCAATGATTTTGCTGTCTTATTTCTGATAATCACTCTCAATTATGAGGCAGTCAACAAAAATTGCCCCATTAAAATGGTAATTTATTTAAAATATTCCTAAGAGAATGCCCCCACCCCCCCACCCCCCCCACCCCCCCGTCCACAAAAGCAAGGAAATAGTTATGACAAACTGAAGTACAAAGGCAATGTTGGTAAATGACTCCTGTTTAAGTTTTACCAAGGTGCACATGAAATTATATCTCAATGTTCAAAATTATGGATGTATGAAAGTGATCTGATTGGTAATGAGTGTTTTCAAGACTGAGGAAAAAGACTAACACAAGTTCTGTCTTACTATTCCACAGCCACTGACTCCTAACACCCCATCATCATACCTGCATGTGCGTATAAACAGACTTGCTCTAGTAAAAAGCCACTTGAAAGTCTACCTTTTGTAGCAGCTACTAATGGCAGGTGAATGGCATGGGAAGTAACCAGGGTTTGAGATGTAATGATGTTGAAATTGTTGGCAGGGTGTGTCTAGCTGAGTAAATGAACCACATTCAACACTGCATTGCAAGGTGAAAACTTGTTGAGATGTGATTGCATGGAAGAAGATATAGAGGAGATTTACCAGTATGTTGCTTCAGCTGGAGAGTTTATTAGGAAGAGAGATTGGATAGACTTGGGTTGTTTTCCATGGAGCCACAGAGATGACGGGATGGGGGCATGATTAAAATGTGTAAATTTATGACTGGCACAGACAGTAAAAAAGCTTTCTCTGCGATGGAGCGATCAGCTGGGCTCAGTATTAAAGTAAGGGGTAAATGTTTTTTTAGGGGATGAGAGGAAACATTTTTACAAAGGGTTGGTAGGAATCTGAAATTCATTACCTGAAAAGGGTAATAGAGGCAGAAACCCCCCATAACATTTAAGAAGTATTCAGATGTACACTTACAATGCCAAATTGTACAAAGCTATGGGCCAAGGGCTGGAACATTGGTGGTTGATTTTAACTGGTATAGACTCAATGGGCTGAAAGACCTTTTTCTGTGCTGTAGAACTCTTGCCTCATTAGCTATCAAGTCATAGCCTCTGCAATTTTCTGCCTTACTATGGTTAAAATCTTTCTGGCAATTAACCTTTGATACAGAAGTGATGCACCTTGTTCCACTCCAAGCTGGGCACCATTCTGAATAGAATTCTATCACCATTCCTTCGCTGTTGAATCAAAATCCTGGAACTACTACCTGTATGGCAGAGTGGATGTAGTTACACAACAAGGACTGCAGAGATTGAAGAAGGCAGATCACCACTGATGCCTCCTAGGTAATTAGTGGTGGGCAATAAATGCTAGTCCAGCCAGTGCTACCAATATCCCATGAATGAACTGAAATAACTGGAAAAGAAATTCAATGTGTTGCACATAATATTTGGCTTCTTAAATACTGCCTCCTCTACGCAACTAACAGAATAATTTCTCACCAAAAGAGCACAAAAGCAAAGATGTTACTGCAAATCTGTATAAAGTAAGTTAGGTGATAGCTAATTGGAGCCACTTCTGTGCACCAGCCTTAGGGAGGATGTTGTGTCTAGGAAGATGCAGTGAGGATTTACTAGAATGGTGTTAGGGTCGACAGGTTGGTTATGCAAAACACCAAAGAAACTGGAGTTATTCTTTTATAGCAGATTATTTAATAGTAGGAAAAGTTTAGAAACTGCAAAGAATAGCCAGGTAACAGATTAATAAGTGACAAAAGAACTAAAGGTAATATGTAGATGGGATGGGAGAAGAAATCATGCAGCAAAGTTGTTGCCATCTGGATTTTCATTGTCATAATGGTCATTTGACCCATTGTGTCCATACCAGTGATCAAGCATCTATCGTCGTCCCATTTTCAAGCATTTGGTTTGTAGCCATCTATTCTACAGCATTTCAAGTGCTCCTTTTGGTACTTTTTAAATGTTCCTAAGTCTATCACCCTTTTTAGGCATTAGTTACAAACAAGCACAATCCTCAGGGTATATGTTTTCCTCATCTCCTCTAAATACACTGCATGTTACCTACTTAACAAAACAAGAGCCATGGTGTTGGAGGTGGTAGATTAGCATGGATAGAGGATTGAAGAACTAATAGAATACAGAGTTGGGATAAGGAGGACATTTTCAGAATGGTAACCTGTAACTAATGGAGTGCCACAGGAATCAGTGCTGGGGTTGGTTCCAAGCTGTGAGAATGATGCAGAGAATTCTGAGAGGAATGTAGACATGTGAAGCAAATGGCATTAGAAGCAATGCAGAGAAGATTCATTAGGTTAATTCCAGAAATAAGTGACCGTCTTTTGGGGACAGGTTGAGTTGGTTGGGCCAGTATGCATTGTAAATCAGTAGAATGAGCAGAGACCTTATTGAAACATACAGTATTCTTAGGGGACTTTACAGGTTTGATGTGAAAATGCAGCATTTTCTGAATCACTGGACAGAATATAGAATTCCCTACTGACTGACCGGTCAATTGGATGAAATCGATTTGTCTCCGAGATCAGCGGTCAAACTGGGGATTTCTAGGTTTGATGGATTCGTACTACAGTTTCACTTACATAAAGGTTTGCGCAGTGCGCCAGTGTTTGAAGTGATCATGTTTGTGTGCTGGACTGAGAGAATGTGAATGTTAAAGGGCCCCCTTTCGACTGGGAGAGATCTCATCGTTTTCGTTTAATTTTAAACTCCAGAAGGTTCTACTGGATAGGGACAAGTCCTACCAAATGATTTGAGTGTAGAAGAGCTGACCAGTGTAATTGATGCTGTTCTTTTAATGTTTTTTTGAAGCCTGGTGAAAGTTTTATCAGATTTAATACTGTCTCGAAAACAGTTATGACTGGTCATGGATTAGAGAGAATGGAGAAACCAGATTTTATGTACTTTTTAAATAGGGAACAGAACTCACCGACTAATTATAAGATTAATTCTAGCAGAAATCATTTTCAAAATACTTGGAATAAACTAATTTATATAATTTAGTTCGTTTCGTCATTTAGCTAGTTTAGTTAATTAATGTCAACAGTGCTTAAAAGGTATGTCTCTAACAATATGAAATTAACAATCGGGTGATATTTTGGTGAATGTGTCAGTGAGTTACACTGCCTCCGGCGGCCTCCTGCCTCCTGTGTTCACTGGACTGAATTTACCTCTCTCGATGATGACACACTGGAGACGTACAGTTGGACTCCGGACATGTCTCTTCTTCGCTTTAAACAATCCGACTGCTCCTTAATAAACCCCGACCCCACCAACTTCACCTCTGGCCGTTACACATAATGCGTCACCGTCAGGATTACGTGAGATTCTATAGACGAGAATGTGGTTTAAACACAGACAGTATCGCCCTCATGTAAGATTCTCTTTCACAAAAAAAACCCTCACTTTTAGAAAACGGCCACTAATGTCACGGATTTTTGAATTGAGCACAACTTCATTTTTAAATCATATGAAAGATACCTAAAAGTCAAATAAGTATGAATCGGAATAATGTGGCAGTTGATAATTCTAATAACTGTAACAGATGTAATTTGGATATCAAAGTTGGGAAGAAGGAACAAAACAAGGGAGTACTCGATGAATGGCACAACACTAGGAAGCTCATGGAAAAAATGAGAATGTTAGGGTGCTTGTCCACACATCTCTGAAAGTGGCAGGAGAAGTGTTGTTTCTTTATTTGTAATGGTGTTGCTGGGCAAGTCAGCATTTATTGTCCATCCCTAATTGTCCAGAGGGCAGTTAAGAGTCAACCACATTGCTCTTGGTCTGCAGTCACATATAGGCCAGACCAGATAAAAATGCAAGTTTCCTTCCCTAAAGGACATTAGTGAAGCAGATGGGTTTCCAACAATTGATAACGAATTCATGGTCATCATTAGACTTTCCATTCCAGATTTTTAAAAATTGCATTAAAATTCCACCATCTGCCATGGTTGGATTTGAACGCGGGTCCCCAGAATATTATGTTTGTGTGGATTAACAGTCCAACAATAATATCACTCGGCCGTCACTTTGCCTTAATAGGGTGGTTAAGAAGGCATATGGGTCACTTGCATTTATTAGTGGAGGCAACTATAATAAGAGCAAGGAGGTCATGTTGGAACTGTAGAAAATTATTGGTTAGGTCACAGGCTGGAGTAATGTGTGCACTTCTAAACAGCAGACTACAGGAAGGTTGTGACTGCACTGGAGAGGGTCCAGAGGAGATTCACGAGGATGCTCATGGGATGGAGCATTTTAGCTTCGAGGAGAGAATGTTTCAAAGAGGAAAAAAACTGCTTTAAAATGAAAGGCAGGAGATTTAGTAGGGACTTGAGGAAAATATTTTTAACCCAGAGGATGGTAGGCCTCTGGAATGCACTGCCTGGAAGGGTAGTTGAAGCAGGAAATCTCACCACCTTTAGTAAGTGCTTGGGTAAGCAACTCTAGTGTCGTAACATATAAGGCTATGGGCCTAATGCAGCAAAGTGGGATTAGGGTAGATAGTAATGTTTTTCTGATGGTACAGACTCCATGGGCGGTTAGGCCTCTTCTGTACAGTATGATTCTACAGCGTTATGAGTAGAAATAACCTTTTTGGCTCCTTGCCTTTCTGTCACGGTTATGTTCCAGTTTTTAAAGGTGAAGTTTGTAATTTTGCTCTGGCTTTTGTGTATGTGACATTTTAGTACCTCACTGAGGGAGTGTGACATGGCCAGAGGGTGTCATTCTTCAACGGCAATGTTACATTGAAGTTCCAACTGTCTGTTGTGTGTGTGCAGAAGGATCCCATCCACCATGCTTTCTTTCCCCCACCACCACCCCCCCCAAACAAAAAAAACAATGCCTGAAGAACAAGATTCCTTGAGTCCTGACCAGCATTGTTTCTTTAACAACATCTATTAAAACAGATTAACCAATCTTTCAACTCATCGTTCTTCAAGTCAGGAGCAAAATGGGTCTTTACAAATGGGCAATGGGTATAATTTTCTGTGAATACTTGGGCTGTTTCTCTGCCAAATACCATGCTATATACAAGTACATTTCATCTCTTACACGGTCTTTATTTTCTTATATCTTTTTTTAATGAATTCTAGCACCAATAATAAAACTGTTAGAGTCCTGTTGATTATCTCTTGCATGGGGGCTGACTGACTTTCAAAATTGTGGACAGATAGCAATCATATATGATAGCTTTATTTCACTTCTGTTCATTCCAGCATGAAATTTGATATTGCTCTTGAAATGCCATGTCAAACAACAAATCAAGACAGTGGTACATTGTAAGCAAGACAGTAAGGGTTTAAACTTGTATGAAGTATTTAGTAGCAATATGTGAAGTTGCAGAAGTGTCATGCACTTAAAAGGAGCAACAGAACACTGACTTTATAACAATAACTCAAAAGATAACAATAGTAACTATTACTGATCATCCAAGACACCAACTAAGTGTCTGTTATTATTGAAACAATTTGCTGAAATAAAAAAGACCATCGAAAATAAAAACATTCAATAAGAGCGCGTCTGATCTGACGTTCCTTTGATCCACTTTCTTGCTTTTCACCCACAACTCTTGATTCCCGTGCTGATCAAGGATCTATTTATTTCAGTCGTAGATATACACAAGGACACAGCCCCCACACCCCTCTGTGGCAAGGAGTTCCAAAGACACTCAAAGCTTTGAGAGAGGAAATTCCTCCACATCTCCAGGGAAGTTCCTTGGGTGGAACTGAGAAATAAGAAAGGGACGATCACCTTATTGGGATTGTATTATAGACCCCCTAATAGTCAAAGGGAAATTGAGAAACAAACTTGTAAGGAGATCTCAGCTATCTGTAAGAATAATAGGGTGGTTATGGTAGGGGATTTTAACTTTCCAAACATAGACTGGGACTGCTGTAGTGTTAAGGATTTAGATGGAGAGGAATTTGTTATGTGTGTACAAGAAAATTTTCTGATTCAGTATGTGGGTGTACCGGCAAAAGAAGGTGCAAAACTTGACCTACTGTTGGGGAAATAAGGCAGGGCAGGTGACTGAGGTGTCAGTGGGTGAGCACTTTGGGGCCAGTGACCATAATTCTATTAGATTTAAAATAGTAATGGAAAAGGATAGACCAGATCTAAAAGTTGAAGTTCTAAGCTGGGGAAAGGCCAATTTTGATGGTATTAGGCAAGAACATTCAAAAGCTGATTGGGGGCAGATGTTCGCAGGTAAAGGGACAGCTGGAAAATGGGAAGCCTTCAGAAATGAGATAACAAGAATCCAGAGAAAATGTATTCCTGTTAGGGTGAAAGGAAAGGCTGGTAGGTATAGGGAATGCTGGATGGATAAAGAAATTGAGGGTTTGGTTAAGAAAAAGAAGGAAGCATATGTCAGGTATAGACAGGATAGATCGAGTGGATCCTTAGAGTATAAAGGCAGTAGAAGTATACTTTAGGGAAACCAGGAGGGCAAAAAGGGGACATGAAATAGCTTTGGCAAATAGAATTAAGGAGAATCCAAAGAGTTTTTACAAATACATAAAGGACAAAAAGGGTAGCAAAATAGATGGTGACACCTTGCAAAACGTCCATATTACAGAGGAGGAAGTGCAGAATGTCTTGAAATGCATAAAGGTGGATAAATCCCCAGGACTTGATCAGGTATACCCTAGAACTCTCTGGGAAGCTAAAGAAGTGATTGCTGGGCCTCTTGCTGAGATATTTGTATCATTGATAGTCACTGGTGAGGTGCCGGAAGACTGGAGGTTAGCTAACATGGTGCCACTGTTTAAGGAGGGTATGAAAGACAAGCCAGGGAACTATAGACCGGTGAGCCTGACCTCTGTGGTGGGCAAGTTGTTGGAGGGAATCCTGAGGGACAGGATGTACATGTATTTGGAAAGACAAGGACTGATTAGGGATAGTCAACATGGTTTTGAGCATGGGAAATCATGTCCCACAAACTTGATTGAGTTTTTTGAAGAAGTAACAAAGTGGATTGATGAGGGCAGAGCGGTAGATGTGATCTATATGGACTTTGGTAAAGCGTTCAACAAGGTTCCCAATGGGAGACTGGTTAGCAAGGTTAGATCTCACAGAATACAGGGAGAACTATCTATGTGGATACAGAACTGGCTCAAAGGTAGAAGACAGAGGGAGGTGGTGGAGGGTTGTTTTTCAGACTGGAGGCCTGTGACCAGTGGATTGCCACAAGGATCGGTGCTGGGTCTTCTACTTTTTGTCATTTATATAAATGATTTAGATGTGAGCATAAAAGGTACACTTAGTAAGGTTGTAGATGACCCCAAAATTGGAGGTGTAGTGAACAGTGAAGAAGTTTATCACTGATTATAACAGGATCTGGACCAGATTGGCCAATGGGTTGAGAAGTGGCAGATGGAGTTTAATTCAGATAAATGCGCGGTGCTGCATTTTGGGAAAGCAAATCTTTGCAAGACTTATACACTTAATGGTAAGGTCCTAGGGAGTGTTGTTGAACAAAGAGACCTTGGAGTGCAGGTTCATAGCTCCTTGAAAGTGGAGTCGCAGGTAGATAGGATAGTGAAGAAGGTGTTTGGTATGCTTTCCTTTATTGGTCAGAGTATTGAGTACAGGAGTTGGGACATCATGTTGCGGCTGTACAGGACATTGGTTAGGCTACTGTTAGAATATTACATGCAATTCTGGTCTCCTTCCTATCGGAAAGATGTTGTGAAACTTGAAAGGGTTCAGAAAAGATTTACAAGGATGTTGCCAAGGTTGGAGGATTTGAGATAGAGGGAGAGGCTGTTTTCCCTGGAGCTTCGGAGGCTGAGGGGTGACCTTATAGAGATTTACAAAATTATGAGGGGCGTGGATAGGATTAATAGAGAAGGTTTTTTCCCCTGGGGTGGGAGAGTCCAGAACTAGAGGCGTAGGTTTAGGGTGAGAGGGTAAAGATATAAAAGGGACCTAAGGGGCAATTTTTTCACGCAGAGGGTGGTACGTATATGGAATGAGCTGCCAGAGGAAGTGGTGGAGGCTAGTACAATTGCATCATTTAAGAGGCATTTGGATAGGTATATGAATAGGAAGGGTTTAGAGGGATATGGGCCGGGTGCTGGCAGGTGGGACTAGATTGGGTTGGGATATCTGGTCAGCATGGACGGGTTGGACCGAAGGGTCTGTTTCCATGCTGTACATTTCTACGACTCGATGACTCTATCTCAGTCTTCACTATGACTCTGTGACTGAATTGGTGCTCCTTTATTACCCTCTGGTACTAAACTTTTCATTTGAGTCAAAAGATCCTCTGTGAGACCGTGTCGAGCCCCTTAAGAATCCTCCATGTGTCAATGAGAGAGTCTCTCATTCTTCCAAACTCAGTGAGTAGAAACCCAATCTGTTTAGTCTTTGCTCATAGGACAATCCCTTCATACCAGGGATCATCCTCATGAACTTTCTCTTAACCGCCTGTAATGAAATGATATTTTCCCTTAATAAGGGGATCAAAACTGCTCCGTTCTCTAGAAGTGATCTCACAAGTACATTGTGCATATGCAGAAAGACTTACCTACTCTAATTCTTCAACTCCCTTGAAATAAGGACCGACATTCCATTAGCCTTCCTAATTACCTGCAGCACCTCTGAGCTAGCTTTCTGTGCTCTGTGCACAAGAACCCCCCAAGTCCTGTTTTCTGCAGCTTTTCTTCATTTGAGTAATACTCTGCACTTCATATTTTCCCATATTATATTCCAATTGCCAACTTTTTGTCCAATTAACTTATCAATATCTCTCTCTAAACTGGTTTATCCTGTTCATGACTTGTCTC